>NC_138965.1:198391388-199021944 GCF_055761805.1 Camellia sinensis
AAAATGAACTGCAATTTTATCAACTTATATGAGAAACTAACTATGACACTAGAAATGACTCGTCTTGTAAAATTTTTATATCCGGATGTTCTCTTGACAGGTGCCTACTTATCCTACTACCATGTTCCTTGTTGATAACGACGGGGAGGGCATGAGCCTCGTATTATATTTCAAAGTATCCGAGAACTTCAACAAAAAGATTTCTCCTCAATTTCAAGACAGTATCAAGGTACTTCCACATTCCCGCTTACAATTTGGCCCTTTATTAGTTTTAATGGCAGTTGGGGTATTAATATTCTCACGTTCTTTTCATTCTCTCAGTTTACTTAGGTCATATAATGTACTTTTTATTTTTATATTTTAAATGAGTGCTAGTATATATATATTTGGCTAAGTTTCTACTTGATGAAAAATATTCGACACAGTTATTACTTTCTTGCAATCTTCCATAAGGTTTTAGTTGAATGCATTGCTTTGATTTGAGACAGAGGCTGGTTGAAGATGAGATGGAAACGGTGAAGGGGTTTGCGAAAGAATCTACAGTTCCTTTCAGAGAGAGGCTGAAAATCATGGCCGGGGTGGTTAATCCAGAGGACCTCCACTTGAGTTCTGCTGAAAGAAAACTTTTGCAAGCTTATAATGAAAAGCCCGTGCTCTCACGCCCTCAACACGCTTTCTATAGTGTAAGTTATATTCCACTTTTTACTTTCATATGACATTCTATATATTTGCAAAGTTTTCAAAGTTTTTTGTGGATGTAAAAGGACCAAGAAACGATAGAAACTCATAAGCTGCTTGTTTGGCTACAGACATTTTATTAGTTTGTGAGTGTTACTGTGTTTTGTATCAAGATTAATATTGTCCTGTTTTCGTTTTTTTCTTCAGGGACCAAATTACTTTGAGATTGACCTTGATATACACCGGTTTAGCTACATATCCAGGAAAGGACTTGATGCATTTCGAGAAAGGTTGAAATACGGAATACTTGATCTGGGTTTAACTAAATAGGTACGATTATATCTCAAACTCTTCCAATCTGAAAATACGGTGAGTTACATAAGAATGAAAAGTTTAGTAAAAAAATGATGTGTCTCTAATCTTTCGGGAATTAGGACTAATTGTTTTTTTTTTTTTTTTCTTTTTTTTATCATTTCACTATACTGATAGACACAAAAGCCAGAGAAGCTGCCAAAGAAAGTCATGTGTGTTGTTCCAACCCCATGCATGCATGTAGAGATGCATGTAGAGAGTCATGCAAAGATGGCGTAAGAAGACCTCCACTGGAAACTATTTAAGAAGGTAGAAATTTTTGATGGGTTGGTATCCCTTTCTCTCTCTCTTTCATCTTTGTGTATAAATAGAGATGGGGGGAGAGGATGAATTGCATCAGAAAATAGAGATAGAGAGCTGTGAGTTGAGTGGTTTGTGTTTGTAGAGTAGTTTTTGAGATAAAAAGTACAAAAACTTGTTTGGTTTGCCTTTTTTCAGAAATGATTTTGGAAAATTGTTTTGGGGAGAGATTTTTAAAAAAAGTGATTGATTTAATGTGTATGAGAAAGAGAGTGATTTTGGAAAGAAGCAAACCAAACAAAATTTTGAGATTTTTTTTGAAAAAATTTGTTTGATTTGATTACTCTTGAAAATTTATTTGTAGAGAATTTTTTCCAAAAATTTTTCCCAAAAACAAACCAAACAAGCCCTTTATCTCCTCCTCTGTATAAAGGGCTTGCTCCATTTTAGTGAAATTCTCTTTTCTACTCCGTGGACGTAAGCATTGGGCCGAACCACGTAAATATTGTGTTCTCTGTGTGTGTGAGATTTATTTTCTGCGTGTGTTTGATCCTAACAAAGTAGTATCAGAGCAGGTTTTGTGCGTTTTCAGAAAAACAGAGTGTGTTTTTTAAAAATTGCCCAGAAATCATAGTGGTCTAAATCCACTTTTGATCACATCAGCTTGAAGCTCCCAACAAGTCGAGCATAACCGTGAAAACCGCGTCAAAAACCGAGCTCAGACGACTTCACACATGCCACTGACGTCGTTCTCACGCGCACCCACGCAACGTATGCGCTGCCAGAGGAAGAAGACGCGTGATCCCACGAGCAAGCAAGCGCCACACGCGCGGACTAGACGATCTGACGTCATTCGCTGACGTCACTTGAGCCGCTGACCAAGCTGCGTTGACCAAGCCAAGTTTAAGCCGTTGACTGGAGCCGCGCCGCTGACTAAACTGCGTTGACCAGAGCCGCTAACCAAGCTGTCAAGCCGCTAACCAAGCCGCTGACATCAGCCTAACGCCAGCCAAACTGGAGAAATTATCTGGTGCTTCTCAGCCGCACCAGAATTCACCAATCTGAACCGTTCAACATGTTTTGGCTTGATCTAAGCCATTTGAGGTCCGATTTAGGTGATCTAATAGTGCTTTCCAATTATTTGGAATATTCTGGACACATCTGTATGGTCAGATTCTGCAAATCAGATTTTCAAAAAAATTTAGTCTTTATTTTGGAAATTCGAAGTGTTTTTCCGACTAATTTGATTAGTTCGGACTCAACGACGAAGTCTGATGAAGGAATCAACGTCGACTTTAGGTTCCATGATAAAGATGAATGCTTTCAATTATGCCATTTGGAAGCCCAGAATGGAGGATGTCCTATATTGTCGAGATTTGTTTGACCCCATTGAGCTTAATAGAGTTAAACCAGCAACGAAAAATGATGAAGGCTGGAAGCGGAAGAACCGAAAGACCATTGGCCAAATCAGACAATGGATCGATCATAGTGTCTTCCACCATATCGCCTAGGAGACTGATGTCTACGCTCTCTAGATGAAGTTAGAAGGCAGGTACCAGTCAAAGACTGCCGAAACAAAGCCCTCCTGATGAGAAAACTTGTGAATTTGAAGCTGAAAGGCGGTATCTCTTTTGCTGAACACACCAGTGAGTTTCAAAATCTGGTGAACCAACTGGCAACTGTCAAAATGGAGTTGGATGGTGAGATGTAGGCCCTATTGTTGCTCAGTTCTTTACCAAACAGTTGAGAGACATTGGTGGTGTCCCTCAGCAACTCTGCACCAGAAGGAAATTTGACCATGAGCATGGTTTACAGATGCTTTATTCAGTGAAGAGGCAAGAAAGAAATACATGGGTGGAGATCAGTCCC
This sequence comes from Camellia sinensis, assembly GCF_055761805.1. NCBI lineage: Eukaryota > Viridiplantae > Streptophyta > Magnoliopsida > Ericales > Theaceae > Camellia > Camellia sinensis. The sequence continues at coordinate 198,394,548 of NC_138965.1, forward strand.
ATGCCCTCGTCATAGAAAATAAAGGTCAAGGTAGAGGTAGAGGCAGAGGCAGAAGCAAAAGGAGAAGACGTAGCAGAGGAAGATCTCAAGACAGAGGGAAATCCAGAAAAGGTACGAGCCGGCCAAGGTTCAAATGTTACCATTGTGGCTAGGAGGGTCACATAAAGAAGTATTGCTATGCCTTGAAGGGAGAACAAAAACAAGGCACTAAGCAGGCAAAGACTGAAGATGGGAACACTGCAGTTACTGTCTCAAAGGATATTGAATTATTCTCTGTTAAAGAAAAAGAATGCCTCCATATGTCAGACAACGACACCGAGTGGGTGGTAGATACAGCAGCTTCCTACCACACTACATCCCAGAATGAGTTCTTTAGTACGTACCAAGCTGGAGATTTTAGTACAGTGAAGATGGATAACTCCAGTTTTTCGAAGATTGGGGGAATTGGTGATGTTCGCATCCAAACCAAAGTTTGGTGCGCAATGGTGTTGAAAGATGTCAGGCATGTTTCCGATTTACACCTGAATCTTATCTCAGGGATAGACTTAGATTGACAAGGCTATGAGAACTACTTCGGCAAAGGCATATGAAAGTTGAAAAAGGGATCTCTGGTGGTAGCCAGAGGACAGACAATTGGCACACTGTACAAGCCTCGTGTGGAGCTGAATTCAGATAGCCTCAACGTAGCAGAAGATGAGGCATCACCAAATTTGTGGCACAAAAGACTGGGTCACATGAGTGAAAAAGGGTTGCAAATTCTGGCAAAGAAGTCTCTTATTTCATTTGCCAAAGATGCAAAATTGAACCCTTGTGACAACTACTTGTTTGGAAAGCATCATAAAGTCGCTTTCCATTCATCATCTAGAAGACAATCAGAGTTGTTGAGCAAAGTATACTCTGATATTTGCGGTCCCATAGAAGTGGAATCTTTGGGTGGCAGAAAATACTTCCTGACGTTTATTGATGACGCATCACGGAAGGTATGGGTTTATGTCCTAAAGACCAAAGCTAAGGTGTTCCAGCATTTTCAGACATTTCATGCCATGGTAGAAAGGGAGACTGGAAAGAAGTTGAAATGTCTCCGAACAGACAATGGAGGCGAGTACCCGTCAAAGGAGTTTGAAGCCTACTGTACTACTCATGCCATCTGGTATGAGAAGATTGTTCCTGGAACCCCACAACACAATGGTGTAGCTGAAAGGATAAACCGAACCATTGTGGAGAATGTCAAATGTATGCTCAAAATGGCAAAGCTGCTAAAGCCATTTTTGGGAGAAGCTGTTCATGTTGCTTGTTATTTGACCAATAGATCGCCATCAATTCCACTGAATTTTCAGATTCCAGAAGAAGTATGGTCTGGAAAGGAGATCTCTTACTCTCACTTGAGAGTGTTTGGATGCAAAGCATTTGCACATGTATCCAAGAAGCACAGACAGAAGCTAGATGATAAAACCACTTCATCCATCTTTATTGGCTATAGAGATAAAGAATTTGGATACAGATTGTGGGATCCGAAAAATAAGAAGGTCATTCGAAGCCGAGATGTGGTATTTCAAGAAGGCTAGACCTTAGAAGACTTTGGGCAACCAGCCAAACCCAAAGTTAATGATGTTTCAGAAATTATTCTGAATCCTGCACCATCACAGCACGCCACTGACGCAAAAGAGCTACCGCAGCATGCGACCAATGATGTAGAGTTGCAATATAGATTTCTAAAAGAAAAAGATCCAGAAGCAGAGGGTGTTGAGCAGGAGGAGCCACAACCCCCTCGCCAAAAACTGTTGGCCCACAATTACGAAGATCAACAAGAGAGCCTAAGCCGTCGTCAAAATACCCTGCTTCTGAGTATATTTTGCTTACTGATGAGAGGGAGTGAGAAAGTTTTCAAGAAGCTCAGAATCATAAGGAGAAGAGTAGCTAGCAACAAGCTATGCAAGAAGAGATGCAGTCCGTGCAGAAAAATCAGACTTATGATTTGGTGAAACTTCCCCAAAGTCGAAAAGCATTGCAGAACAAATGGGTGTTCAAGTTGAAAAAAGATGGCAGCGGAAAGCTAGTCAAGTATAAGGCTCGATTGGTTGTCAAAGGTTTTAGGCAGAAGAAGGGTATTGATTTTGATAAAATCTTCTCACCAGTTGTGAAAATGACATCCATTCGAGTAGTTTTGGGACTAGCGGCTAGTTTGAATTTGGAACTTGAAAAGATGGATATGAAAACGGCATTTCTCCATGGTGATCTGAAGGAAGAAATTCACTTGGAGCAGCCAGAAGGTTTTGAAATCAAAGGGAAAGAAAACTTAGTCTACAGATTGAAGAAAAGTCTCTACGGCCTCAAACAAGCGCCGAGACAGTGGTACAAAAAGTTTAACTCATTCATGATCGGTCATAAGTACAAGAGAACTGTTGCAGACCAGTGTGTTTATGTCAGGAAATTTCCCGGTGGAAACTTCATCATACTCCCGCTCTATGTTGATGACATGCTGATCGTTGAACAAGATGCCATAGTAATCAGATCACTGAAGAAGGAGTTATCTCAGTCTTTTGACATGAAGGATCTAGGCCCTGCACTGCAAATTTTGGGCATGAAAATTATGCGTGACAGGAAAGCCAAGAAGTTGTGGCTGTCACAGGAAAAATACATTGAACGGGTGATTGAGAAGTTCAACATGAAATATGCCAAGCCAGTCAGTACTCCGCTAGCTAATCATTTCAAGCTAAACAAGAGTTCCTGTCCCTCATCTACAAAAGAAAGAGAAGAGGTGGAGGCTATTCCCTACTCATCCGCCGTAAGGAGTTTGATGTATGCAATGGTGTCCACCCGACCAGATGTTGCTCATGCGGTTGGAGTTGTAAGCAGATTCCTTTCCAATCCAGGGAAAGAGCATTGGGAAGCAGTCAAGTGGGTTTTGAGATACCTTGAGGGTACATCTAAAATGTGTTTGTGCTTTAAAGGAGCTAAACCAGTCTTGGAAGGCTATACTGATTCAGATATGACAGGCGATCTTGATGGTAGGAAATCTACATCAGGATTTATGTTCAATTTCGCAGGAGGTGCTGCGTCTTGGCAGTCCAAGCTGCAGAAGTGTGTTGCTTTATCCACAACCGAGGCAGAGTATATTGCCATTGCAGAAGCTAGAAAAGAGATGTTGTTGTTGAAGCGGTTTCTCCAAGAGTTGGGATTAAAGCAAGAAAGGTTCACGGTACATTGTGATAACTAAAGTGCCATAGACCTGAGCAAGAATTCGATGTACCATTCTCACACAAAGCACATTGATGTTCAGTATCATTGGATATGCAAAGTGATGAACAAACAATTATTGAACTGATCAAGATCCACACAAATAAGAATCTAGCTGACATGCTTACAAAGGTAGTCTTGAGAGACAAACTCAAAATTTACAGAGACATTGCAGGGATGGACTTCAAGTGAGAAGTCAGTCATGCATGTGGGTATGGAGGGGGAGAATTGTTGTTCCAACCCCATGCATGCATGTAGAGATGCATGTAGAGAGTCATGCAAAGATGGCGTAAGAAGACCTCCACTGGAAGTAAAAGTCTATGCTGGGCATATCTGCAATCTTCTCCCTTCTCTTCACGTTGTTGCTGTTTGTTGATTTTCACCATTAACTATTTAAGAAGGTAGAAATTTTTGATGGGTTGGTATCTCTCTCTCTCTCTCTCTCTCTCTCTCTCTCTCTCTCTCATCTTTGTGCATAAATAGAGATGGGGGGGAGAGGATGAATTGCATCAGAAAATAGAGAGAGAGCTATGAGTTGAGTGAGAATTTTTATCTCCTCCTCTGCATTTGTATTTTGCTCCATTTTAGTAAAATTCTGCTTTTTGCTCCGTGGACGTAGGCATTGGGCCGAACCACGAAAATATTGTGTTCTCTGTGTGGGTGAGATTTATTTTCTGCGTGTGTTTGATCCTAACAATGTGCCGCGTGCGGTTGAACAAAATTGATTTTCAAAATCATGGTCAGATACCTAGATTTGTAACAGTAGAGGATGATATATTTGGATCAGGAACTGGGGAGTCATGTATTTAATGTTACAACAGTTCAATCAATTTTTAGAACCTTGTAAAATTTGAACCATGATTCAATTTTATTTAAATGAAAGGGAAAAAAGAGAGTAAAAAGAAAAGTTAACCCTTTTAAATTTAAAGTTTTTATTATTGCCTTAATTTAATGATTTAGATTTGTTATTCTTTGCCTTAGTCTATGAAATGCATTTTAATGGCTTCATTTGGAAAGTGAGTTAATTTTTTAACTTTTTAATTTTTTGATTATTTTAGTCTAGGATTAAAAAGTTTTGTTTGCATTGAGCTTTTTGACTTTTCTGACTTTTGTGAGAACAAAATAAAATGATTATAATTTGGATGTGACATTTTACCTTATTAACTTTTTAACCTATTTTGTTTTTTTGTAACTATTTTATCTTAGTAACCCCAAGAATTAACATGCCAAACGAGGGCACTTTATCGCGTAGTGGTGAGACTTAAAACTAGAGGTGAGCAGCAGATATTCTGATTCGTCTAAACCGATTGAACCGAACTGATCTGCCGCATTTTAGACGAATACGTGATGACGAGTGGACGATTACGGATTGATTTTTTCAATCTGCCTAGTTTTGGACAGATGGCGGATTTGAAATTCCTTTGGCCGCAACTGAACAGCCAAATCACGAGCATCCTTAATAATTTGTAAGACTTTGTGTTTTTAATTTATTTAGACATTCTGTTTGTGTTTTTAATCGAAAAAAAGTTTAGATATTGTATTGTGTTTTCAATTTATTTTTAATTTGAAAATCTTTTTATCAAATGGTAAGGGTTGATATTTAATATTTTTGTGTGGAAAATATAAGACTTAATTTTATCATTTAAAAAAAAAATCAAATTAAATAATTTTTGATTAAAAAAAATAATGAAATAGTTTTGATAATGCATAGTTTTCTTATATATTCGAATTGCTCGGGTCATGAGAAGCCCTCTATGAGCTTTGTCTAAATTTAATTCAGGCCGACAATTAGATCAAAGTTAGGGGTACAATTTAGGCAGGCTCAACCCGAGTAACCTGAACTCAGTCCGAATTTTTTTAAGGCTTGGACAAGATAGTTTTAAATTCAGTACCGGCTTGGGCAAAAATTTAGAAGCCCGAATTAAATTTGGACGAGCTTGGACAAAGACATCAAACAAACCAAGCATCCCGAAACCTGAATTTTACATATATAGATATATATATATATATATATATATAAAAATTATTAGCCATTACATGATATTAAAATAATTTAAATTATTAAATCATATTGAATATATATTATATATACAAATAATATAAAATCTTATTTTTTTTATTTTCACTCATAAACTGTAAAGATTACTATTGCGGCATCTCTCTTACATTATATAAATTATTTGTTTTGATGGTACTAATGATTTTCTATATATATAAAAAATGTATATAAAGTCAAATTTTAATAATTTAATAATGTAGTTACAAAAAAAAATACAATTCAAGCAATTCAAACAATTCGAGTTTAACTTGGATCGAGCTTGAACAAAGAATCTCGGGTTACAATTCGGGCTTAGGCGGGCCTGGGCAGATCTCAGCACAACTTGGGTTGGGCTTGGACAACCTTGCAACCCACCCAAACCCGCCCGAATTGCACCCCTAATCAAAGCCCTTACCATACATAAAATTATATTATTCAATTCCTAAATTTTTTTAGATTACACTCAGATTTTCTTTTCCCAAGTTGCACCCCCTAATGTCGATAGAGTGTTGGAAAATTTGAGAGATTTTATTATTTTCGTTTTTAAAAACACAGAAAACAAAAAATCCAAGTGACAAAGTGTCGTAGTATAGGTGGATGTCCTGGACCCAAACTTAGTGGGCTCAAGCGATGGAGCAAACCAATGCTAGCTAAGTCATCACGATATTAAAAAGAGTTGGACATTTAATTTTTATGCTTTCGAAAACCACTATTTGCAAAAAAAATCTCATTATTTTGTCAGCACCTACATCTAGTAGGGTTTAATGAGAAGTAGTTTGTTAGCTTGAAGTATGCTTGATCTGATTCATTTATTGATGCCTCATAGATTTTTTGTGGCATGTATTCAATTCACAACTAATTAGTATTGGATGGATACTATGAAGGTAGAATTTATTAAATCAATACAGTGTTAACAAATTATTTGATAAATAAAATCTAGTGAAAAAATATATTATGTAGTATTTTTTAAAAAAAAAAAATTGGGAACGTCTCCATAGCAAGTTACATTGATCCATCCATATAAAACAAATCCAGGATACACACAATCACTCGCCAATCATGTGTATTGGATAAGTTTGGGCATGTCATTAGAAAAAATTGTCCAAAAAATCCAAGTTCATAATTTGTTTCAGAGACTCAACATATTTTACTCCTAAGAATAGAACCCATGACCATTAACGAGAAGAGTCATGATAGCTTATGGGTTTAGAATTAGGGTTTATTGCTAGGTAGAGAGGGAATATTTATAGACATCAATTCATATAAAAGGTCCAACAAAACAAATTACAAGTCTAACACCAAACCATTACAAGAAAGAAATTCATAATAAAGAAGAAATAAATAATTAAATAAAGACCATCTAATACGACCTAAATAATCAAAAAAAAAAAAAAATTATGACAGTGATTGATCCCCTGATCTCTCAGTTGTATCATCATCTTCATTTAAGTAGGTTCGGATGACATTAATGTTTGAGAATGATAAAAATGTGATCTGTGAATTTTTATAATATTAGTATTTATTTAGATGACGTAGATATGAGAATGTAATTCTTAATTTTTCAATCTATTTGGATTAGTTTTGTAGATTGAACGAGAATCTGATTCAACTCCACATTTAATTCAAAAATAACAAAAAGTTTGAGGTTGATTTATTTCCTTTTATATTCCTATATTTTTTCCATGCACAAGTTTTTTTGAATTATCCAAACAATGGAAATTAGATTCCTAAGACTGTGATACCCATTTTTGGTCTTCTATTCCTATCATGGAAACATAATTTATCTTGGATAGCAGGAATTCTCGGAGGAAATAAGAGTTTAATTTTGGATTCCAATGATTCCATTGTTTCGAATCAAGTAGAAATCATTTTCCTTATATAAACTAAATACCAATTAATTTTCTCACTGTCCCTCAGGCACATTCCTGAGAAGTGTTAAATATATAGGACCACTCACTTTTGTTTAGAAGTGAAAAAATAAGTTAAGAAATATAATTATATGTCACATTTTTTTAAAAAAATTTAATATCTTTTGATAGAGAATTTATAACGAAAACCAATACTTGAATAATAAGAACGCATAAATTTTATTACTAGTAATGACTTTTTCATTTTCCCTCAAAACTTCTTTCATCCAATTTCCAAAAATAGCCTAAAAGTAAACACAAACACACACCCCCCCCCCCCCCAACAACAACAAAAAAAAAGTAAAATAAAATAAAAATAAAAATAAAAAATAAATAAAAAACCTTGTTTGTATGAATTTTGAAAGGCAAAGGCTCGGCAAGACATCTGCTAATCCAAACCTAGGCCTGGTCCCAAGTTGCTATTTAAGCCCAAAGTTAGAATCCGATTGAAAGGCTCACATCATGGCCCAAAGTTGCCCACAAATGCAAGACTTGGGTTGTGATTTGGATTTTATGGATTTGAAATAAAATATGATATATAAATTTTAATATTGAATTTGAGAGTTTTACTGTGATGGGTTTGAAATAATAATACTATAAATGTAGCTATTTATTTTCTAAGGAGTTTACTTTAGTAGATGAGATATTTCTTACCAAACGTGATATTTGAGTTCGAATCTTATCACTATGTACAACTTCTCATTCTCTATTTTCCTCTTGGCAATTGTCAAGAAAAATCATTCATACTAAGAATTGTAATTGTACAAATATCATAATAAAATACTTCTTTTATTACTTTATTTTCTCCTAACGTAATTTTGAATCATAGATTTGTTGAAGGAACAAAAATGAGAAGGAAAAAGTGATGATCCAATCACAACTTTAGTTTAATATTATTGGTGGCAATATTCAGTGGATAAAAGACGTCAAGCAAAATTCGAACATAAAATTGGTGTGTAGTGTAAAGCAATACTCGGGAAGTAACAAATAATTGTTCAATTATACAAGTGGCATAAGATTTTTTTCTCTTAAATCTATCAGTCTTCCTATGTAAAAAAGTGATCAGATTATATCTCGAAATTTTTATATTTCAAAACTTCATCCTAGAAAATCCAATTGTCAAAAGGACAAATTCTCAGATTGAACTATGTACCCGTTTGACAACTTAACTTTTTTATAAGGTGAAAAAAAGTGAGTGAGTTTTGAATAATTTTTAAATTGAATAGATAATTATGGAAAGAAAAAAATGATTAACTAGTTTGTATGATGTAACTTTATAATTTTTATTTTTTTAACCAAAAAATTGCCTGCCAAATGGATCTATATAAATGCAGAGAAGTACTCTTAAGGACATATTCCGATATCATAAATCCAGGAGCATAATAACTGGAAGGCCCAACCCATGTGCAACCATTCATTTTGAAATAAATAAAATACAAATGCTTTAAATTTAAAGAACATGGGGGATTTTAATGCCTTGTCTGTCCTCTATTGCCTTGCCTTGCCTAGGCCAGGCTTTACTCATTATAATTAATAAATGGAAATTACTGTCAACACAGTTGTGTTGAAGCCTATGACCCCCCTGTACGTGAGACTCAATGGTCCAAAATTCACTGGTCCCATTACCAAATTTCAATTACCCTAAAGTCTGCAATGTCCCTAGCAAGGGAGACCCTTAGATTCAGAAACTACTTAATGAGTTAATTAAGATTAGCATATTGTCATAAGGTTTTTATTAACATGTATCTTAAGAACATATGTTAAGGAATGCAATAAATGAGTAATAAAACTTTTAAAGCTATTAGGATTAATAATTATTTTTCTTACATAGAGACCAAAATACCCCCCTTATATTTTCCTCAATTTCATTCATTAATTTGGCTTTTATTATTTTATTTTATTATAATTATATATTTTTTTAATTTGAAACATATACTGTCATTATATAATTTTAAATAAAGTATTTTTATTTATTTGGTTTTTTATTTTTTGGAATAAATTGAAATGCTTTTTTTTTTTTTTTTGTAATATTATAGCATCAATGGATTTTATTTTTTTGGTTCTAATATTATAAAATTAATAGATTAAAATCTAATTGTAAGTGAAACTCAACAATCTATTTCAAAGAATTGTTTCAACTTAAATGAGCTTTCAAATAAAGAAAGTAATATTATTTCATATGATTTACAAATTTATATTTTATTTATAATGAAATATTAATGTTTTTTGTTTTTTTATTCAAGAGGGTACTATCATTTTATTTTGTTATATTTTTTTTATAAATTAGTTAATTTCATTATTTCAGATGTTAGAACATTTTTGTCCATGTACAAAAATATCTAAGTTTCATCATATTTATTTCTATTTATGTTTTACATTCTCCTATACAAATGAAGATAGTTAAAATAATTAAATACATTAGGCACATGTTAAAAAGACGCTTGTCATAATGTGCTTAAGCCTTCAAGTCCCATGGGATTTGCTAATTAAGGTCCGTTTGACCAAAGGTAAATTGGCTAAAATATTTGGCTGAAAAGACAACTAAAAAAATAAAAAAAAAAATTTCAAAAAGTTAACAAATTCAACCCTATTAGCCTCTGTTTGAGAAGAGACTTTTTGGGGTTTTTTTGTTAAAATAACCACAAAAGACAAAATAAACTATTTTAGTCACAACAAACAAAATATCACATCCAACCCATAATCATTACACTCTTCTCTCACAAAAAAGTCAAAAAGTCAAAAATCCTTCCAAAATCAAGTTTTTTAGCCCAAGTTAAAATAGCAAAAAAAGCCAAAAAACCAACTCACTTCTCAAACGAAACCTAAGTAAAAGATCACATCATATATATCCATCATTTTTTTCTTCACAACTATTTATTCAATTAAAAAAAAAATTCCAAACACATTAATTTTTTTCACCTCATAAAAAGACCAAAAAATTAAAAAGCTACTAAAAAAATAAAGTTCCCAAAAGGGTACTAAAATGTGATAATGTAGGGTTTTACAAAATAAACGGTTCGAATCATCGAAACGGAACTTGTGGTGGGCTCTATAGGCCCCTCAAGTTCTCTCTTATTGAGATCTTAATATGAGAAAAATCCAAAGTAATTATATGTTGGATCTGATTAACGAATGTTTTAAGGCACAGGGACTATAAGAACAACAACAACGTAAAAGATCATGTTATCTCTATTTATCTAATTGTCATTTATCTGTTCACGTGTCACTCATTTGTCCAAATTATCACCACAATTGTCGATGACTTTTCCGATGATGGTCCTGTGACTATCTAGCGACAGTCGAGTGATTGTGGTGTGTAAGGGTATAACTACACAAGAGTGAAAATAAAAATAAATAAATAAATCTTCAAAGCAATAATTTGTTTTTTTTTTCCACCAAAACGTTTTATTATTATGTCCTTATCAATAAAATAAATTAATCATTGACCTAATGCCGCATATATCCATCAAAATAGACTTTTCACCAATTTTTTCATTCCAATTGTCATAAAAACTGAATTAAATTAACCAAAATGTTAAAGACCCTAAAAAATTTATTAAAATTTCTACTAGGCCTCGTTTGGGAACAGGCTAATTTAGTAACTTTTTGGCTATTTGGCTAAAAAAGTAGGTAAAAAAAACTTATATGTTTGGGATGACTTTTTGGCTAATTACGAAAAGATGTGCAAAAAGTAGAGAGAAAAAAGAATCTTTGACTTTTTGGTATGAGTAGTTGGCTTTTTGGCTAAAAGGGTAACTTTTTGGCTTTTTGACTAAAAAGGTAAGTCCCCAAACGGGGCCTAAATGTCTCACATAAGTGTGGAATCTACATGGGACCTGCATGGTATGGGTCCTACGTGAGACATTTAGTAAAAATTTTAATAAATCTTTTAAGATCTCTAATATTACTCTTAAATAAAACATTCAACTATAAAAGTCTAACACACAATGACAAACATACAATAATAAAACCAACAAATGCAAGGATGAAAGACACACGCATGAATTGGGAGAGTCCATCCTTGAGCTCCAAACAAAGTGCAAGACTCTCATTACAAGAAAATACACCTTTGGTGACTAAATTTTTAGTCGCCAAAAGTCCCTTTTTAGTCGCCAAATGTCAAATTTCCACTTTCCCCGACAAAATCTTTTAGTCGCCGGGTTTGTCACAAAGAGACGGTCGCCAATACCTTTGGCGACTAAAAAACTTTTGGTCGACAATACACAGGTCTTCAGCGACTAAGATTTTAGTCGCCAATAGTGAATTAATTTTTTTTATTATTTATACATTTGGCGACTATTTTTTCGTCGGCAATGCTCAATCTTTTGGCAACCACAGTGTTCAGTCGCCAAAAGCATTTTTGAAAAAAAAAATTTTCCCTTTTTGCCTTAGACCTCCCACGCTTCGAACCCGAAACCTCCAGGTGGTTCCAAACCTTAACCACACACGCAATCCCACTATGCCACTGAACCATCTCATGACTATAGTTGCAACTTATATTATTTATATATTACTTTCACTAGTATTAATACAAAACTATATATATAAATGTAATTATATATATTCAATATAATTTATGTAAAAAAATAAATTATTTATTAAAAAAAAATTAGATCACTTTTGGCGACTAAAAAAATTATTTAGTCGCCAATTCTATTATTTTTGGGCTACTAATTAATTTTCCGTCGCTAAAGAAAACTATTCCGCCTAAAAACCTACCCTTTTGGCGACTAAACCTGTTTATAGTCGCCAAAAACCTCCCCCTTTGGCTACTAAAGTGAATTTTAGTCGCCGTAAACCTGTTTTTAGCTACTAATTTTTTTTTAGTAGACAAAAAGCTTGACCTGCAGTGACCAAACTGTTTTTAGTCGCCAAAACAGGTACAATCAGCGACCAAAGTGGTTTTTAGTCGCCAAAACCTTAACGTTTGGCTACCAAATGGTTTTAGTCGCCAAAAACCCTAACCTTTGGCTACTAAAAATTTTTTTGTCGCTAAAACCCCTATATTTGGCGACTAAACTGCCTTTTAGTCGCTAAAACCATTGCATTAGGCGACTAAACTCTTTTAGTCGGCAAAAGTGACCAATTTTGGCGACTAATTCCATTTTAGTCGCCAATTCTACGACTTTCAGCGATGAAAATTCTCATTTTAGTCGCCAATAGTGTTTTTTGTTGTAGTGTCTTGATCAACAAGCTAGTTCTTTGTTTCATACTTTTGCTAAGTGGGTTTATTAGTAGAAAGAAGAATCTCCAATATCCACCCATTAATTACTATGTATTGCACCACTGGCATTGGACCCAAAAGAAAATTATAAAAACAAAAAAAGGACTTTTAATTGCTTGGGTGGCCATTGATCTCTCTTTCATGGAGGCACTAGTCCAAAAGTATGGGTTCCAGCTTAGGAAACATTCAGTTAGTATAGTGCTATCAAAATTTGCTGGGAAAGTAACAAAACAAAATAAATGGGTAGGTGTGTTTCAAAAACAAATTGAAAACAAATTTTCTTGGTAAGACTCCACTAACTCTTAATGGATTTGGTTTGAATTCATGGAAGACATGATTAAATAAATAAAACACATTTTGAGATTCTTCCCCTTAATTTTTCTTGTTATTGTTTATTAACATTTTTCTATCGTTATTGTCCCTTTGATACCTACCTAGCTACAATACTATTCTTGATGGACCCCCAAATGTTAACTAATCCTCTCTTTTGGTGGGTTTCAACAACAAAATCAAAAAGAGTTGATGGCTATGATCGGCGGAACCAAACTGCTAAGAGAAGGAAGCCATTAAATAATGTGTGTGTGTGTTTATTTTTTTAGGGGGGTTCTTCGGCCGTGGCCTCCATTGTGCCCAAAAAATATATATATATATATATATATATATCCCTTTTGGGAAGTAGATTATAATTCACTTCTCAGATTATAACTCACTTTCCTTCTTACAAAAAAAACTGTTTATAAGCAGTTTTTAACCAAAAAACTGATTATAATCATCTTCTCAAAATAGCCCTTAACTTGTTACTATTATATAAAATGGGTGAAAAAGCTTTAAAAAATTATTCACACCAAACTAAGGTGTTTGCATTATATAATAATAATTAGAAGATAAGTAAATATGCAATTATAGAGATTCATAGGTGTATATGAATTTGACAGTTAAAAAAAAAAAAAAAGGTAATTTAGAAATCAAAAAAAAAAAAATGTGACAGGATGTTTGAATTGAGGATGAGATCCTTTCACTCAAAACATAAACTGGTGTCTTAGTTGCATTCCAATCTGGAGTGTCTTAGGGTTCGTTTGGAAACTAGATTGGCTTTTTAACTTTTTAACTATTTTAATTTAGGTCTAAAAAGGCTCGTTTGGGAAGGGTTTTTTTGACTTTTTGTTAGAGAAAGAATGTAATGATTATGGGTTGGATGTGATATTTTGTCTTATTGGATTAAAAAGCCTATTTTGTATTTTTGTAGCTAAAATAGTCCCAAACTTAACCCAATCCTTCTTCCCAAACATAGACTTAGTCTCCGTTTGGGAAGGAAGATTTGTGCTAAAATAGCCATATAAGACAAAATAGGCTATTTTAGCCCAATGAGACAAAATATCGCATTCAACTCATAATCATTACATTCTTTCTCTCACAAAAAGTCAAAAAAGTTAAAAAATCCTTCCCAAACGAGACTTTTTAGCCCCAGGCAAAATAACTAAAAAGCCAAAAAACCTACCAACTTCCCAAACAAACCCTTAGTTTTGTTTCTTATTTTTTCGACTGTGTTTCTTTCTTTGATTTCTCTGATTGAAACCAAAAAAAAAAAAAAAAAAAAAAAGTGAAGAAAAAAGTTACATTCCAATTTGAATTCAAATCCAATTTGAAAGGAAACAAAGAGTTTACACAAAAAATAGCCGTATTCATTTTCTCTTCTACCTAATTCTTGTTTTGCTTGAGAGGTGGAAGTCTAGTTCTTGGATCAAATTTCCCTTCAATGGTAGGTGAGATGGAAAACAAACACCTTGACTTGAATTGGATCCTTTTTATATGTTCAAAAAAAGAATCGAATTCCTTTACGGTCGAACAAAATAATAAAATTTTGATTATGGTCCAACAATTCGCAACACTTCAACTATAATAATGCCATACTTAATCAAATGCAAACATCTTAATCATTGCTCATAATAAAGTGGTTGTTTTGAGCATCAACCATTTTAAGAATCCTCCACTTCAGAACATTTTGCATTGTTGTTGATAAAGCAACCTTGTTTTGGTTTGTTTAATTCTCACTCTTCATTTATTAAAATGTGCAATCATGCACTAGTTCTTAGACTAGGTACCATGCAATTCATGCTAAGGAAATTGATTTTTAAATGATCTTGTTATGCATTATCATGTAAAAATTAGTAGGGGTACATCACAAGTATAAATCGTATTGAATTGTAAATATTAGCACTAAGAATATAAAACAGATTATAAAAATATGTACGGACTGACTAAGATTTATTTTAAACGTGACTCCTATTATAATTGGGTTTAATAAATGTCATCCATTATTTATTTTTTATCAGTCATTCTGTGATTCATTTTGTATTCTTAGTATTACTCAATTGCAAATTCTAAAATAGTGTGTTTGGATGCATATTGTGCTTGAATTTAATCATCTATTTTCTCTATATAAGCTTTTCAATGCCTTTTTCCCATTTTCATAACCAGGCCATTGTAAACAAAATCAATATTTTACATACTAGTTAGTTGAAAACGGGGCAAAATAAAATTCAATTACGTCTATTAAATAGCAAATTGTATGTATTTAATAAAATCACTACGGGAAATAAAATAAATAAATAAATAATTTAAACAAATTTGTTTAAAAAATTAAAGATAGGACCCGATCCTGGCATGGCTGTGACGGCGTGCGCGTGTGGTGATTTTGGGCCAAACCCACTTTGTTCATAATTCTCCTCCTTGAAAAACTTGAGCGCCCCTTGAAGCTCAACTCAAGTGTGTCAACGTAAAACTTATATACTCACACTAGCTCTATTAAAGTTTCAATGTGGGACAACTAATTTAAGGAAACTCACTTTTGACTCTTTAACTTCTCATTTCACGAATCTGAAAACGACATCAACTTCTCTTTTACTTATAAATGGCTTTGACTAACCGTTTTCACTCTGTGACTTGTCACGCAGTAAGGAACACGTCACCTCTTTAGACCTCCACAAAAGACGTATGGGCTGCACTCAAATTTGAATTCAAAGATGACCCAAAATAAATCTATGAAAACGATAATTTCCAAAAAAAAAAAAAATTCCATAATTGTAGTGAGGTGTTTTAGAGAGCAAATTTCACCCAAATACACATAACAGTTTGTTGCATGGGCCTTGGTGAAACTTTCAAGACTTAGCTTTAGTTAGTGTTGGAAATTTTTTTAAATAATTTATTTAATTTTTGATAAATTATTAAACTTTAAACTGTTGTACTTTACACTGCATTTGATCTCTCATTTTCAATTATGGTTATTCCGTTAATTTTGTATTAAATTTTCTAAAAATGATAGAGTTCTCCTTTTTTCTTGACCTCACAATCTCCTACAGACACATGTTAGTGAGTAATAAGAGAAAAAAAAAAACAAAATAAGACAAAAAGCGAAAAGTTGGCCAATCCCAATATATTGAAAGTGGTGGGGGTCAAAAAAAAAAAAAAAAAAAGGAGTCTTAACCTTTTTCCTAAATTTGCTAACAAAAATTGTAAAATGTTGTGGGTACAAAATATAATTTAACCCTTTAATTTTTGTCATACTTGGGGGCCGGTTGTCAAAAAAACCAAAAAAAGGTCAATTTTTTATTAAAACAATTAAAAATCATTAAATTGTTTTGTTATCAACTTGAAAAAATTAGATGTCACATCAATTTTTTTACTTTAAAAAGTTTTGTTTTTATTAACTTTTCAAACATAATAATTTTTTAAATTCCTAAAAAATCGAAAGGGCAAGAAAATCACACCAAAAAAAATAAAATAAAACGCCAAATAGCTTTTATTTTATGGATTATACTATACAGACAAAATTTTTATACAAAAATTTCATACAGGCTGACATAGCTATTTGTGATCTTTTCATTTCTATTCAAAATAATCACTATCATATCTTATAATTACAAGCATAACATTATCACATCATTTTGAATACACTTTTATGTATAGAAATTATGTTTGTAAATAATTTTTTTTTTTATTTGATATAGAAAATGATGATTTTCTAGATTGACCAATGGGAATGACAATAACATCTCACTAACACATAACGGCCATAATTGAGAAAAAAAATAATTAAAAAAAAAAAGCACGATTTTCATGCAATCACATGTTTGCATTTGCAGCCATGTTGATTTTTTTTTTTTTGGTCAATAGAAGCCATGCTGATGTATAGAAATTCAACTTAATTAGTTGCTTCATTTCATAATTTGGGAAACTTGGGAATGTCAATCTCTGCACCTAACCTATAATAAACAAGTGGACTTCACACACACACTGAAACAAAAGTCATATGTATATACATTCAATTTTTTTTCCCTCTTCCATTTATATCTACATTCATTTTTTTTTTTTTTAAATTATCAAAGGATGGTTACAATTATATTTCATTTTTACATATGCGTCAATGTATGGATAATCTTTTGGTATATATATACTAGTGATGAAGGTAAATAAAGAAGAAAATTAATGGAATTTGAAAACGGTTTAAGATAGTTTTAAAATAATTTGAAGCAGTTAATTGATGTAAAATTTATAATCAATTTTTTTTTTTGATCAATAAAAAAAGAGAGGATATTCTGAGGGTATCGTAGCATCCATAGACCGGGGCCCTAGGATAACCAGTTGACAGTCAGATTTAATTCAACTTATAAGAAGAAACCCACCATTGGGGCACACAAATAGATCTCACCCACCCGTTACACAGAAGGCAAAGTGTCAATTAAAATACAACGCGATGAGTCAAAGCAAATTGGCACTCACAAGAATCGACCCCTACTCTACTGGGTGAATGGGAGATGCGTAATCCATTGGGCCACACCCCGTGGTAAATTTGAGGAGCATTTTTGAAAAATGAAAAAATGTGATGAAACTTTCATTTTCTGTGATATGTGCTTTTAATAATAGAATAGAAGATAATATAATGGATATACAGTGATGTAAATAGACCACATATGCATTCAGATGGGATCAGCTATATGTGTAAATCAGTCAATGATCAATTTGGCAAAAATTCAACCACAAATTCAAAGGTCCAAATGAAACGAAAATCACATTGTTAGATTCCAAAAATATGTTTTATATTTCATTCTAGTTCTTGATATTTTAATTGTATCATTTTAACTTATTTAATTGGTATTTAAATGTTTGTAATGTCGTTTTCGGCCAATTTTCATCAAATCTTGGATAAAAACACCCTTGAATCCATTATAAAATTTGGAAGGAAATAGGGTTAGGAACCAATTAGGGTCTTATTCTACGGCCAACCATGCATTTTACACTTCACTTAAATTCTTGTCAATATTGCTTAACTTTGTTCTAAATTTTACAATATGATAAAAGGGAATTAGGATAATGGAAAATTGCATCGTGTAGTAGGTAAGGTTTAAACTCAAGCGTCATTTTTTATAAGAGAGTACCTTATTCACTCAATTATGTTAAATGATACCAAATTTAAATTTATTGTGTTTTTGTTAACCAATATTATCAAACTATTTTCCAAGTCCCCAAAAACGAAATTTGAGCTTAACTCAAAGTGGCTATACCCTTTGGTATCGTTTAGGGTTCATGTTTATGGAGGAACATCAAATATCTATTATCTATTAGTAGTAATCTAATTTACAAACCCTTTAACATCACACCTTTGAAAGAAAAAAAATCCTCAAAAATGAAACCAATATTGAAACAAAAAGGCATTCATTAATTAGAAGCATATAATGTGGCTACTCTAAATTTAATGGCATGGTTTGATGTCGAACTTCAAAAATAACCACATAAGGGACATTGGTCCTGTTTGGTACAGCTTAATTTCAGCTTATTTCAGCTTTCAGCTTAATTTAAGCTATTTTGATGTGTTTTGTTTAGCTTATAGCTTATAGCTTATAGCTTATAGCTTTGTGGAAGTCAGAAAACAGCTTATTCTTTGAGTGGGGCAGGAGATGCTTTAAGAATAAGCTGAAAATCAGCTTAAGCTGAAAGTTATAAGCTATAAGCTGTTTAGGCATAAGCTATAAGCACTTTCCCACAGCTCTACCAAACGGGGCCATTGCATTGAAAGCCTTTTTATTAGATGATATACTTTTCAAAAATTAAATTTCTTGATTATAAGAGGAACAATATCATTATTTTTGTTCGATAAGGTAAATGATTAATTTGTTTTTGCTTCATGAATATTCAAGTGGTATTTCATGATATTGTATTTAAAGCAAATGATTGACTCGTTATTCTTATTTTACCATATCAAAGAACATAAAATTTTATAGAAATTCCCAAAAAATGGTAAATGAAGTTTTCATTATTGTGAAAACCCATATTGCAACATGATATTCAAAGAAAAGTTATCAAACTCAAGGGCTAAGTCGTCTATGGGAAGGATATAGATTGAGAAATGTTTAGTGAATATTACTCTTAATATTTTCTTGTACCACTAGACTTATCTTCTACTTTCCTCTCATTCTTAATATAATTCAATTCTAACTTATTCCACCATATGTAAATCGATCCTATACTCTTAAAGACCCTAGGCAAAATTTTAAAAGGAGCTCTTATATTTAATTATTAGTTTAAATATATATATATATATATATTACCTTTTACACTTAAAATTTGTTACTATTCTAGTACTCAAGATTATTTTATCTCTTTTACTATCTAATAGTCTTTTGACAATAATGAAAGAGGGCAAATATGATTTTTTTAGGGTCTAACTTGTCTTTAGGTAGAGTTCAAGGCATCAATCTGCACCATGGGTTCATTTTTAGATTCTATTTCAATAATCTAAATTGTTCATATTTTAAAATTCGTCGAGTATATCATTTATATAAAAAAATTAAGAGATTATTTGGGATGTTCTAAATAAGTGCACTTCTTAACTTTTTATAAAAAGATGTGTAAAAAAGTAGAGGGGAAATATTGATTGATGTGAGCCAAAAAAAATAAAAAGTGTGGACTTATTTAATCTTTCCAAACAATGCCTAAGTCAATTGAATAACGACAACTAAAGTATTCGAATTAGTTTTTGTATAAAAAAATATGAATAGTAAGAAAATAAATGGTTCATATAAAACTAATTCAAATACGTTAATTTCCGTTATATAATCGACTTAATTTTTAACATGAATAATGTACTAAACGAATTTTAAAATATAAACAATTTAAATTATCAAAAAAATGCTAAAAAATAAGCCTACGATACAAACTAAGCGATCCAATTTTAACCTTTAGTTAGACAAGCCGGACGAATCTTGTTATTATTATTTTATTTTTATTTTTATTTTGAAAAATGCTTGGGAGCACTAATTAGTGGCAGTGGGTCTCACCATTAATGATGTGATGTTTTGGTCTTAGAATTGTATTTTTTTTTTTTTTTTACTTTTTTAATGCATTAGTGCTATTAGTGGTGATATTTTTAGTGGGATGAATCATTGTTGTTTTATTTTTGTTTGTTTGATTGATTGAATGAGTTCGTACTTGGCATTAATAATTTCATATTCATAAAACAACAATGATTCATCCCACTAAAAACATCACTACTAAAAGCACTAATGCATTAAAAAAGTAAAAAAAAAAAAATACAACTCAAAGACCAAAACATCACATCATTAATGACGGAACCCACTGCCACCTAATTAATGGGAGCACTAATTAATGCTCCCAAGCATTTTTCTTCATAAAAATGGGTGACAGGCACACGTGGCAGGAAAGGAAAGCGAAGTACATGGATTTCAGTAATAAAAAAAGACATAAACAAAAACAATTCAAAGAAGAAAAACACCAGCACCACCACTATTTAAGTTTCGCTTAGTATTGATTACGGTGATTAATTTTTTTATTCTTAAAAAAATTTAATTTAATTTTTTTAATCTCATTTAATTATTATGTTTAGATTTTCTAAACTTTTATAAAAAAAAAAAATAATGATTATAATTTAAATATATTATTTTATTTTATTAATTTATATGACTTATTTTATTTTTTATACTTTTTTTTAATCCAAAAATGTTTACAAACGAGGACTTAAAAGGGGGCGGGACTTTCAATTCCGTGATCCGATTACAACGGAAGAAACCTTTCTTCTTCTTCTCTCTCTACATTTTTTTCCTTTCTCTCTCTTTCTCTCTCTCTCCATTTCACCGCCATTTGTGGTGGTTGCTTGCACACAGAGACTCAAAGTGAGAAAGTGAGTGAGTACGTCTCTCTCTCCCTCTCTCTCTCTCTGTGCTAAGGTTCTCTCTTTCTCTCTCTTCATCCATTTCCCTTGTACATTACTTGTAATTCAATTCACACTAATATATATATATATATATATATATATATGTATACATGTTTGTATATATGTATGCTTGTATTTGTATATATGTATACTATTATTATTATGAAGTATAATAAATTCTGCAATGAACTTAGTATGAACACAAAATGTTTTAAATGTTCTTCAGTTTCACAAATTTTGAAGGCAAACATGGAAACTCAAAAATTCTGTTCTAGTTTTTAAATTTTGAATTCAATCACTCTTCACAACCTTATTTGGCTGAAAGGAAACGATCCTATGCGCACGACATGACTTCTAGTAGAAATAATTGTAACACACGCGGATATATAAATATATATATATATATATAGCTATTTTGTGCACGTCTGTAATTTTATATTTAAATTTTTGGACGGTTTGCAGATTGAAAAATATGTTTTGGTTTTGAAAACTAATTACAGGCTTTTTTTGAAATGAAAATTGTGTGACAAAGCTTGAAAAAGCATAAATAATTGCATAATATGAAACTTAATTCAGTAAAATTTAACTATATGCATAAGTTTATTGTTTCTTTTACATGCATAATGTCTCAATTGTGGTTGACATACTCATTATTTACGTCGCATACTTGGAATTTTTAAAATTTAATTTACTTGTCGGTTTTGTCATTTTTTTCAGCAGAGTTTAGTGTTTAGAAATTAATTTTTTTTTAATTTATTATTTTTTTCAAATTCATATGTGATGATATGTATTCCGAATATATTGTTCATCATGTTGCTCAACTAATTATCGAAGTTTCCTCTGGTTTGTCACAGTTCTGTTTTAGTTATGTGCCATTATTAGTGTGTCATATGTGCCTTCTGATAAGGACTCATTACTTGTTTACTTTATCAACTAGTTTGAAGCCCATTCTGATTCTTTTCTTGACTTTTTTCTTTTATCTTATTAGACAGGAACAACTGAAAAACTTTCTTGAGTTCATTTTCTTCGCATATTACTGTATTCACTTGTTTTTTGGGCATCACCAAAGAAGACAATATGTTTTCTTGATATGCCATCATACTCTTTCTTTTTTTAATTTTTGCGTTTGGTTTGGGTGGATAGTTGTCTTGTTTTTTTGTCAAAAAATAGCTGTCTCTAATCATTTTTAAAAAAATTGTCTTGTACCTAGATTTTCTCATTGTTGGATCTGCATCACAGAAGTTCTTGAAGTTGTCACTAATTCACAGTCACACATTCTTTAATTTTTTGTAGGTTCTCTGTAAAGGCAAATTGTAATCAGGCAATTTGGCAAATACTTTCATGTGATCAATAATTTGCAAAATCATTTTTTTTCACCATCTTATTGGAAGAGTGATTTTTTGTACTAACTGGAAGCTACATGGAGATGCAAATTGTGGTCTTATTTGATGTTCGAGGTAATTGTTTGAGTCAAAATCTCTATGTCTGTCCAATAACTAGAATTGGAAAATTGGGAGTGGTTGTTAGAGATGCTATTGTTTGTTTGTTTTACTTTCCTTAGGGCATGTGTGAACTGTTCTCCTTATCCTTGTTTTACTTTGCCTTCTTTGGGAGAATTCCTCACAAAGCAGTATTTTCATTTTGTGCCGAAACCATGCATAAAGGGCAAGACTTCCATAGAATACTCTGTTTGTTGATTCCATTACAATGTGTACGAGAGGTCCCATGAGTTTTTTCTTTTCTTTTCTTTTTTCTTCTTTTTTTGGGAACATGCTTTGTATTCATTGCATGAAATTGCATAAGAAATGTGTTAATTTTATGAATGTTGGTATTTGCTTTCAAGAATGTCACGGATGTGAATGTAGAACGGTGGATATATAATAGCTTTTTACCTCATTTCCTGGTTTTGCTCAGTCTAAAATATGTGGAATTCAGTTAGGAGAACAAATTGAATCTTTTGTTCCAATTTGCAGCGCCCACGAAAGAGTGTGCTCTTCCCTTTAAGTCGAATTACATTATATCTGGCTATTGCTTATCAAGTCTTTTACGCAGTTTAGTTTGTAGTAGAGAATTTAGAGGAATGAGTGTCTCTCTGGTTTTAAATTTTCAGATATTCTTTCAATAGGTTCTTGTTTTGAGGAACGCAAGGCGATACCATTGTCTTCTTCTACTTCTCCATATGCTTTGTGCCATTTGATATGAAGAAGACATTTATTCTCACTCGGGTTTTTTAAAAATCAAGTCATCATCATGGGCGGTTGTGCTTCAAAGCCTAGTAGAAAAATCAAAACTCATAAGAAGTACTTAAAAAGGTATCGCAGATGTGGCAGAAAGATTTCAACCGCCGTCCCTATTGCGCCCATGGAACGGCTTAGTGATGCAGGAAACTCTTTAGAAGATTTTGCTGTTAGCGAGTTTGTCCGTGTGGACTTTGAGAAGGGTGCTACGACCACTTGTAGAAGATCTGAGGTATCTAATTTGACATTTCATCTCACCCAGCTGCAATGGAACCACAGCCAAATTGATTCAAATGGTATATTTCTGTCCTTGATTCAAATAAAAAATTCTTATCCAAATTCATCGGAGTCAGATTTTCAACATAATTAGGTAGTTTTAACCAACTGATCACCTGATGTCAGAAGTTTTGAAATTGGAATATGGGTTTCATTCAAATTGGATAAAAAGAATTCTAGTATGGATACCTTTTAATGGTAGTTCTTATGGTTAGACACGCTGTGGATAAGGGTACTTTGTTGATTAGGTACTTTGTTGACAAGTGAAGTTCTTTTTTTGCAGGAATTTGCCAAGAGGAAGCATGGTTTGACTCTCACAGTATCCTGGAGTCTGATTCAGACGATGACTTCATAAGTGTTTATGGGGGTAAGTTAATATTTTTATCTAATTTTAATTTTTAATTAGTAACCGATTCTAGATTATGTTTTCCTCTAATTGATAACCAAAACTAGCTTGTGTATGTTGAATGGCCTTTCTCGTTTGCATTTCTTTCCTAAAATCTACAATGTACCTTAGGTTGTTTTAAATACATCTTGTTACATAGTAACTCTTTCTTGAATTTGACTTTTAATCGGGAACTTTCATGGTACTAAAATACCACTGACCTTTATTCTTAGTTTGAGAAAGGAAGTTTAACAGTAATTTTGTATAATTCAAATGAGCATTATAGCAGGTCCGTCTAGAAGATTCTTGTTACGTCCTAGAGCGGGACTTCTCATTCCTTGTTCAGTGGGGGATAAGCCGACTCAGGGATGTTGGTGTCCTCTTGCACCTTCAGTCTTTAAGCTCCGGGGTTTGAATTATTTCAGGCATGCCACCAGACTTTCTGTGCATTTATTGCCGTTCATTGTGCTTATTAATTGATATGTCAGCTTTGTAAATGAGGTTTCTGTGGTATATACTTCTAACAATCTATTCTGCAGAGATAAACGGAAATACTCTGCTCCAGATTACAGCCCATATACTCCAATTGGTGTTGATTTATTTGTATGCCCAAAAAAGATCAATCACATTGCTCAACACCTCGAGCTTCCCTGTCTAAAAGCACACAAGAAAGTCCCGTCATTGCTGATTGTTAATATACAGGTATTTGTTTTCATTTATCTCTTCCTTTTCTTAATCATAACTTCTCACATTCACTCTTATTGGTTGGGAGTATTGGAGGGGTCAGATCTACCTCAAATACCCCATTTTACAGCTCATTTGGTTCCTTCTATGATGCGGGTTGTGATTGTAATAAGAAAAATGGGGCACCTTAATGAGTTGTTTGTCATCCTTTTTAACAAAACTGTGCATGCATTCCTCATTATGGTTTACAGTGATTGAGAGAATCGATGGATTGTAAAATGTGGAACCTGTGGTTATGTTTTCCAAACACAATGAGGGGGGTAGTAGTGATCCAAAATGAACTGCAATTTTATCAACTTGTATGAGAAACTATGACACTAGAAATGACTCGTCTTGTGAAATTTTATATCCGGATGTTCTCTTGACAGGTGCCTACTTATCCTGCTACCATGTTCCTTGGTGATAATGACGGGGAGGGCATGAGCCTCGTATTATATTTCAAAGTATCCGAGAACTTCAACAAAGAGATTTCTCCTCAATTTCAAGACAGTATCAAGGTACTTGCGCATTCCCGCTTACAATTTGGCCCTTTATTAGTTTTAATGGCAGTTGGGGTATTAATATTCTCACGTTCTTTTCATTCTCTCAGTTTACTTAGGTCATATAATGTACTTTTTATTTTTATATATTAAATGAGTGCTAGTATATATATATTTGGCTAAGTTTCTACTTGATGAAAAATATTCGACACAGTTATTACTTTCTTGCAATCTTGCATAAGGTTTTAGTTGACTGCATTGCTTTGATTTGAGACAGAGGCTGGTTGAAGATGAGATGGAAACGGTGAAGGGGTTTGCGAAAGAATCTACAGTTCCTTTCAGAGAGAGGCTGAAAATCATGGCCGGGGTGGTTAATCCAGAGGACCTCCACTTGAGTTCTGCTGAAAGAAAACTTTTGCAAGCTTATAATGAAAAGCCCGTGCTCTCACGCCCTCAACACGGTTTCTATAGTGTAAGTTATATTCCACTTTTTACTTTCATATGACATTCTATATATTTGCGAAGTTTTCAAAGTTTTTTGTGGACGTAAAAGGACCAAGTAAGGATAGAAACTCATAAGCTGCTTGTTTGGCTACAGATATTTTATTAGTTTGAGTGTTACTGTGTTTTGCATCAAGATTAATATTGTCCTTTTTTCCTTTCTTTTCTTTTCTTCAGGGACCAAATTACTTTGAGATTGACCTTGATATACACCGGTTTAGCTACATATCCAGGAAAGGACTTGATGCATTCCGAGAAAGGTTAAAATACGGAATACTTGATCTAGGCTTAACTATACAGGTACGGTTATATCTCAAACTTTTCCAATCTGAAGATATCGCGAGTTACATAAGAAAAAAAAGTTAAGTAAAAAAATGATATGTCTCTAATCTTTCGGAATTAGGACTAAATGCTTTTTTATTATTATTATTTTTATTTTTATTTTTATCATTTCACTATACTGACAGGCACAAAAGCCAGAGGAGCTGCCGGAGAAAGTCATGTGCTGCGTGCGGTTGAACAAAATTGATTTTCAAAATCATGGTCAGATACCTAGATTTGTAACAGTAGAGAATGATATATTTGGATCAGGAACTGGAGAGTCATGCATTTAATGTTACAACAGTTCAGTCAATTTTTGGAACCTCGTAAAATTTGAGCCACGATTCAATTTTATTTAAATGAAAAGGGGAAAAGAGAAAGAAAAGTTACCCCTTTTAAATTTAAAGTTTTTATTATTGCCTTAATTTAATGATCTAGATTTGTTATTCTTTGCCTTTGCCTTAGCCTATGAAATGCATTGCACTGGCTTCATTTAGGGAGGTTGAATTTTTAACTTTTTAATTTTTTGACTATTTTAGTTTAGAGTTAAAAAGTTTTGTTTGCATTGAACTTTTTGATTTTTCTGACTTCTATGAGAAAAAAATAAAATGATTATAATTTAGATGTGACACTTTACCTAATTGACTTTTTAACTTATTTTGTCTTTTTGTAACTATTTTAACCTAGTAACTCCAAGAATTAACATGCCAAACGAGGGCACTTTATCACGTAGTGGTGAGACTTAAAATTAGGGATGAGTAGCGGATATTTTGATCCGTCCAAACCGATCGAACCGAACCGATCTGCCGCACTTTAGACGGATACGTGTTGACGAGCGGACGGTTGCGGATTGATTTTTTTTCAATCCGCCTAGTTTTGGACGGATGGCGGATTTGAGATTCATTTGGCCGCAACTGAACAATCAAATAGCGAGCACCCTTAATAATTTGTAAAATTTTGTATTTTTAATTCATTTAGATATTTTATTTGTATTTTCAATTGAAAAAAAAATTTAAATATTCTATTATGTTTTCAATTTGTTTTTAATTTGGAAATCTTTTTATCAAATGGTAAGGGTTGATATTTGGTATTTTTGTATAGAAAAATAAGACTTAATTTTATCATTTTTTAAAAAAAAAATCAAATTAAATAATTTTTGAATAAAAAAAATAATGAAATAATTTTGATTATGCATAATTTTCTTATATATATTTAGGAAAATGAGTGAGATCCCCTTTTTGGAGGACCTCACAACCCCTAAAGTGATCCACACCACTCATGATGTGTGGGCCCACTTATGTATGTGTGGAGCCCATATCATGAGTAGTGTGGATCACTCAAAGTGATCCACACTACTCATAATGTGTGGACCCACTTATGTATGTGTGGAGCCCATATCATGAGTAGTGTGGATCACTTTAGGGGCTATAGAGGTCTTACAAAAAGGAGTCTCTAATCTATCATTGTTGATATATTTATTATTAGTGTTTGACAATTTCCTTAATAATCTTTTGAGTATGTTGTGTTAAATTGTTATTCAAAAAAAAATGTTGACAAGTTATATTATATTCAAAATTTGTAAAAGTTTAAACCGTCATTCGTATCCATCCGTCAATTCGCTTGACTCGCATCCATCAATTCGACAAACGGATACAAATTAATTTTTTTCAATCTACTTCTCCGATGGACGAATGACTGATTAAAAATTTTCAGACCGGAACCGAACCCCAACACTCTCACTACTTAAAACCCCTAACATTACGTCACTTAAAACGAAAACAACTCATCCACAGGCCAGATTAATGGAGGACTTGAGAAACTATTGAAAGTTTCATCGGTCCTATAAGTAGGTTTTTTTCTTTTTCTTTTTCTTTTTTGGATGAATAAAAAAAAATATTATTAACAAACGAGCATCAAGATGATGCTAACGATTACCATCTGAGATTTTTAACAAAACACACAAGCAGCTATAAAATCCACAAAAACAAACAGATCCGAAGACACTCCCCATCACCCAACTATACAAAATTATTAGAAACTGTGTCTTCATTCATCCGAACCATTGAGTCATCCACGCCTAGAAAAATGTAAACACAAAGGTGCCAATAAGTCGGTATTTTGGATAGGGATTAATATGTTTTTCTAAAATGATATATAAATTAACAAGTATTACCACAAAATATATATATATATATATATATTAGCTGCAGTGTTAATATAATAAATAAATTTTAAAAATTGAAACACAACTCACTTCAATAATGGAAATTACAGCTTAAACACAACTCACTTCACAAATCTTTATCGGTCCAAATGATTGTGCGACTCTTAAGACTAGTGGGGCATATTATCCCCGGAGCACACAATATTTTTTCCAACAGCAGATAATATTAGAACAAGGAAAATATAAACAGGAAATTGAAAGGCCCAACATAGCAGAATATTACCCCCAAAAAAAAAAAAAAATACAAAAACAAAACAAAGAAAACAAAAATGCAAAAACAAATGCATATTCTCATTTCCAAATCCAAGAGTAACGATACGTAACAGCATTACCACCAAAATCTCATTTAACAAAAGAATTACGCAGAAGAATAACATTACAATTACTGTATATCACCCCCCCAATCCCCCTCTCAAACTAGTTTACACACAACAATGTCCCTATTCAATTCATTCTTTGCTAGTCCATACCGACATCCTTTTTGGTTTTAAACTATCTTCCCGGTCTTCTTTCTTTTTATATCCTGTCCTTTGTGTTTTTGCAGTTTGGGAAGATAATCGTGGGCTAAACTGTAGCCACAAGCATAAATAAAGAGCTAAGAAAACAAACTTACAGTTTCAAAGAAGCTATGTCAATTCTTCTTTAAACCGAAGAAGTCCTATTGGCTGTGAATCATTGTTTCCAAAATCTGTTTTTCTCGCTGAAGTATTATGCTTGTCAGATACGGCATTGTGTGGTGGCATTAACTGTGACGCGTTATTGTTGGCCATGTTGTGGCTGCTGTTTCTAGCTGCCGGTACGTCATGATTATGTTTGCCTTCATATGTTGTTATGACAGCTTTAGGGTCGCTTGCGGCTCTCTCAACATGCTTACGGACATTACACCCTGGGCTTGTGCACTTGTAATAACTCCTGCAAATAGAAGTAAGACAATTCAAGAATAATACCAAAGAACAAAATACACGGGTATCCACTAGATGGAGCTGTAATTACAGGTTAAAAAGGAGGAAATTTCAGTTTATAACCAAAATAAAGTACTATGATATTTGATTTGGAAGAAATGATTGAACGTTGTTAACTACCATTGACAAATTATCATAGATTCATAATATCAACATGATGCCTTTCATAGATCAGCACCAAGACTGAAGCTGCAACTTTTGTGGAACATAGGCTGATACAAAAGAAGATGGGTTATAACAGGTTCAGGAAGGAAATTGGAAAACCCTTTTTCCTCTGAAAGCAAATTAATTAGTATTTAGTATTCAATGAAGAGAAGCCATAGAACTGCAGCATTGGAAGTGGAGTGTGCGAATAAAGCATGGACCTAAAAATAGCAACTTTGGGTCAGATACTACAATGACTTGTAGGAGCGCACACTTTGTACAAGGGAATAATCAATATGAGAGAGAGAGAGAGAGAGAGAGCATTAAATCTGACAAGTAGAACTTGATCTAACAAGAGCGTCAAGGATACCATAAAATTTATTATCAATGGCAGATAAGGTAAATAAAACCATTTACACTACCACAAAATATAGTTAAAGAAGGAAGCCACAGGGCAATAAGCCTCGCACTGCCCAAGGTGCTAGCAGCTCGCCTGAGTGAAGTATCAAGCAAGGTACTAATTCATAAACTTCAAACTCCCCTTTGGTATACTTTGATTCCTGGGGTGAAGAACCAAGTCATATGGGGCCAAAATGTAGACACTCTTCCATTCCCATTGTTCCAAGCTCTTGAGCTCTAGTTCTCTACCCATCTTTTTTGTTGGGAGGGGTTAAAAGGAGCCTATTTATTTGGTGTAATGCTTAAGCATACATAATAGTGTATGCCTTCCAATATGAGGATGAGCTGCAAAGAAAAGGTTGCCTGATACTGCTACATTACTTTCTTTTGCTTTCACCAATGAGTTAATTGTATGCATGCAATTTAATTATCTAAGCTAAGGTGAGGAGATGTAAATTTAGTGATTACATAATCATTGTTGCTATTGGGATGCCTCAATCTACTGTCAAATACTTTTTTGAGAAATAATCCATGTCGAGCCTTTTTTTGGTTGTGTTGAGCCTTCTTTATTTCTTTATTTTGTGTAGAGGTTTGCCGCCTCCTGGTGGTTCTTTCACATACATCTTTACTTATCAAAAAATGTATGAACTTGACTTCCTAGAATAAGATGAGGAAAGGAAAATTTAGTTGGTTACGTACTAGTTATTTGTACTATTGTATCCCTTGAAAATACTCTTACATGAATAAACTATGTCAATCATTGCGGCCTACAGAACCAAGGACTGTGACTGCGGTTGACTGATGATTTTTTTTTTTTTAATACGGTAAGTACTAGAGCTTCAAAAATAGCTACAACAATGGACTTATAGTTCAATGGGTACAAGTTCTATCAAATGGTTTCAGGAAATGTCCTAGAATTACCTTGTATGATGCTAGGAGCAAAACTGTACTGAAACATTTTGACATTGTATCGTAGCACACTATTTCTCCATTACAATAAATAAACAGGCCCAACTGTATTACCTTGGATAAGGATTTCCTTTAACAACTTTCTGGCCATACTTCCGCCACCTGTAGCCATCATCCAAAAGATCAACTTCACTGGTGGTCTGTACAATGATTCTTGGTTCTGTAACCGCACGATTTGATGAAGCTGGCTCTGAAACCCTGACCTCTGTGTTCCTATCAAATATAGATGAAGGAAAAAGAAAAAATTGTAGCAATCAAGATAGCTTGGTAAATGAAAATCGTTCCAGTATGAATGGCTTCAATAATTAAGAAAGAGAGTTTACCTTTTCTTTGCTTCGGGTTCATCTTCATCCCTTCTATTGACTCTAGTTTCAGCATCACCAGCTTCCTCACTGTCACTTGATCCTGACAGATGGTCCTGTGTAGCTTGGCTAGATTCCTGATCCTTCAAAGACAATGAATTAGCAGCTTCTTTTGATTTGTTCAAAAACCCAGTCTGACCTTCCACAGCCGATTCATAGTTTCCCTGATGATTTAAGTAACTATTTGGATTTCCAGTATCTTTTGCACGCTTTTGAGGCGGCTGATGGTTGTGCTGTCCCTTGTATATAATCTCAGTTACTTGTCCATCAAGAGCACGTTCAACCTTCTTCTTGACTGGACAATTCAGATGTGTACATTTGTAATAACTTCGAGGATATTCACTGCCCTTCACCTGCTTCTGCCCATATTTCCGCCAGTTGAAACCATCATCAGCAGGCTTATCAGCAATAAAGGAAGAAGGTTGGGATCTAAGGTCAGAATGAGAACGATCAGATGACTCCTTGGTGATGCCAGGGTCTGGCATAGAGGGAGGCATCTGCTGCTGCGATGTCACATTGGAAGTAAAGGATGAAGATTGTGTCAATGATGTAGCAGGAGCTGCTGATATAGATGGAAATTCAGCATGGGCAAGCGTCTGGGATTGAGCTTGTACAGCCTGAGCTGTAACCTGTGCCAGAGCCTGTCGGTGGGATATTCCAAAGGGGCCCTACACATCTCACAAATCACAATAATGAACAGCTGAAGGCAGTCTTAACTTTTGAATTGTAAACAGTAAATATTATTTATTGTTTTTCATTTTTCTTTTTTCCTTTTTCCTTTTTATTTTTCTTCTCTTTTCTTTTCTTTTTTTTTATACATGCTATTATCATCTGCACAATTTGGAAAGATTCAACCATAATGGTCTCCCTCTTTCTAGAATGAAGGTGCATTAAAGGACCAACCATAGACTAGAAGATTTTATTTTCAAACAAAAAAATAAATGAAAAATATTGACCATCAAGATAAA
The DNA here is from genome assembly GCF_055761805.1 of Camellia sinensis. Lineage (NCBI taxonomy): Eukaryota > Viridiplantae > Streptophyta > Magnoliopsida > Ericales > Theaceae > Camellia > Camellia sinensis. The sequence continues at coordinate 198,426,152 of NC_138965.1, forward strand.
AGTTCTCATACCATCTTATCAAAATGATGATATTGGAGCGTCATGCCCGACAAATAGACAGCAAACTCAAGAACCAGAATATGTGATACAACTAAACTCAACAAGCCTTACTCCAATTAGTTGCAGTTATTAATATGGACTCTTTCTTCTCCAATTGGTTCTATGCAAAACCACATCCACAGTTAATCTGAAGTCCATGATAATGTGCTAAGATAACAAAACAGGCATGATTCTATATTTCCCATCAATTGTATAAAATACAAAGAGGAAAATAAGTTTAAAAACTGTGGCTCATTAAATGGTCATTCTGCATGTATGCACACATACCTCAGACAAATCAGTTAATCTTAACAATTTGACAGCGTCTTAGACAAAAAGCATTAAGCACTCAAACTCACAAAATTATCTCAAAGAACACCAACACATTCATGACAAATGACTGGGTTCGAACAGATAAACTATATAATTATAGATATGCTTTCACTATGGAGAATGCTGTTACTAAAGTTCTCTAGAGATGGATATCATTGAGCTGTACAAATTTTACCAGCGCGAAAGCATGAACGGAGTAGCTACGTGAAGGAGAAAAAATTAACTTTCAAAATTTTTAATAGTTGGAAATCCCTAACCTACCCAATCCAATCTTATACACTTTGTATTGTTTATTATGTGAGCTTTTTTGTTAATTTCATGTTTGTGGCCTAAATACCCATTTTGCATTAGGTCCAAACCACATAAAAATAAGCAATATTGAATCAAATAGGATACGACAAAAACAATTATGAGAATAAGCATTCAAACGATGTTGCAATTTGGAAAAACTAAATTAATCAAATGAGCATCATTGCAACTCAAGCATCTTTATCTCCCTCTTTAATCCACTCTTTGGTAAATCCTAGCCTTCCTCCTATTCCCACCCACGCTCCTTTCCATGAGTAAATGAGCCCCACCACCTCCGTGGGGAACACACAAACAATGCCAAACATTCCAAGTATCAATGTCCACAACTCTTGTGCCACCTTAGTATGAATAAGAAGGTGGCTAACCAATTCCACGTCAAGCGTGCACATACAACACCAATTAACATTGACTAACCTTCTCTTAATAAAATTATCAATAGTAAAGATCTTCCCACGTGCTACACACCAAATGAAAAAGGCCAAGAGCCCCTACACCATGTTAAAAAATCATAAAAAGGCTTCACACTAAACTGCCTAATGGATGATCTCAACCATTGAACCAATATGCATCCAATAAAGATGCCCAAGAAACTCCAGCAACCCTTCCATGCGAAGGACAATATCCTAGAAAGCTTGCAAATCCTCCCTTTACAAATAATCACTCATCGAGGGCTTTCTGTCCAGAGCAATATGGGCAATATTAGGGAACGCCTCCTCCAAGATGTGCTTCCCACTCCATCTGTGACTTCAACACCTAACTTGCACCCCATTGCCCACCGAAAACTTAATATGAGTAGCAAAGGAGACCCAACCCTTCATAATCACTTTCCACAAACTAATACCATAAACTCACATCCTTTGTCGTTCAACCCGCCCAAACTTACCCATATTTACAAAGCACTCATTCCTCCAATACTTCTTTTCGCAAGTACATGTTGACAATCACTTAATCAAAAAGGGCTTCATAGAAGATGGAAAGCCAGCGAATTCCCAAATCTCCTCCCCTTACAGGAGAGCACACCGAATTCCAGTCCACCAAACAGTACTTAAACTCCTCTACTTTTCCTCCCCCAAAGAAAATCACACTACATTTTCTCCAACGTCTTCACAACCAAAGGAGGAAAGGTGAACAAAGACATAATATATGTGGAGGTTGGAAAAAGTGCTCTTAACCAAAATCAGCATTGCTCCTCTAGATAAATACTCTCTCCTTGAACTTGCCAAGTGCTTCTAAAACCTTTCCACCATCACACCCCAAACCGACTTCACCTTAAAAGAGAATCCCAGAGGCAACCCCAAGTAGGAAGAAGACAACTGATCAACGTTGCATCTAAGAATATCCGCCAAAGCCCCAAAAGTTTGGTCTGTATCTAATGTACCCCTCACAGAGTGATAACGAAAATATTTATCATAATGGAAAATATAAAGAAACTTTTGTGTTGTGCTAATCACAAGAACTTACAGAAGTACTCCCTCAGCATTTAACGTGACCCAACTGTACAGTATCAACTCAAACTTTGAATCATTTCATTAGTTTAATCAAGCTCCTAGAGAAGATTAATTAAGAGGCCTTAGTTTTTAAGTCAAGAGTAAAATTACACAACATTCTTGCAATGAACTCATTAAGAGCAATTCTTTATATCACTACATGTTTTTCACTGACAATATATTATTCATCTTCATTATTTACTTAATTATTACTTGCAAGCAAGGAACCAAATACAGGATGCACATAGGCAGCGCACAAAACCATGTCAAACCGGTCGTATATATCATTTTTCATATGCCTATTTAAACCATATCTCCTCTGTATGTTTCCTCAATAAATTGTATAGAATAGAACAAAACGAAACTAAATGACAAATTTTTATGTGATTTGAACTCTGCTACATATCAAACCAATGTATAAGCATATAAATACCAATTTAGACAACATCTCCTCTCTATGTTTCCTCAATAGACTGTACCGAATAGAACAAAACGAAATTAAATGACAAATTTAGATGTGTTTTGAACTCTTCTACACATCAAATCAACATGTAAGCACCAAAATACATACAATTAACAAACTCATCCATTGTTTTACTCGAAACAAATCAATCAAAGCTTGAATACCTGACCAGGCGAGAACCACCCCGGCGACTCGAGCAAGCTCGCAGGACTCAAACCGGGAGGTATCGTGAACATCGGAGCCTGAGCAATCATCAAACCGGACGGCCGGTTCTGTTTGAACCGGAAATCGAAATCTCCGTTCTTATCCTTGGAAGACGAATCCTCAGCCAGCGGCGGCGGCGGAAAGCTCGGCCGGTGGCCTGAAACGGCCGCGGGAGAGGACATGGCTCCGGCGAGGAGTTGAGAGAAGGAGCGGCAGTCGGAGTCCGGATCGTTCTCGGAGAAGAAGTTGGAAACGAGAGTCATCGGACCAGGGCTCGCACCTGGACCAGCAGTGAAGAGATTTTCCATGGAACTACGAGGAGGTAGCATGATCGTAGGGCGGAGAGGAGCTGATGAAGCTCTTGGCAAAGATCCTTCGTTTTCAGCCATTGATGTTGATGACTTTCAAGCTTAGTCTAATCTCCAATTGAAGTTGTTCATCGTTAGGGCTTTCGTAGAGTCGCAGACGAAAACCTCTCTCTCTCTCTCTCTCTCTCTCTCTCTCTCTCTCTCCGCTTCTTCTTCTTCTATCTCGAGTTTCTCTATCTTCTAGGCTCTCTCGTTTTGGAAGATCTGAAATTCTGTAGAAAGTCCACGCAGGAGATACGAAAAAACGAGTTCATTATTTTTTTTTATTTTTAGTTTGTTTGAGAATAAAAATGAAAATCAAAATTAAAATAATAAATATATTGAGGGAAATGTACCCAATGACTTCAGGAATCACGGGGTTGCCACTGCCTTTTCGAATCAGCCAACAAGTCATCGACAGAGTTTTTAAAACAATCATGGGGTTTAGGATATTAATTTCAGAATAATTTTTAAGTGTGTAAGTTTCTCCCTTTGAGATATATTATGACTTTATTTTTAAAATTCAAACGGTTCATTTGTAAGATTTGTTGAGTACTTTATGCCTATCAAAAATTATATTAATTGGATATCAATAATTATATGATTGAATTGCATATTGTTTATGCTATTTCTCAAAAGAAAAACTTATTATTTATTTTCTTGATTATCGATCATATAATTGTTGATATCCGATTAATATGATTTTTTATAGGCATGAAATACTCAACAAATCTTACAAAATTAACGATTTAGATCATAAAAATAAAGTCATAATACACCTCAAATAAAGACACCACAGTCATAACTGTGCTTTTAAAACAACGGTGACCCTATTTCCATATTTAAATAAGTTTTTACATTATCTTACAAAAAATATGTATATTTGTAAAAATTACATAATTTTATGAGATAATTTATATATATTTATGAGAATTTATGCAAGTATACATGGTATACATCTTACACAAACAATTTTCTTAATTTTATGGAAAATGGTAGGTTCAATTTTTAAATTTATTTTTTGGACTGTGTAACAGATACCAATTAATAATTAAAATGTTTAGTTTAGTGGTTGTGTAATATTTTTTGTAATGTGAGATTTTGACTTCAATCCTTATAAGGAGGTGTGTGTGTGTGTTTTTTTTTTTTTTTTTTTTTTTTTTGAATTGGTGATACCCTTTGTAATGGGGAGTTGGGAATGTCGTTGCACAGGCTGTGCAGCAGCAACTGCTATGTAGCAAATAGGTCTATTTTAATAATTCGAACCGTTCTTATTTTAGAATGTATCAAGTAAAATATATTTACAAAACATCAAATTAATCGGATATTGTTTACCTATTCATCAACTCACATTTATATCTACAAAAATAAAAAAATAATTGTGATTTAAATTATTAAAATGAATACAAATGTGAGTAGATGAATGGGTAAACGATATCCAATTAACTTAATTTTTTGCAAGAATATTCTACTTGATGTATTCTAAAATATGAACGATTCGAATTATCGAAATGAGTCTCAAAATTGACCCATTTTACTACACAACAGTTGTTGCTACACAACCCACATTCCCAATTCCTTGTAATGGAGATTTTATGTGATTATTGATGGTTATGTTAGACTTTATTATAGAGTGATACTCCAGACCCCCAGTGAGAGTTGACCCCAAGAGAATGACACACACACAAAAAAAAAAAAAAAAGGATCAATCAAAAATTACTGGACGTGGTGGGGTCTCACTCTTTTCTCTTAGGGTAATTGGTTGTTATGATTTTGTTGATTTTTTAATTCTCGTAGGTTAATAGTCAATTTAATAATCTAAATATTTCTCATATTTCTAATTACTATTTTATCTATTGATAAATAACACAAAAAAAAAAAGGAAAAAGTTGTATTAAATATTTACTGTTACATTATCAGATTTTAAAAAATAAATCTAACTTGTCTACTAAAATTGCAATGGAGTATTTTCTATTTGGGAGTTTTTTTTTACCCAACAACCTCTCTAATTAAATTACGAGGAGTGTAAAATATATTAGGCATGTTTGATTTGCTTTTCAAAACATATTTTTGGAGAAAAAATTCTAAAAATATGTTTGGTTAAAAAAAAAAAATTTTAAAAAAAATGAAAGTCACTTTTCTCTCTACTACACATCAATCAATCACTTTTTTTTTCTGCTCTCTCATTTTCAATCATTTTTTTTCTCACACTCATCTATTCAATTACTAAAAAATATCAAATCATTCCAAACTCCAAAATTTCAAAATATACAACCAAACAAATTTTTTAATTTTCTAAATACACTCTAGAAAATTATTTTTGAAATAATATCTGCAAGCACAAACCAAACAAGGTCATTAAAACTCTTATAAAAAATATGTGTACAAATATTATCTGTGTTAAGTATTATTTTTTTTTTTTACAACTAATCATACTTGATCTCTAATATTTTTACTAAGATTTCTAGGAAATTATACTTTGTTTAGTGTAACGTTTTCAAAAACAGTTTCTTAAGTTTTTAATTCTTATTTTTTTAATGAATTTTTTTCACATTTTAATCAATTTTTTTATTTTTTAGATTTTATTAATTTAGATATGCTTAAAAAATACAAAATTTATATAATTTTTATAAAAAAAAATATTGAATAGAACAAAATACAAAAATATACTAAATTTTTATTTTTTAAAATATTTTTTGTATTCAATGAATTTTTGAAATATTTTTACACAAGTTATATATTTTTTTAGTGAATCTAAAAAGTTAAAAAAAAAATGATTAACATATTAAAAAATTCATTAAAAAAAAGGTACAAATTGTAAACCTATAAATTAATTTTTGAAATTGCCAAATGAAACAGAGTATATCTGTAAAATTATTCTTAAATTACTCTCCACTCTGTTTATCATTATAACTAATTATTATTTATATAATGTAGAGTGGAAAGTTGGGAGAGTTGGCTTGGTTGTTTTGTTTATAAGTGTAAAATGTCAACGAAATTTTGGGATAATGGGTGTGACATTTTTGTCTCTTAATGGCCCCTTCCTAATTATTTTATTCAAATGTGTTTATTGATCGGCATATGGAATTAGCTTCGTGCACGGCATGTAAGGCCAGGTCAATATAAAAAATAAAAATTAAATTTTAATTTAAAAATAAAAATAATAATTTAATATTTTTATGATACAAGGTCATATGTTTTTTACAATAAATTATTTGAAACAATATTTCAAGAAAGCATTTTTGGTGAGACTTATATTTTCTTGCAATATTAAAAAAGAAAAAACAAATATCAATTCAACCAAATCTTGGGTTTTTAATCACTTTTATGAGTTATTCATCTATTGCTATTTTTAATTAACTAAACATTCATTTCAACAGAGAAGTTAGGAATTCTTTTTCTCCAAAGGCATGATTAATATTTTTTACTTATTATAAGATTATTTTGTTATTATTTATTTCTTTCTTATTATAAGACTACTAGCATGTCACCCGTACTATGTATGGGATAAAATAAAATATTATTTATTAAAAATATGATAATTATATTTAATTTTTTTATATTTTGTCTCTTGTCAATAAAATTTTATATATAAGTTTAAGGGTTTTGTTTCAAATGTTCCTTTACTATAAAATATAATATTGATAAATTAAAATTATTGTATTGGCAATTAATAATTAAAATTATGTTTTGTTATAAAAAAAATGACATAGTTCTAATATTTCATTATTTTAGAATAAAAATATATTAATTTTAAAAAAATTGTCATATTGGTTTTTAAAAGGGAAACAATTAAATTTTATAAACTTAATGAATAAGAAATAATCATCGTAACATGTAAAACCGTTAAAATCACAATTAAACCAGCAAATCATTCAAACCAAAAATGGTTTAGCTTAATCAGTTAGGTCAAAAGACCAAAAATGGTTTAGCTTAAAATCACAATTTCATATTTAAACTGTTACTAAATATGAAAAGTAATTTATTAATTTAAATTTAAATTTGACACAATATAAATTTAAAATTATAATAATCTTTTCCATAATTTATAAGTTTTAAATACAAATTTAAAATTATCATAATTATCTCATAATTTTTGTATTTAGGAGCAGTAATAGTGGCATTGATATTATCAATATATCTATATATTTTACAAAAGAATACTTTTAAGAAAGGATATTATGAGAGTTTCAAAATCTCATACAAAATTATTTTTAAAATCAAAACCTCTATATGAGATTGTAAAATAAAAGTTACATGGAAGCTAACCAATCGGGATTTCTTTAATTGTTTAAAATTAAGAAAATCAAAAAAATTAGTATGAGATATTGATTATAAGGTTTTTCACTAAAAATTTCCTTTTTGCTTATATAAATAGAAGCATAAGATTCACTTTATGTAAGTAAAACAATTTACTGTTTCCTTCTTTTTCTCAATGTGTGATTGTAAAATAAAAATTAAATGAAAGTCAATGAGAATTTTTTTAATTGTTTAAAATTAAGAAAATTCAATATTTTATATAAATAGGAGCCCAAGATTCACTTTATGTTGTAGCTCGGCTTTTTCGCACCCCCTTTCAGAAACTCAAAAAGAAGCCCTACAGTTCGGACTCCCGTAGTTCTGAATCTAATCTCACAAGTGCAATGTGAAACTGATAAACACCAAAGAGTCCAAATCAGGCAAATCGCTTTGGAAAATTGATTTTAAATCAAAAAGTGCCAAAAGTGAACTGTTTTGCCAGATACAGAGTCCCACCTAAATATTTTATTTTAGAGAAATTTAGGAAACCCATGACTCGTGTCAAAGGCCATATGTCCATCATCACCAAAGTTGTCTCAGCTCGAGAACTTGGGGACGAGAGGGGAAAGTCATGAATTAAGTATCCCCGCTCACCCGATTAAAGATCGACATCTACTAATCATGATATGATTTTTTGTACATTATATGTTCTTATTTCGGTTATTAAGCTACCTTTACTATGTGATGCGCACAAGCAAGTATAGACTAGTTTGCTCAAATTGAAACGTTTCAAATTCATGTTTGTTTTGCAAAAATAGTTTGAATTTGCCACCTGAAGTGGGTTTAAAGTTTGCGAATTTGCCACCAAACATAGTGGACTTAAAATATACATTCGTTGAATTATTCCAATTCAAACAACAATCCTTCATCCACAGGCATTCATACAGTTTAACATTTAAGCACATAGCCTCATGGCAAGCATGTTAAACATGGCAACATTCACACTTAATGCAAAATGCTAAAGCATAAAAACTCACATAGTACTCTAAGCTAAGAAAATATGAGCTAGAAAAATATGCATGATTCCTAACTATGTCAAATGTCTAATGCAACACATGCAATGAATGCAATTAATAGGCTCGGCTACTAAGCATGGCATATGAAGTAATTTAAACAATATGCAATTAAACCCATGTTCAAAGAATTATTGAAATGACAATGCAATTTGAATGATGGGTCGAGCCTCAGTGCATGCAATACGAATAAATAGATGCAAGCATGAGGTATGCTAATCGAAACATGTCTCTAATCTAACCATCAAAAGCAGGTAAATAAAAAGGAGAAAAATGTGGGGTTAGAAGACATACACACATGCACGCACGCACACTTATTACAATATTTCACCCTCGCGAATGAGGATCTGAATGAATAAAAGCTAACTAGCTAACTAAACTAAGCTAATTATTACAAAACTTGAATTAATTAACTAAACTGGTTTAACTAATTATTGCAACACAAATTAATTAGCTACAATTATCTAATTAAATAATTACAACACAAACTAATTGAATTACGACATAGGCTAATCATAGGCTAACTAAATTAAACTAATTAACAAGATAACTCGGCGCAAGATGCGAGGGAGGCCCATGCATGCTTGGTTTCCACTCGAAGAACATCATTTGTTTGCCCTCGAATGCTTCTGTTTGCACAACCCTTGCACTGTTTCCTTCTCCAGATCAACTCTGTCATGCTTCATAAGCACACTGCTCAAAATTCATTGGTGGCCGGCAGGTCAGAAGTGGTGGCCGGCAAGCCACCATTGAGAGGTTACCGTCCATCATTGGTGGCTGGCAGGCCAGTAACAGTGGCCGACAGGCCACTGATGATACACCATTTTTACTACAACAGAGAGCACACAAGGCAAAGAAAATGTATTTTTACAGGTTATTTGTACTGTGTATCACCCTTTATCATCAACACAAGCTCAAAGGAGTGATACATTTGGGCCCTCAAACCATCAATCAAGCAATTTACATACATGATGGCCAATGGACCAATTTGTACAAGTTCAATGAATGCAAAAACAAGACTCAAACACCATCACCCTATCATGCATGATCAAGGACAATGAAGACCTAAGAAAGTGGCACATTTCATCACTTTTGAGTATGAAATGTCCCATTTCCCTTGCGTTCAAATTAGCGTCTGATTTGAACACATGCAATGCAACACAAAGGAATGCTTATGTTGCCACTTTTACTTGCCAATTTTGTTTACACATTTTAGTTACCAAATCATTCTTTAATTAATTTGTCCTTTGGTAAGTGTCCTCTAAAATAAAAGAAGTGTCAACCAAGGGATAATGCAAGGCAAGAGAAAGATCATGCCGTTGATAATGAACCCTCAAAGAGAATTAAACCATTAAGCATGACCTCAATCTCAAGCTTGAAACAACCCTCAAAAGCAAATGAAAGAATGAAACAAAGAGGAAGGTTGCAAAGTTTTATAGTGCTAAAATTGAGTGAAAAACAACACCAAAAGATGTTATCAACTCAAACAAGAGGTATTTAAGACCCTAAAACACCAACTTGTGAGGACTATTGCACTACAACCATGCAAAACAAGACTCAAATGAACTAACTAGCCCAAAACAAAGCTAAAGCAAGCTATTTCAGAGGCTAAAACATGCTGGCCTTGAGCTAAGTTAAGCTAGAAAAACATGCTAACATATGGAGCTAACTAGGCATGCAAACAAGACACAAGAAAAGGAGGCTAATCCCTCCAAATTTGGACTTCAAAATGAGTTTTTTACCACTGAAAAACCTCTGAAATTTAATAGTTAAAAGGCCCAAAAAAGTTGGTTTGAAAGTGGTGAAAGGTACAAAAGCTTTACATGCAAAGAAGTAAGAGGGTGAACCACACCCTAACTGAAAATGGCCTCAAACTATCACCTTTAGGCCATAAAAATAGAGTTTTTTACAATTCAAAACCAGCTCCAAAATAGTAGAAGAAGATGGCAAACAAGTATGTAAAACAAGCTAATAAAGCAAGAGTTATACCTCTTGAAGCCAAGGCACAAATTAGGCAACAAAACAAGCCACAACCACCTTCCAAAGCTCAAAGAGGGTCTCAAGTAACCTCAACCCAAAGAGAAACACCTTTGGTCAAGGGTGTGTATGCAAAAGTGTAGAGGCACTAAGCAACCAAGCATAAAATTTCAAGAGAGAGAGAGTTTTGTAGAGAGAGAGAATTTTACTCCAAGTTTTCTAACCCTTTGCAATGGGGGAGAAAGTCCCATATTTATAGAAAAACAAGCTTCTGGCTGAGTTATATCAGTCCATACACGCGTATGGTGATCAGGCCCATTGTGCCAACAGCTGGAACAGCTGTCAAGAAAATATCTACAAAAAGGCATCAATGGCTGGCCGGCCACTAATGTGGCCAGTCATCCACCAATGATGGCCAGCAGGCCACTTGGGTGGCCAACAGCCTCAATTGGTGGCAAGTAACCTCAATTGGTGGCCAACAGCCACCAAGGATTGCAAGCTTAAAGATTTTGGTCCAAAACAGGGCATAGAATGGATGAGAGTTTGAAGGTTGAAAGATAGGGCATTCCGCCGAAGGCTTCGGGGCAACAAAACGAGCACAAATAATTACAATTATCGTGTGCACAAACGATAGCGTCCAAGTCTTGAGGATAGTAAAAAATGGAGTGTCTACATATGTAAGTGAAACAATTCACTTTTTTTTTCTTTTTTCGATGTGGAATTGTAAAATAAAAATTAAATAAAAACTAGTTAATGAGAATTTTCTTAATTGTTTAAAATTAAGAAAATTAAATAATTTTAAACTGAGGGTTTGGATCTCCTATAAATTTTCTCTAAAAACTCTTTTTTTTTTATATAATATAAGTGAAATAACTCACTTTTTCCTTATTTTCCCAATCTGATATTGTGTAAAATAAAAGTTAATAATTATTTGGGCAAGAAGTTTATTTTGAATCAAGCAATCTCAGCCGTTTAATCATTAATTTATTTCGAATCAAACAAATCTAACCAATATATTTTGATAAAACTGCTAAAATTGCAATTAAACCAGTGAACTAGTTAAACTGAAAACGATTCACCCTATTAGTTAGGTCAAATGACCAATCAACTTACACAAAAATTAATTAATTAAAACATTTAAATTTTATTTTAATTTTAAAATTTAAACTGTCTTGAATTGAAACATACACAACACTACAATATTAAATAGGAGTATAAGATTTATATAGTGAAACAACTCATATTTTTCTTCTTTTCCTGATGTGAGATTGTGAAATAAAAATTAAGAATTGTTTGGATGGAAAATTCATTTCTAATCAAGCAATCTCAGTCCTTCAATTTTTAATAAGGTTAATCTTAATTTATTTTAAATCAAACAAATCTAGATAATATATTTTGATAAAACATTTAAAACTATGGTTAAACCAGTGAATCAATCAAACTGAAAACGATTAAGCTTAATCGGCTAAGTCAAAAGACCAACCAATTTACAACAAAGTTAATTAATTAAAATTTTTAAATTTTATTTTAAAATTTAAACCATCTTGAACTGAAACATGCACAATACTACAATATTAAATGTGAGTATAAGATTCATTTTATATAAGTGAAACAACTCACATTTTTTTAAAATCTCATATAAAATTATTTTTAAAATCAAAACCTCTATGTGAGATTGTAAAATAAAAATTAAATGGAAGTTAGCCAATAGAGATTTTCTTAATTGTTTAAAATTAAGAAGAAAAAAAATTTGGTATGATATATTGATCATAGGGTTTTTTACTAAAAATCTCATTTTACTTATATAAATAGGAGCATAAGATTCACTTTATGTAAGTGAAACAATTCACTTTTTCCTTATTTTTTCGGTGTGGGATTATAAAATAAAAATTAAATGGAAACTAGCCAATGTGGATTTTCTTAATTATTTAAAATTAAGAAAATTTAATAATTTATATAAATGGGAGCATATAATTTACTTTCCGTAAGTGAAACAATTCACTTTTTTCTTTTTTTTCCTGATGTGAAATTGTAAAATAAAAGGTAAATGGAAGCTAACTAATTAGAATTTTCTTAATTTTTTAAAATTAAGAAAATTCAATAATTTTAGAATGAGGGTTTGGAATTTTTAGAAGGTTTCTCTTTCAAAACCCCCTTGGAGCTTGTTTGGAAAGACACTTTAAGCTAAAATAGCCATATAAGACAAAATAAGTTATTTTAGTTAAATAGAACAAAATGTCGCATCCAACCCATGATCATTTTATTTTTTTTCTCACAAATGCAAAAAAAAACAAAAAAACCTATCCCAAACGATACTTTTTAGTTCCAGGTTAAAAAAGTCAAAAGCCAACCCACATCCCAAATGAGCTCTTTATAAGATTCACATTATATAAGTGAAATAACTCAATTTTTCTTTTTTTTTCCGAATGTGAAATTGTAAAATAAAAATTAACAATTGTCTGGACGAGAAGTTTATTTATGATCAAGCAATCTCAGTTCTTTAGTTTATTTCAAATTAAAGCAAATCAAACAAATATATTTTGGTAAATCGCTAAAATCATAGTTAAACCAACAAACCGTTCAAGCCAAAAATAATTTAGCTTAATCAGTTAGGTCAAAAGACCAATCAGCTTACACAAAAATTAATTAATTAAAACTTTTAAATTTTATTTTATTAAAATTTAAACTGTTACTAAATATGGAAAGTAATCTATTAATTTAAATTTCAAATTGATACAATATAAATATAAAATTATAATAATCTATCCCATGATTTATAAGTTTTAAATACAAATTTAAAATTATCATAATTATGTCATAATTTTTGTATTAAGGAGCAGTAATAATGGCATTGAGATTATCAATATATCTATATATTTTACAAAAGAATACTTTTAAATAGAGATATTATGAGAGTTTCAAAACCTCATATAAAATTATTTTTAAAATCAAAACATTTATATGAGATTGTAAAATAAAGTTAAATGGAAGCTAACCAATGAGAATTTTCTTAATTGTTTAAAATTAAGAAAGTCAAAAAAATTAGTACGCGATATTGATCATAAGGTTTCTCACTAAAAAAACTCCTTTTACTTATATAAATAGGAATATAAGATTCAATTTATGTAAGTGAAACAATTCACTTTTTCTTTTTTTTTTCCGATGTGAAATTACAAAATAAAAAGTAAATAAAAACTAACCAATAAAAATTCTCTTAATTGTTTAAAATTAAAAAAATTCAATAATTTTATAACAAGAATTTAGAACTCTTAAAAGTCTTTCATATATCAATATTACATTGCTTGATGTTGGATTTATAAGCATGTGATGCTAGATATTTTTCACGTAATTATCTAATTTTATATTTTTTTAACATTGATAAATAATCTACTATTGATTAAAGAGAATGAATTATTATTCTTCACCATCTTTCAATTCATACTGGCCCTATTTGGTAGGGTTTATTTCCAGCTTATTTCAGTTTTTAACTTAATTTGAGCTATTTTGATGTGTTTGGTTCAGCTTAACAATACAGCTTATAGCTTTTTGTAAGTAAAAAATCAACTTATTCTTTGAGTGGGGGAGGAGAACCTTAATTTATAAGTCAAAAATCAGTTTATGTTCACAGTTATAAATTATAAGTTGTTAAGGTATAAGGTATAATTATTAGATAATGTCTCAATGGGACCACATAATTAAATGTAGTGTTATCATTTATAAGAAGCCTACAATTTAAGTGATTCAATTTAGTTAATAGGCTTAAGGGTATATGTGTTATGGACCTAATGTGTAGATACTAGTTGTATAATTTCTATTTCTATGAGGGGTAGAAATAGAAATTAAAACATATTGGTTAAAGTTGGTTTTCATTCCTTTTGAACTTCCACAACCTTTCAGTTTTGAAAACCAATAAATAGTAATTAAAACCAATAATGGTTAAAGTTGATTTTCATGCCTTTTGAATTTCCACAACCTTTCAGTTTTGAAAAGCAATTACAACCTTTAAAAAGTTATGGTCCCTATTCCTTCCCAGGTGGAAAAAAAGAACACTGTCATTTTTCTCTAAATCCTCTCAAAGAGAAACATAAGGCACCAAAGGGAAAGGATTAGAAGGCTCTAACAAAGTCAATATTAAGGTTTTATTGACAATCAGACGCTTCCGTTTAACCGTTCATCAATGGATTCAGGTATGTCATTTTGTCTTGATTTCTTAATAATACACATGGTAAATGATCTAAAGTGTAAGGTTTATGTTTTGAAATTTATGTTAATAATAATCACTTTCCCACAACTCTACCAAACGAGACCATTATTGATTTGCCACCATTATAAAATGTGAAGAGGGCAATCCAGCCGAACCAACCAGATTATATAGATTGGATGTTTTTAATTTTTGATGTAGAATCTACTTATAATTTATAAGGTAGGAAAAATTTAAATAAACTTTTAAAATTGATATACTATAAACTAGAGAATAGGTGATTTTAATTTTTGATTTTTGATGATCGATTTCTAAATTGAGAAATGTTTCACCAAACAAGCCCAATGACTAAGCAAACTGCGTTGTACAGATTGGATTCATAGGTCACGGTAGCCTTATTTACTTGGATGATTCGATATATTTATTTGTTAGGTTTTGTAGATAGATCGTTAATAAAAATATGAAATTCATTTGACAATTATAACAGCATGATTTCATTATATTTTACTTTTAAAAAATAAATAGAGAGTATAATTTTCAACTAAATTATCTAGTTTTAGAAAAAATAAATATAATAAAAGTATATACTTACAATTATAAAAGAACTTTAACCATCAAAACAAAAAGTGTAATAACATTAATCATAAAATTAGACACAACTCTTTAAGATAAAATTAAAACCCGCAAAAAAAATTAGACCCCCAAAAAAATTAGACCCCTGTCATGCAAATAAATTCTGTCCAATTTTATCCTTAACTTTTTCGAAAAATCACAAGGCACGCAACTATGTTAGAGTCAAAACGTAAAACACTTGTCTCTCTACGCAAAGGCGCATTCATTATATGCTTTTTGTTTTGTCAACATATCGATGGCCCACTTGGGAGTTGTTTGGAACCTCACAAACAAGAGTTAATTTTTTATTCAAAAAATTAAAACATACTAAATTGTTAATTGTACGGGGAGGAAATAATTCTCCTCGTATAATCCTGTTGACCAAGTCCACGCTCCTCCGTACGACGTCGCTTTGTCACCTGAAAACACAAACGTGAGCTAGCCGGCGGGTGTGTGCCGGAAACCTCTCCGATGCCTAAGTCAGAAAACTTGACAAATAGACAAAGCTCTAAGTTCTCAGAAAGATTGTGTTCAATTACCTCCTCCAAGGTGATACTTGTGAGCTTTTATAAGTTTCATATGGCACAATCCTAGTAGGACTTGTATTTCTCCATACAGAGTCCTCCTAGGATTCAATCTCTTAAGGATAATGCTTATCCTTTTACACCCTCCCCCACTGCTTAAACCAAGTGGGATGGTTTTCTTTACGGCCGAACTTCCTTTTGACCGAAATAAACCTTGGCTACACCGAGCCACAGAGGGCCGAACTATCCTTAGCTCGGTCCTCTCCTCCAACTCTTTACTTCGGCTGCCCTGTTCAATCTTGATGCGCTTAGATCAAACTTCCAAGTAACAAGTTCTGACCGACCTAACCATTGTAAGTCACGACCGGACTAACTCTGAGATCGGCCTAACTATGAGTTGCCTCCAGACCGGAGTAGTTTTACATCCATGAGCCGAAGTAACATTTACTTCTCCCAACCGGAGTAACATTGCTCTCTGGGCCGGAGTATCCTTTACGGCCTTTTTACTTAGTCCTTCGCGTTTTGGGCCTCAAAGCCCAACTTGCAGCTCGGCCCAATTTTTCCCAAAAATTACCCTCTCAATTGCCCCTTAATTCCATCTGCATAGCATGATTGGGATTACCAGTCCACTGGCCGAGCTAGTGTCGTTTTAAGCTTTTCCAGCCGAGCTAAAAAATACTTTAGCCTCTCCAGCCGAGCTAAAAACTCTCGAGTTTTAAGCCGAGCTAATTTTACTCCTGGCCATGTTTTGTCCGGTCAAAAACGTCTCTTCAATCTTAATGTCTGTAACGCTTCCCATTCTTATGACACGTGGCATGTTTTGGTTGGCTAAGGACGGCTGTCACGCCGTCTTTCGTACTTCGTGAAATTCGAACAGTCCCGCCCAAATTTTGGGCTTTCTAACAAGATCAATCCCTGAGGCTAGGGTCCCTTCACTTTTGCCATTTCTCCCTCTTCTCTCTCTGTGTTCTTGCTGCTCGTGCTCTTTCTTTACTGCGACAGTTTTCATCTTCAGTCCTTCCTTATTTAATTCTGGTAAGCAAATCCATTTTCCCTTTATGTTTTTGCTTTTACATTCGTTTTGTGCAACTGTATATCTAGTTTTCGTATGCTTTTTGCAAACATTTTCTCCATTTATCTGCTCTGCTTTTGTACTTTCTATGAAGAAACCAGTAGAACTTTGTATGTGTATGAACTATTTTGTAGGAATCTTAGATCCAAAATCACCTAGTAACCGGACTAGAAAACTGTTTGTGTTATGTGTGTGGATAGATTCTGAACATAACCGAACTAGAACTTGTAGGAATATCAGCAGTTTCTTCTGACCCACTCTAGCCAAGATAAGATCACCGAACAAGCTTGCTCATACCGAACTCGGTACTTCGGTCTATAACCGAGCTAAGATTTTGGGGCCAAGCCGGCTTTCTTAGTTCTCAAACCGAATTCAGAAAGCCGCCCCTAAGAGCTCAACCGAAGTAATTATACTGAAACCGTTTTAGGCCTTGGGACTAAACCAGCTTTCTTAGTTTCTTAGACCGAACTCAGGAAAGCTGCCCCTAGACGTTAAACCGGTCTAAACTGCTCAAAACCGAGCTAAGAAACCTTCTGATGAGCCAAGGTAGAACCAGCCAACTAAGCCGAAGTAGGATTTGTATATCTTGCTTATAATTTGTAGCGCGGTCCAACGATCTGTGCTTAACCCCCTTGCTTTCTACTTTGCAGACTTAGGTTGCCCAGGCCCTCCTGCGTGTGCTCAACCGAGCTACTGAGCCAAATTTTTGTACCGAAATAACTTATCCGTAATTTATACAACAAATGGGTAAGTATAGATATTTAGTCGAAACCCCTGGTGGCATGGCCGAATTCAGGCAGGACTACCAGATTCCTGATGATGTTCAACTGGAGTTGGCCAAGAAAGATGCTACTCCCTGGGACAATGAAGGCTTCGTCCCTTTCACCCTTCAATCAATAATTGAAACCGGACTACGGTTTCCTGTCCAACCGCTAATCTGCGAATTCCTTAGGCAGACTAGGCTATGTCCCACCCAACTATCCACCAACACATATCGTATTATAATGGGGATAGCCGCATTAAACCACCAAACCGGACTGAATCTTGGTCTGGCCGAAATATTCCATCAGTATTCCATCGGTTCAAAGAATGCTGGGTGGGTATATTACCTTAGAATTCGCCGCCGCCGAGAGAAGATAATTAAGCATACTCCGGACAAAGATCTCAATGATGACGATTTCTTTTGGGTCTCTGGGAACTTTGAGGATTTTCAAGCTCAAATTCCTGGCCGACCTATAAATTGGAAAATGGGAGAGCCTGGTAATTTTACTTCGGTCTTCCGCTTTGTATGTTATCTCGGTTGTTTAATCTGCTAGCCGAACTAACACTTGTCTTTTTTTTTGCAGATTTCGCCCATCTCCACTCCTTGTATAGCTATCCTAACCTCGGCGTTTTGCGAGCCGCATTTCGGGTTAAAGAAAGAGATTGGGCCAAGCTTCTAAATTTCGAACCGACCTACCGTTACAGCGGTCGACGGAAGGCAAAAGTAACCGATTTTCTTCTCGAGGAAGCACCGGAGCCGGACCCCACTTTGCCCGAGATAAGACTTGTTCCATTAACCGCTGAGGAAGAAATGGCAAAGAAGAGCAGAGTCAGGGCCCTTCTAACTTCAACAACTAGAGCCGAAGTAACACCAACTACTGAGGTGCAGCCTGCCGTCGTGGCCCTTCCTTCACAACGGCCCTCTTCGTCTCGCCCTTCAAAACGCGCCCGATCTACGTCAGCCGAACAACAACTTGTTGACGAAGTCGAAACCGTTCCCCAAAGTCCTCAACCTGCCTCCCAACCTGAACAAACTGACCGAGCCCGATCTCCGAAGTGGGCTCCGCCTTTGATCTTCAATGACCGAAACATCAAAGTCACTGATTCGGTCGTGGGTGAAAAAGACCACCAACTGGCCTTTAACCTGGCCAAAAGTGTGTGCCTCCCTAAGGACATGGAGCACCACTTGAAGCAACTGAATACCGAAATGAAATCAATTCGGTCTGTTTCCAAGTCCATGGTCTTGGTAAGTAGCTGTCTGCTTTTTCCTGTCTAAATTTTTCTAACTCTTACTTCGGTTCTAAAGGTATCTTTGCTTTGCCAGGCCTTGCAAAAGAACAATGTCACTTACCGGAAAGTCCAAGAGCTCCGCAAAACCACAAGGCAGGCGATGGCGGAAGCCGAAGCAAGGTCGGCCGAACTACAACAAGCCGAAAAGAGAATGGCCGAGCTGGAAGCGGAGAACGGCCGTCTTGCCGATCTAGTTAATTCGGCGGAAGCGGAGAAGCAGAAAGCTGCCATTGTTATGAAGGACAAGTATTTGCGGGAGTTGTTGAAGCTAGAGAAGAGAAAGGACGCCGAAATGAGCGAACTGAAAAAGAATATGGAGGCGGTCGACAAGGGGGGGTACAAGCGAGGTTTCAAGGAGGCCGAGGAGGCCTACGTCAAGCAATGCGATGCCGCCAAGGAGCTTTTCTTCAAGTGCGGCTGGAGGGCGGCTGTGGAGAAGCTCGGTCATGATCAACAGACCGAGGTCTTCAACCCTCCAGAGTACTTTATACCGAAGTCCCTTGCGGGGTACGCGGATGCCATGCAGCAGTAATTCCTTGAAGGTTCAGATACTGACGAAGATTCTGCTTCTGGGGGTACTCCAGTTGAAAACGTGGATCAGACAGATCGGCCGGAGTCCAGAGTGGAAGATCTGGCTATTGAACAGCCGAATGAAACTGTGGCTCCGGTCGATGCCACCGTTGTGACTGAAGGAGTGCTGCCGCCAGAGACCGGTCTTCCAGTAGATGCCGATGCGGTTTTCGACGCTGAAATTGATGAACTTTTCTCTTAGTTTTTTACTTTTTCTACTTTGTAACCGAACTAAGCCCCCTTGTAATGACTTCTGTTTGAATAAAAATTTCACTTCTCTTATTCCGGTTATTGTGTGTATGCTTGGGTTTGTAATGTCTTCTATTACTCCAAGTGTTATTTCGGTTTTTGGTTGGTTAAACTATACTTACCAGCCAACCACTCCTTAGCCGATATAATTACTTCGGCTGAGGAGTACAGTGTTGGTTCATTTCAGCCAACCACTCTTCAGCCATACACTTACTTCGGCTGAAGAGCAACAGGTGTTGGTTTATTCCAGCCAACCACTCTTCAGCCTTGCACTTACTTCGGCTGAAGAGTAACAAGAGTTGGTTTGTTCCAGCCAACCACTCTTTAGCCTAACACTTACTTCGGCTGAAGAGTAACAGGTGTTGGTTTATTCCAGCCAACCACTCTTCAGCCTTGCACTTACTTCGGCCGAAGAGTTACAGGTGTTGGTTTATTCCAGCCAACCACTCTTAAGCCTTGCACTTACTTCGGCTGAAGAGTAACAAGAGTTGGTTTGTTCCAGCCAACCACTCTTCAGCCTAACACTTACTTCGGCTGAAGAGTTACGGGTGTTGGTTTATTCCAGCCAACCACTCTTCAGCCTTGCACTTACTTCGGCTGAAGAGTTACAGGTTGGTTTATTCCAGCCAACTATTTGAAGTTAGTTTTTCCAGCTAACTTATAGTATTTGGTTATTCCGACCAAATGTCCTGCAGCCTGGATCCTTATCCTGGGCTTAGGAAGGATGTTGGTTTAATCCAGCCAACCTCTGAGTTAGTTTTTCCAGCTAACTTGGAATAGAATGCTCGCAAAAAATTTAGTCTCTAAAGCTAACTTTTACAAAGAATAATTTGTGCTAAAAAGAATTGCTCATTTTATTGAAGGAAGAAAAAATTACACATGTTTGAAAAAGAAAAGCTAAAAGTAAAATAACTTGAGATTGGCCGTATTCCATGGCCTAGGGATTGCCTTGCCATCCTTGTCTTCTAGGTGGTATGCCCCTTTGCCGGCTAACCCAACCACCTTATAAGGACCTTCCCAATTTGGGCCTAACTTGCCGTCTCCTGGGACCAAGGTGTTTCCCATTACTTTGCGTAATACCCAATCGCCAATTTTGAATTGTCTTGGATGAACCTTTTTGCTGTATTTTTTGATTAATTCTCGTTGGTATGCGGCGATGTGGACCAACGCTCTTTCTCTTCTTTCTTCTGCAAGGTTGAGTTCTAAGGCTATGGCTTCTTCATTTAAGTCTGGATCAAAATTTTCGCTTCGAATTGTGGGGAGGCCAACTTCTAGTGGGATTACCGCTTCCATTCCATATGCTAAGGAGAATGGTGTTTCTCCTGTTGATCGTCGAGGTGTGGTGCGGTAGGCCCATAAAACATGAGGAAGTTCATCTGCCCACTTGCCTTTTGCCTTCTCTAGCCTTTTCTTAAGTCCATCCAAGACGACTTTATTTGATGCTTCTGCTTGCCCGTTTGCTTGGGGATATGCCGGTGTGGAATTGTAGAACTCTATCTTGTACTCTTCACAAAAGCTTCTAAAAATCCTGCCGTCGAACTGAGTTCCATTGTCTGAGATCAGTGCTTTTGGTATGCCAAACCGAGTGATAATATTCTGCCAAACAAACTTCTTCACATCCTTCTCTTTGATTGACGCCAGTGCTTCTGCTTCCACCCATTTTGTGAAGTAGTCTGTTGCTGCGAGAAAGAATTTTCTGCCTCCGGGTGCTGTTGGAAGTGGTCCTACGATGTCTAAGCCCCACATTGCGAAAGGCCATGGGCTAGTTAAAGGTAGGAGTTCTCTTGCTGGTTGATGTATTTGGTGTGCGAATTTCTGGCATTTTTCACACTTCTTCACATATTTTTCTGAGTCTGCTTGCATATACGGCCACCAATATCCTTGCGAAATAGCCCTGTAGGCGAGCGACCTTCCCCCTTGATGACTTCCACATACCCCTTCATGTATTTCGAATAGGAAGGCTTCTACTTTGCTGGGATGAACGCACTTGAGGTAAGGCCCAGAGAATGACTTCTTGTATAATGCCAAAGATGGAGATAGCCAAAATCGCTGCGACTTTGCCCTTATTTTGTTGGCTTCTTTTTTCTCTGCTGGTAGGATGCCGTCTTTTAGGAACAGGATGATGGGATCCATCCATGAAGGGCCTAATTCAGTGCAATATACTTCTTCTGCTTCGGGGTCTTCTATACTTGGTCTTGGTAAGAAGTCGATGAGTAATGGATGAGGGATCGATGTATCTGCCATTGAGGCCAGGCCTGCTAGCTCGTCCGCTCGGCTGTTTTCCTCCCTGCCAATTTGTTCTATCCTTACCACATCAAACTTCTTGATCTCTGTTCTGACTAACTCTTGGTACTTGGCCATTCTGTCGTCCTTTGCTTCGTATTCGCCCGAAATTTGGTTTACTACCAGCAGAGAGTCACTGTATACCATTAGTTCGGCTGCTTTCATGAAGTGTGCTGACTTCAGTCCTGCGATAAGCGCCTCATACTCTGCTTCATTGTTGGATGCTGGGAAGCCAAGGTTGATTGCTTGCTCTATAACCAGGCCGTCTGGAGAGATGAGGACTATGCCAAGCCCTGCACCATGTCGGTTGGATGCTCCATCCACAAAGAGCTTCCACATCTCTCCAACAAATAGTTTCCAGCATGTGGAAGGGTCAGATGATGCCGTGGGGTCAAGGATGGTGTTTTCTTCAAAGTCCCTATTGGCTATCTGCCCTTCGTCCTCTGTTTGAACTGCTGGTGAGCCTTTGTTTGGCTCCTCCTTGTCGTCTTTAATGTGGTCTGCCTTTGTGCTTGATGGACTACTTTTTACTAGGGGTTGCGCTATTCCGGCGTCAACTTCCGTCTCTAGTTCGGTCGATGGACTACCTTTCACTAGGGGTTGCGTTATTCCGGCGTCAACTCCCGTCCCTAGTTCGGTTGAGTTAGTCAGGTCGACTGGACAGATATGATGACTTCCAGGAGTAAACTCTGCGACGAAGTCTGCCAAAGATTGAGCTTTTATTGCGGTCTTTGGTTGGAACTTGATATCGAATTGTCCCAACTCTACTGCCCATTTCAAAATTCGCCCACTGAAGTTCGCCCTTTCAAACAGAGCTTTTAATGGAAAGGCCGTAAGGACGACAATGGTGTGGGCATGAAAGTAGTGCGCCAATTTCCTGGATGCCATCATTAATGCTAATGCTAGTTTCTCCAATGGTAAGTACCTTGTTTCGGCTCCCAACAATGTCTTGCTGACATAAAAGATGGGCAAGTGTTGTATTCCTTCTGCACGAACCAAAACTGCGCTGACTGCGTGTCGAGAGACTGCTAGGTACAAAAAGAGTTCTTCACCAGGTACTGGAGTAACAAGTAGTGGTGGGGAAGACATGTATTCCTTTAAGCTTTCCAGAGCTCGGTCGCATTCTTCATCCCACTCAAACTTGGCCTTTAAAGCTTGGAAGAACGGTCGTAGCCTGTCCGACGATCTGCTTATGAACCGGTTGAGTGCAGCCGCCATACCAGTAAGATGCTGTACTTCTTTAACTGAGTTTGGTCTCTCCAACTCCTGGATCGCTTTGATCTGAGAGGGGTCGGCTTCTATACCTCGGTTGGTCACCAGGAAGCCCAAGAATTTGCCAGATCCAACTCCGAATGCGCATTTGGACGCATTGAGGCGTAGCTTGTGTTTCTTCAGGATCTGGAATATCTCGCCTAAGTCTTTCAGATGGTCATTCTCATCCTTGCTTTTGACCACCATGTCGTCGATGTACGCCTCCATTGTTCTGCCTAACAATGGTTCAAACATCTTGGTGACCATCCTTTGGAATGTCGCCCCCGCGTTCTTTAGGCCAAAGGGCATGACCTTGTAGCAATATAACCCCCTTGGTGTTGTGAAGGAAGTGACCTCCTGGTCTGGTTCATGCATGGCGATCTGGTGGTAGCCTCTGTATGCATCTAAAAAGCTAAGTCGGTTATGTCCTGCTGTTAAGTCCACCAGTTGATCTATCCTTGGTAGAGGGAAGCTATCTTTTGGGCATGCTTTGTTGACTGTTTTGTAGTCGACGCAGACACGCCATTTACCATTCTTTTTTGGCACTACGACGGTGTTGGAGATCCATTTTGGATAGTGCACCTCTCTTATCGCTCCTGCCTCCAGCAGGTTGCCTACCTCTTCTGCCACTATTTCGGCGTGGTGGAGTGCCGATCTGCGCGTGCGTTGAATGACAGGTCTGGCGGATGGGTGGACATTGAGTTGGTGACTGATGAAGTTTGGATCAATGCATGGCATGTCGTAAGGTGTCCAGGCAAACACTTCGATATTAGAAGTCAAGAATTCCATGACCTCTAATCTCTCAGCGCTGGACAAAGATGAGCCAAGCAAGAAGAACTTATCCGGGTTCTTCTCATCTATTTTTACCTCCACCAAGTCTTCCACCGCTTTCTGATTAGCTTCTTTGCCGACGTCAGCGAATAGTTCATTACTCTCTGGTTCTTCCACCGAATGAACGTATCCTTTGGCGGCTCGGCTTCCATTTGCTGTGGCGAAGCACTGTTTTGACATGATCTGATCGCCATAGACTTCTTCAATTATACCGGCGTCACTGGGGAACCGCATTACCTGATGGTAAGACGACGCCACCGAACGCATGGCATGCAGCCATGTTCTGCCCAGGATGATGTTGTAGGTGGAGGGGACCTTCAATACCCAGAACTCCACCTGTTTTGATACACTTCCAGCTCTGACTGGAAGGATTATTTTGCCGACAGGCCACTCTGGCATGGAGTTGAATCCAATCAGGGGAGAAACTGCAGGTGCCAAGTCTTTGTCTTGCAACTTTAGTTGTTTGAATGTGTCGTAATACATGATCTCACATGAACTACCCTGGTCAATCAGAATCCGCTTGACGTCAAAATCCTTGACTCGGAGAGTGACAACCAGGGCATCATTATGGGGGCAGTAAATTCGTTCCAAGTCCTTATCCGAAAAGGACATGACGTTTGTTGCCTCTGTCCTCCCCTTCTTGATGGCGGGTTGGGAACTTAATACTTCCCTAAAGTGTTCAGCCTTCTTGATTGAACCTCTAAGCTCGCATACGCGCTCAGGTTCAAAAATTCCATGAATTACATTGATAATGCCTTGTGGTGGTGCGTCGTTTGGCATTCTGTTGGGTTGGTCATGATCTTGGGGGGCCGGTTGCGCTCCTCCTTCAATGTATTCGTCCAAGTGGCCTGCTGCCACCAATTCTTCTAAATGCTGTCTTAGGGGCGTGCAATTCTCAGTTCGGTGCCCCTTTTCTTTGTGGAAGGTGCACCGTGATCTGTCGTCGTAATTCTTCTGAGCTTCTCCAAGCTTGGCTGGCCACTTGACAAAAGGCTCATCCTTGATTTCGCTCAGAATCCAATATATTGGTTTTTTGAACACCGTGGTTATGGCAGTGCGTATTCTTAGCCATCTTTTGTCTGGGTCTTCTCCGTTATCTCGTCTGCCACGTCCATTTTTGTTACTTCGGTCCACCGTATTAACCTTTGCTGAGGTTTTCTTTTCTGGTACCGTGGCCGTACTTGTTTTGGCTTTGGAACGTGCGCCATCTTCTTCTACCCTGATGTGCTGATGCACTCTCTCCATCAGGGCTTCCATGGTGAGGGGTGGCGTCATGGTAATTGAATCCCTTAGTCGGTTCCCTATTGGTAGGCCTCTTTTATATTGCGCAATGGCTAGATTGGTGGGGCAGTCTCCAATCTGGTTGAATGTCTCCCAGTAGCGACTGTTGTAAGATCTGAGAGTTTCTTTCTCACCCATGTCGATGGAGAGTAGCTGGTCTATCTCCACCGGTGTTTTAGTATTTGTCCGAAACCTTGTTACGAATGCTTCTGCCAATTGGGCCCAGGAGGCTATGCTACCTTCTGGGAGCTTTTCGAACCAAGTCAAGCCCAGGTCGCCCAGACTTGATGGGAAAAGTATGCACATTAAGGCCTCGTTTCGCCTGTACACGGCCATGACTTGGCGAAAGTGGCTCAAGTGTGAATACGGGTCCGTCTTTCCTTCATATGTATTGAACTTCGGCTGAAGGAAGCCTGATGGTAGGGGAGCGTTTTCGATCGCTGGGACAAACGGCGAAGTCTGTAGCCTTGCCAATGCTTTGTCCGCTGGTTCGTAGGCCGGTTGCGGTATTGGCATTCCAACCTCGACGCTTCCATGCGTTCGAGGAGCCAACCGTTGTAGGGCCGAAATTCGGTGTGGATCCCTTGCCCTGGCATCCTCCTTGCATCGTGCTTTTTCTTCTAGCACGGTTCGTAAGTCGGATGACCTGGGTAGCTCGGTTTGTCTGGATCTGGTTTGGTGTGAATGTGAAGGCCAATACGTACTTCCTTCAGTATATGATCTTTCGGATCTCGTCCTCTCAGACCTGGAGTGACGAGTTCTTGAAGATAAGGAGTGAGTGTCGCCTGTCCTGAGGCTTCTGCTCTCTCCTTGGGAGGGCGTAGTATTCCTACTACGATTCTCTGAGTGGCGAGGGGGCGTTTTATGCTTGCGCCCCTCTCCTGTCGCCACATCTTTGGTCTTTATCTGGCGTTTTAAAGTCTCCATGTCCGCCGCCATCCTTCGAATTAGTTCATCCTGTTCCTTTACGCGATCTTCCAGGGCTTGAGGATCAATCCTCCTCCTTTGCCTGTCGGGACTTTGAGAGTGACGAGGGCTGCCATTCCGCCTTCCCCTGCCACTCCTCCTGGAATTATGTTGTTGGGGCTCCAAGTCCGCCATGGGAGGGACAGCAGGTAATCCCTCACGCCTTGCGCCCCCTTCTGGAGTTAGTCCGTCGACGGCGGACTGCGGCAAGTCTTCAATGTGTGCCATTGAATGAGAAAAGGAGAAGCTTAGTCAAGAGGTTTTTGTTCTTGTCTGTTCTTCCCACAGACGGCGCCAATTGTACGGGGAGGAAATAATTCTCCTCGTATAATCCTGTTGACCAAGTCCACGCTCCTCCGTACGACGTCGCTTTGTCACCTGAAAACACAAACGTGAGCTAGCCGGCGGGTGTGTGCCGGAAACCTCTCCGATGCCTAAGTCAGAAAACTTGACAAATAGACAAAGCTCTAAGTTCTCAGAAAGATTGTGTTCAATTACCTCCTCCAAGGTGATGCTTGTGAGCTTTTATAAGTTTCATATGGCACAATCCTAGTAGGACTTGTATTTCTCCATACAGAGTCCTCCTAGGATTCAATCTCTTAAGGATAATGCTTATCCTTTTACACCCTCCCCCACTGCTTAAACCAAGTGGGATGGTTTTCTTTACGGCCGAACTTCCTTTTGACCGAAATAAACCTTGGCTACACCGAGCCACAGAGGGCCGAACTATCCTTAGCTCGGTCCTCTCCTCCAACTCTTTACTTCGGCTGCCCTGTTCAATCTTGATGCGCTTAGATCAAACTTCCAAGTAACAAGTTCTGACCGACCTAACCATTGTAAGTCACGACCGGACTAACTCTGAGATCGGCCTAACTATGAGTTGCCTCCAGACCGGAGTAGTTTTACATCCATGAGCCGAAGTAACATTTACTTCTCCCAACCGGAGTAACATTGCTCTCTGGGCCGGAGTATCCTTTACGGCCTTTTTACTTAGTCCTTCGCGTTTTGGGCCTCAAAGCCCAACTTGCAGCTCGGCCCAATTTTTCCCAAAAATTACCCTCTCATTAATCATTAGTTAAAAAATTAAATATTTCATCAATTTTTTCACTTAAAAATATAATATTTTATCAACTTTCAAAACATATTAACATTTTTTTAATTTAAAAAAAAAAGTAAAAAAAAAAACCGTAAAATAGCAAATTTTGAGCTTTTTTATTGTCAAATTTTTTTCTAGAAGGTGAATAATATTATATAGGAGTAGTGGCATCAGTCACAATCAATGGAATAATCGATGGCGGAACATCCTTCATCTATGTCCATATGTCAACACAATCAAATGTTAATCTGTTCAAACAATGAGCTATCAAATTTCCTTTCCGGAATACATGACTGATCGACGAAGATGTATACATATTCAACAACCCATGAGTAGCTAAAGCAATATGACCAAACTGAGATAAAGGATCGCCTGGATCTCGAATTGCGTTGATAATATTAATGTTATGTTTGGTTCGGAAATTTAGTAAGTGATTTAGAAAAAGAAATAGAAAAAATTGGTAAAATGTGAATAAAATATATTTACATTTCACTTAATTTCACTCACATTTTTTATTTCTTTTTCTAAATCCCTTCACAAATCTTTCAACCAAACACGGCGTAAGAGAATCACCCTTTTATTGTCAATTGAACTTGAAAATCATGTCTGAACTCATAGGACCCATTACGGGTCTTGTTTATATAATTTGAATAGTTCATTTTATAAGACATTCTTTATATGTCATCAGTGACAAAAAAAAAGAAGTCAATTCGATAATTATAACATTTTTATTTTATCATAAATAATATATACAAAGGACCATACAAAATAAACGGTATGAATTATCAACACATAACCCATGGTAAACTTCACAAATCCAAACATGACAGTCAAATTCAAATTTTACATTGAAAAAAGCCAAATCCAAAAAAGAACTGAAAATTTACAATTTCGTAAAATTTTTAAAAAATAATTACATATTCATACAAAAATTAAAATTTTAATTATTAATATTTATAAAATTTATATACTACAATTTATAATTTTTTTTTTAAATGCCACTAATTTGATATTTTTCAAAAAAAGAAACCCTAAAACGACAACTAAGCTTTGGTTTGGTTTTTATGTTGGGACTAAATAAGTACATAAAGACAAAAAAAAAAGCCACAAAATCACAAAGTCTTTGTTTGGGAAGTGGGTTGGCTTTTTGACTTTTTTAGTTATTTTAGCCTGGACTAAAAAGTTTGGTTTGGGAAAGGCTTTTTGACTTTTTAACTTCTTTGGCTTTTTTTGTGAGAGAATTGTATAATGATTATAGGTTGGATGTGATGTTTTGTTTGTTGTGATTAAAATAACCTATTTTATCTTTTATGGCTAAAATAGCCAAAAAAAACTCTTGTCAAACGGAGCCTAAAATGACAAAACACTTGATTTAAGATGTAAAATTACCAAACTAACCAATATACAAACAAAAAGTCAAAAAAACATCATTTTTAAGTTGAGGGCAATTTTGTCATTCTAATGTAAAAAAAAGTCAATAAAACTAAACAAGAAAATCAAACAAACAAAAAAATTTCAGACTAAAAAAATAAAAATAAAAACTAAAAAGTCAACAATGCCAAACGACCCCTTAAATCATGACTGTGCACACGCATGTGCCCCCGCCACGTAACAACAATTTTTAACAATATTCCCTCTTTTTTTGTTCTTATTCTTCTTCATATTATAAGTATAAAGTATATATTTATTTTGAACACTTTGAACTAGTTTATCCAAAAAAAAAAAAAATTCTACTGTCGCTCTGTTTTACTTAAATATTATTTTTATATATTTTTAAACAATTTATAAATCTCCACTACCTAAAATAAAAAGATCGTGAGGGAAAAAAAAGAAAATAAAGGAATTACTTATGTTTAGGAAGTGATAGAAGATCTCTTTAGAAGATCTCTGAGATAGTGTTTAGATTATGAATTTGAATAAAGATTTAAAAATAAAAAAGAAAATATATGAGTGAAATGTAAATGAAATATAGTTACATTTACTTAATTTTTTTGTTTTCCTTTCTAAATTTCTATCTAAATTTACAGTCTAAATGTAGAATTTGAATTTATTTATACATTTTAAAAGTGTGTGAAGATAACATAAAATTTAACTGGTCTAAAATTGTGTGGCCAATATTTCAAAATGTATTGATTCTACTTAAAATTGTAAATCTTATTATTTTGAACCAATTAAAATCTATATTTTATCACACATTAGAACCTAGTTTTACAATTTTTTTATTTTGTTTTTTCTTTTTTAAGTTAAAACAAATAAAAACAAAGAGTGTTTGGATACAAAAAGCAAAATGTCAAGCTTTTTTCCGCATAAAAACCTATTAAAATAAACTTTTTATTTGTTTGTCAAACACTTTAATTTTTTTAATCACAACTTTCATTCAAGAAACCCAAAAGCTTTAGGCATTTGTCAAATCAATTAATTGTTGCTTTTTTTTTTTAAAAAAATGAAAATAGTGTCCAAACATATTTGAAGAAATTACAAAAAAAAAAAAAAAAAAAAATCATTATGATGCATTTGGTTAGGGAATTTGGGAAGGGATTTGAAAAACGAAAGAGAAAATATGTGTGAAATTAGATAAAATATAGGCATATTTTATTTACATTTCACCTATCTTTTTCTTTTCGCTTTCCAAATCTCTTTCTAAATCTCTCAACCAAACACAGCGTAAGTTTAACTTTTGTAACAAAATAAATTCTAAATTTTAAATTTTATCAATTTAAATCTTAATTTTGTTTTTTAAAAATTTCAATCTAAACACAAGAAAAGAATGTTTTTGTCATTAAATTCAATGTAAATGCATATAAAATATCTAAAAAATATATTTTGTTTAGTTTAATGACTAATTTTTTTTTTTATATTTTTCATAATGAAAATAGACGGATGATTTAAATTAAAAATAAATCAAAATATTAAAATTTATATGGATAAAATTAAAATTTTATTTTAGAAGGGTCAAATCATGACCCTTTTTTGATAATAATTTTTGTAATATATTTGCAGTTCCTATTTTTAAATGATTTGAAAATAAAAATATTAATCACCTTGCTTGTTTTTATTTTTCAAAAAATATTTTTCAGAAAATTCTACTTTCATATTTTTCTTGTTTTTTATTTTTACTGAATTTTTTTAATATTTTAAGCAATTTTTTTATTTTTTAAACACGCCTAACATAAATACACTTAAAAAGTAAAAAAAATCTTTTAAAAATTCACTAAACACCAAAAAAATACAAGAATTCAGTATATTTTTTATATTTTTATGTATTTATTAATTTTTTAAAATATTTTTTCAAAATTTTTTTACTTTTTAAATACATCTAAGTAAAGTGCATCTAAAAAAGTAAAAAAAATATTTAAACTTTAAAAAACATTCACTAAAAATAAAAAAATACGAAAATCAAAGAAGTTAATTTTTAAAAAACTTAATTTAAAAAATTTAAACCAAACATACTGAATAAAATTACAAAAATGCCCTTAAAACGTAGCTCGCCGCATCTGTGTGGCGATGTCACTTCATGCCATGACCCCATGAGGGATTGGACTTTGTCCTTATTCGCAGTTTAAAATTCTTATTCATCCAAATACAAACAAAAACTAATCTTTCAAAAAAAATATTCCCAGTCTGTTCCTTTTTAAAGACCTATGCATTATATTAATCCAAAAAAAATTATTTTGTTTTCTTTTTACTTGGTTAAGATATTTGAATTACAGATTGTTGTAACCTAAAACAAAATAACAAAAAAAATTACAGGAAAAAAAATCCTAGTAATAATAAAAATATGTCCTATACAAAAAATATAAAAGAAATCCTAATAATCAAGTAATTGAGAATTTCTCAAAATGGCCTTAGTGGTCAAATCACATGAAAACCACTTCATAACCTACTAGTATTATATGTCTACAAAAATGTTATTGAGACAAATAAATCATAGAAAAGAGAATATTATATATGCCTTAATGTTGTATTTGGTTGAAGAATTTAGAAAGGGATTTGAGAAGAAAAATGAAAAAAATAAATAAAATATGAATAAAATATGTATTTATTTCACATAGTTTTACACACCTTTTTCTTTTACCTTTCCGAATCACTTCCCAAATCTCTAACCAAATACACCATAAATGTTTCGTTTTGTAATTTATTTATATGTTAATAGTATTGTTGACTTTTGCACTTTGAATTTTGTAGACCGAGCTTTTCTCTAAGGGTTAGTTTGGCATAAACTAAATAATACAAAAAGTCAAAAAGTCACTATTCTATTTAAGTCATATCATCTTATTTAAATCACATCACCTCTCTAACACATCACATCAAACTCAACCCAAACCCAACCCATATAAGCCAATAAGTCAAAAAGTGTACTTTTTTAGAACATCCCAAACCAACCCTAAAACTTTAGGAAGTTACTTGGGACCAATGTCCTTTGAGGCGGAAATGGGTCAATGCTGTGGTGTTTCTATTTGGAGTGTATTATAATTTTATTTTTATAATTTAAATCATAATTTTATAAAGTTTGTTGAATATTTTATACTTACTAAAAATCATATTAATCGAATATTAACAGATATATGATCTATAATTAAATAAATAAATAATAAGTTTTTCTTTTGAGAAATAACATAAAAAATATGTAATTCGATTATATGGTTATTGATATCCGACTAATATAATTTTTTTGTAGGCATGAAATATTCAACAAATTGTACAAAATGACGGTTTAGATTATAAAAATAAAGTCATAATACACCTCAAATGGAGACACCACAGTCACTGCTGTGCTTTCCCCTTGCGGCTATTTGTTTAGTAGAATAGAGAAAATTAGTAATGAGGGAATTAATAGAGAGGATATTAAATAAAATTGTGTTTATTTTGATAATAATTATTGGTGTATGGATTGTTAAATTATTTTTATAGAAAATAAATATAAAATAATAAAACAAATAAAAAAATATAAAAACATTAAACATTAATGTTCAAAAAAAAATATCCAACATGTTAAAAAAAAAAAAAAAAGACTATGATTTTTACTTAAGAAAAAATACAAAAAATTAAACATTAATGTTTAAAAAAAAAATGCCCAACATGCAAAACATAAAAAAATAAATTAAAAAAATAGTCCAATAGATTATTTCTACCAACTCCCAAGCCTCCATCCTAATCATTTTCCCAAGGCCCATCCTAATTTGAAGGTAATTATAAATCGCTTATCCATCTCCCAAAATAAACACAATATTAATAAGTCGCACCTCTATTTCAATCCCAATCTCTCTCTATTGCCAAAACAAATGGGGATTGAGAGCGCAGATAAGCTACGCAAACATGACAGACACAACGAGATATTCCCCCTCGGCAAATCCATTCTCAATCTATAATATTCCATGGGTAACAATTAGCGGTGCAAATAATTCATCGTGGACAATTCACAAACAAAAATGTTTACAAAAACAAATTCGATGAAGCATATGCAACCAAGTTCTTGTGCCAATGTTACTGAAAGATGAGAAGTAATGCATAAATGGAGGTTATAATATCAAAATCAAAAAGTAAAATTTTCAAAAGACAGTCTAAGCATAAAATTTATAAGCATCTCTAGATCCATCTATAAGTTTTCAGCTTTCTAATTTTTAATGTTTCGCATCATAACTGTAAGGTTGTGTTAGGATTTTGAATTTGAAAATGGATTTGTGGAGGGGAGGAAACCGAAAGGGGTTTTTTTTTTGAAATTAGATTCTATTTCATTTATCTGTTTTGAGCTTCAAATTCTAAGATAGCATAAGCAATATTTCATTCACCGAAATCAAGCTCGCGGCTCAAATTATAACTTTGAGGAAGTTCAACAATGTGACTGTTTGCAAAAGGGTAAAATCAACAACTCAGTACACGAGATTTTTGTCAGTGCCACCAATGGGTCTAGAAAAGGCCATATGTACGCAACCTTGAGAAGGTTTAACAATAATGTACTTGTTTGCAAAAAGGTGGAAGGAGAAAAGGGGAATTTGGGGAAAAATTAATTCTCAAGTCTAGCTTCAATCAACCACTTCACAACCAACTACTGACCACATTATACAAGTAAATTGAATTCATGATAAATAACAAAATTTGGATGTCAATTGTAGTATCTCACAAGTCAAGAATGCAGGTCCCAAAAATTCTAATCTAAAAACATGGCAACTAAAAAAACTGTACTTTGGGGAAACCTACTTTTGTGCATTTACATGTAGTCAACCAACCAACCAACCAAACCTCTAACAAACCCTTTCATTTTCATAGTACCGTTTTGAACTTCAAAATAATCAGTCAATTATGAGATATTAAACAAATTTTCCTCCCCACAGAATTTATTCTTCTCACTAAACAAAAGGTGACAGAGATAAAATTACTTAGATTTTGAAGGAGTAAAACAAATTCACATAGATGTTTAGGGGTTAGAATGATAATTTCTTCTATAAAATACTCAAAATTACATGGGGCTATTGAGATTTTGTGAAGTTCGGAAGGGAAAAATAAAATACTATTTCTTTTATAAATTCTTAAAATTGCGCAAGGCAAAAGAGGGTTTTGGCACAAATTTAGAAACATATATAATCAAATGAAACATGCAAGTTATTGAAAAGAAATGAAATATGCCTTAGACCCCAAAAAACAGCAGTCCTAACTTTACTCCTAATAGTATGGACTGTTACATGTTAATTGTTGATTTGTTTAAAAATCAATCTGCTAAGAATTAATTCTCTGTCGTATCACTGTAAGTAAATTTAAGAGTCTTCAACAATACTCGAAGATGAAAGTAAAAGGTATCCACAACGATGAAGAGGAAAATGAAATCAACTAACCTGAGCAAGAAGATTTTCGTCATTTGGAAGCCTTAGATCATCTTTAGTATTACCTTTCTCAGTCAACAAGCTCACCTAAAACATATTGGAAGAATATATTAATGAATAAATGGAATGTTCATCAAAAGTAACCCAACACAATCAAACAAGAAAGTCATTCATGTACATACAAAGCTGCTCGGATTTATCAATCAACTGGTAATCAGTACGAATGACATGAGGAATCTGAAATTCAAGAAGACACATCTTCATGGTCTGAAAGTTAACTTAAAATAAATAAATAAGTTTTTTTGTTGTACTTCACCCATCTTTAATTTTGTCAATTTGATCTCCAAATTACAAAATGTGATTTTAGATGGTCTTCAGCTCTCAATTTGATTAACTAGAGCTAGGATGTTTTTGGAAATTTACAAAATATATATACATATAACAAGTGTTGGAAATTTTGGTTTTTTATAAGCTTATTTTAGACAAACTTTGAACCCAAATTTGTGTGAGTCCCAAAGGTCTTTTGGGGTGGGTCCAAAGAGGTGACGTGTTCTTTGCTGCATGGCAAGTCACACGGTGAAGACGGTTCGTCAAAACCATTTATAAGTGAATGGGAAGTTGACGTCGTTTTTGGGTTTGTGAAATAAGAAATTGAAGAAGTAAAATGTGGGTTTCCTTAAAATGGTTATCCCACATTGAAAACTTAAGATAACTTACGTGTGTATATAAATTCTAGGTGGTAACACTCTCCAAGTTTGTATAAGGGAGGTGAACTTCGGCTCAAACCACCACACACACACGCCGCCGCCTATCCAGCCGTGCTAGGCCGGGTGTGGGTTGTGCTCGGCCATGGGTTATGGGTCGGGTCAGTTCTAATGTTAATTTTTTGAACAAAATTTATTTGATTTTTTTAAAAAAAGTCTTACGGGAAATTAATTCAAATTTGCACCAAATTTGAATTCAAATTTTCTGTCCATAATTGTGCCTCTTTCAGTCCGAAATTCCAACAGATAAACTGCTCGAAACTACCGGACAGATTTTGTTATTTCCAAACAGATTTAAATCTGCCCAAGCAGATTTGAACAGATTCAAACTGAGGTTCAACAGGTTCAAAATATTCTAATAAATCGAAAAAATTGCCCAGCAATTCTAGACAGTTTTATAATTGCTGCAGTTAACAGATCTGTTGCAAACTGGTTCTGTACTTGTTCAATTTGAAATAAGATCTGTTTAATTCAAATAACACCGGTTCGGATAGCCACTGTTTTCCTATAAATTCCAACCATTTTCAGCAGTCTTTTGGATCCAGAAATAGTCTGAAAAATTCATTTTCTTATTGTTCAGATTTTGCTCTGTTGCATACATATTCTTCATATAATTTTAGGAAAAATTTAGAGAGTATAGAACACAGGTTTTGTTCGTCGTATAAATTGTTTGGAGTGCTACTACAATTTGTGAAGATCGTTGTGTCTTGGGAGATAGACGTCTTTTATCCGTAAGCACCATAGCGGAGCGAATCTGTCTTACGGATAGAGTGTCACACACTCGGCTTGATCTTTTAAAGTTTTATTCGGTTGAATAAGTTTGATTAGTTTCAAATTATTTATTTTACACAGAAGATTGTTCCAACAACAAGATCAAAAAATTAGGGACCAAAGTGTTACAAAGTGCATACTTTGAAAACCATCATCATGTATGTATTTGGTTCTTTCAATTTTGTTTGTCGAGCCTTCATATAAAATTTTGAAATTATTTCAGTTCTCGTTGATCAATTTAAATGGCGTGAGGGCTAAGAACTATCGAGACTCACATTTGGGGATGAAATCAATAAAATTATATATAAAAAATAAAAATAAAAATTGAGATTAAAGTTAATAAAATACATATTTCGAGAACTCTATGAGAAATTAAGCAAAAAAATAAATAACATAAATATGAAGCTTACAAAGAAGAACGAAAGCACGTATACATGACAGTTGTGGGAAGATGTTTCAATAACATCAAGCTTTTTTCCATTGAAGATGTCAATTCCAACAAAGTGACATAGGCATGACCATGCTTCGCAGTTTTGGAAGTTGAGACCTCCAAAACCAATATATCAAAGGTAAATAAATATTTAGCATAAGGAAAATAATTTGCAAATAAAAATTTCTACAACAATGATTTGGTAGTAGGGATATTCAGTAGCCAATTGATACACACTTTGATAACCTCAGTACATACTCGTTCAATAGTTTATTCAGGTCAATTGATACACACTTAATTGATTATCAATTGCTATTTAATTTCTACAAGATTATCAATTGAGTGTGTATTCAAAAGGGTGAAGAAGTTAAGGGTATTATTGACCTGAATAAATATGTACTAAGTTTGAAACTTTAAAGGTGTGTCTTGAGATAAAAAGAAGATTTGGCATGCGAAAATAGAAACTTTCAATGATTGTCATCCAAAAAAAAATATCATAAACAATTATAAATTTAGTTTGTTGAAATCGATGGAATGGAACAGTATTTTCAAGATTTGTTTGTTATCATATTAAGTGAAAAAGTTAAGTTGTTGAAAGCTGATAGTGAATGCTTTAATGCGCTCTCCAAATCATAAAAAAAAAAGTATAATTGAGTTTAGAGAGAGAGGAAATTGAGGAACCTTGCAAGGCCAATTTTGGATGAGAACGTAAGAATTTTTGCGGACGGTATACCAGCTTGTTGTGCATCGGCCTTCGACTCGCAAAGTCCTTCTCCAACATCGGCGACATGCCTTCTTCACCACAGAGAGAAGAGAGAAGAAACCGAGGCGGTGCAATGTTAGAGAGCTATGCAACGTATGCAGGTTTATGTAAATTTAGATAAGTCCCAAGCTAAGCTAAAGCTAAGCCAGTAAAACACACACTAGCCACATAATTAATGATATATCAGGCCCAAGAGCAAACAAATTAGGCCAGTGTTAACTAAATATATCACCGCCCAAAGATGAAACACCTAATGAAAGATCAACCTTTAGGTTATGATAGTGAAGAAGAATATAAGATGAAAAGAATTTTTATACAAAATTTATAACTAAATGATGTTATAGTAACACTTATAAAAAAAAATGTAAAGATAATAATAGATATTTTTATTATGAATGAAAACCCAACAAAACATCACATCATTTTCATACATAAATTTCATAAACCATTACCCTTTAAAGACTCTAGATTGGTGGAAGATAAATGAACCAATGTTAGCCATATAAGTAGCCCATAAACATATTGAGGATTTGTTTTAATCACTACTACAAAATAGATTCATACATACGTGCATACTAATGTTTGGTTGAGTTAGTTTTCAGAACTTTTTTTTATTTAAAAAAAAAAAAAAGGATAAATTAGTTTGGTAAAAATGAACACATGAAAAGATATTTTAAAATTTTTAAAATTATTTCTGCCTAAAAAAAATAGAAAACTAGAAACTAGTTTGGTAAAAATGAACACATGGAAAGATATTTTTAAATTTTCAAAATTATTTCCACCTAAAAAATAGAAAATCATATGGTAAGTTCTGAAAACTAACTCAAAAGCCATTAGTATGCACGTATGTATGAATCCATTTTGTAGTAGTGATTAAAACCAATCCTCAATACATGTCATATACATGCATAATGTAATCTCACCAGAATCATCATTTCAAGTGAAAATTTCACTTCTAGCAAGTTCATGAACAGAAAAAATATATACAAACCTAAAAGTCCATTCAAATGGCTAAAAACCTGAATATCGATCTGTTACAAATACATATTATTCTCTTTTTTTCCCCTCCCTTCTCGCTGAGGATCAGGCATCACCATATTTCACACCCCCAAACCATTCAATTTTCATTCGGAACATAGAAATCGAACCTGACATCAACCGAACCAGACCTTTCACCAGTATCTTTGTACTCAATATTCGTTATTGTTCCAACCTCATCTTCATCTTGATATTCTGGTTTCACCCGCCGGACGGGCACCGTGACAGAGTAAATAGTCCCAAGGTCTGGATCCGTAGAGACACTTAGCTGAACTTTATCTTCTGATTCTATCTCTACGAAATCTGATAGAGCATTCACAACATTGCTCACTATCTTCTGTTTTGCTTCATCGCTAACTACACACCGGTCAGAGAAGAGGATCATCTTCAAGCGTTGCTTGGCAATATTTGCATTAGAGTTCCTTCTAGACGTTGGTGTTGGGAACATTATCTGCCAAGCTAAAGTCAGACGTTCAAAGAAGCTCATGTTTATGACATTATGAATAAAACTCTCTGTTTCTTGGCTAAAGGAATTGGGGGACAGCTTATATTCGCTAGTGATACCAAAAGGTCGTTTAGAATGACAGCACATGCTATGGTTATCAATTACCACACGGGACCATTTGGGTGTGATATCAGAGACACAGGATGCTCCACCAAGAAAACCAGAAAAATCTACCTGTAACGAAGCACAAAATCTTTTCTTAAGAATTACATGGAATGTAGTGCAAATGTGACCATCAAATGGAACTTTAAATCTCTATATTTTGTTTCCACAGAGGATATTAATAAATCTGTTTGTGATTCCTAACAAAGGAAATGCATTCAATCTATGCAAAAGAGAATTATTTGAATTATCATTTCTTGATGTTTTCTTGGAGTTCTGAAAATTACACCAGTACTAAGAATTTCCATGAGAGACCTTAGCTCATAGACACATATCTCTTACTATTTAAATGTGAAAAAAATAATTTAAAAAACTTTTTGTAACACATGCACAAGAGAAGAATCACGCTACATTTGAACCACCCAGATTTTATAACCAGCATCGATTGCTAGAACCAGTGGAACCACAGAGTTCTCATTCCTTCCCTTTGATTCTTAAATTAAAATTCCAGGGCTATCAGTTCCAAAGTCAAGTACCAATTGACTGGTATGTTTGGGTAATTACAAAGGGGTACAAGAAGACCCAAGTGCCAATTTTCACTTGATTCTACCAACCGAAATATTAAAATCTTGGAGGAAAAGAAAATGAAGAATGTCTTCACTGACAAACTATACAAGAATGTATGCATCGTCGTTCGTCTTTCCAGAGTAGCATTCATTAAAATAGGTAGAGTGTTTGTTTAGATGTTGCTACTATTACTACTTCTAACAATAAAATATCATTTCGGCAATGTATCTAGTTTTAGGACAAATAATTGCAAATCGTTCAGAACAAAAAAGTCTAATTTGATTGGATGATTTGGAGAGAAAAGAAAAGAAAAGAGATTCCCTAATCACATATTTGGGTAGCGTAAGAGGAGAGAAATAGGAAGAGACAGAGGAAAAACATAATCCCTTGTTACACACTTTTAAAATCTCTCCAAAAGTGAAGAGAAAGAGAAAGGGTTGTAATTACAAAACATAATCCCTTGTTTTTATGACAAGAGATTTTCTTTTCTGCCCCTGCTACTCACACAACAAAACTTCATTTTCTTTGCTTTTCTCTCCTCTATCTCTTCCAAACAAGAGGGAAGGATAAACACTACTTTCTTTTCTTTTCTCTCCTCTCCTTAGTTACCCAAGCAAAAGGAAATGATACCATCGTTGTTTCACTTCTTTTGCTTTCTTTTCCTTCCAAAGTCCTAATTTCCCAAACGGACAACAAATATTGTACATTTTACTACAATAATAAACATTGCTAGCCTATTCTAGCTAACGTTCAACATGTTTCTATTTCACATAGCCGTATTTGTACTCAAAGGGTGTCTTGAAAACCTCTGACTCGTATTGAACTCTAGAGAAGTGGGTTTATTTTGTGATGTAACATTAATACCAATCAGTGTAGTTACGCTTATCCTTCGAATGTCACTCAAAACCCAATTGGCATTCTAATACTCAGCAATGGAAGGCTTCATCAAGCACACAAAATGACTACAAAGTAAAGTCCATTATCCCTAAATCAGCAGTTCAAAGATATGATTAAAAGAAAAACTGATCTACTACCAACCAAATGTTGCCTTTTTCCTTCGATTGCGATATGCGCAGACCCGTTCACGAACCGACAAGAGGTTCAAAAACCAGAATTATGCAAAATTGAGTGTGAAAAAATGGAAACATCAAAAACAGAAATGCAATATTAGAAACTCAAGCTTTGTCACAAAGCCCGAAACCCATTAAGTCAAATTCATGTGTTAAATTGACATAAATTAAGCGAGTAAGAACAAACAAAGTGAAGTATATATTTAAACAAATATGGGGAAGAGAGTTTTAGACCTTTGAAGGAGGCAAAGAGCTTCGAAGGGGGTGTGTAGGATAAGATCCCAATGTTGCAGAGACCCTCAGATCTCCAGAAATCGCCATTTTCGTTCTCTCTCTCTCTCTCTCTCTCTCTCTCTCTCTCACTTGCTATACTCTTCTACACTGCGTTAGGGTTTGTTCCAGGGGATTTCGTTCAGGTGTTCAGCAGCAAGACTGAAGCTTTGGTTCGATGATGAACTCTCGCTCTTGCAACGATGTCGTTTTCAAAATTCATCTCACTCCCAAATTGTAGACGTTAATAAAAAATGAGATTTTTATTGATAAATCCATTCTAGAGTTGTTATAACCCATTAGGTCCACTAAAGTATATTATAACCTAATTAGTCCCATAAACTTTTCTGGATATTCCATAAAGTCCATTTTTCTAATTTAATATAATTTTTTGGACTATTTTGCCCCTGTATATATATATGTACAGTGTTAATACGTAATAGGTGCCTGTTTCTTCGTTCATGCAGTTTGGCAGTTTCTATTTTACGCTTTTCATCATCAATCCAATTCCGAGAGTTACTTTTATGTTTTGCATGCTCGTTGCAATGATTGGTTGTGCCAGGGTTTCATCCTTGCTGTTGGAGTCTGGTTCTGTGGTTTGCGAGTGAAGACGATGAAGAGGAGGGTGTTCGGTTGTTACATTTGCCGAATTATAACTACTTCAAATCAGTTTTTTTCAACTTTCTGTACGATTGTAGGATTGCATGATCAAGGTTAGTATCAATTTGGTTATGAATACATGTTCAGTTTATGGTTTCATTCGTATAATGGATCAGATGCTCTGTTTTTGGATTTATATGGATTGAATGCTCTGTTTTTTCAATTATATGCATTTTACGTGG
This sequence comes from Camellia sinensis, assembly GCF_055761805.1. Classification (NCBI taxonomy): domain Eukaryota; kingdom Viridiplantae; phylum Streptophyta; class Magnoliopsida; order Ericales; family Theaceae; genus Camellia; species Camellia sinensis. The sequence continues at coordinate 198,467,551 of NC_138965.1, forward strand.
TTATGTGGAGGGGAGTTCATTCGTATTATGTGAAGATTGTGTAGTTCTCATTTGACTTCGATGCATGCGTAATGAGGCTCTGTGTAGATGATTTGATTATCAGTATATATATCAATGTCAATCTGCACATTTTGTGAATGTGGAATATGTGAAGAATGTGGATGTTCTCATTTTAAATTGATGTTTGCTTAATGAGGCTCTGTGATGATTGTTAATAATTATGTGAAGATTGTTAATGTTCTCATTTTACTTTGATACTTGCTTAATGTTAACATCTTGTTAATATCAATGTGAATGTTTACATCATCATAAACTGATGTGAATGTTCACATCATTATACACTGATGTGAATGTTTACATCATCATACACTGATGTGAATGTTCACATCATTATATTATGTGAAGATTGTTGATGTTGTCATTGGACTTTGATGTTTGCTTAATGTTGACATCTTGTTAATAGTAATGTGAATGTCCACATCTTCATATTGTGAATTATGGATTTAGCAGTTGAAATGTACACGTTGTCATCTATTTTTTGGACAATGTGAATTTTCATATCGATTTTCATTACTGTTCATTGTTGTGTTTTTGTGTTTTTACAGGAGATGGATACCTTTATGCTATTGGTGTGTACATATGGTTGTAGTACAACTGTAATAAATGTTGCCCGCGCAATGTGTTATTCTCGTTTGGTGGAGTGTTTGTGTGAGAAATGGGATGAGTTGTCTGCTGGTTCTATTTCATTGTTCTATAAACTACCTGGGATTAATAAGTGTCATTTGGACAATGAGGAAGAATTTCAGAACATGGTACTGCTTGCTAAATCAATGGGGGTACAACATGTAGAAGTTGTGGTTGAGTTGAAGGGTGATATTGGTCAGTCAAGTAGTTTAGGATTGCTGCGTGTGGGGGTTGAGGATGAAATTGATGCACTACGGAGATTTTGCCATCATAAGGAGAAGGTGTTGTTGTCAGCCCCTTGGGCAAATGGTATTACGCATGTAGGACAACGGTTTGTTGGAGGTGCACAAGAATTTCGTGACGTTTTATGTAAGTATGCCATCCAATGTGGGTTTAAGTTCACATACGTGAAGAACGAGACAACAAGAGTTACAGCTGTGTGTGCGATGCGGGAGGAGAGGGGGTGTTTGTGGGCTATACATTGTAGAGCACAATGAGCAAATGATTTTTTCTACATCAAGAGGTTTACTGATGTGCATACTTGTGGTACGGATGTTCGAACATCGAAGAATCCGCGAGTTAGTTCGGATTTGGTGTCGAGTACCATATCTGAAATTGTGAGGGACAAGCCGTTGACTCGGCCGTGTGAAGTGGTGACTATTTTGAAGATGGATTATGGGCTAGATGTGAGTTACCATGTCGTATGGTTGGGTGTGGAGAAAGCAAAGGCTGGTATCCATGGAGATCACTCGTTATCGTTTGACCAGTTGCGGTGGTATTCGGATGCTGTGATGCGGTACAATTCGGGGAGTTATGTCAATATTGACTATGATGCGAGTAGTCAACAGTTTTGTCGCTTCTTTGTGTCATTCGCTGCGTGTATTTCTGGGTTCAATGCTTGTCGGCCTTTATTATTCCTGGATGGAACATTCCTCAAAGGAAAGTACAAAGGTCAGCTACTTGCGGCAACGGCGAAAGACGGGAACAATGGTTAGAAGTTTTTTTTACCTGTCTATTCATGTCAATATTCGCTCTGAGCAGCATAGTCTGGACGAAAGAGTGATTGCTAAATTATAAGTAATGTGAACATTCACATCAGTGACATTAGTATGCACTGATGTAAATGTTCACACCTTTGTATGCTAATGACAGAAATGTTAACATCAGACTGATGTGAATGTTCACATCAGACTTATTACAGACTTATGTGAATGTTGACATCAGTGTATACTAATGTTAGTTGATCTATTAATGAATAGTACTGCGAATGTTAACATTTTCAGTGACTCAACAAGCAACAATGAATTATTAATGGTCGTTAATGTGAATGTTCACATCGTTGATGTTTACGAACCTAAATCCAAAAACAGCAATAGTAAAGAGGGCAATGTACATATGAACATTCACATGACCTGTTTCGTTTATACTATTTTTCTATTCACTTTGGAATATTGTGAACAGTTGTGTATTGGTGTTGTGTTGTAGGTCTGTTTCCTGTTGTATTTGCAATTGTTGATTCAGAGACCACGGCTAATTGGTCGTGGTTCTTGCATGAACTTGGGAAGGTTGTTGATGGGAAGCGCCATATTACTTTTATTTCGTATCGTAATCTTGGTCTGTTAGAAGCTATGCCAAAGGTGTTCCCATCGGCTCATCACGGTTATTGCTTACAACACTTGAAGAGCAATTTAAGAGACCGGATGAAAGGAATTGATAATGGATTCAGGGATCACCTAGTAAGGAGTTTGGGTGACTGTGCCTACGAGCCAACTGTGGTAGGGTTCCATGAAAAACTTGCAAAATTAAAAGAGGAGGGTAAACAACGAGCTCATAATTTTTTTAAGGACTTAGCACCTGAGCACTGGGCAAATTCATACTTCAGGTAATAATAGCTCCTAAGGTGTTCCATTTTTGAAGTTTAGAATGGTAGTGATGTGAATTTTCAGTTTATAATGGTGACAATCTTCGAATTGTGTTTCATCTTCAATGTAAATGATGTGAATGTTCACATATGCTAATGATGACTGATGTCATGTTCACATCTGTTAATTTGTCAAATAGTCATGCAATGTATTACAGATTTGAATGTTGACACGTGTCATATTTTGTTGTTGTTGTTAACATTCACATCTGTCTATCATTTAAGTTGACAATGTAATAACCATGTAATGTGAACATTCACATTATTAAAACCTGGTAGCAGATGTGAACATTCACATTATTATACCCTGATGTGAATGTTCACATCAGTGTATACTAATGGCAGTACTGTGAACGTTCACATCTGTCAACATTAATGGTCAGGCCTGTTAAATTCCGTATTGTACAATGTTTGTGATATACTGTGCAGGGGCATGCGTTATGGGGAGATGACATCCAATGCGGCGGAGTCATTTAATAACTGGATTAAAGAAGCACGTAATCTTCCTATCACTCAAATGGTGGACAAAATTCGTACTCAGTTGATGCGGCAAATGTCTGCACGGCGTGACCAAGCAAACAAATGGAATGAGATTATTTGTCCGACATTCGAAACAAGGCTTATGGATTCGTTCAATGACAGCAAGTCTTGGCAAGTTAGCAAAGCCAACGAGGATGTGTTTGAAGTTCATTCGATACCATCGGTTACAGTTGATGTTGCGAGGCGTACATGTTCATGCTTCAAATGGCAAATTAACGGATTCCCGTGTGACCATGCTGTTATTGCCATTCAGAAGAGCCGCTACAATCTCAATGATTGTGTAGAACATTACTTTCATGTAGAGACATATCGTGCAGCCTATTCGGGAGCCATATTCCCTATACCATCGGTGGAGAAGCCGCCTTTTGATCCCACGGACTTTACTATATACTCGCCTACCGTGAAAAGACCACCCGGAAGGCTGAAGAAGAATAGGATCCCATCAAGGGGTGAGAAACTGAAGCAAATAAGGTGCGGGAGATGTGATAAGTTGGGGAGCCATAATCGAAAATCATGCACGGAGCCGATATAAGATGTACCTTTTTTCATTTCAACATTGTATTTTACATTGGATTCTTATATTCATTTTTCAAATAAGATTGTGTTATGTTGGGAAACATTGGGTTACAATAAGATTACGTTGCGTTAGCAAACATAATAATGCATTAGTGTTTGATTTGTGTTTTATTTTTACTTTTTTAAGGTACCAATCTAACATTTATGTTGGTTGTGTTTTGGATGAATGCATGCTGTTAACATTCACATTATGTGAATGTTCACATTGTTCAACTTTCAAACATTTCTGTGGTGGGAATGTTCACATTGTTGTTACTGTTAACAGCAATGTTTACATTAATGTAACCATTCGCATCATCAACTCATAAGATGTGAATATTCATGACATCACTGTTGCCATTCGCATAATCAGAAGTTATGATGTGAATATTCACATCATCAAATTGTTAGATGTGAATATTGACTTGTGTTAAGAAATATCATAATCACACCTGTCATATTGTGTTACATGAACACTTTAAGCAATATTCACATCCATGTAGTATGGTTTAAAATAGAAGAAAGTGTACGATCATTCTGTGATGTGAACATTGACATCATGTCATGTGTATCCAAAAAAAAAAAAAAAAATACAATCTCAATATGCATGACCAACGCAAAATAGGCCTGAAAATGCATATACATATATTGACTGAAAAGTATCTGTACAAGCAGTGATATAGACTTCATTTACAATTAAGCAAGTGAAACTAAATTGTCTTAAATGTGGATAACAGATTTGGGTAACAGTGATAGGTGGACACCCCCCACCTATAGGTTTTCACATTGCACTGTCTTTCTATGGTTCAGGAAAAGGTGTACTAATGAGTCTCTTATTTGACACCATTCAAAGCGATCTAGGCTGGCAACAATGTCTTCACGATATACATGCGCCCTCATGATGTAACAAACTGCAGGCCCACAATCCACCCTGAAAATGCAAACTTCTTGTTAGATTTTGAAATTTAGGTGGGTAAAGGTTGTGGAACATGTGTAGAAATCGATTTTAGGCTTACGAATTTGATGCTTGCTGAGGACAGATGTCCACTGATATGATTGTTTTCGAAGTATTTTGGCTTGATAAATTGGTCCATAATGGTGATGACGGTCCAATGTTGTGCACCAAAGCTGTGATGTAGTCCCTCTGCCAACAATGAAATTTCATATTAGGCACCAACCAACATAGGGCATACGTCCAAGTTCAAATATTACACATCACGACAAGTATTGTTTTTGTCAGCCACTTACCAGTATTTGTGCTTTGTCAATATGTGGGTCATGTATGCCTTCTCTTGGGCGCAGTGAGTTATAATGCCTCCATACATTCTCTTTCACGTCGTACACAACAATTGTCCAGTGAAAGTTGTCGTGTATTGGGAAGATTAAGAATCTCTGGCCTTGATACTCCTTGATGTGTACATCAATTAGTTTATTCCTCTTGTGGGGGGGTACTGTTCAATGATTTTCTGCACACAAAGGGCATACAATGATGTGCCAAGTATTTATATCGATGTTTGGTGTTAATGATTTGAATGTTCATCTGCTAATGGGGAGTTATGTTACTGATGTGAATGTTCACATTTCCTAATGGTGAGTGAAACTACTGATGTGAATGTTCACATCTGTTAATGTCAGGGATATTACTGGTGTGAATGTTCCCATTTGCTAATGCTGGGTGATGTTACTGATGTGAATGTTCACATCTGTTAGTGTGAGTAATGCTACTGATGTGAATGTTCACATCTGTTAATGTCAGTGCTATTACTGATGTGAATGTTCCCATTTGCTAATGGTGGGTGATGTTACTGATGTGAATGTTCACATCTATTAATGTGAGTAAATACTGCTGATGTGAATGTTCACATCTGTTAATGTGAGTAATACTGCTGATGTGAATGTTCACATCTGTTACTATGAGTTATATTACTGATGTGAATGTTCACATGTGTGTATCATTTAAGTTTATCAACATAATAAGCATATAATATTCAATGCGAATGATGTGAATGTTCACATCTGTCAATGTGAATCTTCTCAAAGGTCATTTTATGTTTTTGTTAACATTCACATCTGCCTATTATTTAAATTAACAATGTAAGCATGTAATGCTGAGAATAACATCCACATGTATTGAAACATAATCAAAATTAAAGTCTAGTGGTTACCAAACATGTGCTTGTAAAGATGAATGATGAATCTTCCAAACTTGGGTTGACTAGCCCTTGTAGTTCAAGTAGAATTTCACCATAAGCATCTATCACCTGCAGAACCGGAGGGGTGGCAGTACATTATTTACAGTGTCTTTACTCTATGTGCATGTGTGTGTGTGTGTGTGTGTGTGTGTGTGTGTGTGTGTGTGTGTGTGTTTTGTACACATTTACAGTTGCCATACGTTATTGGTTATTGATTCTTCCTTGATGAGGTGTATGATGTCATCAAAATACACATGTTTAGTCTTTGAGTCCCCTCGCCACACTAGCAACCTGTGCATTGTGATTACAGGAAATATTAATGTCAACATTGCACATTTATGAAATGGTCTAATTCATTAAGTATGTATGTGAACTGAACATGATGGAAAAAAAAAACAGTTGGGGATATGTAAGATCACTTACTCATCACCGCCGTTCTTGTGCAAATATTGGACTTTTTGCTTGTTGAGTTTGTTCATGTTAGCCCAGACCTTTAGTTTGTTGTTCAAGGATAACTTCTTGGACTTTGTTGGCTGCTTTTTTGGTGGTTGTTTGTCTAAATCTTGTGCAATTTGGACTGCATGTGATTTCTGTTGGGCTCCTTCTTTCCCTTTCTTCTGACCAGGCAGGTTGGGGTATTCAAACTCGTCCAACCTGTGTTCTTTCCTTACCTTCTGCTTTATGCGCTTTACCCTTGATGGGGGGCTGATAATGTGTTCCAATGCTGCAGTGGGATTGTTGTTAAGGCTGTCATGAGCCTTTTGTGCTTCAACTTGAGTGATGATGTGTACGGACTGATCATCAAAAAGGTCTTGAAGTATTGTTTTTTCACATTCCAAGTTGATGACCAACTTTGTCAGCCGCTGAATTTCTGTATCTTTCCATTCCATGCAAGTCTTCATGTCCATGTCCACATTGGATGAGCCCGATTGGTCAAATAGTTTGGCTTCAAGGGCAGCAATCACCCTTGCCCTCAACTCCCATGATTCTTCCAACTGTTTGTATTTCGCTTCCCATTGCCGTACAAGAGCCCAAGCTTATTGGTTTTCTTTCATGAGTACTTCCACAATGTCGGGCTCAGTTGGTTGTGCTATGATGATTCCTTTCTCAGCATTGGGGGTGCTACAGCTGGGGTTAATATAATGTCCAACATCATTCAGGTCCACTGCATCGACAGAAAATGCATCCCTGTCATCACTGCATTGACTGTCTTTGCTTTGATCCTCATTGCTTTCATCTTTCTTTGCTACTGCACTTGACAAAATCTCAGGTTTTGGCTCCACATTCAATTTTGTATGACGATACATCTTCGCTTCAGTTGGTGATGCCATTAGCTCGCCGCCATATACCTGCATTTCGAGACAGTATGTTAATTAGATAGTTCCTCGTCTCACTATGTGAATAAGCACAATATATTTGGTTATACTTCTACCTCATTTAAACCTAGCTTAGCCAGAGTTATGGACTTCATGTTGCTATGTAAGGTTGTGAGGTCCTATTTTACGCATCGTGGAATGGCATTGGGGTTGCGGGGTTGTAAGATTGTTGTATGCTCACACAGCCAATACTGAAACAAATAACAAATATCAGTAATTTGAATGTGGATATGAATTAACATTGATGTAAATGTTTACACCACTGGTGCAGTAATGTGAATGTTCACAGTGCACCACTAGGCCAGTAATGTGAATGTTTACATCACTTAAAACTGATGTGAATGTTCACATCCGTTGATGTGAATGTTCACATCTGCTAATGTGGAGTAATGTTACTGATGTGAATGTTCACATTTCCTAATGTCGAGTGATACTACTGATGTGAGTGTTCACAACTGTTAATGTGAGTGATATTACTGACCTGAATGTTCCCAACTGTTAGTGTCAGTGCTATTACTGATGTGAATGTTCACATTTGCTAATGGTGGGGGATGATACTGATGTGAATGTTCACATCTGTTCATGTCAGTGTTATTACTATGTGAATGCTCACATTTTGCTAATGGTGAGTGATGTTACTGATGTGAATATTCACATCTGGTAATGTGAGTGGTACAACTGATGTGAATGTTCACATCTGTTAATGTGAATGTTTACACCAGCATCTACTAATGTGTGTTTGTACATTACTGAAACAATAATGCGAATGTTTTCATCAATGTTGTCAACTTCCACACCAAAGCTGAGAAATGTGAACATTCACATCAGAGTGTTCAGAGCCCGTATATGTTCATATTAAACATAGAATAAGTTGTATGAGATTTGATTTACCATTAACAACATCACACATCCGGTGACTCGTCCTGGTTTTCCACAGTTTTGGCCCAATGAACCCATCAAGGTTGCCCGGATGCTCTCAGCCCAATCATACTCGATCATCTTGTGTAATGGGTCCATGTATGAGTAGAAAACCCATCCAATTGTTTCTCCGGATGTAGAAAAGAATAGCTTGACGCATGCATACATGCAAACTAATCTTGCGACCTCCTCATTGTCATGTTTTTTTGTGCCCTTCAATGCTTCCCTCAGAATTTCTCGTATTTTGGCAGCACTTAACCGACTAACATCCTTGCACATTCGGTGTATGATGCCGGTTGTTGGTTTTACACCATAAGAGAGGTCCATCGACTTGGTGCCGCAGTCCACCCCAAAAATCAGTGATATGTCGCTTCTAAAAATCTGGATGTTCTTATCCCCAATGTAAAACCTTCCACTAGATTGCTTGAATGTTTGTACTATACGCACAATGACATCATCATATTTCATGCAGTGGTTGAGGTCGATTTCGTTACTGATCAAGCTATCAAATAATGGCCAGAACGGTGTTTTTCTAAGGCACTTCAATTGGCCACTTGTAAATTTCGTATCCTTTAACAGTTTGACCAATCCAGTTATATTTGACCGGTAGTTCACTTTTTTCATGTTCACTTCTTCAGGAACAGCTGTTTGATCAGGCTTGGTTTTGAAACGGGATTCCCCTCGCTTTCGCTTGCCATCAACTTTATGGGGAAGACCTGTGTGTTCAAATGAGCACATGTAATTGGTTGAAACACAGAGGATGGAACCCGAAGCACCAAACAACATTCAACAACCAGCATTGACAGTAATTGGAACATTCACATCATTATACAGTGATGTGAATGTTCACATCAGTGTTTATTACTGTAAGTTTACACAGTAATCAATACTAATGTGAATGTTCACATCATCCATGTTGGAAAAATAAATTCGGAAAACGACAACAGTTATTGGGCAATGTGAATGTTTACATGGGTGATCACATTATGTTATAATTTGCTAAAAATCAAAGGGGGGAACCAACAACGCCAAACTACACCCAATAACACAAACAACTTTGGCATTGATGTCACAATGTGAATGTTTACATCATACGCCATCACAGTATTGAGTGAAGTTTGGGGGTTCTGACATTAATGTGAACATTCAAATGATGTGAATGTTCACATCAGTGTGTAATACTCTAAATTTACCTAGTACTCAATAGTAATGTGAATGTTCACATCATCCATGTTGGAAAAATAAATTCGGAAAACGACAACAGTTATTGGGCAATGTGAATGTTTACATGGGTGATCACATTATGTTATAATTTGCTAAAAATCAAAGGGGGGAACCAACAACGCCAAACTACACCCAATAACACAAACAACTTGGGCATTGATGTCACAATGTGAATGTTTACATCATACGCCATCACAGTATTGAGTGAAGTTTGGGGGTTCTATGTACTACTCTAAACTTACCTAGTACTCAATAGTAATGTGAATGTTTACATCATCCATGTTTGAGAAATAAATTTCGAACACGACAACAGTTACTGGGCAATGTGAATGCTTACATGGGTGATCACATTATGTTATAATGTTCTAAAAATCAAAGGGGGGAACCAACAGTGCCAAACTACACGCAATAACACAAACAACTTGGGCATTGATGTCACAATGTGAATGTTTACATCATACTCCATCACAGTATTGAGTGAAGTTTGGGGTTTCTGACATTAATGTGAACATTCACATGATGTGAATGTTCACATTCACATCATGTGAATGTTCACATCAGTGTGCACTACTCTAAATTTACCCAGTAATCAATAGTAATGTGAATGTTCACATCATCCATGTTTGAGAAATAAATTTCGAACACGACAACATTTACTGGCCAATGTGAATGCTTACATGGGTGGTCACATTATGTTATAATTTTCTAAAAATCAAAGGGGGGAACCAACAGTGCCAAACTACACCCAATAACACAAACAACTTGGGCATTGGTGTCACAATGTGAATGTTTACATCATACTCCATCACAGTATTGAGTGAAGTTTGGGGTTTCTGACATTAATGTGAACATTCACATGATGTGAATGTTCACATCAGTGTGCACTACTCTAAATTTACCCAGTAATCAATAGTAATGTGAATGTTCACATCATCCATGTTTGAGAAATAAATTTCGAACACGACAACATTTACTGGCCAATGTGAATGCTTACATGGGTGATCACATTATGTTATAATTTTCTAAAAATCAAAGGGGGGAACCAACAGCGCCAAACTACACCCAATAACACAAACAACTTGGGCATTGATGTCACAATGTCAATGTTTAAATCATACTTCAGCACAGTGTTGAGTGAAGTTTGGGTGTTCTGACATTAATGTGTTTACATCAGTGTGTACTACTCTAAATTTACCCAGTAATCAATAGTAATGTGAATGTTCACATCATTCATGTGTGCAAAAACAAATCCCGAAAACTACAACAGTTAGAGGCCAATGTGAGTGTTTACATATATTTTTACAAAATTAATTCCGAAAACATCTATGTTTGATGACATTATGATTGAGAAACAGAAGGAGGAATGGTATTCCTTACTTTTGTTCGTCATGGTTGGTGGGTATGGATCACACTCAGTGGATAAAATAAACTCAATGGGGCGACAAGAATCTTCGAACGACGAAGCACCCTCCTTCCGATGTGAAGCTTCGCAGTGGTGAGACGAAGAGGAATCTAGGGTTACTGGAGGCAATATCAGTATCGTTTCGTCGATTGAGTTTTTGTTTTGGAAATTTTGTGGATTGAATATTTCGAATAGGAATGGGTTTTTGCAGAATCGGTTTCACGCGGGAGAGGGTTATTTTGTCCTTTAACAATTAATGGACCTAATGGAATATTCAGAAACAGTTTGGGTTTTATGGAACAAAACAGTTATAAATAGGACTTATCAAAAAATGTTAAATTCTAAGAAAAATACATTTTTCATGTAATGAAAGCATCTTCCATTCGGCCTGTTGGGAGAGGGGACTTATAAACTGATTTTTTATGAAAAAAATGTATAAAAAAATAATAAAATGTTATAATTAAATAAGTTAATAAACTGATTTATAAGCTATACAATTAAATAAGTCAATAAAGTGATTTATAAGCTTGTTTCCAAAATCTTAGGTAGTTGAGAGGTTAATTTGTGAACAAATGGGCCGAGTTAGGAAAAGTCTTCTTTGGAAGTTAGGCTGCGCAATGGGCCGAGATAAGAGCTGATGTAGCAATTCATCTCTGGCCGAGATAAGAGTTGCTACAGGTGCAATTCTGTAAATCAACTTCCGGTCACACGGCTCGAACGGCAGGGGAACGAGATAAAGTACCTCAGTCAGGAATGTATATCCGAGCATAAGAGAGTGCTCATCTCACTTGGCTTGCAGTGATGAGGGTGTTATAAGGATAAGTATTATCCTTGGGCATGAGACTCCTAGAAGAACTCTGCTAAGGAAAGTTAGAGTCCTATTAGGATTGTGCAAACCATCTCACTTGGTTGGTGGTGAGTAGAATGTTATCAGGATAGACACTCTTCACTGGGAGTGTGATTCCTAGGAGGACTCTTATAAGGAGAGTTGGAATCCTATTAGGATTGTGCCAAGCAGAATCTATAAAAACTCATGGCAGGACCTATGGACAGGTATCCCAATTCTTACTCTGGAATACACAGAACTTTTGTGTCTATTGTCTATTTACTGACCTAGGCATCGGAGAGGTTTTCGGCACCCCCCGCCGGCTAGCTCACGTTTGTGTTTTCAGGTAGCAAAGCGACGACGTTTAGAGGAGTGCAAACTTGATCAACAGGATTATACGAGAAGATTATTTCTGTGCTCGTACAATTGGCGCCATCTGTAGGAATACAACAGAGAACAAACCTTTTGATTGAGTGTTCCTTCAATCAATGTCAATGGCACATAACGAAGACTTGCCATATTCTGCTATCGATGGGCAGACCCTGGAAGGAGGAGGGAGGCGCGAGGGCTTGCCTTATGTTTTGCCCATGGCAGAATTGGATCCCCAGCAACGGAAACCACAGAGAGACGTACGAGAAAGACGAGGCTCGAGTCTACGTCGGTCTCAAAGCCCTGATAGACAGAAGTGGACGATGGATCCCCAAGTTTTGGAAGATCGCGTAAGATGAAGTAACAAGAATAATGGCGGCAAACATGGAGACTATGAAGAGCTAGATAAACGGCAAAGGGGTGGTAGAAGAAGAGGTGGGCAAAGGCAGAGCGCACTCTCGCCGCTTAGAAGATCGTGACAAGCAAGTCACACTTTCTCATACGAAAAGCAGAAGCCTCAAGACAGGCGACACGCAGTCAAGAACCTCTAGGACTCATTACTCCAGGCCTGAGAGAATGAGAACTGAAAGGTCATGTACGGAGGGAAATAGTTATTGGCCCCCGCACTCGCACCAAACAACATCTAGGCACATGGAGTTTCCTAGGTTGGTAGACTTGCATACAGTGCTAGAGAAAAGGGCTCGAAGGAGAGAAGACACTCAGGCTCGTGACCCCCGCAGAGTCTCTGCGCTACAACAGTTGGCTCCTAGGACACATGGGAGTGTCGAGGTTGGAATGTCGGTACCACGCCTTGCCTACGAACTGACAGACAAAGCGTTAACAAGGTTGTAAGACTCGCTGTTCGTTTCAGCGATAGAGAACGCACCATTACCCTCAGGTTTCTACCAGCCCAAATTCACTATTTATGAGGGGAAGTCAGACCCCTACATGTACTTGAGTCACTTTCGCCAGGTTGTGGCCCTGTATCGGTGACACAAGGCTTTAATGTGTATCATGTTTCTTTCTAGCCTTGGCGACCTGGGTTTAACATAATTTGAAAGGTTGCTAGAAGGTAGCATAGCTTCATGGGCGCAACTAGCAGAGGCATTTGTGACCAGATTCATAACAAACACCAAGACGCCAGTGGAGATTGACCAGCTTTTCTCCATAGACATGGGCAAGAATGAAACATTGAAGTCTTACAATAACCGGTATTGTGAGACTTTTAATCAGATTGGAGATTGCTCCACAAACCTAGTTATCGCACAGTACAAACAAGATCTGCCAGTTGGCAATAAATTGAGAGATTCAATGACAATGACAATGACGTCGCCTCTTATTATGGAGCCCCTGATAGAGAGAGTGCATCAACACATCTTGGTAGAGGAAGATGGGATGAGCACCAAGGCAGAGTCCAATACAAACAGCGATGTCGGACAAAACACCTTCGGCAAAAGTTAAAACGGTAGACAAGAAGGACCGACCGTGCAAAAATCTTTACCCAATAGGGGGCAAAGTGAATTAGCTTTGACCAACTCTTTCTAACGAATCTGTACCCAATAGGGGGCAAAGGAGGTTGGTAGGTTTGACCAACTCTTTCTAAAAAAAAAAATAAATTTAAACTCCTTGCCCAACTGGGGGCAAAGACAGTTGGCAGGTTTGACCAACAAAAATTTTAGACTCCTTGCCCAACTGAGGGGCAAAGGCAGTTGGCAGGTTTAACCAACAAAACTTTTTTGCAACCTTCAGCCGAGATCAGAATCTAGGCTAAAGGCGGTTGGCAGGTTTAACGAACAAAAATTTTTAGACTTCTTGCCCAACTAGGGGGCAAAGACGGTTGGCAGGTTTGACCAACAAAACTTTTTTGCACCCTTCAGCCGAGATCAGGATCTAAGCTAAAGGCAGTTGGCAGGTTTGACCAACAAAATTTTTTAGACTCCTTGCCTAACTGGGGTGTAAAGGCGGTTGGCAGGTTTGACTAACAAAACTTTTTTGCACCCTTCAGCCGATATCAGGATCTAGGTTAAAGGCGGTTAGTGGGTTTGACCAAAAAAAAAATTTCTTGCCCAACTGGGGGGCAAAGGCGATTGGCAGGTTTGACCAACAAAACTTTTTTGCACCCTTCAGCCAAGATCAAAATCTAGGCTAAAGGTGGTCGGTAGGTTTGACCAACACAAAATTTTTGTACTCTTTGGCCGGAATGATAGTTACCTCGGCCAAAGTAGGTTGGTAGGTTTGACCAACAAGTTTTTTGAATTCTTCAGCCGAGATGCGTTTCTCGGCCAAAAAAGGTTGGTAGGATTAGGTAAGGCCAAGCTAATTAGTTTGGCTATACATGCAGTTAGAATGATGCAAAACATTGAAAAAGAAACACAGTAACCGCGCCAAGAGATCAAAATTTTTCATTAATTAGAAGATGATTACAAAAGGTGAGACATATAGCCTGGTTACACAGAAACGACTCGCCGTATGATTGCGAACTCGAAAGATATATACGTTGAAGGCAAAAAGGCGGGATTATTCAAATTTTTTGCATGACGGCTGTAACTGGAGAACGGGGCTAATTGGGGCACACCACATGCTAGATTGGTGGAAGGATGTGCTGAGCAACTGATAATACTTATTGAAACCGTATAACTTTTATAGCTCGACAGAGTTGGGCGTTCTTAGCTCGGTTGAAGGAAAATAATCCAAACATGCTACACAGATGGAATTAAGGGGCAATTGAGAGGGTAATTTGTGAACAAATTGGGCCGCGCTAGGAAAAGTCTTTTTTGGAAGTTAGGCTGCGCAATGGGCCGAGATAAGAGCTGATGTAGCTCGGTCTTAGGCTAAGAAGACACTAGGTCGGTCAGAGATGGGTTGCTAGGGGTTGGACCTAGCTATCTGAAGGTAGTCCTTTATCAGACCGAGATGTTGTCAATAGAAAGGGTCGAGCTATGTGTAGCTCGGTAAGGTGCAATTCGGTAAATCAACTTTCAGTCACATGGCTCGAGCGACAGGGGACCGAGATAAGGTAGCTCAGTCAGAAATGTATATCCGAGCATAAGAGAGTGCTCATCTCACTTGGCTTGCAGTGATGAGGGTGTTCTAAGGATAAGCATTATCCTTGGGCATGAGACTCCTAGAAAAACTCTGCTAAGAAGAGTTAGAGTCCTACTAAGATTGTGCAAAGCATCTCACTTGGTTGGTAGTGAGTAGAGTGTTATCAGGATAGACACTCTTCACTGGGAGTGTGATTCCTAGGAGGACTCTTATAAGGAGAGTTGGAATCCTACTAAGATTGTGCCAGACAGAATCTATAAAAGCTCATGACAAGACCTATAGACAAATATTCCAATTCTTACTCTAGAATACACAGCTTTTGTGTCTATTGTCTATTTGCGGACTTAGGCATCGGAGAGGTTTCCGGCACACACACGTCGACTGGCTCACGTTTGTGTTTTCAAGTGGCAAAACGACGATGTTTGGAGGAGTGCAAACTTGATCAACAGGATTACGAGAAGATTATTTCTGTGCTCGTACAATAGCGTTTGATAGAGTTTTAAAATTATGATTTGATAATAGAGTTGTATTTTGAGTTTGTAATTTTTGAAATTATAGTTTGAGTGTGAAAAATTTATTTGGTTATAAGTTTTGAAAAGAGTTTTGAATTGAGTTTGAAATGAATGATGTGACATATGATATTTGATTTAAAAACTTACAACTCATAACCAAATACCAATCCAAAATTCTGTTAAAAGATCATAAAAAAATTTAAAAAATTCTGAAAATATTTTTTATTCAAAATATAAAAATAATAGGTAAAAAAAA
The DNA here is from genome assembly GCF_055761805.1 of Camellia sinensis. Lineage (NCBI taxonomy): Eukaryota > Viridiplantae > Streptophyta > Magnoliopsida > Ericales > Theaceae > Camellia > Camellia sinensis. The sequence continues at coordinate 198,483,371 of NC_138965.1, forward strand.
ATAAAAAAATAAAAAAAAAAAAAAAAACCGAACACTGTTCCTTCACCTGGCCGAACATCCGGGGGGGACATCCGGGTAGAAGTGTTTGCAAAAATGGGTGTTGAATTGATTTTTAAAAACTGTAACCAAACACCTACCTCAAACCAAGCGGTAGAATTAACTCTAGAAACCTCTACCAAAGAGAGTCCCTCTCTCTCTCTCTTAAAATTAAATTTGAGTGAAAATTTAATTAAAAAGATTAATTTGATATGAAACACTTTAATCTGTGCTTCTTCTTTTTCATTAATTTTTTTTTTTTTTGAAAAATTCTAAAAATTTGCTTTAACCAGTTTTCGTGACACAATCATCTCCAATACTTTAAAATAATAATAATAATAATAATTAAATTTGAATAAAAATATAAAAGTAACTAAAAATTCTGTAAAAAATGTGACTCATCCTTTATTTGGCGAGAAAATTGATCATAATCTCAACCGTTAGTTTATTTCCCCCAACTTGTCTAATAAATGAAAATTCTATGCAGCACATGTGTCATTTATTGTTTTAGCATGATGTAAATCCAATTTTTAGTTTTACCACACCAAGTGAACCCTTTATCAACCAATTGAAAATGAGTTTTTTAATTCTTGATACTAATTGAATGAGTCTATTGCTCTCCCAACTCAGGATTTTAGTATTTTTTGTGAAAAAAAGAAAAATGTGATGATTCCATTTTTATGTGATTTTTGTCTCACTTTGGTTAAGTAGACAATCCAAGAAGGGAGGCGTAAGCGTGTGTTTGGGAAGGAAAGTTCAGGCTAAATTAGTCACATGTGGGCAAAAGAGGCTTATTTAGTCACATGACGACAAAAACGCTTGAACGGGTTGGAGAGGAACTCTTCTTCGGGTAAATTTACCAAAATACCCTAACATATCCCTCTGATTCATTTCGTCCAACGCCTCACCACACACACAACACAACTGTCCTAGGACACAGAAGAAGCGAAGGAGGCGATCTCTGGCAACCAGCGGCAACGACATCTGAGGCAGCTTCGCAGAGGTGATCGGCATCAGAGTAACCGTCTGCGGCGGCGAAAACGACTCGCGAACAGGTCAACAAATCAGACGGTTGAGGCCTAACGTTGGAGGACCATTCAATAAAAAATAAAAAATAAATGTTCAAACAATTTCGGTCCAATTACGACGCGCTGACGTGGAGGACCATTCAAAGGTGAGTTGCCATGTAAAACACACGTCAAGGGCAGTTTGGTAATTTACCATAAAGACACCTCACCAAAAAGTCAAAAAGCCAAAAAGCCCTTCCCAAACCAGGCTTTTTAACCTCAGGTTAAAATAGCCAAAAAAACCAAAAAGCCAACCCACCTCTCAAACGGAGACTTAATGTGGTCACCGAGTTTGAGATACCGTATATAAATACGAACCGTGTATAAGTTGACTCATAATGGCTTTACTCTCAGAATAAGATTGCCGAGAAGACGAGTGAAGTAAGTCGAGCGTGGCTGAATAGAACATAGCTTGCGGACCGAATTGGCCATAAATCGACTGAGCGCCCAACTATGAGGGCGGGGTATCCATAATAAGAAAATAGGCCCCAAGAGAGTAATATAAAAAAGATGAGCATCAACCAAAAATGAGGTATGTGGAAAAAAAAAGCAGTTGAGATATAAGAAAAATTTGAGGTAATACTAACTTACCCCTCGGAATGCTAATTCCGACACCCCCGGTTGGATTGTTCATTCTTGTTTCGGGTACAAACTCGAGAATCAAGGGAGTCTGCATGGGCCAAAGGATATTTCCAAACCGCATCTCCACATTCAAATATAAATTTAAAAAATATTTATTATTTTTATAAGTAATTTATTCATTGTGTAAGATTCATTTTTTCTTTTGATTTTTACAACTAAAATTTGCAGATTATTTAATAATATGAGCATTAATAATATGCAAAACTTACTTGGAAAATTTTGAAGATTATAAAAAATGCTCATAATAATAATAAATTTCATAAACACTAAAACAAAAGAAATTGATGAAAATATATTTAATATATTATTAATAATAAAATACTAATTTATATATCCTTGTGTTCACGAGCTTACTCGAGTCAAGCTTTGTCTACTTAGAGCTCAACTCAATTACTAAACAAACCAAAATATTTAGCTCAAACTTGTTAGTTTAACAAACAAGCCAAACTCAAAATGCGATTTAAACAAGCTAAGCTCTAGTTAACAACTCAAATTCATTTTGTTTACCGCCCTCCTCAGAACTACAATAAAAATACCAAAAGCAACAAGACTAAAAGCAGCCAGAACCACAACAACAATTCATATTCATCTGACATCAAGAATTTAACAAAAATGAAATATCATAGCCTACCAAGCTAGAACACTGTTCTATTAAGATCATCCACCCAACTACAATGATGATATTGAAATACCATATAGCCTAATAGATAGTTCTATACAAACAGAAAATTCATACAGAATCTTTATCCAGAATGATGTCACAGCATTAGTCCTCTCATTTTAAAATCGAAAACCAATCTATTTTCAAGAATGTCACTGCCACATCATTCTTGTGATAGATTCGGTATAATAATTCTATTTGTAGATCATTTTCCAAACTAATATCTGAAACTCAAAATTCTTGAACTCGGATACCAACACGAGGTGTGTCGTAAGCGTCCTTAGGTCTCGATTTCTTCACACCAGCCATGAACCACACCTTATCCGATTTGGAGCCCTCAACTGCCACATTTGTGACCTTAACCCATACCAAGACCTTGGTCTTCATTCCTTCTATGTTTGTAAGTTTTCCCCTCAAAAGAATGCCTTTTACTCGTGTTGCGTACCTTATAACGGATGAGTCCTTGAAACTAACCTCGCAGGCAGAGGGCAAGTATACAGTCAGCTTGGACTTTGGCTCATCAAATTCGTAGCATGTTATGTTCTGTGGAAAAAGACCCGGAGGCAAGTTATATTCCTGAAGCAGATCTGGCAAGGATTTCAGTGGCTTCCCTACAGACAAAGAAGAAATAGGTTACGGCCTTGTGCTTAATCATTGTCAGGTTTTTTAGCATATAAGTTCTTTACCCAATATTGGTGGAGACGTTCAGTTTAGACCTATGGATTTGATTGTAAAAAAAAATTATCCTTTTCATCAAAACTGTCATGTCACAAATTTCCACTTTGGTTTCTGCATTCTCTCAAAAATGTGTATGAGAAGGCTAAGGTACAAGAAAACAGCTCTTCTAATTTATTGGCGACGACTCTTATTACAAAAATGATCGTATTTTGAAGACGCAAACATTAGATACATTTATTTAACTTGATTTGCCAATATGTATTAACTAAAATGAGAAATAAAAGCAAAAAATCCAATAAAATAAGATTCTGAACTCAGACATATAGCTAAATTTTTATTGCCACCGTCTTCTTGATCGCCTATATATCCCCTCTATATTCTTACAACATGCACGTGGTTAGACCTCACCTCACTCATTATTAACCCAAATACGTACATATAATGCAACAGTAAGGTTCAAACTTCAAACACAATACCTTCCTAGTAAAATATCATGTCATCAATAAGGTTAGATAACTACTTGCCCCAAAAGCTTAAGCTATTACAGTATAGGCTACACGATGTTGCATCAAGCTCTCACACCCTCCCTCAAGTTCAACCTCCTCTCACATCTGAAAAGACTAAGAGACGGAATGGAGTATGGATAACTAGATAGAACAAGGACAGCAATGCAAAAGGAAAGTTTTCAATGCAAGTGGTGGGGATCAACCACTATTATGAGTGCAAGATTGGAAGAGGGAAACAAGGTGAAAAGTGCATGTGGAGTCTACTACTTGTGGACCCACTCATAATCACAGTTCTGATACCATATTAGACAATCAATTGTTCCAAAAGCTTACACTAGGAGCAAATATATCAAGCTCTCACAGTTTCTTGTTGATTGAAATTGTCATTATTCCTATTTTAAGATGATGCTAATGTATAGGACAGCATCTACTGATTTTAGGAAAATGTTTAAGACACTTAAAAACTCTCACAATTCAACCCACAATGATACGATCTGACAAGTGTCAGTTTTTGATTGATTATACACTCAATTATATGAGACCCACTACCTTTGCCACATCATTGTGGGTGCAAAATGTGGGTCTCTAGCATTGTTGATTTTATGATGCCAATGATGGATAGGGTTCGATTGGAAAAGGTCAGGATGAAGTGAAAGGCTTTACACACACAACAAAAGAAAAGAACTTTTGAAGCTACAAATAGCTATGATACCTAAGTAGCACAAATGATGGCCTGTAAGGAAAAAAAGAAAAAAGAAACAAAAGATCATGCTAAATTACGGATCACATTCTTCCACAACCTCAGTCTATCCTTTTAATCCAGAAGGTTTCAACCAAAGTACTCCTCACGTGGACCTTATTTCTTCGTGTAATTTATCAAACCATCTTAGCCATTGATCCATAGCCTTCTTAATGTACTTCTCAGTTCTACTTGTTCAAAACTGTAATCCCTGGTTTTCATTCTACTTCATTTTGTCTAGCCAATAGCACATCAGACATTTCATTGTCAAATGGAATTTTCCTTTCTCAATTATCTTATAAACTATAATTTGATGCCATAAAAGCAAGTTAGCCTCGTAGCAGTTCAAAGTTCTTATGTTCAATCTAACAGAAATTCACCACAAAAATTCACTTATCTAACTCATCCTTCACCCTCTAATTCTTCAAACAATGTATCCTTCATCTCCTCCCCTTCTATGGGCTGCAGAAAAAGATGAATGACCAACTGAAGCTATCAATTCACTATTTTTCTCCTTTTTACATGTCCTTAGGCTTCTTTAGTACACTTTTGCTAAAGTATGAGATCATTAAGCATTTTCTAAATCAATTAACAATATATAACCCACAGAAGACACACAAGAAGTTTTGGTTCTCCCAAATAATGTTCTATTTGTTGAAATATTTCCGTCTGTTTCACATTCCAATTTTGTAATATTCTCATTTTCATTTCAATGATTTTTCTGCTAATTTTTTCAATGGAAACTATAAAGAAAAAGGAATAATAATAACCAAAACTCTACTCAAAATGTTAATCAAGGAAAGCCCTTTCAAGTGGATTGGCATATTATATATGTAATAAAGACCACTAGTTCTGTCCAAGAAAATGCGTCATAAACTAACCTAATTTGATGGATGATGACTCTAAAATATCTCATTTATTAATTTCTTTTTCAGAATAGTGGCAATTACTAACATGACCAATAGCTCCGAAGATCTCCTAGGTTCCTTCCATCAAATGTTGGAAGACAGGAGAGTCATTATGTGATTTCAGAATATGATTTTCTAAAATCATAAGGGCCTTGAGGATAGCAAAATAACATCCAAGCTCTCCCTGGATATGCTTAAACTGTTGTCAGCGCGATAAGGTAACTAGGCTTGCATTTTGATTAGGATGTGGTCACGAATTGTAGCATATATGTTTTTATCATTTGGTCAAAATTTGATTTTTGTGTATCCACACCTTTTAGCTTGTTGAAGATCCATTTTGCCTTCTCTTCAACAGTATTTGAGAAGCTCTGCAAGTATAAGCAAAGTTACAGTAAAAAGGATGTTGGATCACTAATTGCAAGTAAAAAATAAAACTGAAAAAGAGAAGAAGAAATCAATGTAAGATCGCCCAATCCGTGTATAATTATTTAGAAAGTGAGCAAAAGTATTCCTTTATCCAAATGAGACTACCTGCCTTTCGCATATGCTCAAGATTATTTATCCATTGCCATAAGCTAACAACTACAAGATTAAGCCCTCTTGGGGTAAGCCTAAGAGATCTATCATTGATAGCTGAGCAAAGGCATCTCTGATCTCTAGATGGTGTAACTTCAGATTCTTTCTCATCCATAAGATAATTTTCGAGTAAATAGTTTCCTAATGTGTACAGGACACAAAACTTGCCGCTGGATTTAATTTGTTAATTCAGCAATGCAAAATCAAGCATAAAAATTTTAAAAATGACCTGAAACTTGAGAGCATAGGATATCTTCACCAGCAACATTTGGTTTTTTATTTAATTGGCTTAATTTGGTCTTCAATTTTCAGTTTATGACATTCTTCATGTTCAAATTGGTTTCTAATATTAATGCATACCTCCAAGACCCTTATATTCTCAAAAACCCATTAGACCCTTTTCTTTCTTTCTTTTTTCTTTTTTGAATAATATTTACTTATCTTGCCTAAGAAGTTGACAAATGACCTGAAACTTGGAGCATTGGACATCATAACTTTCGCCATTTTGTTTTCTATTTAATTGGCTCATTCTGGTCTTTAAATTTCAATTTATGTCATTCTTTATGTTCAATTTACTCTAGCTTGGTAGCAAAGGCTAGGCTGCATTTGAGAAGATGATATTTTAGCCAAAAAGTCACTAAAAATGCCAAAGAGCAACAAACAAACAAACAAAGAGCCAAGATTCCTTCCCATTCTCTCCATTTTCCCAAACTCATTTTATACTTCCACCACATATTTTAGTAAAAAGCCACTACAAAAGTCACTTCCAAACAAACCCTTGATATCACTTGCAAATTGGTTGCTAATAAATGCATACCTCCAAAAACCCTTAATAAATGCATACCTCCAAAAACCGTAAATATTTCTCAAAACCCATTAAACCCTTTTTCCTTTTTCTTCTTCTTTTTTATTTTTATTTTTATTTTTATTTTTATATAACTGATCTGACAAATCTAATGAAATTTCTGATGACCAATATGCCCAATACATGAGTAACACAAAAAATTATCAAGTGGGTAAAGCTCAAACAAGCCACATTATATCAGAAAGAACCAAAGCAATCAACAAGGTAATAGATCAAACAATAGGAACCAAAATGATAGGAGAAAGAAAGAGGGAAGGGTGGGGAATTTATACAGTGAAGTCTTCACTGATGTTGGAGAACTCTTCCTTGGCTTTCTTGGAGATCCAGTAGCCACCTGCTTTCAAGCTTCCAACTTTCACCAGAGCTTTCTCCATTTCCCTCCCCTCTTCCTCCTTCCTTTCCTTTCTCTCTCTCTCTCTCTCTCTCTCTCTATATATATATATATATATATCTATACATGAGGGGAGAGAAACTTTTGTGCTTTTGTGGGCACTGCTGCGTTGAGGAATAGGGACAAACATGGAGCAATGCAGCCACTGAAAAAAGGGCTTTCACTTTTCCCAATGGAGGGAATTGCATATTTTAGATGAGGGTGTTCTTGTAATTTAGGCCTCGTTTGGCAAGAGGCTATTTTAGTTAATTAGTCAAAAAGTTACTAAATTAGTCAAAAAGCCAATAATTCATACCAAAAAGTCAAAGATTCTCTTTTCTCTCTATTTTTTGCATATCTTTTCGTAATTAGCCAAAAAGTCATCCCAAACATACAAAATTTTTTTACCTACCTTTTTAGCCAAATAACCAAAAAGTTACTAAATTAGTCTATTCCCAAACGAGGCCTTAGGCAAAAATTTGAGATGTGAGAATTTTTTGAATTTTGACTCTTTTTTTTAAGTCATATCAATTTTTTTTTTCTATATACATTTAAAAAAAATAATTAAAAAATCAAATTTTAACTTATTTTTTAAAATATGTGTGTAAAATTATGAGTTTTTTTTTTATTAATATTATTAGTTAAATTTCAAGCTTAAGGCATGTGATGACATCCTTGATTCTTATGGGACTCTTTTTTTTTTTTTTTATAAATTGTGAAAATGACTTAATTTATAAATTACTTATATATTGAATCATATAAAATTCATAAATTTATAGAGGAGTTAATTCAAATTTTGTTGTATCTTTCAGAAGCGATTAAATTACATAATTTTATAAGTGATTAAATTTAAAATGTTATTTTAAAACAAATTTTAGAATTTGTTTCATGTTTTAAATTAGCCTAATTTCGTCTTGCTTTTTCCTATTTTTTCTTTGTTCTGATCAAAAGCAAATGGGCATGAGTTGAATTTGCATAAATTAAGATTAATTTCTATATATATATATATATCATGGGAGGAATTTCACTTTGTTCTAAACAAAATGAATGATTTATGTTTATTTTAAAGTGTAAAATTTCACCATATAATAGTGCAAGAGATGAATATGATCTCATATTATATATTTTTAATAATTTTTTTTTTACACAAATTCTAAGCATGTTGCTTTATGTTTTTTTTTTTTTTTTTAATCTTCTACAAAAATTCACATTGCAAAACGGCATGTCAATCTATTCACACATGAAAAGAAATGGTGAAATGCATTTGGCATTAAATAATTAACTTCTTTCTTTTAAATTTTTTATTTGACTATTTAACTCATCATTTGATCAGTTTTAACTTTTATATTACGTGAAATTTTTTTATTTTTTTTGAAATACAAGTGTAGAATGGGTATGACAAAAAAATAGTGTGAGATATGTATTTGACACTTGTATCTACTATTTTAGATATTAAGTTTTCTAAATTTTATGATATTTGAATAGAAACTCACATTTGTCAATAAAATGCATTTCTATCTTCTCACATGAGAGAGGGAAAAAAAAATACAAAAATAAGAAGTAAATAAAAGGGCGATAGAGGGTGGCAAAGGGTAAAGGGCAACGTGACTTTAGAGGGCATATATTCTTTGCTTTTGATAGGTACACTTTTCCAATTATGCGATGATCATATTGCACATGGTGGGGTCAAATATCATGATATTTTCCAGCTCAAAAGTTTATATTGTAGCAATCAAACCATTTCAACATCTGATATAACCATTTTCACTTACATACCACTCAAAGGTGATTCAATCATTACTTCATTTAGATTATAACCTAGAATTTATATATATATATATATATATATATATTTTTAAATTAAGATTCCATTTTAATATTTAATCAAAAATCTCTATAAATCTTGATTTGCTAGGATGCAAATTAACAGTTCTTTATTAATCACATTATCATAATTGATCACTATGAAACATTGCTGAAGAAAAATAATCCTATAAATATTAAGACGCCTTACTAGGAGTGACCCTCATACCACCTTCAGTGAATGCTGATTGGTCTAATTTTTTTTTTTTTCTTCTTTTTATCCTCTCTTTGACCCCATGTGTATGTGAGGGGTGATAGGATTCACCCCCAAGTGGGTTGTGTATCAATTCTCAAATATGCATATAGGAAAAAAATGAGAAATTTATGGTATGCACCCTTAAAAATGGACATATTGTAAGACATATTACGTCACTTTGTAAGAAAAAATACTATAAATTGTACATTTCCCAGTTGAACATAAAAAATAAAAATAAATAAATAAATAAGTGTTGCAAATTGTAGCCATAAGCCAAACAGAGGATCCAAAACCTTAAGGGCCTGTTTGACTGCTATGAAAATTACTCTCATCACTTCATCAATTTAATTTAATTTAAATTTACTTCACTTGTTACAACTAGGCCAAATGCAGAATAAATGTGCTGCATGCATGTTATTACAAATTTCAAAGTAAAGTATACTTCGCAAATAAGAGGCCACTGATCTCCTAAAAAACAAAAAACAAAAAAAACTCTATCCATGTTCAAAGTAATTGAAATTGAAAATCACTGACATTAGCAATATCCAAATTGCGTTAAAACTAAGATTATATATCATTTGAAGTTTTAATCCAACCGTCGCAGCAAGTATTCGACCTGAACTTCCTTTGTCAGCGGCATGATCCAAACTCCATAAAGGTTGGCGACTAAACTCGGCTTGATTTTGTACACTGGATCAGCATCATCCTCATTTTGATTGATCCTTACCTCTACACCGTACGTTTTCGCTTTCATCTCTACTCTTGTCTTCACGGCTTCTTCCACCATTTCATATGTCAACATTTCCATTAGTCGATTCCTGTCCTGCAAATCCAACACCCGCAATAAATAAATAATAATAGGGTAAATTACCAATAGGTCCTACTAATTGGACTTAATTTCCATCAAGTTCTATTGAAAATAAATCTTGATAAAATTGTCAATAAAAATAATTTTTTTGTAACAATTTTTTACATGTCGCTACAAATTAACAATTAGTGACTTTTTTTAGTCATGATTTTTATAAATTGCAGCTAAAACTTACAATTAGTGACGTTTTTCTGTGACGAATTTTTTAAATTGTCGCTAAAAATTGTGAATTAGTGACACTTTTTTGTGACAATTTGTTTAAGTTGTCACTAGAACTTATAATTAGTTACATTTTTTGTGAAAAAAATTTCATATTGTCGCTGAAAATTAATAATTAGTGACGTTTTTTAATTGTGTTTAATGAAAAATGTCATTATTTATCATAGGACTTATTGAACAATAAGTCCACTTATTAGGACCTCCACGTAAGTCCCCCATAATAATATGTGAAATGAGGAGTGTATGAGATGAATTAGTACAGAGTTCAAGGCAAAAATATACTTGAGCTCTAATGGCAGCCTCATAGCTGGCAGGGGATTCTCGGAATTTTGCCTCTGCTACAAATTTACCATAATGGATTCTCTTTGAGAGTGCCTGCAACCATAATGAACAATGCGTAAAAAGGTACAGGGTTTTTGGGGAAGAAATAAAATAAAATAAAATTGATGTCCTATGGAGTGAATAACAATTACACCAAAAAAAAATTTTGTAATCTCAAAAACAACATCCTAGCTTTACAACTACAGCACATGAATGCTTCCTTTATGTAATACACATCATACAAAAACCTAAGTATGACATAGTCCTAATTACACAAGGAAGCACATATATAATACAAAAACCTGAAGTACGACATTGTCTTACCAAAAGAAGCACATGTACCACACATACTACACTCAACCAGAGAGGGGGAGAGATAGAAAGAGTGGTGATCTCTGTATGCCGGAAGAACTAGGTGATGATTAGTGTGCATGAGGCCTCCTTATATAGGGCAATGAGCCAGGGGAGCCAGCTCAGTGAGCCCAGGAGACTCAACCCCCTTGGAGGCAGAATGGAAGGAACTCTGGCCAACTCTGCATCCTTAGCATGGCCTCGTGGAGGCATATTGTGTCGACAGTTGGTAGGTATGATACGTCCCTTTTGTTGTGTTAAGAGTTGCTAGAGTTAGGTGTGATTCAACCATTGAGATATCACATCTTGGTCAAAGCACCTCTCTCTCTAAGACTGGTTTGAGCGCACCTCCGCGCCGAGGGGGAGCTTGGCAAGTGCCAGAACAAAACCTTTGGCTCTCCACTCTCCCACCACAGTGGTCCCCAACTATCTCAGTGCCTACTATCTTCCCAGAGGACACCCCCCAACCACCTCACACATCTCTATCCACACTATTCAAGGGAATGTCTAGCATGTTGTGTCCAAGACCAAAACAGCTTATGAAAGATTGTGCTAATCAATGAATGGGGAATTTTATTACTTTGTGCAAAGATTGCATTGGGCAATATGCAGACAGCTTGGTTTACAAATAAACTAAAGTCCACACAATGTATCTAAGATAAGTTTTCTTTGGTTTTTTGTTTTTTTCAAAGATGTATCATTAAGAGTTCAAAAGGAAGCAGCAACCTATAGACTATACAAGAGCCAATAGAAACTAAGGTCCCTCCTAAAAGCTCAAACCTCATATAAATTTTCAACATGGAGAGTCAGAAATAGCTCCTTTCGTCCACAAGTAGAAAGCTTGTGCACATAAGCCTACCTGATGATCTTCTCTATGAAACCAATTTAGTTTGCTTGAATGGTCTATTCAAGCACATTGAAAGTGCTCCCTTGGTGTTTGATAAAACACAATACCTGGAACTTTATTCGTATAAAGTGATGGTCAAAAGGTACTTCTTGAATGGTTGGTATGAAGCATGGACACTCCAAAATCAGTGTCGTGGCGGTGTCCGACACGCGGACATGCCGGGGACACGTACTGGTGTGTCCCTTTAATTTAATGATTTTTTTGTAGGGGACACGGCGGGGACACGGCAGGGACACACGTGTCCATATCGGGGACATGACATGAGACATGGTGGAGCTCATTTTTAACTTATGAAACTTGTGTGGGGTCAATTTGTAAAAAACAAAACCAGATCCATTTCTAACCTAGAATCTAACTCAGAACAGAAGAGAGACAGAAAGAGAGAGAGAGAGGCTCGTCGAGCATGCCTGGAAGCTCTTCGCTGGTGAGTCGTCGATGGTCGGTGGTTGGTCTCCGATCGTCCTCTTCGTCTTCGTCTTCGTCTTCGTCTTCGTCGCTCTCTCTCTCTCTCTCTCTCTCTCACAGTCTTCTCTCTTCGATTGGTGTTCGTCTTCCTCTGTTCTCTCTCTCTCTCGCTATGGTGTTCCAACTCTCTCTCTCCTACCGTTTGACCCTCTCAATATCTCTGTTCTATACTTACCCAGAAAAAATATCTCTGTTCTATTCTATTAATTGTTTTTCTAATAATATATATAGATATATATATATATATTACATACTAATATATATATTTGAATAAAAACCTTTTTTTTGCCCTCTTTTATTTTTTTCTATTTTTTAGGTATTATTATTTGCTTAAATAAAAAAATTTTATTTATAGAAAAATATATATATAAAAAAAAAACTCGCTGTGTCTCCCGCCATGTCCGTGTCCCCATTTTTTGGAAATTGCCATGTCCCGTGTCTGTGTCCGTGTCCGTGCTTCATACTAGGAAATTATTTGGTTTAATATCCATATGAGAAAATGGATAAGAAATTAAAGAACAAAGTAGAGGAAAGAAAGAAAAGCAAGACAATTTACAAAACACAACCATTTGATTCATAACATAATTTTCCAATCCAATCAAGAGGGGGAAATTGAAAACAATTACATGAGATGAATAAAACCACACAACAAAATTTAATTACTTGCATAATCCAATTCAACTAAAACCAATTTATTACATCACAGTCCTGCTGTGAATAAGTTCATTTGCATACCTGCAAGCAAATTGTGTCACAAACAGCAGTTGATCCACTATTACCATCATCTCCTGGTTTTACCAATCTCGGAAGAAGGTCTCGAAAGTACATGTTCCAAATCATGCTGTTAATGTTGATGGAAGAAGCACAAGGATGTAAAACCTATTAAAATGTCAGAACCAAACCAACAACAAAATGCTTTAAGTTAATGAGTATTTATCAAAGGAAAAAAAAAAGAGCTATCACTTAATCAAGTGATAAATCATATTCAACACTGCTGCAAATGTTATAGTAAGACATCCGAGAGAGGAAAGTAACTCATCATATTCAATCAAAATACACATTTCTGTTTGATAGGCAAGTCACATTATCAAATTTGTGCAATACCGTAATGTTTCAATATTCAAAGAAAGCAACAAGCGTGAGATTTTCAATGGTGATCAAACTGGTCTGAGCTTCAAAACCAAATTACTATATCACATGTTCTATTTTCATAGCATTTAGTATATAAAAGTTAGATTGACCAGGTGATGACACAACTCCACAACATTACTGAGCTCAAGTTCCAAATCAACATTTTCAAGATAATAGTGATGTAACTACTTAACTTTTGTATTATATAAATGTGTCAAGCTATCCAAATTTTTTAAGGGTTCTATTTCATTCTACTTAGAATTCACAACGGAGCATTTTCTCATTCATAACATTTGAGTCCATTTGATTTTTCCTAGAGTTAAAACTTATGTTCACACTATCTCAGCAAAAGGTTTTGACTTTTGATTGATGATGGAAAGGATGCCAATTTTATTTAATTTTAAAAATATATAAATTTATACATATATTGCCAATGAAATGCATGAATAACCACCATGCTCATCAAAGAAATCATCATCAATAGATCTAGAAACTGTTCCTGCTATCAAACTCAAAAAAATTATCATATAACATTATCAGCTTACGATTAGGTACATGGAGATCTGTTCTCATCAATTACTAAAACAAGGGTTAATCACACCAAGACCCCCTCAACTATTAGCAAATATCATTTTAGCCCCCTCATCTTGAACTATAAAAACCATACAAATGCCCCTTTTGGAGGTGGTCTAGAGGAGGTGAAAGCGATACATATTTATAATTGAAGAGATGGGTTCATAGATGAGGAGGTAAGGTGATATTCACTAATAGTTAAGGGGATCTTGGTGTAATTAACCCCTAAAACAATGACAGATAAAATGTGTTTATGTATAGCAGCTACCTGTGGATATAGCAAAGGTGGAAGCATTGGCTCAGGTAAGTCAGTTGGGAAGAAAGGATGCTCGTCTGGGCTCTTATATCTGCCCACCTGATTAGCAATTGAAATTCAATTAAAAACTAGTGACAGCATAGTTCTGGTAGTTCTTTCAACGTCACACCTTTTCTCTCTAGTATAAACTGAACAACCTGGGCATGAAGCTTTTCAGTTTCTTTAAGCATGAACTCCACCAAAGAACCACGGAACCCATCCATAGAGAATGCATTGCGATCATATGTATCTTCATTGTAACAATATTGAGCCCTCTCCAAAAGGCCAAAAATTATGCTATCCTCTTGTCGGATTAGTGAGTGTCTTATACTCTTTAGAGTCAGGCTCTCACTTTCATCCACCCTCTTCTTCCTCGTATGCCTTCACAAGAAATAGGAAAATAAATAAATATAAGTTTCAGAAGATAGTCTTCCAACAAATACAAATTATTTATTTAATTTGTATGTGTTTGAGCAAGCCTTTCGTCGTAAAGAACCTCAGTAACAAGACTTGTCGACAAAAAAAGGGGTGCAAACCTTGTAATCAAACGCTTAGCTGAAAATGTTCAGTTTATAGCAAGCACATGAAATATACATAGATAAAGCAGCAATAAGGCATCTAGGATGCATATCATGTGTGTGTGCATATATATTCAAATTTCTGTCACAACAGTGCAAGCTGACAGGCGTGTTTTTTAAGCAGCACCAAGCTAGCATATATGTTCCTAAGTCAAGTAGCAAATAGTCAATTCACATAACACATCCACAGACTATCAGTCTGTTCAACCAAACTAGTCTATAACCCAAATTCTGCAAGTAAGGTGAACAGAACAAATAATAATAGAAAAAATTGTCATGCCAGGGTATGCACGTGTGCCCTCAAGTTATTTTTGTACCCTTTTTTTTTCTTTCCTTTTTTTTTTTATTATCAGAAGTTATTTTTGTACACATGTATCCATAATCATCTCTTCCTAGTGTGGCCATGTGTTGTGCATGCCAAAACAACTAAAATGCCACAAATCCCGAGCACAGTTTTTACAAGTGCACAATTTTTACTTACACTAATCCCATTTCTCACTTGCATTTTATTGAATTGTAATTACTCCTCATTTTCCATTTTTCCAAAATTATAAACTGGTTTAGAATATAAATAATAAAGTACCTTCTCTCTATAACCTTAATTTTTAGATGAATCGATGATTAACAATTGAATAAAAAAATAAAATAAAATAAAATTGCATTATAATCTAACAGTCTACCAAGTAATTATAATATTTAGACATGTTTGATCCAAGCTGGGGACTCATGAGCAAAAATATTTCAAATATAAATAATAAAATTACTCTCTCCAACATATCAACCTTGTTACCAATTCTTCATAATTCAATCAGGCACATGACCAATATTGAAAAAATAATTTTTTTTTTTTTTTGTCACAATTAAAATTTAAAAGACTACAAATAGCTTTTCAAAACTAAAAAGACCCATATTAAACAAATTTACAAAAAAAAAAATTAAAAAAAAGGGTGCATATCTGTGTGATAGTATATCTATCTCCCAAATGTATGTGTTGATTTGTATACGAGCAAATTCACATATGCGTGTGGTTATGCGTATAATTTAACAACAAAGTGTGTATTTTGATTATATATATATACATATATATACCTGATGGGAGAAGAAGAAACTTGAAGAGGGCGATACTTTGCTTTTGTTGCGAGATTGGATCGAAAGGATTTGGGGTTACTCTGTAATGCAAAATGCGGGTCGGGTCTTGAGGAGTATATGGAACCCGGAGTCAAAATGGCCCGCATGGGGGCTTCTGAGAGCTTTGCCTCCATTAATGGCGAGAGTGAGAATCTGAGGAAGAACCAGTGACACTCGATGGGGCTTGTATTTATATTGTGTGAATTACGGTAAACTCCTTAAATTATGAACTAATTGTATTTTGCCCCTTTAAATTTTAAAACTCAACAATTAACTAACTTATCATGTTACACTTAACCCTTCTTATTTGTTAGAAATTTAAATAAAATCATATCATATATAAAGAACATGACCTATTTTTTAAAAACAGTAATGTCTTCATCTACCCACCTCATTTGCACTTTAACCCCAGTGGCCACGGGTAAATGATATCACTAGAGAAGGATATTATTTTTTTATAAAAATTAATAAGTGTATATCAGTTTGAACAACTTATTTCTTATATTTTAAATTCAGTTTTAATTTGATTATTTTATCTATATTTTTATTATTATTTTTTCTATGTGTATATCTTAAAAGATTGACAAGTGTTCTACAATCGTTAAATTTAACCTTCAATTTGAATAAAATGACTAAATTAAAACTATATGTAAAATACACTAATCAAATTATTAAATTTACAACATTGAAGATCAAAATGAAAATTGAATAAAATTATGAGTCAAAAGTGTAATTTAATAAAATATTTAGGTAATATCCATTCTTATATACAAAGAGTGAATACTATTTTAACGAAACTTTCGGCCTTGCAAAAATTTCTCAATTGCCCATCATTATCATTGACATTATCTTCTCATACCAATTCATGCATCATAGCATCATCATCATCTTCACATCCCAATTCATGCAATCCAAATCATCATCAATGTCTTAATCAATTTTTTTTTTTTTTTGGTCGAAATTACTTAATTGCCTTTATATATGTATTATTTATACTATTATATATGTGAAATCTTCTGATAATATTGGCGTCTCGAGATTTACATGATGCATGTGGAGAAGGCGTTTTGTGTGGATCCTAATATTAGTCGAAGTGTATGTAAACTAGTCCAAACACCCGATCATAAAAAAACATTTGAAACTATGATCATAAATTTGAAAAACAAGACGCTTACCACTTGAACAACACATACTATCTGTTAATTTATCTTTGTTATTGTTCTAATAATGGTCTTGTTTGGGAACCCAAGGTTGAGGCTAAAATACCCTCAAACACTAACAAAGTCAAATAGCTTCGAATAGTACCCTAAACCAGTGATTTATATTAAAAAAAAAAAAAACAAACTTAGCAGTGAGGGAGCCTATATTGTCACGTTGATAGTGCACCTACCACTGTTATGTGGCAGGCTATCTCGCAAATAATAAATGACAATTTGCCCATTTTGAAAAAAGTGAGGTTAGCGAAAAATTTGTCATTTTAGTCTCAAATATCATTTCAACACACATTTTTCAATACAATAATAACCAAAAAATTTAGCCCAACTTCCCAGACATAAAAACTAAAATAGCCAAATAACCCAAGAGCCAAAAAAGTAGCTACTTCACAAACAAGGGCAATATATATGTATTTTTGAATTAAATACATATTGTGTCATGCCCAAAATTTAGACAATTAAATATTAAATTATGACTAAACCTCAATCAATATTTCATCGTCTAAATCCTAGAGGTAAAAAAAGAAAAAGAAAAACTAAACGCCAACCAAACCATCCACCATAATTTCATAACTAACCAATAACTCGAACATTAAAGTAACAATATGTAGTCAAAATAACTTAAATAATGTATAGTTACAAACAATGCCAAATTATCTCAATACTAAAGTCATAAAAAAAAAACTAATATCAGCCCTAAACTCAAGAAAACAAAAAAAAAAAACCAAGAGATATGTCTAACACCTATAGTTAATCCACGTCACCATCGTAGTCCCAACTAATTCTGCAAAGGAAGCTTGGCTGCGTTCAAACAGAACGCATCTGAGTTGCCAAGAGACAAAACGGGTCAGTATACAAGTATATTGGTATGAGTACAAGATTTAACACCCACGTGTCTACCAAACACAAACAAAAATATATTTAATTATTGTTACGGGACAAGATAAGTAGTTTCATCCGCACTTAGACGAAATATAAATTGAGTATGAAATAAATAAAATAGAAATAAAAAGATGGTGAGTCAGCCCTGCAAAAAAAAAATTAGTAAGACCCACCATCCTGCAAAAAATAAAGTTAGTATAATTTAATCATAAGCAACTTGCTAAATAAGTATAAAAATACATCGTTTCATGCCTAAATAATTCGAATTGACCAAAACTCAAAGAACAAAAGCTGTACATAATCAAATTTCCTAAAACACAAAGTGAACGAATTTAGTAGAAACTGAACAAGTTAAGAGAAAAACTTGATAAAAGAACTTAGACGGATTTCAACCGAAAAATCTGAAATTGAAAACGAACAGAAACTGTCCTACGATGATTTTTTTCAGAAAAGTTCAAAACACAAAAAGTGTGCATAATAATGTTTTATTTTAGTTTACGCGAAACCAATAAAAATGAGTTCGTTTTGTGAGTTAAAACAGCCTCTAAAATTTACATTGCTAAAATAAATCAAAACTACAATAACCAAAATCATCCGATTATAAGTTTTAATCGATCTTTTTAATAAAAAGTTAAAACAAAAAAGTTGTCTAGAATCACGTATCCATGCCTCTACTCAAATTTCATAATTTATCAAGATCGTTTACTATTTTTCAAGATGTACAAATCAATACAATTCACAGTAAGCTAATAAACTCATAATTAAATTATTTGTACCCTAACTTCACTTCAGCCTCCACTTCCGGCCTACACATATATCCCATGTGTCTCTCGTATACCTAACACCGTTCCGAAGCCAAACTTGCGCGGGGATATCGTCCCGAGTTTGATTCACACTCTCCGGATGGTTAGCATATACGTACGCGCGTAAATCAAAGCACTCGTCTACTCATGAGAACAAGACAACAATATACATATACAAAACATCTCACTCATGAGAACAACATAACAATGTCAAGTCTAAGGCATTCAAATAAATCTCATAATCCTCACTTTTTTTATACACTCATTCTCACCATCACTCAAATAAAACAATAGTCCATGAAGTCATGGTGGAGTTTAAGAAATTTATCTACGGGTTCCTAATTAATTTTAATTTCATATAACCATGAGCGTGATTATAATCATAAAATAAATTCATACAAAAACCCTAAACCTGGCATACACAACTAATCAAAATAATTAAAATTAATTAATCATCTAAAAATTCTAAACCTTATATACACAACTAAACAAAATAATTAAAATCAATCAATCATCTAAAAACCCTAGACCTTACATACACAACTAATCAAAATAATTAAAATCGATCAATCATCTACATGCAAATATGAAATCAATTTAACATCAAATAAATAAACAAAAATAACGAATTAAATATAAATCAAGGAAAGTAGGTTTTGTACTCACAATATTTTTTTGAAAATTAAAGAATTATTTGAAGAACTAATGGAACTACCAAAACAAAACCCTAATATTTCTTTCTTCCTTTTTCCTTTTTTTTTTTTTTTGTTCTCTTCTTCCTCGCCACTTTCTCTCCAAACCGTCTCTCTCTTCTCTGCATGCACTACCTATGGTTTTGGATGAATCTCTCTCTCTCTCTCGCCGTGGCTTTCTCTTTACTGCCGTACCTCTCTTTCTTTTCTTTTCTTTTGAGGGTCCGACTATGGTACCCAAAAGTGGTATTTGGGTACCATACATAAAAATGAATTTTAGCCTTTAGATGGAAATCTTTAATCTGGACCATTGAAAAAAAATATAAAAAAAACCGGTTAAACCAGTCACACACAGCTAACACATAGACTCTTTCTCTCTTTGTCTCTATTATGTTTTGTGTCTCTTTCCCTCTCTACAGGAGACCCACCCATGGTGTTCTGTTCTGTTTTTTTTTTTTTTGAATAAGTTTTGTTCTGTTGACTATCTCTATACTCTCTTTTCTCTCTATACTGTGTGAGGCTTTCTTCAAACTCTTCTCTCTCACACCACGCCGGTCTATTGTCGCCTCAATCCCATTGTTCCACTACCACCGGCGCAACCTCCGAAGCTCTGTTCAATGGCTTCCTGTGATAGGAACAAGAAGAAAAGGGTTTGCCTTCTATACTTTTTTTTTTTTTAACCTTTAGACTTGTTCATGGCTGTTGGAGTGCATATTTATAGATTGGTTTGTCTAGTCTAATACAGTGAGCAGTGAATATGCATATGAAAAAAAAGAAAAAAAATTCTGCATACGAAAGAGAGCATTTTGTGAGTGTGGATCTATATTTCTAGAAGTTTGACTCCTTGTGAAAAGTGTTAAAACTATTGAAAGATCAACTTTAATAATGTGAAAAGTTTTTGTTTTTTTATATTTTTTTTGGGGTTCAAAATCATAAAGTGTTTCTTTATCTTTTTTTTTTTATTATTTTTTGTTCACAATCATAAAAGTGTTTCTTTTTTTGTTTTTTTTGATTTGTTTTTTTGGTTCAATCTGTGTTATTAAAACTACCCATTGAGTTCAACAATTTGGGGGTTATGAGACATAAGAGGTTGGAATTGGTATTGGTTTTTTGGGATGACACAGGAAAAGAGATTGCGAGGTTTGAGAGAGAGAGAGAGAGAGAGAGACATTTTTTTGTTTCTGTTTTCTTTGGTAATGGAAGCAAAAAAATTGAAATTGTGTGGACTTTGATGAAGAGGATTTTTTTGGGGGAAGAGGGGTTGACATTTCCGGAAAAGAATGTGTTGGAAAATGGTGGAGGTATTGATTGTTTTTTGCTTCTTTTTTGAGACAATAATACAAAGTTACTTTTGTAATATAAATTACAACATTGTTTGATAAGAAGGAATTCATCCTATTGATCCCAACTAAATAGGAATGAATTGGTTTAGTAATGTTATACAATAATACCTTTTTTAACATGAAATTTTCAGTGGATTTTTTTTTTTTATATTCGTGCAATTTTTTTTATTTTTATTGTCTCTTAGGAAGTTTTAGTCAAAAAGCCTTCCAAATTTGAAATGCAAAAAAAAAAAAAAATAAATAAATAAATAATCCAGTAAACACAAAGAAAATTGCTAAAATTCTCTTTTTATTTTTAGTTCCATTTAGACTAAAGCAATTATAAATAAAAAAGCAATTTGTGAAAATTAAAAGATTTTTAAATTATAAAGATGGTTCCCAGTTTGTTCTCATGGATCTGGTATTGTTCACAATCTTTTTCATGTAGTTTGTTAAAAGTGCTACTGCTAGCCTAGTTTGCTACAGCCTTGTTCATTGTCTTACCCATGAAAGTAACTCAGCAAAGGCTTCATATGGGCTGGTGATGTCCTTTGTTTTTACAAGTAAAATTTTTATTTTCATATAATTAATTCTCCATGCTGATGAAGAAATCTGGTTAATTTGACGTCAATTTTATGCTTCTCATACTACTTTATAGCTTTCTACTTTAGCTGAGAGAGACATTGTTTTTGTTTTTATATATATTGATTGTTTTTGTTTTTAAATTATTTTTGTATGGTATTTTTTTAGATTTTTAGTATGTGGTTGGAGGTAGCATTTTTTTCTCTCAATCCCCAAATCTTTCTAGAATACTAGGTATATGGTTGTTTCATATGTTTTGGAGTTTGTTTGTTTGTTTGTTTGTGGGTATGAATTTTGTGTTGTCTCATATGCTTTGTTACTTATTTTTTTAAAGTAATGGTGGTCCCATTTGTAATTTTTATCTTCTTTCTTTCTTTTCTTTTTTTTTTCTTTATCATTTATACACTTTGTTTGTTTTTGGAATGGAGGGACATGAATGGTTGACAAATTTTCCCATTGGTGGGGTAATGAGACTTTGACACTTTTTGGTAGACAATAAATGGTTGAGTTTTTTGTATTATCTCATGCATTGTTGTTTATATTTTTAAAAGTAAGATAGTCTATGGTGGCCCCATTTGTGGGTTTTTTTTTTTTAAGTCTTATTTCTATTATTTTTTTGAAGTAAGATAGTCCATGATGGTCACATATCTATTACCAATTTACTTTGGAGATTGTGTATATGTGACCATATGCTTTATTACATTTATTTTTAAAAGCAATATAGTTCATGTGGTCCCATTTGTGATTTTTTTGTTTTGTTTCTTCTTTTTTTTTTCTTTTTTTTTTTTTAAAGCAAGATAGCCCATGATGGACCCATTTCTATTATTGTTTTTGTTTATAGAATGGAGGGATATGTAGGCTTGATTAATTGTCCTATTAGTGAATAACTGGGACTTGGGTGAGTAATCTTAAAAGAATATATATCTATATATACACAATATTTATAGAATACAATAAAAGAACACTATAAAAAATTAATGATATTAATAATATGTTTTAATTGTAGTGTTTTAATATAGGATTAAATTTTCATAGTATGTTTTGGAATTTAAATTTGGTCTAATGTATTTTTTGTTATTGTGTTTAGCTAAACATGACAACTCGGACAGCATTGAACTCAGTTTATGAGTTAATACAATTGCTTCAACCATTACAAAAAAAAGCTATCAAATCAATTGGCTTTGGAGGTTTATTAGAGCTTAAATGCACGAGGTTGCCACGACAACTCTGTGAATGGTTGGTTGGTTGTTTTGATCATACATCTCAGTGTTTATTCGTTCATGGTAAAAGAATAATTATAACACCATTTGATGTAAGCCACATATTAGGACTTCCTTGTGAGGGATCAATTATAAACGTAAATGGGGACCACACTGATATTGAAGAGTTGTCGAACAAGTATGGTGTTAAGAAGTGTGGTTCTATTTCATTGAGTTCTTTAAGGAATGAGTTGTCTAATATGAAAGTAGACGGGGATGATTTTAAGGGAAGATTTGTATTGTACATTCTAGGTTCTCTTTTGTGCCCTACATCGGAGTTGTCAATAAATCGTTGTTTTCTCCATTCCTTGAAAGATATGTCTGCTTTACATAAGTTAAATTGGTCAAAACTTGTCTTAGACTTTTTAGTCGATGGTGTGCGAAAGTACAAGGACAAAGGAGAAGGAAAGGGACAACGAGGAATTCGAGGTTGCTTGTTTTTTCTCATGGTATGTTTCTAAATCATAGTAAACAAATGATTGTCTATTTAGTGCATTCTTGAACTTACTAATCATTACATAACCATATCATGTAGTTATTCTACGTTGAGCATGTGACACCTGCTGTGGATTTTGTTAGTCCATGTGCAAGTAGACTAGCACCTCGTTTAGTATATTGGACAGATGAGGTGATTAAAAAGAGAATCTCCATGTTGGAAAAACTTCAATACCAAAACAACAAGAAGGTAATCTTATGTGTTATATAATTTAATTTATATGCGTGTTGTAATTAAAGAATTCGTTTAACATGTTTGTTATTATTTTCTTAATAGGTTGGTTTTATTGTTGAAGATAATGATGTGAGTGTAGAGCCAAACATGAATGCACGATTAAGTATTGTTGAAAAAGAAGTGAAAGATTTGAGAGGAGACTTGAATAACTTAGTTGTTGGTGTTAGTCAATTAATAGAATCTACCAAAGAAGAGATTTTGATAGCAATTGCAAAGGTAGCTAATGGGTCATGGGCTATTGAGAAGGAGAAACACTACCATGATATCGATTGTCAATTGAAAAATGAAGATATCTTAGATGACAAATGGAGTCCCCCACCTTATGCTTTCCAAGATCGTAACTTTCCTATGGATAAACAACTCAAACAACAAAATGAGGGATTGCCTAAGACTCCATTATGTGATGAATTCACATCGTCCGTATCTCCATTTGCCCCCTTTTTTAGTGAACATGAGCTACTACCACCAAAGTTACCAAAAGTGATTTTAAAAAGGTCAATTCCGGTAGATGATGGTGCCGAATCTTCAACAGTTTTGCCTTATCATATGAAGCTTAGGAGGGAAAGCACACGAAAAAAAAGCAAACATATACTTTCACCCTATGATGTTGAACTTGGCAAGGTAAGATGTATTATTATTATTATTATTATTATTATTATTATTATTATTATTATTATTATTATTATTATTATTTGTTTTGTTTTGTTGTTAGAATTGAAAGTAGTTATTGATTTATTTGTATTATGCAGAAATATAATATAACAAGCAAACAACTTGACATGTTGCCTAAATATGGACAAAAGGTAATAAATAATATTTGTACACATAACAATTTTTTTAAGAGTAATTCATTACAAATGAACTTAGTCACCAACTGATTTATGTTATACAGGAAGCTACAATGAAAAATAAACAAGTTGTTATGTTTCCTGAACAACATTCGATAAAGGTATACTTATGTTTTCTTATAGAAACTCATTTTTAGGAGAATATTCAATTACATACTTTATGAAAATATTATTAATTATTGGTTAAAAACAGATTTCTGAGTTGTTGAATATGCCAACTCCCATGAAAGGATTTGATTTGCCACCGCTTTCAGTTGAGGATAAATTGATAAGAGACTATTTGTTTCATCGTAGTAAATTGGAAAGGTTCTATTTCTTTTAAGAAATATTTTCTTTTATGTTTCATATGTTTATATTGTCACATTGACATGTATCATTTAATTAATATGATAGTGAAATTCTTATCAACTTTGATATTCAACATGGAACGCGCAAAAACATATGGACATTAGATCGTGGTTGTTGGCTTGATGGACAAGTAAGTCGTAAACCATTGCACAAATGAATTTATAATGTACAAGATAATTGCATTTATTGATGAGTTGTTGTTTCTTAGATAATCACTTTAGTTGCTTTGCAATTTACATTGAAGCAAAAGGATTGTATCCCAGATGCGAAATATCCAGCGTGGTATCTACCTACATATTTTTCGGTAATTTACTTATGCATTTTATAATTGAAAACATTTGACTACGTAGCATATCATGTTTATCTATACTAAGCTTGTGTTATTGATATTTATACTAATTTTTATGAGTTGTAGCAACATATTTTGCACCACAAGGTTCATAAGCCAAACATGCTCAAGTCTTATTTTGGAACAAAACGGTACACGGGAAAAATTGAATCATGTGAAAGGGTATTGATTTGTTATTATTTCACTTTATTTTTGTTTAATATGTTAATGAATATGATAGTGCTGATTATTGATTTAATATAGGTGTATATTCCAATTAATGATGTGGGTGAACATTGGTATATGTGTGTGGTATACATGCGACAACAAGTGGTATATATCCTTGATCCGTATATATCAAGAAAAAGTAGAACTCGGCCCACTCAAGTGAAAAAAGTGGTATACATCCTTATACAATGTTGTTATTTGTATTTTGTATTGCATGTTTTCCTACTAATTAGTTATGTAAATAACAGGTTGAAATATTACATGACTTATTGGGAATTCAGTACAAGAATGCATATACAAATAAAATCACCGAGTTTCCAATTAGAACACTTGAATGGCTTCCACAACAAAGTAATGGCTATGATTGTGGAATGCACGT
Organism: Camellia sinensis; assembly: GCF_055761805.1. Lineage (NCBI taxonomy): Eukaryota > Viridiplantae > Streptophyta > Magnoliopsida > Ericales > Theaceae > Camellia > Camellia sinensis. Next base: position 198,508,929 of record NC_138965.1, read on the forward strand.
CATCAAGTATTTTGAATTGGTGCAATTTATTGATTCCGAAGCTTGTTTGCTTCAATTTGACTCGTGGGATGCTAGACAAAGATTAGCACTAGGCTTAGTTCGAGATGCAAACAATAAAATTGGGTCAAGAGTGATAGAATTGGCTTGCGATAGATAATTGTCATGTATCATTGATGTTGTTGCATGTTCATACTTGAATTATGTGAATTTCAACTGAATTTGTTTTGGGAGGATGTAGAGCAAATGGATTTTAGTTGTATGATTTTTGTCATTTTTTTGTAATTTGGATTTGGATTGTACATGGGCAGGATTTGAATTAGTTATGACTTACGACTTTATTTTACTTCAATGACTCCAGTTACTATTTTATTATTCTTTACTTACCATTTTATTCAACCATACTTACTAGTTAAAAAGACTCTACTTACTAGTTTATTAGACTTAACTTACCATTCAAATAAGTCTCACTTACTACCACTCAAATAAACTCCACTTACTATTTTATTACTCTTTGCTTACTAGTTTATTCAATCTTACTTACTAGTTAAAAAGACTCTCTACTTACTAGTTTATTAGACTTAACTTATCACTCAAATAAGCATCATTTACTACCACTCAAATAAACTCCACTTACTACTTTATTACTCTTTGCTTACTATTTTATTCAATCATACTTACTAGTTAAAAAGACTCTACTTACTAGTTTATTAGACTTAACTTACTACTCAAATAAGTCTCACTTACTACCACTCAAATAAATTCCACTTACTACTTTATTACTCTTTGCTTACTAGTTTATTCAATCTTACTTACTAGTTAAAAAGACTCTGTACTTACTAGTTTATTAGACTTAACTTATCACTCAAATAAGCCTCACTTACTACCACTCAAATAAGCTCCACTTACTACTTTATTACTCTTTACTTACTATTTTATTCAATCATACTTACTAGTTAAAAAGACTCTACTTACTAGTTTATTAGACTTAACATACTACTCAAATAAGTCTCACTTACTACCACTCAAATAAACTACACTTACTACTTTATTACTCTTTGCTTACTAGTTTATTCAATCTTGCTTACTAGTTAAAAAGACTCTACTTACTAGTTTACTAGACTTAACTTATCACTCAAATAAGCCTCACTTACTACCACTCAAATAAACTCCACTTACTACTTTATTACTCTTTGCTTACCATTTTATTCAATCATACTTACTAGTTTATTAGACTTAACTTACCACTCAAATAAGCCTCACTTACTACCACTCAAATAAATTCCACTCACTACTTTATTACTTTTTGACTATTCACATGTGACTCATATAATTCACATGTGACTACTGAAAATGATTGATCATGATACTAGTACATATGACTATTGACCATTCAAATAATTGAACATGATTGACATGACATTAGTACATATAACTATTCACATGTGATTATTAACAATGATTAAAATAATACTAATAGATCACATGTGACACCCTTATTTAACCTCACTTGTATACATCACACTTCACTACAAGCCTAAGTACTAAAAATGCCTAAACGAAAATCTGAAAATATTGCATCATCTAGCTCTACATTTAGTCATGGTAGTGATGATGATTTTCAAACACCTCAAACAATAGGTTCATATACTGATCCATTAGGAAAGACATGGTATGGAACCAAACGTCACTTCCATAATAAACCTCTTTTCATGCATGATCCATGGCAATCAGATGTGGGTCACGTAATTGTTGGTCATGCATATGATCATCCACCAGACGGGGTCAATGTTGACAGAAACAACTTACAATGGCAAGACCTCTTCGAAAAACGTTGTGAACTTGAGATATATTGTCGATGGCATGGGCTACGGGTTCCAAGGGCACGTTCAGCTGAACTATGCAGAAACAAATCATGCGATGATGCAACAGTCATATCAAGGCTACAAAGAGAGAATACACAGATGCAACGAAGATTGGATAGATTTCATTACATTGAATATGCCAAGAAAAAATCTCATTTTGATTGTGACAATGCTATCACAACAATCATTGAAGATCCATTGCTAGTTTCTGATCCAGACATTTCAGAATTCTCTGATGATAGTGATGATGACTTTGTAAACTATTTGCCAAATAGTTTATGTGTTCGTGGAAAACCATTATGTTGTTACGAACATGGTGAATAAAATCATATGACTATTATTGTGTTGATGAATGGTAAGTAGCATAAGAACAATTAGTAAGCATTGCCTTATAAATATAAGTCATACAACTTTTTACATTTCACTTACTATTCAAATAAACTTTACTTACTACCACTCAAATAAACTCCACTTACTACTTCATTACTCTTGGCTTACCATTTTATTGGTCAAGAAGACTCTACTTACCAGTTTGTTAGTCTTGACTTACCACTCAAATAAACCTCACTTACTACCACTTAAAATAGACTCTACTTACTACATTACTTGCCATTATGTTGTTATGAATATGATGAATGAAATCATAGTGGTAAGTATTGTGTTTGAGAATATTAAAAGTCTTACACTATCATTTGTCTTGTACATATAAAAAGTCATATGCCTTATAAATATAAGCCTTACACAAACGAGTAATGTCACACAAAAAATCAAAATATAAAGCTGATTTCTTTGATTGTCTCGAAGATTGTTACAATCACTTTGACAAGTCAATTATCCCTCCTACGACATGGCCATAAATGTTGTCAGGAGTTTCTGAGCATGTATGTACCTACATAATGTAACTAATAATTAATAAATTCTGAAACATAAATTTTGTGAATAAAAGTTAAATAAAAAATTATTACCGCAAAGTTAGGATATATATTGGAATCGCATCCCATTATATTGTAATCAGTTCCAACAAAAGTAGGGTGCCCACTGGAACCATATCCCATTATATTGTAGTCACTATTAATAAAAGTAAGGTCGACATTGAAACCACCTTCTTGGTGCAACATGCTTGCCCCTGATACATAAGTATCTTGTGTAGGAAAAGAATCAATATTCTCATTTTCGAGTTTTGGACACTTATTCCTCGTATGACCAGTACCTCTGTAACAAAACACATTACACTTAGGATATAAATTTAATTATAATTCAATACACTTACTAGATAAATTAAATTGTTAGATACCTGGAATGACCACATTTTCTTGGCTTTGAAAACTTATCCTTTGCAACAGAACGACTCCCCTTCGTCTTTACAAAGGGAGGATCACCAACACCAAAATGTAAACATGTCCCTTCAACATTGGCTTTTCCTTTTGTTCCATTTTCTTCAACATGTTGGACGTACAAATCTTTCATTCGACATGTTAACTTTGTCACTGCATCTCTAGCTTCTTCGTATCCATTGGTTAAGTGCGAAGCATAATAGCACATCTCAGTACATGCACTTGACAATGCACCGAACCGTGTTGTTTGCGTAACCCATTCTGGAAAAGGGGTCCTACCAAGTAAAGTGGAAGACTTGACATTTTTTGTCCACCTTTGTAATATACAGCTAGAGGGAATTTCTTTCAAATGCTCCATTTTCATGATTGATACCATATGGGAACATGGTATTCCACATGATTCAAAATACAAACAAGAACATTTCATGGCATGATCACTTGGCCGATATTGTACATTCCATGTGGATTCTGGATGTGTATACATAGACAAATAGTATACGTGAATATCTTCTATATCAGTTTTTCCTGACATAAATAACACTTGCTCGGATTTTATTTGTTCGCGAAATTTGAAAAATATGGCACGAGTAAATATATCAGCTGCATGTTTTTCAATCCTTTTCATACCTGTAGAAAGAATAGGAGTGGTATTCTCAGTTTCGGATTGTGCCTTAGCTTCGTTATGGCGAAGTCTTGCAAGTGTTCTATCATATGCCCTTACAAATTCAAAGAGCCTTAGGCGCACCTTTAGGAATCGATTCAAAAATGCATTCATACTCTCACAACGTTGCGTGCTTTTTGCACCAGCAAAGAAATGTCCATGGAGGTATGCTTCAGCCCATAGAGTACGCTTGCAATATACATCTGCAATCCACTTGTTATTATGAAGGCCATACTTGTCTACAAGGTTCTTCCACTCTAATTCAAACATTTCTTGTGTACATTGCATTGACATGCATTTTTCAAAGCTATGAAGAAATCCCTCTATGTGGATATTGGAAAGAGCATTCATTTTAAGATGCCATTTACATAATCGATGTCGAGCAGTAGGCATAACTGTTTTGATTGCTCTACACATGGCCTTATCCTCGTCAATGATTACAGACAGAGGCATCTTGTGATCCATCGCATCAAAAAATTTCTCTAACACCCATATGTATGTCTCTACTGTCTCGGAAGCTAACAGTGCACACCCAAAAATAGTTGTTTGAATGTGGTTGCTCACACCTTGCAGTATCACAAAAGGTTTGTTGTACGCATTTGTCCGATACGTAGTATCAAACATCGACACATCACCAAAATACAGATAATCTGTTCGAGATCCACCATCAGTCCAAAACAAATTATTTAATCGATTTTCTTCATCTACATCATATTTATAATAAAACATTGGATCTTGCTCTTCTTTACCACATAAGTAGGCCAAAGCACCTTCTGCGTCACCATCGACAACTTGCGCTCTACGCTCAGTCCCAAAATGGTTGTACATGTCTTTCTGTATGAACCCAACATTCTCATAGCCACCTGCTTGTTGTGCAGCAAAGTCCATAATGTGACTTGTCCTCATACCAACATGATGCATTGCATTGCCTTGTGCTTTGTCGGCACTCGTAACATTCCGGTGTGAGCGAAGAAATTGAACACCAAGAGGCCCTATCATGGAATGATTGTGCTCCTTGAAAAATTCATTCACTTCATATTTCGAAGTACTCTGATTGTATTTGATACGAAAACAAGCACGACAACCAACTCTAGTTAATTGTTTTGGTTCTCTTTTACGTTCTTCAACCTCAAGGCATTTGGATTGTCTGCATCCTTCTTTTGAACATACCCAACTCCTTGATATAACCATATTATTCTTGTCCTTATACAATTGATCCCTTCGAATACTAAAGCCTTTCACCTTAGCATACGAATTATAAAATCTTTCTCCGTTTTCTTCTGAATCAAATGTCATTTCAAACACATCCTTTTCAGTTAATTCATCTAGACGCTTAATATCTCTTTCGGTTGGAATATTATTAGAATTGACGATATCATCTTCATTATGAATATTATACTCACCATCATTACCGTCATCATCATCTAGTTCATATATAATGTTATTCTTGTGTTGCTCAGTGTTGTCTTCCATCTGCAATAAGCATAAACAAATTAATTAAGAAAAAGCAAGTAGAAAATGGTAAGTAAAATACTAGGTGGTAAAATAGATGGTAAGTGGTAAGTTGAGTCACAAAGAGTTGCTAGTAGAATGAGAAGGAATGGCAAGTGTTGTGTTTTTGAATGATAATTAAACTCATTTAAACCACACTTACTACTCAATGAGGTTGTACTTACTACTTTATCAGAATTACACTTACTACTCAATGAGACTGTACTTACTACTTTATCAAACTTGACTTATCAGCCATTTAAACCGCACTTACTAGTCAATGAGACTATACTTACTATTTCATCAGACTTGACTTACCACTCATTTAAACCATATTTACTACTCAATTAGACTGTACTTACAACTTTATCAAACTTGACTTACCACTCATTTGAATCACACTTACTACTCAATAAGACTCTACTTACTACTTTATCAAACTTGACTTATCAGTTATTTAAACAATACTTACTACTTAATAAGACTCTACTTATTATTTTATCAACCTTAACTCAATTAAACCACACTTACTATTCAATGAGACTATACTTACTACTTTATTAGAATTACACTTACTACTCAATGAGACTCTACTTATTACTTTATCAAACTTGACTTATCAGCCATTTAAAGCACACTTACTAGTCAATGAGACTGTACTTACTATTTTATCAGAGTTGACTTACCACTCATTTAAACCATACCTACTACTCAATACTTGACTTACCACTCATTTAAACCATACTTACTACTTTATCAGACTTGACTTACCACTCATTTGAATTACACTTACTACTCAATGAGACTCTACTTACTACTTTATCAAACTTGACTTATCAGTCATTTAAACAACACTTACTACTTAATAAGACTCTACTTATTATTTTATCAGACTTAACTCATTTAAACCACACTTACTACTCAATGAAACTCTACTTACTACTTTATCAAACTTGACTTATCAGCCATTTAAACCACACTTACTAGTCAATGAGACTGGACTTACTATTTCATCAGACTTGACTTACTACTCATTTGAATAACACTTACTACTCAATGAGATTATCCTTACTACTTTATCAGACTTGGCTTACTACTCATTTAAGCCACACTTACTACTCAATGAGATTATACTTACTACTAAACTTGACTTATCACTCATTTAAACAATACTTACTTAGTGAGACTCTACTTGCTGCTTTATTAGACTTGACTTATCAATCATTTAAACTAAATTTAAGACTACATTTACTATTTCATCAAACTTGATTTTTTTTTCTTACCACTTGATTCCCATAATTTTTCTTTTCGGTTTTGCTTCATACACCCAGTGGGGGTGGCGCCCCCAGTGACGTGGCGCGCCCCCACTGGTCGAAAAAAAAAGAAAAAAAAAAAAGAAAAACTGTTTTTTTCGGACCAACCCCCAGCTGACACCTCACTGGGTGTCACCCCCAGCTGGGGGTAAAATGCATTTTCCTTTTCTTTTAATTAAGTGAAATATTATTCTAACAAAACGTAAAAATTTATAAATTCAAAATATAATGGAAGTGATAGTAAAAAGAGAGAGACTTACTTAAGGAGTTCCAAATCAACAACAATTCTATCTTAAAATCTCTGAAAGTTTTAGATATGAACATCCTTGACTTGTCAATCATTTCAACTAAACTTAAGACTACATTTACTATTTCATCAAACTTGATTTTATTTTATTTTCTTACTACTTGAATCTCATAATTTTTCTTTTAATTAGGTGAAATGTTGTTCCAACAAAACATAAAAATTTATAAATTCAAAATATAATGGAAGTGAAAGTAAAAAGAGAGAGACTTACCTAAGGAGTTCCAAATCAACAACAATTTTATCTTAAACTCTTCGAAAGTGTTAGAAATGAACATCAAATTTTGTTTATGAAATCATCAAATGAAATTGAAAATTTTCTATATTTTGTTAATCATATTTCTCATTAATTGCATTTATTGTGGTAGATGAAAAAGATACTAGGTTTCATTTATTGCCATTCATTGCCATTAAGTACATAAATAAAAAAACCATATTCCATAAAATGTAAAAAATTATAATAAATTTATAAATTTCATATTTATTTTGTATATATATATATATATATTTTGTTTACATTCTATTTTATAAATTTTATATTTGAATGGTAAGTGTAGTTATGTGGAATAATTACAACTATATCAAGTAGTAAATGTGTTTTGTTATTGTAATAAATTGAAAACCACTCATTTAAACCATACTTACTATTTTATCAGACTTACTTACCACTCATTTAAACCACATTTACTACTCAATGAGACTCTACTTATTACTTTATCAGACTTGACTTACTACTCATTTAAATAACACTTACTATTCAATGAGACTCTACTTACTACTTTATTAAACTTGACTCATCACTTAAACAACACTTACTACTCAATTAGACTCTACTTACTACTTTATCAAACTTGACTCATCATTTAAACAATACTTACTACTCAATGGAACTCTACTTACAATTTTAGTAGACTCGTTTAATTATTCATTTAAACTAAACTTAAGATCGCACTTACTATTTCATCAAACTTGATTTTTTTTTTACCACTTAAATCTCATATATATATTTTTTAACTAGGTGAAATGTTATTCCAACAGAATATTAAAATTTATAAATTCAAAATATCATGGAAAGTTAATGTAAAAAAAGAGGTAGAGAATATAGATTCTTATCTAAGGAGTTCCAAATCAATAACAATCTTATCTTTAAATCTTCAAATATTCAAAATTTTTAAAAATAAACATAAAATTTTGTTCATGGAATCCTCAAATAAATTATAAAATTTTCTATATTTTATTAATTATATTTCTTCATTAATTGTGTACGGGGAGCAAATATTTCAGCGCGCCCGTATTCCTTTCTTCCGAGCTCCGTCGATGTCCGATCACCTGCGAGCAAGTAATGGTGAGCTACCCGGCGGTGTGTGGCCGGAAAAACCCTCCGACGGTCAAGTTAGCACACACCTTAGGATGGATAGAGAGAAGGGAGAGAGTGTTTGAGTGTAAGAAATCCTTACATATGTGTTCGTGTGTCGCGTATGGGGGGCGCAGGCATGCTTTTATACCTTCTGAACCCCATATCCACTCCCAGTCATCTCCTGACACGTGGCTCTGCTATCCCATCTGTCAGCATAAACCATGCCATTCACCACCTAACCTCAACTGCTTGACTTCACAGCTGGAGCTCGGCAGCCGAGCTGTTCTACCTCGGCCATGTCATGCTTCAAACCCATGCGCCTAGCCGGACAAACACATGAAGGACCGGGCTAGGCGGCATCTCGGCAAAGCCTAGCCCGGGCTCCTCCTTTGGTTGGCCCTCTCGCCGGTCAATCAACTACCTCGGCTGACCGCGCCTTTCCGGGCGCCGGTCTCTCGGTCTGTCTGGTTTCGACCATCCTCGGACCGAGCATCCTGGTCTGACCGGTCACTTCCTGGCCGAGCAGCTTCCGTACGGTCCGGGGCGGCACACACTCAGTCCAAACTCTGCCCGGCCCAAGTTCTGGTAGCCCATCTCTGGGTGAACAGTCGATCATCTCGGCCCAATGCACTGCTGGGCTCTCAACTTGCTCGGTCGATACCTCGGCCCAACACCGGATCATAAATCACCCTCTCAATTGCCCCTTAATCCCGTCCGCGAAAGCGTGACTGGGATTACTCACTTCGACCGAGATAACATTTCTCCGGTCGTCAAGTCGCCAAGCCTTCACCAAGCTAATCTACTATCCTTCCCCGGTCATGTTCCTCGGCTTACAGCCTTTTCGTCGAAAGTAGCTCGGCTGGCTCTTCGTCTCTTCATCCCGTCGCTTCAATCCTGACGTAGCCATAAATGGGGACACGTGGCGAGCTCCCATTGGTCATCGAGAAGCCAACCCGCCGTTCTTGTCAGATTTTTGAATTTGGGCGGCCTTTCACCCTTACATATACATCACCCTCCTCAAGCCATTTCTTCCTACTGCCTTTCTACTATCTGACGATCCAGAGCTCAAGCCCTCTCCTCTATCTCGACTGCCATTTCTCATTCTTGGAAGAACAGCCCCCATCCTCCAAAGGTAAGGTTTTCGATCCCCCTAGTTGCTATTTTCTTTCATTTTACACACATTAGGGCACAAAATCGTAGCATTTAGGGCAAAGGCCATAGAATCTGTCCCAAACCCCCCACTGTTCTTGGTGTTCTTCGTCTTCCTGAAGAACGCTGAAGAACTGGGGTGAACCGGGCTCTGGGCCTTCTTTTGATCCAAAAAACCAACCAAACCGGGCAAACAACATGTTTGTTTCAACCCCAGCGAAAACCGAGATAACAAAGGACCTGATCGTTCAACCGGGCTAACATCTGGTCCGCTTGGGCGACCGGGCTCCTTAGATAGACAACCGAGGTGGTTTGGCACCCTTAATGACCGAGGTAAAAACCAGCACCTTTCGCGCGACCGCGCTGACACTTAACACTTGCCATCCTTTTCCTGCAGAGTCCAAGGGGACCACTGTCATTCCTGAGGCTCTCAGGACCGGGCAACATCCAATACACAGAGCCAAACCCCTCAGCCGGGATACCCTAAGCCGGCCAAAAATGGGGAAATTTCGCTTCCTAGTGGATACTCCGGCTGCGCTGGCTACGTTCAGGGAGGAGTACGGCGTCCCGGCCGATGTCCACCTGCAGCTCGCAGAAGAGGAGACCACACCTTGGGGTAGGGAGGAGTGCCCCTTCACCGTGCTATCCATCGTTGAAAGGGGTCTTCGTTTCCCGCTCAACCCTCTCATAACCGAGTTCCTTCGCCGCACCGGGCTGGCACCCACACAGGTGTCCACCAACACTTATAGAATAATCAACGGCGTTCACGAATTGAACCAACGGCTAGGCACCAACTTAGGCCTAGCCGAGATATTGAGGCAATACACAATGGGCCACACCGGTGACGGCCTAGCTTACTACTTGAAAATAAGACCGGGCAAGGAAAAGATCATAACCGGCACCCCGGATAAAGACATGCACGACGACGATTTTTTCTGGGTGTCCGGCAACTACGAAACAGCCGAGGTACCGGGCTGGTCCATAAACAAAAACTTCGGTTCTTCATGTAAGCCGCTCACCTTGCTCGGTTGGTCTAACTCTTTACTCTGCATCTAACCGGTTTTCCTGTCTCCTTTGCAGCAATCCAAGCCTTACAAGCCAACTATCAATTCCCAAACGTCGAGGCAATTCGGGCCGTGCTTAGGTACCGTCACCGAGATTGCAACGAACTGCTCGGCTACACCCCGACTTACAGATATTCAGCTCCGCGCCGGAGCAGAGTAACTGACTTCCTCAGGGCTCCTTCGCCACCCCTAGATCCTACCCTTCCAGACGTACCACTCATTCGCCTGACCGAGGAACAAGAGATGGCAAAGCGCAGCAGAATCAAAAACCTTCTAACCGCTACCTCAGCCGAGATACCGAGCGTCACCACCCGCTCCCCGGCTGCCGATCAGTCGAGTGCAGCCGTGGTAGCCCTTGCTCCTCCAGCTCCAGCTGCCGGGCAATCTGCCAGAGAAGCGCGCCGGGCTGGAAAAAGACCAAGGGCAGATCCCTCCGCCGAGCTCGTCGCCGAGCTGACAACCGAACACCCAGCTGAAACTCCCGCTCCCGTGCCCGCTTGGCGTCCTCAGCTGAAGCACCGGGGACAGGACATCCCGGCGACGGCTTCGATCAAGGCTGACAAAGAACATTTGCTCGCCTTCGATCTCTCCAAAGCATTTCTCCTACCGGGCGATGTGGTCGGCAGCGACCACGTCCCTGACACCCGGCTGGTGAAATCCTCAGTCAAGTCCATGGCCAGGGTAAGTCGGCGTTCTTCTGAAAATTTCACGAAGTGTTTGCCCGGTACTTTTTCTGCTCGGTCTCCTTTCTAATCTACTTTGCTTTTGTGCAGGCCATTCAAAAACAACATCTTGTCTTGGAGCGCATCCACCGGCTTAGGCAGAAAGCCAACGACACTGCCAGCCAGGTTGAAAGCCTTCAAGCCGAGCTCGGCCGGGCTAAAGCTTCTCTCGAGATAGCCAACAATGATAACAACAGACTGCTCGGCCAGCTGGATGCAGCCGAGAAAAAACGAGATGAGCTCCAAGCCGAGGTGGACGCTCTGAAGAAGTCGAAGAAGAAAGCTTGCCGGGCTGCAAACACCGCTGGCTTCAACGAGGCCGAGGAGAGCTACAAAAAGCAGGTCTTTGCAACCCAAGACATCTACTTTAAGGCCGGTTGGAAGTCCGCCTGCGAACACCTCGGCCAAAGTTCTGACACCGACGTATTTGCCAACCCTCCTCCAGCTTCTCTACCGGTCTACCTTGTGCCATATGCAAACGATGTTTTCAGCGCTTTACAGGCTGAGGCCGAGGAGGGACTTGAAGACGGGGACGGGGAGACAGATTCTGAGGAAGAAGAGGCCGAGGTGCCTGAGCAGCCCGGCAACGATGAGCCCGGCGCCCAAGAAGCAAGCCAAGCTATTGACCTTGATGCTGATGCTGCCGAGGATGCGTTCACCAATCTTTCCCCCTTAGTTTAGGTTTCTTTTTCCTTGTTTTTGTATTTTTGCTTCCAACTCTTTTGATGTAACCGGGCTCTGTCCCCTCCGTTTGTAATGAATTTCTTATCAATGAAAATTCAAATTTTTGCAAGTGTATGCACGGTTGTAATCAGTTCTGTCTTCAGCAAAACATCTCAGTATAACTCATCGAACCGGAATACATAACACGGTCTAAGCACTTCAGCAGAACAAGACAAATTCATGAACCGAAGTAGCCACTTCGGCTGTAAGTAAGTCGAACAAATCAACACTTCCAACCGGAGTACATCATCTCGGTTGGGAATCCAAAGTTGGACAAGACACCAACTCTTCCAACCGGAGTACATCACCTCGGTTGGGAATCCAAAGTTGGACAAAACGCCAACTCTTCCAACCGGAGTACATCATCTCGGTTGGGAATCCTAAGTTGGACAAAACACCAACTCTTCCAACTGGAGTACATCCTCTCGGTTGGGAATTCTAAGTTGGACAAAACACCAACTCTTCCAACCGGAGTACACCATCTCGGTTGGGAATCCTAAGTTGGACAAAACACCAACTCTTCCAACCGGAGTACACCATCTCGGTTGGGAATCCTAAGTTGGACAAAACACCAACTCTTCCAACCGGAGTACACCATCTCGGTTGGGAATTCTAAGTTGGACAAAACACCAACTCTTCCAACCGGAGTACATCCTCTCAATTGGGAATTCTAAGTTGGACAAAACACCAACTCTTCCAACCGGAGTACACCATCTCGGTTGGGAATCCTAAGTTGGACAAAACACCAACTCTTCCAACCGAAGTACATCCTCTCGGTTGGGAATTCTAAGTTGGACAAAACACCAACTCTTCCAACCGGAGTACACCATCTCGGTTGGGAATCCTAAGTTGGACAAAACACCAACTCTTCCAACCGGAGTACACCATCTCGGTTGGGAATCCTAAGTTGGACAAAACACCAACTCTTCCAACCGGAGTACATCCTCTCGGTTGGGAATTCTAAGTTGGACAAAACACCAACTCTTCCAACCGGAGTACACCATCTCGGTTGGGAATCCTAAGTTGGACAAAACACCAACTCTTCCAACCGGAGTACACCATCTCGGTTCTAAACATTAAAACAATAATCCATGTGTTAAAGCAAAATTACTTCTATAATTTTGACAAAAAGAATTACATTCTGCTTTGCAAGCCAAAAAATTTCTTTACAAAAAGAGGAAAGTAAAGCTTAAAAATAATACAATTTCAAGTTGGCCGCATTCCATGGTCGGGGTATAGCTCTTCCCTCTAGATCCTCCAAGTGGTAAGCCCCCTTGCCAGCCAGACCAGTGATCTTGTAGGGTCCTTCCCAATTTGCCCCTAGTTTGCCTTCTCCTGGCACCAGGGTGTTGCCCATAATCTTCCTCAAAACCCAATCTCCAACTTTGAACGGTCTGGGGTGCACTGTCTTGTTATACTTCTTGGAGAGCTCTTGTTGGTAGGCGGCCACATGGATGAGGGCTTTCTCCCGGCGCTCTTCCGCTAAGTCCAGCTCCAAGGCAATAGCCTCGGCATTTAGCTCGGGCTCAAAACTCTCGGTTCTGAGGGTGGGCATTTCAACTTCCAAGGGTATGACCGCCTCCATGCCGTAAGCCAAAGCAAATGGAGTTTCCCCGGTTGAACGTCGCGGGGTTGATCGGTATGCCCAAAGTACACTAGGCAATTCCTCAGCCCACTTTCCCTTGGCCTTTTCCAGCCGTTTCTTCAACCCATCCATTATAGTCTTGTTCGACGCTTCGGCTTGACCATTGGACTGCGGGTAGGCCGGGGTGGAGTTGTAGAATTCTATCTTCAGATCTTCACAAAATCCTCTGAATAGGCGACCGTCAAACTGGGTGCCGTTGTCAGAGATCAAAATCTTGGGGACGCCAAACCGCGTGACAACGTTCTGCCAGACAAATCGCTTCACGTCTTTCTCTTTGATGGTTGCCAAGGGCTCAGCTTCAACCCACTTTGTGAAGTAATCTGTGGCCGCGATGAAGAATTTCCGGTTGCCCGGTGCTGTTGGCAATGGTCCCACTATATCTAGCCCCCACATGGCGAAAGGCCAAGTACTGGTGAGGGGAAGAAGTTCCCTGGCAGGCTGGTGGATCTGATGGGCGAATTTTTGGCATTTCTCGCACTTGCGGACATATTTTTGCGCGTCGACCTGCATGCACGGCCACCAGTATCCCTGCGAAATAGCTCGGTAGGCCAAGGACCTGCCCCCGATGTGGCTGCCACAAATGCCTTCATGAATTTCAAACAAGAAGGCCTCCACACTGTTCGGGTGCACGCACTTGAGATAAGGACCGGTGAAGGACTTCTTATACAACGCGCCTGATGGAGAGAGCCAAAACCGCTCTGACTTCACCCGGATTTTGTGTGCTTCTTTCTTGTCCGTTGGAAGAGTCCGGTCTCTGAGGAACAAGATCAAGGGGTCCATCCATGAAGGGCCTAGCTTGGCGCAGAGTACATCCGTCTGCCCGGCGTTTTCAATGCTCGGCCGCGGAAGAAAGTCAATCAACAGGGGGTTTGGAGACGTACTATCTACCATGGAAGCGAGGCCGGCGAGTTCATCAGCCCGGCTGTTTTCTTCCCGGCCAATCCGTTGGACTCTGATTGCCTCAAACTGCTTGATATGGTCCCTGACCAGAGCTTGGTACTTCGCCATCCTGTCGTCCTTCGCTTCATAAATCCCTGAAACTTGGTTAACCACAAGCTGGGAATCACTATATACCAGAAGCTCGGCAGCCTTCATTTGAATTGCGCTCTTGAGCCCAGCAAGAAGCGCCTCGTACTCAGCCTCGTTGTTAGACGCTGGGAAGCCGAGTGTGATAGAATGCTCAATGGTTAGGCCGTCCGGGGATATAAGAACAATACCTAGGCCGGCACCATGACGGTTGGACGCTCCATCAACAAAAAGCTTCCACATGTCCCCCACAAAAAGCTTCCAGCAGTTAGATGGGTCCTGAGAGTTGCGAAGGGCAATGGGATCACAACTGCTCGGCTGTTCGGTGTCAAGTTTGGTGTTGACCGGTTCAAATTCAGTGCCCCTTGGTGATTCGACACCGGACTCAGCAAGTTGGTCCGTAATGCCCAAGTCCGTAGGCGAATCACCAGGTTGCGGTGTGAAGCCGGCCGCAGGTTCTGAGTTGTCTGGAACCATTCCTCCCCCTTTGATGATTCGGCACCGGACTCAGCAAGTTGGTTCAGAATGCCCAAGTCTGTAGGCGAATCATCAAGTTCTGAGCTGTGTGGAACCATTCCTTCCCCCCTTGGTGATGCGGTACCGGACAGAGTGGATGGGTTGGTGATACACAACTCCGTCATCGCAGCACCGGGAGGTATTACCGTGCAAACTGAGGGAACTTCGATAGTGCGCGCTAACTCCACGGCGCGACCTTCTGCAGCTGGTTGTTCCTCGGTTGGCATTGTGTGCGTCTCATCATCTGCCTCGGCAATGTCGACCGGGCATACCGGATGAGTGCCAGGTGAGAACTCGGCAACAAAATCGGCCAAGGTTTGGGCTTTGATTGCGGTGCGCGGCTGGAACTTCACATCGAACTGTCCCAACTCGACCGCCCATTTTAAAATTCGGCCTGAAAAGTCTGTGCGCTCAAACAAGGCCTTGAGGGGGAACTCGGTCAGTACGACGATGGTATGGGCGTGAAAATAATGTGCCAATTTCCTCGAAGCCATCATCAGTGCCAACGCAAGCTTTTCCAACGGCAAGTACCTCGTCTCAGCCGGCAGCAAGGTCTTACTTACGTAAAAAATTGGGAGGTGCTTGATTCCTTCAGCCCGGACTAACACCGCACTTACTGCGTGCTGGGAGACGGCAAGGTAAAGGTAGAGTTCCTCACCGGGCTCTGGTGTAACCAACAGCGGCGGAGAAGACAAATAATCTTTGAGCTCGGCCAAAGCTCGGTCACACTCGTCATCCCATGAGAACTTTGACTTCAATGCTTGAAAGAAAGGGCGGCAGCGATCTGATGACCGGCTTATAAATCGATTAAGCGCGGCGGCCATCCCGGCCAGATGTTGCACGTCCTTAGCCGAACGGGGCTGCTTCAACTCTTGCACGGCTCTAATCTGAGTAGGGTCTGCTTCGATGCCTCGGTTCGTGACTAAGAATCCCAAAAATTTCCCGGATCCCACACCAAAGGCACACTTCGAGGCGTTCAAGCGCAACTTGTGCTTCTTCAGAATGGCGAACATCTCGGTTAAGTCGGACAAATGGTTTGCCTCATGTCGGCTCTTTACCACCATATCATCGATGTAAGCCTCCATTGTCCGGCCGAGCAAAGGAGCAAACATTTTGGTCACCATCCTCTGAAAGGTTGCCCCGGCGTTTTTCAAACCAAAGGGCATAACTCGATAGCAGAAGAGTCCCCTTGGAGTCGTGAAAGAGGTGATCTCTTGATCAGGCCCATGCATGGCAATCTGGTGATAGCCACGGTATGCATCCAAGAAACTGAGCCGATTGTGTCCAGCCGTCAAATCCACTAGCTGGTCAATACGCGGCAAAGGGAAGCTATCTTTTGGACAAGCTCGGTTGACTGTCTTGTAGTCGACACAGACTCGCCACTTTCCATTCTTCTTAGGCACCACTACCGTGTTGGAAATCCACCGAGGGTAGTGCACTTCCTGTATTGCTCGTGCCTCAAGCAAGTTTTTTACCTCCTCCGCTACTACCTCGACGTGATGCAGCGCCGATCTCCTTGTTCGCTGGATGACTGGCTTTGCTCCAGGGAAGACATTGAGGTGATGGCAGATAAAACTTGGGTCAAGGCCAGGCATGTCGTAGGGCGACCATGCAAAGACTTCGACATTCGCCATCAAAAACTCAATCATCTCGGTTCTCTCCATGGCCGAGAGACTTGAACCGAGCAAGAAGAATCTGTCCGGCTGCTCGGCATCAATCCGCACCTCAACCAATTCTTCAACAGCCTTGTCTTCGGCTTTGGTGCCAACATCATCCAAGACACTTCGGTCCTCCGGTCCCTCGATCATTTGAACGAATCCTTTGGCAGCCCGGCTCCCGTTGACCGCCACGAAGCATTACTTGGACATGACCTGATCACCCCAAATCTCCTCAATTGCCCCCATAGCCGAGGGGAATCTCATCACCTGGTGGTAGGTCGATGCTACGGCCTGCATGGCGTGAAGCCATCCTCTTCCAAGGATAAGGTTGTACGTTGAAGGCACTTGTAGCACCCAAAACTCCACTTGCTTGACCACGGATCCCGCTTTGACCGGCAGGATAATCTTTCCCAATGGCCACTCCGGCTGCGAGTTAAATCCAACCAGTGGCGAAGTGGCCGGAGCCAAGTCTGTCTCACGGAGTTTGAGCTATTTGAACGCATCATAATACATGATCTCGACCGAGCTTCCCTGATCGATCAAGATCCGTCTAACATCAAATTCTTTGACGCGTAGTGTTACTACAAGAGCATCGTTGTGCGGCGTCTGGATACGCTCTAAATCCCTTGTGGTGAAACTAATCACGTCTTTCTCTTCTGTCTTCCCCCTTTTGATGGCGGGCTGTACTGACAAAACTTCCCTCATATGTTCTGCCTTCTTGATCATGCCCCGGAGTTCGCAGACACGCTCCGGTTCCACGATGCCGTGGATGACATTAATAACTCCTTGTGGTGGTGCATCTCGGTCATCCTGTCCCCTGGGATCGACCGGAGCCTGATTCGGTTTCACGCCGCCATCAATGTAAAGGTCCAGATGCCCGGCCGCAACCAGTTCTTCCAAGTGTTGTCGCAAAGGCAAACAATCCTCAGTCCGGTGGCCCCTCTCCCGGTGAAACGTACATCGATACCGCGGATTGTAGCCCTTTTGTCCATCGCCCAACTTAGCAGGAAACCGGACATACTCCTCGTCTCGGATTTCACTAAGTATGCGATAGATTGGAATCTTGAAGACCGTGGTTATGCCAATCCTCGCCTTCATTCTTCTGTTTGCGTCCTCAATGTCATCCCGGGGGTAATCATCCCGGTCATTCCGACGTCCTCTTCCCCGGTTTTTACGATTTGAACCTCGGTCTGATTCCTCTGCTCGGTCATTTGAGCGGCTGGACTCTTGCCCAACTGCGTGCACTTTGCCTGCTGTCTTCTTGTCTGTTCCGACCGGAGTGGCCTTCACGGTGGAAGCTGATGCATCATCCTCTACTCAGATGTGCTCATTGATGCGCTGCATGAGCTGGCCCATAGAGGTCGGCTGGTGCATGGTAAGCGAGTCCCGCAGTCTATGTCCGACCGGGAGACCACGCTTATATTGCGTGATTGCAAGGTTGACCGGGCAATCCAGGATCTCGTTGAAGGTTTCCCAATACCTTGAATTGTATGCCTTCAGTGTGTCGCACGGTTCCATCTTGACACTCAGCAAGTGATCGACTTCCTTTGGTGTTTTTGTGTTGGTTTTGAAGCGCGTAACAAACGCTTCGGCCAACTGATGCCACCGTTGTATGCTCCCTTCCGGCAACCTCTCAAACCACTTTAAGCCCAGCTCACCTAAACTGGACGGGAAGATTAGGCACATAAGTCCGTCATTTCGCCTATGTCCGGCCATGACCTGTCGGAAGTGGCTCACATGCATATAAGGATCGGTTTTGCCGTCGTAGAGCGTGAACTTAGGCTGGTGGAAGCCTGCCGGAAGCGGTGTTGTTTCTATTTCCAGGGAAAATGGGGTGGCACTCAGCCTGGCCAGGTCTGTATCTTCAAATATTGGCACTGCTTGGCGGGGTGGAGGCATTCCGACCTCCTCGCTAGCGTGAGCCCCATAGGAGAGCCGCTGGAAAGCTGGTATTCTCTGAGCTTCGCGCCGGCGAGCCCGCTCCCTTAACACTGCCCGTAGGTCCTCTGACTGAGCAGAATAAGAGTACCTCGACGTCGTCGCCGGACGTGAGGGTTTGTAGGTACTGTCTTGCGCGCTAGACTTTTCTGCATGCACGTCGGAATCACCAACCTGGTAACTCTTGGTGATGGAAATGGACTGAGTACGTCGCTGACTCTGATCGCCTGACCGGCGGGACGGGGTACGCTCACTGTGGTCTCCCACTCCAGCTACACCTTTCCCTTTGACATGCCGCTTAAGATCCTCCATCTCCGCCGCCATCCGCCTGATAACAGCGTCTTGGTCCTTTAACTTGCTTTCCAGTCGCCTGGCGTGTGAGTCTCTCCGCCGGTGACCGTCTGGACTCCGTGAACGCCCATGACTCCTTCCGCGCTTATCCCGCGCGTCTCCTAACTATCCTCCAGTGGGCGTCCCCAAGTCAGCCATTGGATGGACGGCAGGAGGTCCCTCTCTCCTTCGGGTATACTCCAGGGTGGCTCCGTCGATGGCGGACAACGGAACTCGTCGTTGTTCGCCATGGATGGCGATCAGATGAACCTGGAAGACAAGGTTTTGTCTGTCAAGTTCCCACAGACGGCGCCAATTGTACGGGGAGCAAATATTTCAGCGTGCCCGTATTCCTTTCTTCCGAGCTCCGTCGATGTCCGATCACTTGCGAGCAAGTAATGGTGAGCTACCCGGCGGTGTGTGGCCGGGAAAACCCTCCGACGGTCAAGTTAGCACACACCTTAGGATGGATAGAGAGAAGGGAGAGAGTGTTTGAGTGTAAGAAATCCTTACATATGTGTTCGTGTGTCGCGTATGGGGGGCGCAGGCATGCTTTTATACCTTCTGAACCCCATATCCACTCCCAGTCATCTCCTGACACGTGGCTCTGCTATCCCATCTGTCAGCATAAACCATGCCATTCACCACCTAACCTCAACTGCTTGACTTCACAGCTGGAGCTCGGCAGCCGAGCTGTTCTACCTCGGCCATGTCATGCTTCAAACCCATGCGCCTAGCCGGACAAACACATGAAGGACCGGGCTAGGCGGCATCTCGGCAAAGCCTAGCCCGGGCTCCTCCTTTGGTTGGCCCTCTCGCCGGTCAATCAACTACCTCGGCTGACCGCGCCTTTCCGGGCGCCGGTCTCTCGGTCTGTCTGGTTTCGACCATCCTCGGACCGAGCATCCTGGTCTAACCGGTCACTTCCTGGCCGAGCAGCTTCCGTACGGTCCGGGGCGGCAAACACTCAGTCCAAACTCTGCCCGGCCCAAGTTCTGGTAGCCCATCTCTGGGTGAACAGTCGATCATCTCGGCCCAATGCACTGCTGGGCTCTCAACTTGCTCGGTCGATACCTCGGCCCAACACCGGATCATAAATCACCCTCTCAAATTGCATTTATTATTTTCAAGTGTGATAAATGAAAAGGAAATTAGGTTTCATTTATTGCTATTAAGTAGATAAATAAATAAAAAATCATATTTCATAAAATGTAATAAATTATAATAAAATGTTTAGAATTCAAATTTATTTTGTATATTTTTTTTCTTAAATTAATTTTATATTTATTTTAGAGATTTTGAAAATTTATTATAACTTAATTTTTTAAGTTTACCCGTTACCTGAATAGCAGGTTAAGTGTATTTTATCAATAATTGAATGGTAAGTATAGTTATTAAAAATAGTAAGTATGATCACATCAAATAGTAAGTATACTTAGTTATTGTGGTAAGTTAAAAACCACTTTTTGGTTTCAAAACCATTGTTTTTTACGAAACTACCTAGATTTCTTAACCTAGTTTTAATTATTACTAATCAATGGTTAGATTTATTTTACTTTTAGATCTAATGGTCCAAAATTATTTATGTATGATACATGAAAACCATCTTCATGTATCCTAGAAAAATCCTTCTTTTGATAGATTACCAAATCATATTCTAACATGATAAACTATTATAATATATTATATTATATAATACAACATAATTATAATATATATAAATATAAATATAAGATTATATATATATATATATATATAACACCTCTTTTTTTATATAACAAATATAAATATATAAATATTTAGATTAATTATATATAATTAAATAACACATTAAATTAATTAAATATTACATTAAATTCTTATGTAATCACGTAATTAATAAAATCAAAAATAAAATAAAATAATAATAATAAATAAGACTTACGAAAAATTAAAGTTGCTACGTATTGCTTGCGCAGACAACTAATAATATATACTTACCTGAGGTGATGTTGACATTTGTGTCTCGTATACTAATTCTCATTTCCAAAATAAGTGTAAATAATTATATAATTTTCACACATATAATATTTTAAATTTATGAGCAAATATTTAATCTAATGGAGTTTTACCCGCATGTATGTTAGATAAATTTAAATTATAGAATTTTATAAATTTTGTTTAAGATTCTTATATTACGTAGCAATTACCGTGGTATCAAGATGGAAATTTACGACTCGATACGATAACATGACTCAAATCGTATATGAAATTAACAGGTTAAGATTGACTATTTATTGACATGAACACGTATATGATATGACCCGATAACGTGAATATTAAACGGGTCTGGTTAATGTCAAATCTATATAATATGAAATTGATACAAATAATCCGTATAATGAATAATTAGTTACACATTTAATATTATTTTCAGTTAAAAGTATCATGATATTTTTTAATCTCTTACGTAATTACATTTAATTTATTAAAATGTATGTAAAATATGATTTTAAGTTTAATATAGGTTTTTGGTTTTAATTGAAGTTAATGTATTTTTTTGTCTATTATTTGAGTTAATCTAGTAAAAAAATATAATAATAAAATATAAATTTTATAAATTAAGAAAATAAAATAAAATTTAAATCAAATATTTTTATAAATATTTTCATTTAATAGAAGTTAGTTTAGTTAAATTTAATTTGTGAAGAAATTTTAAATTTTTTTTTCATACATTTAGTATTTTTAGTTAACAATGAAATCTGTTGACATGATAAGTTAATACAATATGAATAGGATACGGACTGAAAACGACATGACACGATACGATAATATGAAATAATAAAACAAATCGAATTACTGTTGAGATAATTTTGACACGAATTCGAAATGACACAACACGAATGCGACTCAACACAATACAATACCCATCCCTAATGTGGTATTTTTTTCTATCTAATTTTAAACAGAGTTTAATTTTAAGAGTAAATTGTGAAAAACTTGAAACATAATGGGTCAAAATGAGAAAAACAAATTTAACAGGCAAAGTAGAAAAATAACCATACATAAAGGGCAAAATGTAATTTATCTCTTTAATTTCCAAAGCGGAGGATGAAGAGGGCACATGACCACCACCCATTTCCTTCTTCTTCACTGTGCGAAGACAGACTTTTAGCTCTCTTCTTTCTCAAAACCTCCATTTCTTGTATGCGAAATTGCTTTATCTGATCATCGGAGAGTGAAAAACCACCAATTCTTCAACGGATTTAAGTTCAACATTTTCAGGTGATGCCCCAAATCCCTAATCTTTCGATATACATGCAAATCCATTAAATTCTCAGTCCTCTTTGTTATTTTTTTCACATTCCCATTAGATTTAGCTACTGTCTTTCTTATTTATTCAATTATTCGTCTTCTTTAATTTATGGTTATTTTTTTTACACTGCATGTCCTTTTGCTTTGTTTTCATTTTTGTTTTCCCTTGAAATTCTGTATGCATTTTTACCAATAAGAGATTGTGTTTTAAAAAAGGAAAAATGGAAGATAAAGCACACATACCCAAGAAAGAAAGAAAAAAAGAAGATAAATCACAAAATAATTATAACAGAAGATCCTAATCTGGTGGGCTTGAAAGATGCAAGCTTGTCATGAACAATTGCATTTTTTGGATATTTAGGAAGTGGGTATCTGGACAGTTGGTTGTAGATAAAATTGTGGCAAAGAACTCTTTGAAGTTTGACTTTTGACAGAATTTTTGGTTACAGCATTGATACGGTCAACCATATTCATGGACGAATTAGCCAAACGCATTATGAATTAACTGTCTTAGTCATGATGTCCCATGGTGAATATTGTTTGTAGATGATATTGTTCTAATTGATGAAACTAAAGGAGAAATTTGGAGAGAAGCCCTCAGGTCAAAAGAGTTTAAAATGAGAAGAGCTAAAATTGAATATATGGAATGCAACATTAGTAACAATAGAAGTAGAAATAATAGAAAAAATGAAGATTGAAAACTAGGAAATAACGAAGAGTGAACACTTTCGTTACTTAGGTTATGTTATTAATGATGATGAAAATGTTGGAGATAATGTGATTCATGGAATCAGAGTAAGTTGGCTTAGGTGAAGGAGTGCATTTGGCATAATAATTAATCAACAAGAACCAACAAAATTGAAATAAATTTTTATTTTTATTTTTATTTTTATAGAACAACTATAAGATAACTATGCTTTATGGGGTAGAGTATTGGGTTATTAAGAAACAATATGTACAAAAAATGAGAGTAGTTAAGATGAGGATGCTTAGATATGTGTGGTAAAACTAGGAAATACATAAATATAAATGAATATATTTGTGAAATGACTGGAGTAGTACCAATTAAAAATAAATTGAGAGAGAACATGCTAAGATGGTGTGACCATAGGCAATAATGATTCGTTGATGTAATGAGATGAAAGAGTAATATGATCACCATAAATGGAAATGATAGAGAGGGGAAAAGACTTAAATTGATGTGGAAGGCGGTAATAAAAAAACATACACATTTGATTGGGACGCCATGCTTAGTTTAGTCTGGTTTGGAAATTAAAGTATGAAATTCTATAGATTGTTGTCATGGTTATGGATACTTTATTTTACTCTTGTAATTGGTTTCGCGATAGTCATGCTTAGATTATTTTTTTCCTTATTATAATTTTAAATGAAATAGTCATGTTCTAATTTGAATTGCAGTGGAATCATTTCAGGAGGAAAATCTACAGAGTTATTGCAACTGCCATGTACCAATACCTTGCTGCGTAGCAGCATTTTGGGGACTGATCCCATTTGGTTTCATTTCAAAGGTATTGCAACACCCATGTATTTCCTCATAGTTAACATACATTTTTCCAAGACACACTTCGTTTAATTAAAAATGAGCTCCTGTGGCAGGTTGCTTGAAGAGACAGCAAAAGTTGAGATGGATGAGGAGATGATTTTTTTGGACAATGTTATGCCAGTGGAGATTGCACTTAAAAGGGAGCGAGAGTATAGGCGGAAGGTAGAGGCATTGCAAAAGCAGCAGCAAAGTGATTCTATGAATGACACTTCACATTTGAAGGTGTGGTTTTATGAAGAACTGGTCCTACCAGTTACCCACCTTTAACCTTGCATAAATCATTAAAAAATTAGGCTATAATGTGCAATTATGATGTTATATTTTATGCTTTTGGCCAAATATAAGCAAATTTAAGTTTCTTCCTTCTTCATAATATGTTTTCTGGAAAGGTTCCTTGAGAATCAAGGATTCCCATTTTTTCTTGGGAGCCTAAGAGGAGTACTCTACAAGAAAATGAATTATTCCACGTCATTGTAGCGTGTTGTGGAAATATACTATCTTATGCTCTCTCTCCCTCTCTCTTAGTTTGGCTCTATTATTTATTACAATTTAATTATTAGTATTGTGAATTGATGCTGTATGAGAGAGTATTTCACTGACTCTGCAGCATTTGTTAAATGGACAGACATATGAAGTCAGTTAGGATCATAAAGAGATTAATGTAAAGGTCTGGCAAGAATGACTTTCTTTGTAGTTCAGTAGGTGTCCGTAGTTTCTGAAAGAATAAGCCACATTGGTTAGCATTAGAGTATAAAATGGTAGACTTATGATTGGTAGAAATCCCTTAAAAAGGGAAAAAATAATACGAGAGGAGGGGGACAAGAAGTCCACTACAAAGGAAAGAAACAAGAAGAAAATCAAAACAAAAGACATTAAAAAGAGCCTCACAATCTACATACAACTCTCCAATCCCTAGGAATTTTTAAAAAATGGTGCTCCTTTGAAAGGAGGAGCCATCGGAACCTAAAAAGAAGCCAAAAAACAAATCTTCTTCCAAATGCTTGCAAGGTCTTCAACTTCTTCTTCAAAAAATGGTAGAATTATGATTAAAATTAGCTTTGTCGCTTGAAGTCTCCCAAATGCATCAGAAATATACATAAGTGATATGTGTTCTGCAAAAGTGATTCACCAAGCTGCATCAAGCCATACATTTACTAGCATGAGTGTTTTATTTATTTTATTTTATCGGCAAGTGTTTTCTTAAGAAGTACCTGTAACAGAAGTACTTGTTTGCAAATTATTCTTGCAAATTTTAACCTGAGAGATAGATTTTAAGATCGATGATATTCTGGACATATTTTTTTCCTTGGGACTTCTGGATAGTTTCTCTTAGTTGATGTTTCTACCAGAAATAGAAATGGAAATGCAAAGGATTCCTGAGATTATTTTCATCTACTGATACGAGAGTATGATTATATTTGGATCTGCGAGCTTTCGAGGCATTAACATTTCTTCTACTACGTAGGTTTGCATAGATTGGGGACCTTTGCATTTCCATTTGTAACCTTCTTTAGTCTTGTAACTCTCTGGTTCTTGGAGTATGATAATATATATGATAGTCATTAGTGATATGGCAGCAGGTTGATTTCTCAAATTAGTGTTTTGTTGAAAGTGTCTCTTTACATCTTCAATTTATTTATTTATTTTGTATTTTTTATTTTTATAATTAATAGAAGAATTGATTTCCATGTTTTCATGTTTCAATTTCCTCATTTCAGGGGCCTCTTCTAAGTCTAGCAGGAACAAAGAGAAAAGCACCGTCTACTAACTCTCAAGGAATTTGTTCGCTGCAGATTTCTCGTGACCAAGCCTTCCAAAAACAACCTGCCGGCCTTGTCTGCACGGTTTGCAAGGCGACCTTCTCTACTCTATGTTATCTCAAGCAACATTGTGAAAGCCAAGCACACAAAGACAAATTATTACAGATGAAAAATGGGGGATACGCTTTAAGCAACCCTCTATTGTGTAAACTCTGTAATGCCACAGGCTCTAGTATAATTGTATTAGAGGGCCACCTTAATGGGACGAAGCATGCTGCTTCCCTACAAGAGCTTGAGATTGCAAAATTGGGGAGAGAGGGAGAGGCACAAATTTTCAATGAGAAGCATTGGAATTGAAGATGCATTTGTGAACAAAGTAGAAGGAAGGCCTGGAGATTCAGATTGTTAGCTATTGACATGGTCCTTGTCTTGCTTTTCTCCAAGTACTTATCTTTTCATTTGCTCCTTTATTCTCTAAGAGGTAGCTGTTCCTTGAATAAATCTTTATCCGACCTTGACTGACTCTATCAATATACAGAAGTTTATAGATTTTAGAATTTATTTTCTTGGATGAGTGCAAAAGTTTTTAATGTGGGATCTTCTTATGTATCAATAAGAACCCATCTATTATTGATTTTTCTTTTAAAAATGTTTTATTTTTTTAGTCGTTTTGACAACAAAGCATCATGAATGCACAGCAAATTGCTCATACTTTGACTGCTCACGCCTACACTTTTATCTCTAATTATCGTAACTTTTTTGACAGAAAACCAACTCAAAAACATATCAAATGCACACAAAACTTAGTATGGAAGCTAACAAGTATAGGGAAACTAACCTACTGGAGTACACATAAATGCATGAGTAGTGGATTCATCTTGAAATTTTGACTTTTGCCAGTTCATTAATTGAATTTGAAAACACCCTCATGGAATGGTAACATTAATAAATTCATTTCATAACTTGAGACGTGTTTGATTCAAACAGTCTCATTAAGTAGGATTTATTTCTAAGAGTTCTATATAGTTTTGTTTATGAAATAAAGTTCTCCAAGCATATCAGAAACTGAGCAAGAAACATCTTTTTTAAAGCCATTTGTTCATGAAACCCTTTGAGGTAGTGACTTTAAACCTTAGAGATAGAATGATGAAAGCTTGAGAGCATCAGGCATGCAATTTGCAAAACTTTAATATGGATCCAAGGAATGGAGTTGACTGTTGAGAGAAGAAAATAAGAGTCATTACCGAAATACAAAAGATGTTAACAGAACATTCTTATTGATAGTTTTTGCAAACGAGCATGAAGAATTGCAAACAAAATGAGAGTTATTTTCTGAAATTTCCATTCAAAGCAGTTTGTATGAGTTGTGCTTCAAATTATTCAATTGCTGTTTTCTATTGAAAAATTATCAAACACAATTGCTAAAACTTTCTTGTATTGAATAAGGATCACAATAGTGGTATATATATACACATTCCTACCATAATTACGAAGATGATTATATGGAGGATTTACAGGAAGTCAAACCACTAATCAAGCCTAATATCATGTCTTTTGATTACAATCAAATATACACCATAAACACGTGCTATATTAGTGGAATGCCATTAATATTGTTGACTCACGCCAACACGTCCCCTCATGTTGGTGCGTAGAAATCACACATGCCCAACTTGACAAGTGAGTCAAGGAATACCCTACTAGCTACTGCCTTGGTGAGTATATCTGCTAGTTGGTCTTCAGACTTTACAAATGGAAAACTAATAATTGTAGCTTCAAGCTTCTCTTTGATAAAATGTCTATCAATCTCCACATGCTTAGTCCGATCATACTGGGCAGGATTATGCTCAATAGCAATGATTGACTGGTTATCACAATGTAGATTCATTTCCCCTATTGGTTTAAAACCCAATTCGGTCAATAAGTTTTTCAACCAGAGCAATTCACATACCCCAAATGCCATACCCTTATATTCAGCTTCGGCACTCGACCTTGCTACTACTGGTTGCTTCTTACTTCTCCAAGTCATAAGATTACCACCTACAAAGGTGAAGTATCCTGAGGTAGACCTTCTACTGTCAGCTGAACCTGTCCAATCAGCATAGGTATAGCCTTCAACCTTCATGTGACCATGATTACACTTTTACCTGGAGCATTCTTCAAATACTTCAATATGCGATCTATAGCATCCATGTGAGGTTTTCGTGGGTCATGCATGAACTGACTCACCACACTCACTACATGTGCAATATCTGGCCTGGTATGAAATAGATAAATCAGTTTCCCCACAAGTCTCTGGTATCTCCCTTTATTAGTATGCGAGGCACTCAAACATTCAAATAACTTATGGTTTTGCTTAATGGGAGTGTCTACTGACTTACATCCAAGCATACCTGTTTCAGATAACAAATCAATGATATATTTTCTTTGGGATAAGAAAATTCCATGCTTCGATCGAGCTACCTCAATCCCAAGAAAATATTTTAGGTCTCCAAGTTGTTTTATCTCAAACTCAAAACATAAATACTGTTGTAACCTAGAAATCTCCTCATGATCATCACCATATCATCCACATAGATGATCAAAGCAATGATTTTACCCCCTTTGCGTTTCAAAAACAAAGCATGGCCTGAGTTACTTTGTTTGTAACCAAACTTTTTCATAATAGACTTGGTGAACCTACCAAACAAAACCCTTGGAGATTGCTTAAGTCCATATAATGCCTTTTTTAGTTTGCACACCATTTCTGTCTTTGAGTATTTTGGTATACCGGGAAGAGGATTCATGTACACTTCTTCAGCTAGGTCTCCATGTAAAAAGGCATTTTTTACATCTAATTAGAGGAGTGGGCAATTCTGATTAGCTGCTAATGATAGAAGTACTCTCACAGTATTAAGCTTAGCAACTGGTGTAAACGTTTCTTGATAATCTTCACTATAAGACTCTGCATATCCTTTCACAATCAGCCGAGCTTTGAATCTCTCGATACTTCTATCTGCTTTGTGTTTGATTGCAAATACCCATCTATATCCCACTGGCTTCTTTCCCTTTGGTAGAGGCACAAGTTCCCCAAGTAGCATTCTTCTCCAATGCTGCCATCTCTTCTGCCATAGCCTTGTTCCATCTAGAATCTACCAAAGCTTCCTGCAACTTACTAGGAATAGACACACAGGATAATTGAAGTACATACGATACATATGACTTGGACAACCTGTGGGAGTATACATGATTATTTATGGAATACTTATTTTAGCTTTGGGATCTGGTTCATATCTGGATGATGGTTTACCACGATTAGACCGGGGTGGAAGATGATAGTGAGATGGTTCAGAATTAAGATTAGTTATATTAACTAAATCATGAATATTAGGATCAACAAGGATATGTTCAGGGGATACCTCTAAGGAGTCATTCGGAGAAGATTGGATTAGTGGTTTTGTTGTAGGAGTGGGAGATAATGTACTATCATGGACCGGATCTTCATTATTAATTGAGTCAGTTGGGTTTTCCTTGAAGGGTGCAAGGCTTTCACAGTCAGTGGAAGATGTATTAGGAATTTGAAACATTTCAAAGAACCCCATATCATCACGATTCTGTACTTCTTCCATAGTCTCCCCCTGAAGTGAAGAATTAGTTATCCCTTCTGAGTAGTACAGTGTTTTTGTTCATGGAATGTGACACCCATGGAAACATAAAACTTCTTGGTAGGGGATGGTAACACTTATTGCCCTTTTGAGAAAATCCATAGCCAACAAAGACACATTTCAATGCCCTTGAATCAAGTTTGGTGCGTTGGTAGGTATGTAGATATATATACACCACACAACCAAAAATACGAGGCTCCAAATGAACAATGGAAGGAAACGTGCACTGGTCGAATAACGCATCCAAAGGTCTCCGAAAATGTAGAACACTAGAAGGTGTTCTATTAATTAAGTAAACGGCATAACTCAAGGCTTCACCCCACAAGTGGGAGGGAACATGACTGCCAAGTAACAGAGATCAATCGACCTCCAAAAGGTGGTGATTTTTGTGCTCTGCAACTCCATTCTGTTTAGTTGTATTAGTACAAAATGTTTGATGAAGGTTACCAACTGAAGTCATAAACTCAGACAATTTCCTTTTGACATATTCACCCCCATTGTCAGAACGGAGAACTTTAATAGACACACCAAATTGAGTAAGTACCATCTGATGGAAGGAGTGAAACACAACACATACATCACTCTTTTGTCTCATTAAATAAATCCAGGTCATTTTGGTACAATCATCAATAAATGTAACGAACCACTTCATCCCATTATGTGTAGAAAGAGGGGATGGACCCCAAATATCTGAATGAACTAGGATAAAATGAGCTTTAGCTTTATTATTATGCGGATAAAAGATAGTACGATGGCATGTTGCCATTACACAAGTTTCACAAGCAAACTCAAAAAGATGACAACCATTAAACAAAGAAGGAAACAATCGCCTTAGATAACCAAATGAGGGATGACCTAGTCGTCTGTGTCACAACCAAATCTCTCTCTTATTTTTCAATATGGTGTCACCTATAGCATGAACCAGTGCTCCATCCTTTGATTGTTGTAATCCGTCATCTAGATAGTACAAGCCTCCTCTCTCTTTACCACTGCTAATCCTCTCCTTGGTATGGATGTTCTGAAAAACACAGTGAGTAGGAAAAAAAGTGGTCGCACAATTATGAGACTTGGTTAACTGACTAATAGACATAAGATTACAGTTTAGTGATGGGACAAATAAAGTGTCAGTTAGGGATAAAGATGGTGACAAGGACACAGTGCCAACATCGACAAATAGGAGAAGACACACCATTGGCATTAGTGATGATTGATTTTGAACAGCTAGAGGATAAATTACTAAATACATAGCGGTCACAAGTCATATCATCAATAGCACCTGAGTCAATTATCCAAGCACTATTTCCAGTAAATAGGGGAAGACTATAAGTAGAATTAGATATACCTGACTTGGCAATGAATGCGGAAGTAGTGGCCAAGTTGCTCCTGGAAGTCGAACCTTCAGCCTTGGGTTCAGGAGCCACTGGAGATGATGTCTTACCCTTCGGATGCCATTTAGTGTACCCATGTAACTTGAAGCAGGTCTCTATAACATGATTCTCACCATGGCAGTGAGTACACTTACGAACACCCTTTTTCGACTTACGGGCAAAAGATTTTTGAACAGCCATAACAACCCCATCACTTTAGTGTTACATTGAGCATAGCATCCTGGTGATTTGTCTCGGCACAGACAATGGCACAAGCAGCCTGCAGATTTGGAAGAGGTGCAATAGCCAAAATCCAACCACGAACCCCATCCAAATGAGAATCGAGACCAACCAGAAAGACATATAATTGTAGGGAGTTAACCATTGTAGTATATCTCTCAATATCCTGGGTACATTCCATGGTACATGGCTCAATAACATCAAACTCTTGCCATAATTTCTGTAGTTTTCCAAAGAAAGAAATAACAGAACCTCCATTTTGGCGAACAGAGATTGCCTCACAATGTAACTGATAGGCTTTTGATGCATCTTGACTTACAGAATAAGTTTGTTTGACAGCATCCCAAATTTCTTTTGCTGTGGATAGACGAAGAAAGAGTGAACGAATTTCTTTGGTCATGGCATTGAGAAGCCAAGATTTGACCAAGCAGTTTTCATCCTCCCATGCTTCATCTTCCTCCAACTGAACATCTTTTGGAGCAGCCTTAGTACCCGAAATAAAACCCCAATGTTTTCTCCAACGGATCTTATTCTGGGCATTCAATGACCACTCAACATAATTGGTGTCATCAAGCCTTTCTGGAGTGATGAGAGAGGAGGTTTCCTGCATATGGAACCCATCCGATATAGTAGTAGACTCGTTCTTTGTTAGAAATCATCACCACTTGTGTTCGTCATAGTGGTAAGACACTAAAAAAAACTTCGCAGCGGACTGATATGAGTAGAACAACAATTGTGAATACTGGACCAAACTTCAATCCCTAGGGTAAAGAATAGGAGATTGAAGGCGGCTCTGATAACATATCAAACAACACAATTGCTAACATTTTCTTGTATTGAATAAGGATCACAATAGTGGTATATGTATACACATTCCTACCATAATTACAAAGATGGTTATATGGAGGATTACATGGAGGATTTACAGGAAGTCAAACCACTAATCAAGCCTAATATCATGTCTTTTGATTACAATCAAATATACACCATAAATACATGTGCTATATTAGTGGAATGCCATTAATACTATTGACTCATGCCAACAAAAATAGTGTCTTAAATAGGAGACTTCTCAACTTGAAAACTAAAGGGATGAATTCCTAATCATATGAAGATAGGGAGTGGATGGGAAGCTGGTCTTAACATCCAAAAATGATGATAATTTAATGTATAAAATAAATGGTTTTGCCCCTCTTCTTCACATGGATTTGGATAGATCACTAGCTCTTTCCTTGACCTTCAACCCTTTAAACTCTAGTGATGCGCCTTGATATTCTCCTTAACGTTTGTTGTTTCATTTGAGCTGAAAGTTTAAACATTGCCTTACATGTATAACTTGTCATATTTAAATAGTAATTTGATGGCTAGGATTTAGTTCAAAGTCCTTTCATACATTTTATGGCAAAATTTTTTTTGGGGTAAAAATATAATAGATACGAACATTGTAATTTGTAACAATGACATTAACTGACATCTTTTAATATTGTTTGTCTAGGATTTCCTAGGCCATGGATTTATGTTTCTTGGTTTAGAAGCTAGTTTTAGTGTCTATTGGGCATTAGAATAGAATAGATTAAGGTAAAACTTAAATGGTTTTCAAGTTTATGATTAAGGTGCGGGAATAAGTTTTTAGTCTGGGGACAAAATTAAGGTTTCATGATAACCAGGATTCCTTTTTATCTAGGTTTAGTATTTTCAGGGACATGGATTATTTTGGTTTTTAGGTGTTACTCAAAGATGTTCTTGGTGACTTATGAAAGTAGTAGGCTATAATCTCCTCGCTATAATGGATCGAGTTTATTGATTGCATGGTAATAGGATCCTTGGAGTGTATTGGGTGAACTCAAGTAGTAAAGGAACAATTATAGCTCCAGCAAACTTGAAAAAATGATAAGATGTGATGGTCTTGGTCACATCTATTTGAGGCCTACTGTGATTTGATTATTTGTGGACATCGTGTGGATATGTACAAGTGACTTGAATTGCTACCTTCATTGTGAATAAGAATAAAAGAAATTGACAAATACTCGCAGGATGTTTAGGAAGACCTCTATTTGCAGTAGTTCATAAACAATTAGAGTCCACTGTTTTCGTGATGCTGCTAAACCATTTGCATTCTTGGCAGTGCAAAATCTCAATGATGGTGGTGTTAATTTCACAGATTGAAATCTTTAGAATTACATGCTTATAACTTCTGTGATTTTGGTCTAGTTATCTGCATTCTGCATGAACATCATAGCCTTCCCGTAAGTCCTCACTAAATATTTCCTAAACCTAGGCAAGTTTAGAGTTACATTTTGGTTCATATATATATCCCAGTTAGACCAATCTCTCGTTAACATGCCTCCTTGATCATTTGGATCCAACAGGTCCGATGGCAATTTATCGGCTAAGCTGCTCTCTTCAATGGCAACGTCATAGACTAGGTACTCTAATCCCAGACGAACAGCAAGCTTTCCATAACATATGTCACCTAACCAACTGTTTCTTATTGGCACAATTTGCATGAACGCTGCCCCAGGCCGAAGGAACAACTCATTTGTTAGTCCTGCACCATGAACTCCTACCATTGCATGGCTACCGTGAAGAACCCTAAAGGTTTCTTGCACGGGGGTCTCCCGAGTTGGCTCGTAGACAACCACATCAAACCCTACATCCTTTGCGGCTTCTATGACCTCGTCTTGGTTCATAATCACGCGGTGGTGGCTGCGGCTCATCAGCACGAGCCGTGGCCGGTGCCCAAATGGCAATGCAAATGCACGGTCATGGCTTTGGGGATGGCCATATATAGATACTAATAGGGCATGGAAATCGAGCATGGTTTTGCGGTTGGGCCCTCGTTGTAATGTGGGGTCTATTGTCATCGGACCGTGTGACATTAGCCCTACGATCGCCGATGGGAAACAATGGGTGGTTGTTTCTTTGTCGAGGTTGATGATCGGGTGTCTCGTCAAGCGTGCAAGTAGCTCCCTGTACTTATGAAGCCACCAATCGCTACAATTCACGATCGCGAGAATGACATCTTGATTGACAAAGAATGAATCAATAGTGATGTATAGCGGAACGAAGCCTTCATTGAAATCATGGAAAACATTTGAGGTGAATCCACCCGCACTGAATACTATGGCTGGGGTAGTGTGTGTGACAGCACATGGAGAGTAGAGTGGGGCTGTGGTCAGGGTGACCTCCTTGACTTTTTCCATGGCGTTGTGTTGCCATTTGCGAGGGTAGGGGCGGATCCTTTCCACTAATGGTGGGGTAGAGTTTGTAGGGTCTTCTGAAGATAAAGTTGCAGTTGTTGGATTGAAGACGCATGGACGGTTGATATAGCAGATATCGTACTCAAAACGAGAATGATCACATGTGATTGACCATGTGGGCTCTGGGCTCTCCCATTTTTGTGCGCCTTTTGCTTCTTCTATGTCAAAATCTACACACATGAAAAAAGGTTCAAAACATGTTTATCATAGATGAAAGTGAAAAACAAATAAGGTTAGCTCGCAGATTAAGCAAGCGAGTATGGAAATTTATTATCAAGCTTGATTGTAAGACCAAAATAATGATAAAACATTGAGAAATGTTATACACAATACTAACCACAAAATAGGGACCCATAGGCTTATGAGCGTCATGTGGTTGGTTTCTGTGTATGTATTATGTAGTATTGTTGTAAAACACCTTCAGAAATCATTTTTGGTTAATTGTGTTTTAATGTTAGATGTCATACCTTGAGTTCTTGTTGGACTTGATTCAAATGATCCAAAGATCATTGTGAGAATGATGTCGAGAGCAAAGAAGAGTAGTAGCGGTACCAGGCATATGGCTAGTGTTTTTGGCCGTTTTTTCTTATTCATCATGCGCGAAGCTCCTGGCATAGTTGCTGATGGATTGGTTGATGTGAAGCTATTAACCATCAAGTTTCTCATCCAAAATTACGTGAGAGTTCTCTTGAAGATTAATACCTGGAAACATTTCATGTCTGTTAAAAAGCAAGAGAAAACTACAAAAAATTGTTTAATATTTATTGAAGGCTGTTTTAGGCGTTAAAAGTGTATAACAATGACAAACATAAGAAGGGCATGAAATCGTTTAATTTTTTGTTAGAAATGAGCAAGACTTTAATAAATAAAAGAACTTCAATTTATTAGTTTTTTTGGCCATAGGTACAATAACTATGGAATATTGTTGAAAAAGTGTAGGCTTTGAAGGGTATAACAATAACATAAGAAGGGCATCAAATTCTTCAATTTTTAACTTTCGAAATGAATTAAATTGTTATACAATCAATAACATGAGGAGAGGAGAGGAGAGCTTCTCCCTAATCACCACCAAATATTTTTAATGTCTTAAGTATGTTTCTTTATAACTATCTTCAGACCTTAAGTTCTTCATTACAATGTCTACACATGTTTATACTCGAACAAGCATATCCTTATTCAATCTGGAAAGCAGATCCAACAACGAAGAACCTGGCCAAATATTTAATTCTTTTACGGAAAATTAAACTATTATTCAGAACTCCTACAAACACACTTTATGAAATTGCGGAGTAAAACTTTTCAAAAAATAAAAAATAAAAAATAAAAATGTAGGCAGTAAAATTTTTCATTTGGATGTTTTATCGAATCTTTTGTTATGGTCCACCAATATCTTCACCCTTGCAATTTCATTAAAGCTGAAAATTTCAAAACTACCTCATATATTGCTAGGATTAATTACTAATACAATAGATCTCTACCATAATGACGCGTTAAATTCTTGAAAGGTTGATGATGCTTTGAATTCTGGAAATGGTCTTGAAAGGTTGGCTTTCATTATAGTTAACAATTCAATTACTATACTCACTAAAACAGCAGGTCTATTAATTACAGTTTGTTGGGAACTCTTAGGATCAGGAAGTACCCTGTTAACTAGAATTACGAGTACTTGTTCATTTAGCAGGCGAGTATCCCAGCTTTTCTATGAAAATTCCACCATGTAATTATTTCCTTTCATTCATAAAAAATACAAGTTACACGGTAGAGATTTCCCGCTCTATATTTGTGTGTTGTCATTATTGTTTGTCATTGTTAAGTATTCTTTTAGAATCCAATTCTGCTGCATTAGAGGGAGCAATCGCGCTACTTCGATTCAGACCACTCTCATATTTTAAACACTTCATTAGAGTGTGCTAGACTTCAATGAAGAGAATTCTTAATTCAACCTAGATATCACATACCACTCTCATATTATTATTATTATTATTTTTTTTTTTTTGTAGTTTTTGATGTCCCCTTGTAAACATTTAGTTCGCTGCTTCATTAATAATTTCTACAAACACGCATTGTTAAATTGCATTGAGGAATGCTGTTTTTTTTATATACATATATATAAAAAAAAAATAGATATCAGTTTTTGGAAAATTCTTCTTCTTTTTTTTGTTTTTGTTTTTGGGAACACTCTTTATAATAGATGATATCAGTGGCTGTATGTGTTGTGCCACAATTTTTTTATTATTATTTTTTTGTATTTTGTATTCCATCCCTATACTATACATAGCAACATTTACATAGGAAACAAGCTGATAAAGAAAACTAAAGTATTGAAATAGAAAGATGAATTAGACTGAATGAACAAATAGAGGGATACTAACCTGACTGGATTCACAAGCCCCAAATGTAATAATGCTTTAGCTTTCGTTGATGCAACTTGAAATTTTTGTTTGACCTTTCCAATTTCATTGCAGGTGAAAGTTTTGACAGCCCTATTAAATGGCCAGGTTTAGTAACTACTAAGTTATTCAGCTTATAAAATTAATGTGTCGAATTTAATCAATCACATTAAATGGCTAGCATTTATTAGTAGGTTACTTCACGTTATATCTCTAGTTTGTCAAAATACAACTTATGACTATTAAAAACGAAAAATTTATTTCATTTGTTAGTTTTGATCATACCAACAAAATTGGAAAGGAAAATTTTTATAGAGTAGCTATAAGGACACTTTACAGATAGAGTGTTAGGTAACTAATAAACAACACATGTATAAAATGAGTATAGTTGAGATGAGAATGTTTAGATAGATGTGTAATAAGCTTATAAAAGATAGAATTAGAAATGAATATATTCATAAAATGGTAGGAATGCCATCTATTGAAGATAAGTTGAGAGAGAACATGTCACGACTCAAACCCACCCCTATGGGTTTAGAGTCATGACTGGCCAGTAATCCTAGATTACCTTTGGCCTCAAAGACAAAATTTCAAAATATTTAATATCATATCGGGGCTTAAGGCAGAAGTAAAACAAAAATAAAAATGTCTATTGAGCTTGTACCTACATGATACAATAATAAATTATAAACATATACAAATCTTATATATCTCACATACATATACATTTAAGACTCAGCAAAATACAAAAACACAAAACTCTGACAAAGCTAAGGGACTGATTTCTTGGCTCTATTTGAGCCTAACTTGCTTCATTCCGGAAGCTCTTCAAAAGGCCGACACGGGTAGACTCCAAGACTTTCTCTATCCTTGTAGCTCAGTTTGCTCACCTACATATACATATAAATAGTGAGCTAAAGCCCAGCGAATAATGACAATATAAAGAGGTTAAATGAATGAAGTTCGACGATAATACAAAAACCTGTCTTACAATTTCGAAACGAATCTTAAATCATTTTCGAAATAAGGCATTTGCCATATTATATCAAATTTATAACAAAACATTTTTCATATCAAATCTCTTATCAAAACATATATTTCCTTTTTTCGAGACAATCCATTTCAATGGGCAAATCAATTCGATTAGCCATCATATCAATCCCTTGCAATAATAAAAACAATTATTCGATAGCATTTTCAATACAATTCCGATTTCAATTCAATTTTCAATGATCCATGTTATCCCAATAGCAATAATCATTCAATGACAATTCACATGGTATATCCAATAGAGTAACAAGATTTCAATAACAATGGACAACAAGGGTCATACAATGGACCACGAAAGGTCAAACCAATGGATCACGAAGGGTCAAACCAATAATCCAATAACCATGGTATTGTTACCCCCAGGCAAGGGCTTATAATCAATGGATGCCACAATACAGTTTCATAAGTGAACTTCATTCATCGATGGAAGCAGCATTTTAATCAACCAATTAATCAAACACATAACAATTTCGGAAACAGTAATCATTTCGAAAATAAATATAATTTGAACATATCTTTATAAGGTTACTACTCACAGTGAGTTAAGTCGATATAACGGCCCGGACGTGCACCTATACAAATTACATAACAAAAACACAATAGAAGCACCAGCCTCGTTTGGGAACAAACTTTTTTGGGCTAAAATGTGATGTAAAAAAAAATAGTATATTTGGGATGAATTTTTGACTTTATACTAAAAGATGTGCAAAAAGTAGAGAGAAAATGAAATCTTTGACTTTTTGGTATGAGTTGTTGGTTTTTTGATTTTTTTAGTGACTTTTTGACTTTTTGGCTAAAAAACCCACTTGCCAAACGAGACCGTTTTAATTCAACTCTCTTTATGTGTTTCTAGCTTATTCCATGACTATGTGAGTCCAACTGGTGCCTAAGAATACTTAGAATGTCATGAGGATGCAATTATGCATTTAAAAGAGTTAGTTAAAAATTACTGAAAATAAGACTTTCGCTCGAGCGCACCTTTGATCACTTAAGCGGTCTGCAAAGCTCTGTAAAAATACTAGTTGGCCTTAATGTTTGCTCGAGCGGTGACTTTACCGCTCGAGCGGCCAACAAATTTTTTGTGCTTTCAAAACCAACAAAATAATTTCCAAACACATTTTCAAAACTTAAACTCTTGCATGAACCAAATTTTTTTTTTTGATCAACAAAGAAAAATTTCATTAACAGCATGAAATTAAAGGTACAGGACGATGACATGCATCGAGAGAGATTTGAAAAGTACAAGTTACCC
Organism: Camellia sinensis; assembly: GCF_055761805.1. Classification (NCBI taxonomy): domain Eukaryota; kingdom Viridiplantae; phylum Streptophyta; class Magnoliopsida; order Ericales; family Theaceae; genus Camellia; species Camellia sinensis. The sequence continues at coordinate 198,547,843 of NC_138965.1, forward strand.
CTACTACTGCTACTCGCACCCATACAACCAGCCCCTTGGCCTCACGAATTTTTTTTTTTTTTTAAACAAAAAAGTTAAGAAGGACTTAACTAGAAAATAAAATACATGAATCCCCACAAAATCAACCCACACACCCAAAAACCAAAAACCAACACCAAAACACCCAAGCTGCTCCTACATTCCTCTTTTCAACAAACTAAAATTTGCTTTTTCAACACCCAACAACTGCACTCCTCTTATCAACAAACCACACATTATTATTCAACCTGAATATTTTATTCACCCAAGCTGCTGCACTCCCAATGCCCATACCACCCAAACTAAAATCTTTTCAACAGCCCACCAAAGCCAAGACCCACGCCACCAAAGCCGAGACCTACGCCTGACAACACTCAACCATAGCATCAAAAGCATTCCACACTGTAGACACCCCATTTTTGACCGTCCTCAAGACTTGGACGTCACCGTTTGAACACTCGGTGATCATCCATGTTTGTGTTCGTTTGGAGTTCCCGGAGGTCTCGGCTCGTGCGCCTTGCCTCAGGATCTCCGAACTTGACTGTTTAGTGTCTGGTTTTGCACCAAACACTTGTGTTTTACCTTGGAGGGGCAGGGAATGCTTTGTGAGGCATCCCCACACACCACCGGCTGGTTTTTGCTGCCACCAGCAATGTATATTGCCGGTCGGCACTATTTAGTGCCGGTCGGCACTCTTTTTTGCCAAAATGGCATCTTTGGCCGGCCGACTACTGTGCATCTGCTTTTGCAGATATTTTAAGACAGCTGTCTTGCTTTTGGCTCCTCTACATACACGTGTATGGAGGGATCTCCCTCTTTAGAAGCTTGTCTTGTAAGCTTTACAAGACAAAAAGCCTCTATAAAGAGAGGTCTTCTCTCTTGTTGCAAGGGTTAGACATTTTTAGACATTTAGAGAGAGAGAACACAGAGAGAAGCTCTGGTTTTAGGGTTAGGGTTAGATACACACTCTATCTCTCTTTTACTCTCTTTGTGTTCTAGGTGTTTTAGCCCATACTATTGCACACAAACACCTAGTGTTTCACCTTCCTTTGGCTACTAAAGTTCTAAGGGGCTGTTTTTGAAGTTTTGGAGCTGTTTTCAACCTAGAAGGAGCTGTAGGAGCACCATTTGTGAAGGGGTCTTCAAAGGTAAGAAACTAGCCCCTTTATTCCCCAATCTTGCATTGTATTTTTACCTGTCTTAAATTCGTTTTGAGCTTGGTGTATAATACAAAAAAGTTCTATTTTTTAGCCCTCTTGATTGTTTATTAAGAGTGTTTTTTGGTTTGGAGGTGTTTGACCCCTCTTAGGCCTTGAAAGGCCCCATTTTGTGCTATTTTGTGCAAGTTTCGAGACTTTGGTGTTTGGGCCTCTTCACCACTGAAATCTTGAGGGATTTCAGTGGTGGAGATGGTGCCTTGAAGCCTCCAAAAGGGGAGGGCCACCCCCTCTCCTTGTTGTCCTTGAAATGGACCCTTTTTGGCCTCTTGAGAGAGCATCATGTTAGAGTGTGTATTGATCATATCTTGGCTGTTTTCCATGCTTATTATGCCATGATATGACCTTGTTGTATGTTGGTTTTGGTACACCATGCATGCTTAGCATACCTACCATGTAATGCCATGTTATTGCCTTAATATGCCTTAGGTTGTTAGCCTTCGTTAGAGCATGTTTTAGGCTTAGTTTTGTGAAGTTTTTGTGCTCATTTTGCCATGTTTAAGGTCTGTCCTAGGTTGTTTGGGTGGGATTTGGCATGCTTAGTATAGCCCCTTTGCATTCCGGCTTGTTGGCCTTAAGTATGCGAATGTATAGCATGACATTTTTGCATTGATTTGGTGATTTGGAACCATCCACCATGTCATTTCAGTCCCATTTGCATGCCTATATGTTTACCTTGGACGCATCTTTAATGCTTTGGAAGCTTGTGTAGTATGCTCCATGTTTTGGCCATTGCACATGCCTTTGAATTTGAGCCACTTAGATGCCATCTAAGAGTCCATTTTGCATGGTCTAGGTCTGTCTTGAACCTATTTTAAGTCCTCTTAGCCTTGTGAGGCTTGGTTGGCTTAGCTATGGTTTAAGCCCCTTTGACTTGCTTCAAGTACTTGGACCATTTGCATGCTAATGTTTAGCCTATCTTGTTGCTTGGTTTGACACCATCTTAACATGATTTTCAATGCTTACCTTGCATGCCATTAGTCCATGTTATACCTCTTTCAAGTGTGCTTGAGAGTTGTTCAATTTGTGCCTAAGCATTGGCCCTTCAACATGTGCATGTGTGTATGTGTTTGGTCCCTTATTTTGGTCATTTTGGCCATTGTTTTAGGCCTATTTAGAGTTGCCTAAATCATGTATAAGTCCACCTTTTCATCAATTTGCATTGCCTCATGTTTGCTTGTATGCTTGCATAAGTGTCTTGCCATGCCATGTTGCATCCTTAGCTTGCATGCCTAGGTTGCATTGCATCTTGCATGCATGCCTTGTTCCTTGACTTGGTGATAGGAATTGGGCCTTGGTTTGTTTGTTTGGTTTGCATTTCATTTGACATGAAAGTTGCACACTTGGTCCTTTGGACCATCATGCATGGAAATGCGTAATTGGTGGTCCGAGAATCGAGGCACATGCTCCTTTGAGTTACAAATATGATAAGGGACATGATTGGTGCATATATGCCTTGAATTGTATTGCCATGCAAGTTCTGTCCTCTGCTGCTGTGAGTTGCAGGTTCTGCAGGAACACTCTGCCGACCGGCAGTGCCAAATGCCGACCGGCACTCCTATCTCTGCCGATAGCTTCACCAATGGCCGGTAGCTATATATCACTGCCGGTGGTAATCCCACTCAGCCGGTGATGTCTTCCAGTATCCAGAGAAACATCCCTGAGACTTTGGCAGTCTTCAGAGAGGCAGAGCAGGGAAAACAGAGGCAGACTATGCATGGCGGTGCACTTCCGAGCAAGACCCGAGCACGCGCTGCATCTGGCCCTCCTCCCGAGGCGGTTTACTGCTTTTCCTAGTTTAATTAGTTTATTAATTAATTAGGCAATTTGTAATATTTAATTAGCTTGCGTAGTTAATTAATTTGTAATATTTATTTGGTCCCTCCGCGCGAGGGCAAATCTGTAATAAGTGTGGGTGAGTGTGTGTATGTCTTCCAATCCCCACTTCTTTCTTCCCTTTTATTTACCTGCTTTGATGGTAGATTAGGGCACGTTTAATTTAGCATACCTTGTGCTATGCATACGTGCATCATTCATCAGTATTGCATGCACCGGGCTCGGTACATTATGCTAACTGCATTTGTACTTCAATTCCAAATTGAATATGTGCATCAATTGGTTGCATTTCACATGCCATGTGTAGGTTAGCCGAGCCTATTCTAGTAACATGTTGTATGCGATGCATTAGGCACTTAACATGAACTTGGATCATGCATGTCTGCTAACCAGTTCTTTGTTTTGGCTTGGAGTACGATGTAAGTATCTACGTGTAGACACCCCATTTTTGACCGACCTTAAGACTCAGACATCACCAGTTGAGCACTCGGTGATATTGCATGTTGTGCTTGTTCAGAAGTCTTAGAGTCGCGGCTACGAGCCCTGCCTCCGGGCTTCCGAACCCTCTTCTGTGCTTTGCCTCGGTTTGCGAACCAGACTCGGTTTTCTCTGTTTCTTTTCCTGAGGGGAGGGAGAGGTCCCGTAGACCATCTCTCAGTGGCCGTGAGCTACATTTGGTGGCCGTAGGCCATTTTGCCCATTTCGGAGCCCGGTTCTCGGTTTTCGGAGCCGTCAGGCCGTGTGCCTCGGTTCGAGACCGCCTAACCACCTCCGTTTGCTCTGATTTTTGGCATACTTCTTATTTGCTCCCTTTTGAGGGACACTGGGGTCTGAGAAACCCACTTCGTGGCCGATTGCCATTTTCGGTGCTTAACAGCCCATTTTCGGGACTTCGAACTGCGTGTTTTGGCCCCCGAGCATTCGTTTTGCATCGGTTTTTGCTCATTTTTGGCAGGTACCTCTGTTTTATCACCAGGAAGGTCACTGAAGGGTGGGAGGCTAGTAATTGTTGCAGCAACCAGTTATCTCTCCTTCGGAGCCCCCCGGCGCCCGTTTTTCCAACTTCCGGGCCAATGTTGAACACCTTGGAGTTAGTGTTGCCAACTTTCGACCACATATCTGTGATCTACACACTTGGGAGGCTCCTAAAAGTTTATGGCCGGCCATTAATTTTTCTTTCCATTTTTGCCCCTCATCTTCCGGGCCAATGTTGAACACCTTGGAGTTAGTGTCGCCAACTTTCGACCACATATCTGTGATCTACACACCTGGGAGGCCCCTAAAAACCCATGGCCGGCCAGTAATTGTAAAATTACTTTTTTACCCCTCTCTTCACATGCAATGTTGAACACCCTGGAGCCTGTATTGCCAACTTTCAACCACATATATGTGATCTACACACATGAGAGGACACCAAAAGTTGGTGGGAGGCTAGTAATTTTGCCGAAAAGCCAACTTCTTTTTGGTCAAAAGTAGTTCAGCATGAATCCGGGAAGGAGAAAAAGCTGCGCGGCTTCACCGAAACGGGCGTAACTCTTTGTACAAGAGGAATTAAGATATGAGGCCACCACCATTGGAAAGCTTACTTCCGGGGCTTCATTTTGCACTCAAGAATCTCCCAAGTCCAAGTCCGGGGGGGAGAGATGTGGTTGGTTGAAGTCCGCTTGGACTGAATCTGCGCGGCTTCACGGAAAAGGGCATAACTTTTTCTACAGGAGGAATTTTAATGCAAGGTTTGCGCCATTGGAAAGCTAACTTCTGGGGCTTCATCCTAGGGGGTGGCCGGCCACTTTTTCTGGCCAGCCGGCCGTTTTTTTCTTTGACCTAGACGGCCGGCTATGTTAAGTGGCCGGCCGGCCACCTGCAGCAAAAGTACCTGGCCGGCCTGCTTCTTCAGGTTGAGTGCATTCCAGCTGTGCCTTGGTTTTCCCCCAAAAAATATCTACATCCGGGGACCCTTTTGAAAGAAGAAAAAGGCTCATTTTTCTCTCCACTTTGGAAGAGGCTCTTCTCTCTCTCTCTTGAATTTTGCTGGCCTCCCAACTCAAGAAAAGGGGTTACAAGGCTTGCTTGGAGGAGATACATACATAGCACCCCATTTCCTTCAAGTTTTGGGTTCCATTTCTTCATCATCTTCAAGCTCTACCACCACCCTTCCATTCCAGCAGCAAGGGAAAGAATTCCAGCAGCTTAGAGTCACCAAATCTGGTCCAAGAAGCAACAAAAGTGTTGGTCTTCAAAGGTAAGTCCAATTTCCCTCTTTTCTAGCTCATTTTTGCACCATCTCTAAGCCATACATGCTTATTAATTTGAGCTCCGGCCCTAACTGAAAGTGGCCCTCTTTTGAGCTCATTTTCACTTTTCATTAAGGGCTCAACCCTGTTTGAGCCCTCCATGATGCACTTGCTTCATTGATCCTCTTATATGTCATAATCTTGCATGCTATTTTTGGCCCATGATTAATCTGTTTTTGAGCATGATGTAATCTGTGAATGTGCTTATTTTGGGCCCCTCTTCAACATTGTTGAAGGGCCCCTCACCATTTGGTGCCTCCATGTGTCACTTGTAGTTATATCCCTTATTTGGCCCCATTTTTGCATAAATTGGCAACCCCCTTTGCTTCTGCTTTTGGACCTTGGTCCGAACTGAAAGTGGCCTTATTTTGGCCTATACTTCATGTTTCATTAACACTTTTTTTCTGTTTGGTGATTATTTTGTATACTTCATGTTATAGCACCTTTTGAGCCTCATTTTGCATCACATTTTTTGCATGTTTGTATACTGACTTTGAGGCTTCCATATACTGTAAATATCCATATTTTTGGTCCCTTTTCAGTGTTGTAGAAGGAAATTTTTCAGTTTGGATTTTACTTATATCACTTGCTTCATTACCCCTCTCTTGGCCCCTATTCTTGCATGCCATTTTTTCCATACCTATGCTTGCTGTTTGGCCATGTTTATAATTGTGAAAGTGCCTTTTTTGGGACTGCCTAGCTTCTGTCTTTGTATTGCATGTCCGTATTGTGCATGTTTGGCATAGCTATAGGCCATTTCGGGTGCCTAAATTCGCATTTCGGGACAATTCCATGCATTTCATATCATTTCGACTCATTTCGAGACTGTTTTCCCCCATATTTTACTGCTGAAATTCCATTAGAATGCTTGCATGTCATTTCCATGCCATTCCATCGCATTCTATCATCGCTTCGGTTTGCGTGCCCGTGTGCACGCATTTCGAGGCACTACATTTTTATCCGTCGGCATCCTATGTGAGTGCGGCTGAGGCTCACTCATGTTGGTATAAGCCCATATCATGTTTTCATGTCATTTGCATTGCGTATGCATTGCCTCGGTTTGCGTGCCCGTGTGCACGCATTTCGAGGCACCTCATTTTCTGCCAACGACATCCTATGTGAGTGTGGCTGAGGCTCACTCATGTTGGTATAAGCTCATTTGTCATTTTCATGTCATTCCATCGCATTCTATCATCGCCTCGGTTTGCGTGCCCGTGGGCGCTCATTTCGAGGCACCCCATTTTTATCCGTCGGCATCCTATGTGAGTGTGGCTGAGGCTCACTCATGTTGGTATAAGCCCATTTGTCATTTCTATGCCATTTCATCGCATTTTATCATCGCCTCGGTTTGCGTGCCCGTGTGCACGCATTTCGAGGCACTTCATTTTTATCCGCTGGCATCCTATGTGAGTGTGGCTGAGGCTCACTCATGTTGGTATAAGTCCATATCATGTTTCCATGTCATTTCATCGCATTCTGCCATTGCCTCGGTTTGCGTGCCCGTGTGCACGCATTTCGAGGCACTACATTTTTATCCACCGGCATCCGATGTGCGTGTGGCTGAGGCTCACTCATGTTGGTATAAGCCCATATCATGTTTTCATGTCATTTGCATTGCGTATGCCATCACCTCGGTTTGCGTGCCCGTGTGCACGCATTTCGAGGCACCTCATTTTCATAGCATTGTGCATACTAGGTTGTATCTTAGATTGTTTATGTCATCGCCTCGGTTTGCGTGCCCGTGTGCACGCACTTCGAGGCATCTCATTTTCATTACATTCTGTCATCTCCTCGGTTTGCGTGCCCGTGTGCACGCATTTCAAGACATCTCATTTTCATTGCATTCTGTCATTTTCTCGGTTTGCGTGCCCGTGTGCACGCACTTCGAGGCATATCATTCCATAGCATTGTATATGTTAGGATTATATCTTAGTTGTATTTCATGCATATCATGCATATTGCATCGTGTCCGGAATAGGAGTTAGCCCGGGCACGGGAAACGAGGTACATTTCGTACTCCGAGTGACGGAATGTGTCTTAATTCCCCAGTCACCGACACTCCGGATCATCCATGATGGAGTTAGGTTTTAGCTATAGTTTCATATGCATTCATCCTATATTGAGTTGTGCATTTCGATTCCTCGGCCATCATGCCTCGGTATACGTGATTGGTGGCACGAGGGTCGAGACATGCATATATCTGTGCAAATACATTGCTATGCCCCTTTCCTGCTCTCTGTTGCAGCAAAACAAAGAATCAACAACCTTTTGGGGATTGGCACGCATTTCAAGAACAGGTGTAAACAGAGGCTAATCGGGGCATTCCGGTGGATTTCCGCGCAAGACAACCCGGACATGCATCATCCATCAAAAGCAAGGCGGTCCCTGGCTTGCACGCCAGTTTTATTTATTTTCTTAATTAATTTGTTAATTAATTAGAATTTTGTAATATCTTGGACTGTAATATTCTTTCATTCGGGACTGTAATATTTGGACTGTATATTTATTCGGACCCTCCGAGTGAGGGCACAACTGTAATAAGTGTGCGTGAGTGTGATGTATGTCTTCCAACCCCACGTCTTTCTCCCTTTTATTTATCCGCTTATGATGGTTAGATTAGGGCATGTTTAAATTAGCATACAGTATGACAGCATGTTTGCATCATTCATCTGTTTTGCATGCACCGGGCTCGGCGCACCATACTAACTGCACCGTACTTTCAATTCCAAGTTGAATACCTGATAGTTGTAGCATTTCATATACCATCTTAGAATAGCCGGGCCTGCTATAGTTGCATTTCGCATGTGTTGCATTAGACATTTCTGTATACTTAGGATTCATGCATGATTTCTAATAAGTGTCTATCTTGGCTTGGAGTACTCAGTAAGTTTTTTTATGCTTTAGCATCCTTGCATACGTGTGAGTGCTGCCATGAATAGCATGCTTACCATGAGGCTATGTGCTTATCTGATATAACTGCCTTGAATGCCTGTGGGTGAAGGTTGGGTTATCTGGATTGGAATAAATCATCAAATGTTTCAAGCCTACCTGCGGGTAGCAAACCATTTTCAAAAAGCGAACATGAAATGTTTTTGTTCCAATTCAGGCGATCTAGTCTATACTTGTATGCTGTGCGCATCACATAGTAACCTAGGCTAATAACCGGAATAAGAACTCGCAATGTTTTCAAAAATTGATATCATGGTTAGTAGAGGCCGGTCTATGACCGGGCGAGCGGGGGTGCTCACGAAGTGACCTTCCCCAATCGTACCCAAGTTCCCGAGCTGAGGCAACTTTGGCGATGACCGACACGTGGCCTTTTGGCACCGAGTCAGGGTTTCCTAAATTTCCCAAAATAAAATATTTAGGTGGCGACTCTGTATCTGGCAAAGCAGTCCATGTTTGGCACTTCTTTAAAAAAAAAATCAGTTTTCCTAAAACAATTTGCCGGATTTGGACTCTTTGGTTCAGATTTAGAACCGTGACTACGAAAGTCGAGTCCGAGCTGTAGCGAGGTCCCCCGCGGGCTTGTTACACTACGCTTTAGCATCATCGCATGCGTGTGAATGCTATCATGACAGTATGCTTACCATGTGGCTAAGTGCTTATATGAGATAAACTGTTTGAATGCCCGTGGGTGGAGGTTGGATTGTTTGAGTTGGAAAAACTCGTTGAAATCAGTATTTTAGCCTACTAGCGAGTAGCAAATTCCAAAGCACTTTTCAAAACAAACGGATATGCAATGCTTATTTCCAAATTAGACAATCTAGTCTATACTTGTTTGCTGTGCGCATAACATAGTAACGCTAGGCTAAATAATTGGAATAAGAACACATAACATTTTCAAAATCGGATATCATGGTTAGTAGAGGCCGGTCTTCGGACCGGGCGAAAGGGGGTGCTCATAGCTGACCTTCCCCGATCGTACCCAAGCTCCCGAGCCGAGACAACTCCGATGATGATGGACATGTGGCCTTCGGCACCGAGTCAAGGTTTCCTAAATTCCCCCATAAAAAAATATTTAGGTGGCGACTCTGTATCTAGCAAAGCAGTCCATGTTTGGCACTTCTTTCCTAAAATCTGTTTTCTCAAAACGATTTGCCAGATTTGGACTCTTTGGTTCAAGATTAAGAACCGCGACACAAATCGAGTCCGAACTGTAGTAGCGAGGGCCCCACGCGGGGGCGTCTTCACACACGCTCCACTGATCCGACTGAGACCGTTCCATGGCCGGAAAACTCCATAGCCAACAGCTCCATGGATGGAAAAAACTCCACACCCAGCTCCACTTCCATGGTCGGAACACTTCTTTTTTGATTCAAAACTCCGAGCACTCATTGCAAGCGAGCACACCCAAGGACGATCAAAACTCCCGACCACGGCCGAACAAGACCCACTGCCATCTCCACTTCCATGGTCGGACACATTTTTTCCGATCCAAACTTCGAACACACCCACTGCAGAAACTCTGATGTTGACAACCCAAAACATCGAACAACCGCCGAAACACCTCCATACATCTAGATGAAGTTCATCCCTCAAACTCCCACTCGTATAGGAGCGCTCGAATGAAATCTTAGATAGATCTAGATCGACTTCAACACCCATGTTTCCCCCCAAACAAAGCACCGAAGCAACTCCATAAATCTGAACCAAAGCTCATCCCTCAAACTCCCACTCGCAAAGGAACGCTTGAATAAAGATCCAAACCAGATCTGAACATCCTCTATTTCGGTCCAAAATCGACCTCCTTCTACTCTGTTTTGACCCTTATACCAAGCACCCCCTGTTGAAACAAAACATACAACCCCAATGCATCAACCAAAAAAAACGGACAACAAACACCAAAAAATTTAAGATCAACAGCACACAAAACACAACTAAGTGGGAAGACATTGTGGGAATCAAGTTTATTAAAAGCAAAAGCCAGCACACAAACACAAGAGAGAGCTCGGCCAGCCAACCGCCATAGCCAAAGGCGGCAATCGGCCGGCCAAAAGTGAGGCCCTTGGGTGGAGGTTTTTAGAGAGAGAGAGGTTCTGTTTTTTTAGAGAGAGAGAGGTTTTTGACCCTTATAGTTTGTCTTCTTTGCATGAACCAATTTAAACACGTAATTTTATTAATAAAGATGAACCCACGACTAATTTTCCAATTTCTAATACAAAAATCTCTTTGATCTTTACGATTAAAACCAATAATTGCATGAATATAATAATTCCAACATTCTTCTTTCTTTGCTTTATAAAACATAAATTAAAGCTATAAAGCCCTTTCAAAAATATTTACATGTAAGAAATTTAAATCAAAATCAAACTAATTTTGATTCTCAAATATAAATTATAATTTATGTCCAAATTTGTCCAAATTTAGATTTAATTTATTTCCTTTATATCAAACCCACAAATTTTAAAATATGAATTAAGTTTTCCAAACTCTTGAAAATTTCATGATGTACGTAAAAATAGAACCCAATTTCATTATTAATAACAAAAATCAAACTTAACTAATGAATTACAAAATCAATTTCTTAGAGTTTCAACTTAAGTTAATTTGTAACCAAAACTTAATTTATGATCATAGATATTCCAAAATGCGTCTAAATTGAATGAAACTTTTAAATTAAATTACATGCATGGGTTAAAGATCAAAATCAAACAAATTTCTAAATTTTAAAACTTTTCCTTTTTTTCTTCAAAATATGAGATTGAATTAGTCCAAATTCTTCAAAATCCAAGATGCATGTATAATTAGAGTATTAAACTTGTAGAATTTACTCATGCATGTAACAATGAGGCTTAATTTCATACAAGATTACAACATCAAACCCAAAATAATTAATTTCCATAATCATGAACCTACCTTAATTTCTTCCTCTTTGTTTTCTAATTTCTTCCAAGTTACATGAATTTGAACCCAAGCTCATCTTTAATTCAAGTGTAATACAAGGATTCTACAAAATTCAAGCTTGAAATCCTTACCTTTAATCTTCAATTTGGTGTACAATTGATGAATTCTTGAGCTCCTTTCTCACATTACTTCTCTTCTTGTATTCCATTTCCTTTACTTGAACTCTCCATGACAAGAGTTTGAGTTCGCTCTCTCTCTCTCTCTTTCTGTTTCTCCTTTTCTCCCTCTCGGCTCTGTTTTGTCCCAGCACACTATGGCTAGTAAACATTTCCCGTCCCTGATCCCCGATGGTAAACATTTCCCCGTCCCCGGCCTTGATCCCGACGGGGAACCTATCACCATCCCCGTCCCCGCCCCCTAATGGGGATCGGGTTTCCCCGACCCCGAAAATTCCCTAGACCCCCCCCAAAAAAACCCAAACAGAGTAGCAACAAATTCAACATCCTCAACATCATCAACAACAAACATCATCAACATCCGATCAAAAAAAATAAAAACATCATCAACAACAACAACATCATCAACATCACATAGAGAGAGAGAGATCTGAGTAGAGAGAGAGCGAGATCGATTTGCTCAGATGTAAGTAGAGAGAAAGAGAACTGCTCAGATTGACTTTGGCATTGCAGCACAGAGAGATCGATTTGGTGCTCAAGCATCGTGGCATCGCGGTGGATATGATTCGGCGCTCTCTTTCTCTTTGAGTGGGTGTGTGTGTGTGTGTGTGTGTGTGTGTGTGTGTGTGAGAGAGAGAGAGAAAGAGAGAGAGAGAGAGAGATGAGAGACGATAAGGAAAAGAAAGAGATCAGAGGTGAGGAAGTGAGAGAGAGAGATCAGAGCCTCTTATTCAAAAGTGAGGAAGAGAGAGAGAGAGTAGAGAGAGGAGAGAGAGAAAATATATGAAATGAAAAAATGAAATGAATGGGAGAGAGAAAAACTAATCAAAAAGTATATATATATATATAACTCTTGTAGTAGAAGTCACATCCTTAGTGAGGCACAAACAAATATTCAGCTGGGGAAAATCTTGGGCACCAATTATAAAGACAGAGAGTCTGAAGCTTTCGAAAGGATAGCTGCTCTGGAATTAGTTGATAGAGAAAGGAGGAAGGGGAAGAGGAAAGAATACGAGTTTTGAGTCTCTTTATGGAAATTTCGGTGCTACAGCAGTTTATATATGAAGTTGATGTCTTGGAATGTTAGAGGGTTGGGGAAGTTAGAAAAGAGGGGAAGAATTAGAAAGCTCATATATGAAAGTAAGGTTGATTTTGTGCTTTTTCAGAAGACCAAGAAAGTTTCAATTTTTGAGAATGATGTCAGAGTATTGTGGGGAAAAAGAAACATGGATTTTATGGCTATGGATTCTGATGGGACTACTGGGGGTCTACTTTGTATATGGAACCCAGATTTTTTTCAATTGGTGGATTGTTGTAACAACCCTCGTCACTGTTTACCGATTAACCACTGATTACTGCTAAACTGAGATTGATTATGATTGGTAACTAAATTGATTGAAGTACTGAACTGACTGACTGAAATCTGGAACTTAATTGATTAAGTGTATCTGTTTAATTGTATGTCTATCTGTTGACTGTTTGATTATCTGTTCATGCCTTTGTGTTTAAATTACGAATTGAAAGCCTCATCGGCAGCCGAATCTGAAATTGATTGATGATTTGTGATCCTTAGAATTAATGTGATTTTATGGCATATTCAGTTAAAATGTGATTTGGTATGATTAAATTGGATTAAAATGAGTTAAATTACAAGAGGTGGACTTAATTGCCATTTTGCCACCTAGTGGACTTTCATGAGCCTCTTAGTTGATCTCTAATGCTAACATTACAACACTTCATCAGCCCATTCTTTCTTAGACTTGCCGACCAAGAGGGAGAGAGGGAGAGAAGTGAGTGTTCTTGAGAGTTGGCTTAGAGAACTTAAAGAATTGAAGGACAATTGTCTAATTAAGCTTCTAGTCTTGTGATTAAAGACTTAGGTAAGGAAATTCAACCTCTCATTGTTGTGTTTAAGTTGATTCTTGCATGGTTCATGTCTAATTGAGGAGCCAAGTCATGTCTTAGTCTAATAATGTTGAATTGGAGCTCATTCCATGCATGCATGTTTGAATTGTTGAGTTGTGAGTTGATTTCATGGTAAAATGTTATATGCATGTTCATATTGTGTTTAAGTCCATGATTTCATCTTGTCCTTGGAAGAATTGGCTCATTAGAGCATGAAATTGAAGCTTTGAAATAGTTTAAATTCATGCATGTTATGTTTGAATTATATTCTTGAAAATTGGTTTGAAATTGAGTTGTTTCAAACACCCTTGGGCTTTGATTTTACAATTGAGCTTTGGAATCATGTTAAACTATGAGTTTTGGGATGTTTTCTGGAAAATTGGCCCAAGAGGATCGAAATTTATGTTTTGAAACTTGGAGTTGAGCTTGAGGTTCAAATCTGGGAATTCCAGATTTTGAACTCACGCTCGAGCGGGGTGACTGGTGCTCGAGCGTGAAATTCGTCCTCCCAGTACTTTGCACTGTTTTGAAGTCTGCTCGAGCGGAATAATTGACGCTCGAGCGGGACATTGTGTCTCATGCTCGAGCGGGTGTCGAGCGCCTAATCGAGCGTGATTTTCACCTATCCAGCACTTTTGACTGTTTTGCAGAACGCTCGAGCGGGTAAGTCTACGCTCGAACGAAAACCTTTGTCTGCATGTTCGCTTGAGCGGAGTAATCTACGCTCGAGCGTGAACCCCATTTTCTGAAAATTTTGAAAATGCTTTTGAAGTGCATCTTTGCATCCTCATCCCATCCTAGGCATTCTTAGGCCTAGTTTAAGACATCTTAATGAGGATATAGATGTAGAACACACCGAAGCAAATTAGGGATTAAGTTATTATCTTTCCCAACTGTGTAGCTTAGTGTGTGTTCAATCTGTAACTGTGTAGGGTTGGCGACTGGGGACGCGCTCTAGCTTAACTGTAGCCCAGAACTCTGTGAGTAACAACTGTGTAAAGATATGTTCAAAATGATTATCTTCTGAACAATTGAACTGTACTGCTTTCTGAACTGATACTGTTAATTGAATGAATGTATGTCCTATATTTTGAATTGTATTGTGGCATCCTTAGCAACTACTGTTTACTGTTACTATTACAGAGATCTCTGTCGGTTCCCTTGTTGGAACCACTACTGTTATTGATTGATGGCCATCATTTACTGTTCGGTCTTCTAAGACCTACTGTTTACTGTACTGTTATGCTAATGGATGTACCACATATGACTGAATTACTGATATACTGAATTAATGAACTGTTTTCATTACTGTAAGGACATTCATTCTTAACCTCTTTACGCATTACGTTATTCACTGGGCTTTAGCTCACTGTTCATATATATATGTAGGTGTACAGGCACCAGACCATGGTTAGAAGCGTCAGGGTAAGCTCCAGTTTTGTCAAGCCAACCACTGTGCCTCACTGCGAGGTTCCGAGCCCGTCAAGTTATGGCTTAGGGGTGTTTTAATTTCCCCGTCTGTCTCTGTATCTGCTTGTATTATAGATTGTTACTATACTGCTTAATAGGGATTAGGTCCCTGAACTGAATGATTGTATATATGTACATACTGTTCTGTACTATTCATGTATATGTGTATGAAAAGTCTTTTTGGCATACAGACTGTCACAGCTCATTGGACATTGTTTATTTATTGTTTCGGCTTCCGCCATGCCCCTGTACTCTGTTTTATTGTATTACTGTTAAGTAGGCCTTCGGTAATCTTGGATTACTGGCCGGTTACGGTGCTAAACCCATAGGGGCGGGTTTGGGTCGTGACAATTGTTGTAGCAGTAGGAGATTTATTCTCCTCTTTGGTACCTTGCTGAATACATTTGATTGTACTATTTTGAATGTGTATGCACCAAATGAGGTGAGTAGTAGATGTAAATTTTGGGAATCCTGGCTGAAGTTAAAATCTGAGTTCCCAAAACCATGGTGCTTGAGGGGTGACTTAAATGAGATTAGGAATATTAGTGAGAGGGTGGGTTGTTCCAGAAGAGATAAGGGGATGTTGAATCTAAATTCCTTCATTAAGAGCCGTGAGTTAAATGATTTACCATTGTTCGGCAGGAAGTTCACATGGTGCAATACTCAAGATAGGGAGAAATGGAGTAGGATAGATAGAATTATGCTTAATCCGAAGTGGATGCTGAAGTTTAACTTCAAATTATGGGGTCTTCCTAGGCTATTTTTTATCATTGTTCTATTTTGCTAATGGATGATGAGAGGGATTAGGAACCTATGCCTTTTAGGTTCATTAATGCCTGGACTCTTCATCCAAGTTTTCCCTCATTTGTGGACAAAGTTTGGCATGTATCTAGAATTATTGGGAGAGCAGGGTATGTTTTGTTTCAGAAACTGAAAATTCTGAAGTTGAAGCTAAAAAAATAGAATTGTGAAGTTTTTGGAAATCTATCAACAAAACTCAAGAAGGCAGAGAAGGAGTTGGTTGAACTGGACATTCTAGCTTAAGGTAGACCTCTAGAGGAGGTTGAAAGGTTTAGAAGAAGAAAAGTGAGAGGTGAAGTTTGGAAGCTTAGTAGAATGGTGGAATGGCTGTGACAATAGAAGTTTAGAGTAAATTGGACCATCAATGGGGATAAAAACACTAAGTTTTTTTTTATATTATGGCTAGCAGCAGAAGGAGTAAAAATTCAATTAATTCCATCATAGTTGAATGTGAGGTCTTTGAGGAGCCAGCGAAGGTAAAGTATGAAGTCTTACAATATTTCAAGAGATAGTTCATTGAAAGCTGGGTAAGAAGACCAATTCTAGGAGGATTGTTTAAGTCAGTGCAAGCAAGTTTTGTATTTCATGATCTTGAAGTAGTGTTCACTGAAGAGGAAGTAAGGGCAGCTGTTAAAGAGTGTAATGGTGATAAGGCTCCAAGCCCGGATGGGTTTAATCTCCTCTTTTTTCAGAAATTCTGGGCGTCAATTCAACATAAGGTTATGCATTTCTTGAGAGAATTTCATGCTTTTAGCAAGCTTCCCTATGGGATTAACAGTTCATTTATCACCCTTATTCCTAAGAATGATAATCCCTGTGGTCTATCTGATTACAGACCTATTAGTTTGGTGGGTAGTTTGTACAAAATTTTCTCTAAAGTTCTGGCTCATAGACTCAAGAAAGTTCTTCTTGTAGTTATTGGGGAAACACAATCTGCTTTCTTGGGAGGGGAGAAGTATATTGGATGGGTTGTTTATTGCTAATGAAATAGTTGATGAATGGAAAAAATCTAGAAGAAAATGTGTTATTATCAAACTAGACTTTGAGAAAGCTTATGATTCAAGCAATTGCGAATTCCTATTTTCTATGTTATCTAATTTTGGTTTTAGAACTAAGTGGATATCCTAGATGTGGGAATGTATTTCTACAGCAAGTATAGCGATCCCGATTGTCCCTCCACTATTCTGTTGTATTCCGGACTCGGTTCCGTGAAATTGGTGGTTGTATACCTTGTTGTTATCCTTTGATTCCACCAATGTGAGTTTTAGGATGTTTTGGGCAGGTGGAGTGCAGGTTGGTTGAACCTTAGTCTTAAATCTAGTTGTCCAGGTTTTTGGTGTTACGCTCGAGCGGATTTGGTTTTTGGTTGTCCGCTCGAGCGGGTCTTTTTGCGCTCGAGCGGGGTTTACACACTTCATGTATTTCGTGGCCCTGCAAAACTTCTGCAGGTGTGTTTTCTACGCTCGAGCGGGTCGCGCTCGAGCGGGATTGTTGGCGCTCGAGCGGGAAGTCCTTTTCCTGTAAAGTTCTGGGAGATGAAAATCTGCGCTCGAGCAGACTGGTTTTCACGCTTGAACGGATGTGTTTTGCTTTTGTTTCTTGGCGCTCGAGCGGTTATCTATGCGCTCGAGCGGGACCAGATGTTTGTGCTTTACGCTCGAGCGCTCTATTCTACGCTCGAGCGGGTCATGCGTATATGAGTTATTCGCTGGGTGATTTTAAATCACTTTTCACTTTTCTTTCTCTCTCCTACTTTTTCTAAAACCCATTTTGAGAGCCCCTCTCTCTAGAAACTCCCTTCTCTCTAGGGTTTGATCTAGTTAGAGAGTCCTCATTCTCTTTGGCCTTTGTAAAAGTTGTGTTGATCGTTGAGGGCGTCGTTTTGATCCGAAAATCTTGGCTTTTGGAACACTTTGGTTTTGGTCTCTTCCCCATCCGAGCTCTAACTTCGAGGTAGGGATATCCTACTCCTCTTTATGAGCTTTGTCTTTAAATTTTAGCATTTTGATATGTTGGGGGTTGTTGGGTAATTTTGAGAGAGTTTGGGCCTTTGTGTAATTTTACAAAAGTTGGGGTTTTTAATTATGTAAAACCTAAATGCATGTTTGGCATGAAGGAATGAAATTAATGTTGAAACATTGATGAAAATGAAACCGTGGGGGTTGAAATGTTAGTTATGGAAAATGCCCTAATTACATTGATTGATTAATTTGTATAATTAATTGTTGGAAATGAGGGGTTGAATTGAGATTGTGGAAATTGGAAAGGGAAGGGATTAGAGGGTGTAGTTGGATCATTTATCACTCACCAAATTGAAACGTTGATTTAATATCCATTTTGTGCATTTATTTTCTGTTTAGAAATAACTACTTTGGGCTATCGGTGGAGGATAGTCTTGATTGTTGTAGACAATGCATGATGATTAGGCAAACTAAAACTAATCGATTGAATGCGTCATAGAGTATGACGGTGGATAGAATACATTAATTTTATGTATTGATTGATTGTGTGTAGAACCTTTGTGTTTATATGCATTGTGTGTAGAGGAGGAGATGGGGGATGTACTCCGCGGTTTAGGGGAAGATGGGGGATGAACCTCTAAACCGGATAGTGTTGGGAGGAGATGTGGGATGAACTCCGTAGATACAGCTCATATGCTTGTCTAGAGAAGTGAAGATACAACTCATAGGCTTATCTTTGAGAAGTGTGGATACAGCTCATATGCTTGTCTAGTGAAGTGTGGATACAGCTTATATGCTTATCTGTTGATGTGTTGATATAGCTAATATGCTTACCTATTAAATAAAGGTAGAGAATGAAAAGTGACATAGACTTGTATGTTATGAAATTGTGATGCGATATATGTGGATGTATCAGTATTGGCCATCTATCAATTGCTAATCTTTTAGTCATTGTTCATAGTTGGTTTAGTATATCTCTGCTAGGCTGTGGTTCACCCTATATGGGAACATCATTTTCAGGTACAAGTAGCATGCCACCTCCAAGGACATAGCTTGGGAGGCTAGAGGCGGACAGACTTTTGTTGTCTTATTTCCTTTTAATGTATTACATGTAAATTCAAGCCAAGGGCTTAATGTGTAATTGAGTTAGTACTCTCTTTTGTAACCAAGTGTTAACTTGGAAAGCTGTAAGCCCGTAGGGCATTTGCTTTTGTTGTTAACATGTAATACTTTAGTAATGAAGTACTCTGATGAATTGAAGAATGTAGATCTTTTGTATATAAATGTATGTTTATATTGATGGGTTTAATGTTATATTTTTGAGGGTGTTACAACTTGGTATCAGAGCGTACCGGGTTCGAATACTTTGGGTACGTGGGAAGTGATTAGGATCACAATGGGTTTGTCTCGCTTGATAGAGACTTAGATGTAGTGTCATATGCTATGTGTTTAATTGATAACATGCTTATGTGACTATGTGGGTATGGGATTTAGTTTCTAGGATGTTGATTGGATCCTTGGGTTTCTGTGAGTCTTGTTGGAAAGGCACTTGATCAATACTGTTTCTAACCGGAACTCTAGTAACGCCTCGGGACTATCATTATCCGGAAATGAAATTCGTAAGTGCTTATGTGTTTATGTGCTTACGTGGAATGAATTACAGTTGTCCATGCATTAGGACGCGAGTGTTATAGCTTCGGCACATTTGTGAATGTGCTAATAGTCTTGGTTACCTTTATTAGGATGTCATGACGAGGGCATGGTAGGCGTGGCAGGCATGGTAGGCAGGAGGTACCTCTGCCGGATGACGTTCCGGCAGTGCAGGAGGGAGTTGGTCAGGCCAACGTGGCCGAACCAGCGGGTCAGCAGGCTATGGGTGCCTTGGCCCGAGAGATAGCGAGAGCTTTGGGTATTCTCAGAGCTGAGAATCAAGTTGCTGAGGCAGGGCCTTCTTTCTTGAAGAGGGAATTCTTCCGGTCTAACCCGGACGAGTTTGTTGGGGATTCGAATGAGCCACTTAAGGCTGACGAGTGGTTGGAACAGATGGAGAAGACGTTCGAGATGCTTGGCATCGAGGACGGGACTTTGAAGGTGACCCTGGCATCCTTCCAGCTGAAGGGAGATGCGGGTCAATGGTGGAAATACGAGAAGGGCAGTGTTGGTGGTGCATGGGAGGCGTTTGTGAATGCTTTCCAAGAGAAGTTTTTATCTTCAGCTACAAGGGAGAAGCTGAGGGAACAGTTTTGCCAGCTTAAACAGCAGGGCTTGTCAGTGGCCGAGTTTGAGGCTACTTTTACCAGTCTGTCCAGGTTTGCACCTGAACTGGTGGCGTCCGAGGAACGCCGTTGCTTTGAGTTTGAGCGGAAGTTGAGGCGAGGCCTCAAGTTGAGGGTTGGTGGATCTTTCATCTAAGAGTATAGACGTCTGGTGGATGCTGCAGCTCATATGGAGCTCATGATGCAGGAGGAGGATGAGGGGCAGAGAGGCTCCAAGAGGAGCCAAGATGGTTAGGGTGACGGCAGGAGACAGAGGGGTCCTAACCCTCAGCAATCTCAGGGTGGTTTGGCTAGGTCGACCTTTCCAGTGCCGATTACAGGCTCCGAGAGAGGTAATTAGGGGGATTTCACCTGTTACAAGTGTGGCCAGCTGGGTCACAAGGTTTTTGTTTGCCCGCAGAAGGGAGGGGGTCAGCGAGCTGCTTCTTTATCAGCTAAACCTCAGGGCCAGAGTCAGGGCAGGGGCCAGTCCTTGTTTTGCAATCAGTGTGGTCAGCCCGGGCACTTGAAGAGGTTTTGCCCGCAGTTGAGTGCCACTTCGGGAGCGTCTGGTTGTAGGCAGACACAGAGTTTTCAGCCAGCTCAGTCTGCGCAGGCCCCGAGGGCCAACCCGGGAGCTTCGTCATCCCAGTCTGTGCAGCAGTCTTTTGCTCCTAGAGGTGAGCAGCTGGATCAGGGGCCTACAGGGCGCGTGTATGCTGTTACCGCGCAGGATCTAGTACCGGCTCCATCAGTAGTGAGAGGTACTTTTCTGTTTTGCAACTCGGTTGCTACTGTGTTGATTGATACGGGTGCGTCTCATTCTTTTATATCTGCTGCATTTGCATCTGTGTTGGAGTTGGAGTTAGCACTATTGGCATCTCCTATATGTGTAGTGTCGCCTGTTTGTGGTGAGTTGATCTTGAAACAAGGTGTTAGGGGTTGTGATATAGAGGTCGCCAACCATAGGCTTTCTTTTCCTTTTGTTGTCATGCCTATGAAGGGTTTTGATGTTATTTTGGGTATGGACTGGCTATCGTCATACCGAGCTGTTATTGATTGCTACCGCCAGAGGGTCACCGTATGTACCTTGAGCGGGGAGTGTTTCCATTTCTTGGGGGACCGGGTTGGTAGTGTGTTGCCACCGGTGTATGATCCGCGAGGGCGGGGAGAGCTTAGTGGTCTACTTGCTAGCTTTATCAATAGTGAGTGTGATGAGACCCAGATTCTATTGCCGAGGGTGGTTTGTGAGTATTCGGATGTCTTTCCCGAGGATCTCGTTAGTTTGCCACCCCACCGAGAGATCGAGTTCTCTATTGATCTAGTGCCCGGCACGGCGCCGATTTCTATGGCACCCTATCGTTTTGCTCCAGCAGAGTTGGTTGAGTTGAAAGTTCAGCTCCAGGAATTGCTAGATAAAGGTTTTGTTCGCCCTAGTGTTTCGCCGTGGGGAGCACCGGTCTTCTTTGCTAAAAAGAAAGATGGTGCCTTGAGATTGTGTATAGACTACCGGAAGTTGAATCGGGCTACGGTCAAGAATAAGTACCCTATGCCCCGTATAGATGATCTGTTTGACCAGTTGAAGGGTTCCCGTTGTTTCTCTAAGATAGACTTGAGATCGGGTTACCACCAGTTGAGGGTCAGGGAGGAAGATATTCCGAAAACGGCATTCCGTACGCGGTATGGCCATTATGAGTTTCTGGTGATGCCATTCGGGCTTACCAATGCACTGGCAGTCTTTATGGACTTGATGAACCTGATCTTCCGGGAATTCTTAGACCGTTTTGTAGTCATTTTCGTGGACGACATCTTGATTTACTCACCTTCAGAGGAGGAGCACGAGGAACACTTGAGAGTGGTACTTGAGTTGCTTAGAGCCCATAGGTTGTATGCCAAGTTTGGGAAGTGTGAGTTCTGGCTAGAAGAGGTGAAATTCTTAGGCCATGTGGTATCCGGGGAAGGGGTGTCTGTTGATACATCCAAGGTAGAGGCAGTGCAAGATTGGGCACAACCTAAGAGTGTGTTTGAAATCCGCAGTTTTCTGGGATTAGCTGGGTATTACTGTCGGTTTGTGAAAGATTTCTCTAGGCTAGCTTCGCCGTTGACTAGATTGACGCAGAAAGGGGTCAAGTTTGTATGGAGTGAGACTTGTGAAAAGTCGTTCCAAGAGTTGAAGGTTAGATTGACCACCGCTCTGGTTTTGATTATTCCGAAGAGAGGGTCGGGTTACGCAGTTTATTGTGATGCCTCACGAGAGGGTTTGGGTTGTGTGTTGATACAAGAGGGGAAAGTGGTAGCTTATAGCTCACGTCAATTGAAAATTCATGAGAAGAATTACCCTAAACACGACCTAGAGTTAGCAGCAGTGATCTTTGCCTTGAAAATTTGGAGGCACTACCTTTATGGTGAGAGGTTCGAGGTGTTCTCGGACCACAAGAGTTTGAAGTATCTGTTTACACAGAGAGACTTGAATTTGAGGCAGAGGAGATGGATGGAGTTCATTGAGGACTATGATTTTGAGTTGCACTATCACCTAGGAAAGGCCAATGTGGTGGTCGATGCCCTTAGTAGGAAATCCATTGGTGATGTAGCCTATATTGCCATCCAGGAATGGGAGATGTTAGGTGCACTTGGCGAGTTTGATTTGCATCTGGGCAAATCTGTTGAGGCTGCGGCCTTGTTTTTTGTTGTTGCGCAGCCTACACTTGTGACTCGAGTGTTAGAGGCACAGAGAGGTGACCTTGAGGTAGAGTCCTCCCGAGAGAAGATCTCCAGTGGGAAAGTTGAGAAGGGTTTGACGGCGTATCCCGACCAGAGTGTGAGATACCGAGACTGTTTGTTTATGCCGGAGTCTTGCCGAGAGGAAGTACTCCGAGAGTTCCATCATTCACGCCTTGCGGTGCATCCGGGAGGCACTAAGATGTATCTGGATTTTGGTCGCCAGTTTTGGTGGCGGGGTATGAAGAGAGATGTGGCTGTTTTCGTGTCTAAGTGCCTTACTTGCCAGCAAGTGAAGGCCGAGCATCAGAGGCCAGCGGGTTTGTTGCAACCCTTGCATATTGCCGAGTGGAAGTGGGAGCATGTCACTATGGACTTCGTTGTAGGTCTTCCGAGGACTCAGCGGGGTAGTGATGCCATTTTGGTAGTCGTAGACCGGTTAACTAAGTCGGCGCACTTCATTCCTATGCGCGCGAGAGATTCGGTGGATCATTTCGCCGACTTGTATATTCGGGATATAGTGAGATTGAACGGGGTCCCAGTGACGATCGTCTCAGATAGAGATCCTCGTTTTACTGCTAGGTTGTGGCAGAGTTTGCAGAGTGCCTTGGGAACTAAGTTGACCTTTAATACGGCCTATCATCCTCAGACTGACGGGCAGTCCGAGCATACTATTCAGATCCTTGAGGATATGCTTCGAGGTTGTGTCCTAGACTTCAGTGGGACGTGGGAGAGGCACTTGCCATTGGTAGAGTTTGCCTACAACAACAGCTTTCAGTCTAGTATCGGTATGGCACCGTTTGAGGCCTTGTACGGCTGACCGTGTAGGTCTCCAGTTTGTTGGGCCGAGGTGGGTGATGCACCTTTGTTGGGTCCGGAATTGGTGAGGGAAACGACGGAGAAAGTTGAACTTATCCGTAGGAGGCTGGTTACAGCCCAGAGTCGTCAGAAATCTTATGCCGACCGTAGGAGGAGACCTTTAGTGTTCGAGGTAGGTGATCATGTCTTTCTAAAGATATCACCTAGGCGGGGGTTGATGAGGTTTGGGAAGAGTGGGAAGTTATCCCCTCGGTTTATTGGTCCTTTTGAGATCCATGTGAGGACTGGCGAGGTTGCCTATCGTTTAGCCTTGCCGCCGCAGTTGTCCGGAGTGCATGACGTGTTTCATGTGAGAATGCTTCGGAAGTATGAGCCGGATCCGTCCCACGTCTTAGATTGAACTGACTTAGAGGTAGATGAGGATGCCTCGTACGAGGAGAGACCGGTTCGGGTCTTGGATAGGCGGGATCAAGTTCTGCGTGGCAAGACCATTCCTTTGGTGAAGGTTTTGTGGAAACATCACGGAGTGGAGGAAGCCACTTGGGAACGTGAGTTGGAAGTCCGCGAGAAATATCCGGATTTGTTTGTTGATGTTTAATTATATATTAAGATTGTGAAATTTTAATGAACTTTAAGGACAATGTATATGTCTTAAGTTGTAAAACATTGTGAATGTTTTGGTTAATGGAAGTTTGTTTTAACATTGCGTATGTTGAGTATCCTGTGGAAATGCAAGCATAATATTAATGTTGCATGTGTTAAGAAATTGTGAAAAACAGGTTGAAATTGGTAGATTTCAAAGGAATGCATGTTGATAATGCAGGTTGTTACGTGTAATGTGAAATGCCTCTTGAAATGAGATGGGATTGACCGGTAATGGGTCGGGTTGTTTAATATTATGTTGTAATACTGTTGAGAATAGAGAAAGCCTGTTTTTGAAAAACTTGTGTTTAATTTCGGGGACGAAATTCTTTAAGGGGGGGAGGTTATAGCGATCCCGGTTGTCCCTCCACTGTTCTGTTGTATTCTGGACTCGGTTCCGTGAAATTGGTGGTTGTATACCTTGTTGTTATCCTTTGATTCCACCAGTGTGAGTTTTAGGATGTTTTGGGCAGGTGGAGTGCAGGTTGGTTGAACCTTAGTCTCAAATCTAGTTGTCCAGGTTTTTGGCGTTACGCTCGAGCGGGTCCTTCTGCGCTCGAGCGGAGTTTGGTTTTTGGTTGTCCGCTCGAGCGGGTCTTTTTGCGCTCGAGTGGGGTTTACACACTTCCTGTATTTCGTGGCCCTGCAAAACTTCTGCAGGTGTGTTTTCTACGCTCGAGCGGGTTTCTTGCGCTCGAGCGGGTCGCGCTCGAGCGGGATTGTTGGCGCTCGAGCGGGAAGTCCTTTTCCTGTAAAGTTCTGGGAGATGAAAATCTGTGCTCGAGCGGACTGGTTTTCATGCTTGAGCGGATGTGTTTTGCTTTTGTTTCTTGGCGCTTGAGCGGTTATCTATGCGCTCGAGCGGGACCAGATGTTTGTGCTTTACGCTCGAGCGCTCTATTCTACGCTCGAGCGGGTCATGCGTATATGAGTTATCCGCTGGGTGATTTTAAATCACTTTTCACTTTTCTTTCTCTCTCCTACTTTTTCTAAAACCCATTTTGAGAGCCCCTCTCTCTAGAAACTCCCTTCTCTCTAGGGTTTGATCTAGTTAGAGTGTCCTCCTTCTCTTCGGCCTTTGTAAAAGTTGTGTTGATCGTTGAGGGCGTCGTTTTGATCCGAAAATCTTGGCTTTTGGAACACTTTGGTTTTGGTCTCTTCCCCATCCGAGCTCTAACTTCGAGGTAGGGATATCCTACTCCTCTTTATGAGCTTTGTCTTTAAATTTTAGCATTTTGATATGTTGGGGGTTGTTGGGTAATTTTGAGAGAGTTTGGGCCTTTGTGTAATTTTACAAAAGTTGGGGTTTTTAATTATGTAAAACCTAAATGCATGTTTGGCATGAAGGAATGAAATTAATGTTGAAACATTGATGAAAATGAAACCGTGGGGGTTGAAATGTTAGTTATGGAAAATGCCCTAATTACATTGATTGATTAATTTGTATAATTAATTGTTGGAAATGAGGGGTTGAATTGAGATTGTGGAAATTGGAAAGGGAAGGGATTAGAGGGTGTAGTTGGATCATTTATCGCTCACCAAATTGAAACGTTGATTTAATATCCATTTTGTGCATTTATTTTCTGTTTAGAAATAACTACTTTGGGCTATCGGTGGAGGATAGTCTTGATTGTTGTAGACAATGCATGATGATTAGGCAAACTAAAACAAATCGATTGAATGCGTCATAGAGTATGACGGTGGATAGAATACATTAATTTTATGTATTGATTGATTGTGTGTAGAACCTTTGTGTTTATATGCATTGTGTGTAGAGGAGGAGATGGGGGATGTACTCCGCGGTTTAGGGGAAGATGGAGGATGAACCTCTAAACCGGATAGTGTTGGGAGGAGATGTGGGATGAACTCCGTAGATACAGCTCATATGCTTATCTAGAGAAGTAAAGATACAGCTCATAGGCTTATCTTTGAGAAGTGTGGATACAGCTCATATGTTTGTCTAGTGAAGTGTGGATACAGCTTATATGCTTATCTGTTGATGTATTGATATAGCTAATATGCTTACCTATTAAATAAAGGTAGAGAATGAAAAGTGACATAGACTTGTATGTTATGAAATTGTGATGTGATATATGTGGATGTATCAGTATTGGCCATCTATCAATTGCTAATCTTTTAGTCATTGTTCATAGTTGGTTTAATATATCTCTGCTGGGCTGTGGCTCACCCTATATGGGAACATCATTTTCAGGTACAGGTAGCATGCCACCTCCAAGGACATAGCTTGGGAGGCTAGAGACGGACAGACTTTTGTTGTCTTATTTCCTTTTGATGTATTACATGTAAATTCAAGCTAAGGGCTTAATGTGTAATTGAGTTAGTACTCTCTTTTGTAACCAAGTGTTAACTTGGAAAGTTGTAAGCCCGTAGGGCATTTGCTTTTGTTGTTAACATGTAATACTTTAGTAATGAAGTACTCTGATGAATTGAAGAATGTGGATCTTTTGTATATAAATGTATGTTTATATTGATGGGTTTAATGTTATATTTTTGAGGGCGTTACAGCAAGGTTGTCTGTTTTAGTGAATGGCTTACCAACAGAGGAGTTTTCTCCACAGAAAGGTCTCAAACAAGGTGATTCTCTTTCTTCTTTTCTATTCAACATAGTGGCTGAAGGTCTGAATATCTCAATGAACAGAGCTTACGAGAAAGACATTACTAAGGGGGTAAAAGAGGTAGTGATATCCCATCTCCAATTTGCTGATGATTCCATTATATTTTGTGAGGCAAATATGGATCAAATAGTGCACACAAAGAGGATCTTAAGAAGTTTTGAAATATTGTCTGGAATGAGAATAAGGCCAAGTTTGGCAACTTTCAAAAAAAACAAAAAGTCAAAAAGTTACATAAAAAGTAAAAAAAGTATTACTATTCATAAATAAAAAATATTTTATATTATATATTTATAATACAAATTGAACGGTGGACGTGATAGCCGTCCTTGTCAAACCAGGCCATTAAGCACTTGTATTGGGGCAAAAAAATAATTCCATAGGTAAAGTTATAAAATTTGTGGTAATATTGGGCCCTTGGGGGTCCACTAAGGATTACTTTTTGATAATCCAAACCGTTCATTGTGTAGAACTCGTCGAGTAATATATGTCTGTAAAAAATCACACTAATCGGATATCGTTAACTACATGATCAAATCAGTTTTATATAAACAAAATGGATGGTGTGATTGTTAACTATCGAAAAAAACTAATCCGATCATATAGTTATCGATATCCGATCAAAGTGATTTTTTAGAAGCATATAATACTGGACGAGTTGTACATATTGAACGGTTCAGATTATCAAAATGGAACCCTTAGCGGCCCCACGGACCGACCGTCATTGTCCAAAAGTTATTTGCCCCGAAGGAGGCTATTATTTCTATGGAGACATCCTGGGCAGCCGCAGGAGAGTCGTACGGTCCATTACCTTTCTTCCACTATACACTTTATTTATACAATTTTTTATTACACATCTTTTCATAAAAAGTAAAAAAGTTAACCCAAACATTCATATTTTTTTCCTCAACTTTTTAGTTCAAAAATACAAAAAGTGCACTTATTTAGGACACCCCAAACAACCCCTAAATTTCCACAAGAGTGTAGTGTGTGGTGTGGTTGTGGATGAGGAACCTTTGGTTTCTTTCGCTGATATTCTAAACTGCAAGGTTCATGGCCTGCCACTCAAATTTTTGGGTCTTCCCTTAGGTGCTAATCCAGGGAGGAAATCAACCTGGCAGCCAGTTTTGGATAAGGTAAAATCTCGGTTGGCTGGGTGGAAGAGAAGGCTCCTCTCCTTTGTAAGTAGATTAAATTTGATTAAGTTTGTACTGTCTAGCCTTCCTATTTATTATCTAACTTTGTTCAAAATGCCTAGTGGAGTGGTTATAGAAATTGAAAGGCTTGAAGCTTTTTTCCTATGGGATGGGAATGGGTTAAAGATGAAGGTTCATCTGGTGAATTGGGTGGAAGTATCCAAAAATATGAATCAAGGAGGACTAGGGATTAGGAGAATTAAGGATGTCAATGTAACTTTACTTATTAAATGGTGGTGGAAATTTGGAAGTGAAGTAAATGCTCTATGGAGAAAATTGGTGCGCAGTAAGCACATGATTGAGGAGGCTAGTTGGATACCACATGTGCACTCATCATCTAGACAATCTAGAATTTGGAGAGATGTTCTTTCAATTGTAGGTCATAATCAACCTCTAGTGGAGTTCTTTGGGGCAGTATCAGATAAAGGTTGGGAATGGGCATAGAATTAAGTTTTGGTTTGATAAGTGGGTTGGAAATAGGTACCTTAAAGATGAGTTTCCTAGACTCTTTAGTTTGTCAAATGACAAGGAGGGCACACTGTCTTATTTTTCAGAGAGGAAATCTAGCTTCGTGGAGTGGAGCTTTGCCTTCAGAAGGGTGTTATATGATTGAGAGAAAGCAGAGGTCAATAGGTTAGTGGCAGCATTGAGGGAGACCCCTTCTCTAAGTCCTGATGTTGAAGACTGTCCTATTTGGAATGGTTCTATTGGAGGTAACTTTAAGGTATCTGATATCTATAGGTTCAGTGATTTCCTTTTGGGCCCTCATATCAAAATTTGTAAGTTTATTTGGAACAATGGTATTCCTCCAAAAGTTCAATTTTTTAGTTGGTTGGCTTGGAGGAATTGAGTTAAAACAAGGGTTTTTTTACATGTTGGTGCCCTTAATAGTAGTGCTTCTGTTTTATGTGCTTTTTGCAAAAGTGAAAATGAATCTGCTATATATATTCTGCTACACTGTCTATTTTCATGGAAAGTTTGGTCTGATTTGATGCATTAGTGGGGGTGTTTGTGGGTAATGCCAAAGTCTATTAATTGCTTATTCTAGCAGTGGCTAGGCTGGAATCATAAGAAATTGGTTAGGAGGTTATGGAGGGCATTACCTTCTATTGTTCTCTGGTCCATTTGGAAGGTAAGAAATGATTGTGTATTTAATAGAGTCTAGCCTAGTGGGTTTGAGTTATGTGAAACTATTAAGGTTAGATTTGCTCTTTGGGTTAAAACTTCATCAAATGGGATCATGTACTCTGTCATGGACATAATCAACAATCTAGAACAGATTAAGGATTGCAGCTGAGATTTGTTCTGTCATATGCTGGCTGCTGTTTGGGTGTTTTGGGGGCTTTTTGAATTTTGGATTTTGTTGGTCTGCTGATTTGCTGGTTTGGTGAACAACTGTTTCACCCCAGGCTGTGCTGGTTTGGGTAACACCTGTTGGTCTGCCACTATGTGTTATGAGCTGGTCTGTAATTTGCTTGTTACTGTTTGTGGTGTTTTGGGTGGCAGTTTGTTATCTGTTGGTTTGGTGGATTACTGGTTTGGGTAACACCTGTTTTAATCCTGGCTGGGTATCTGTCTGTTGACTGTGTATCTATCTGTCTCAGTGCTGTATCTATCTGGGATTTTAGTGTCTGCTAGGTTGTTGGTTTACTGGTTGTGCTGTGTATCTAGGTTGTACTGTTCCTTTTACTGGTTGTTGGTTTACTAGTATGCTGTGTATCTGCTAGAACTAGTAGCTCTACTGTATGCCTCTGGGTTAGATTTTGTTCCAGGTGAATCTGCATTACATTGAGGCTGCTGATATATTTGTGAGGCTGATGCCAATGTGTTAGTGGTTGCTATTCTTCTGCTGTCAATGTTCTGGCTTTGGTTATATTTTGTGGAGGTTGTGTATCTGCTAGAACTGGTAACTTTGCTGTGTGCCTTTGGTGTTGTGTCACTGTGTGGCCTTTTGCTGGTTGTTGAGGTGAATCTGTTGGCCTTTTTGGTGAATCTGCTGGCCTTTTGTTGTGTCACTATGTGGCCTTTTGCTGGCCTTTTTGGTGTTGTGTCACTGTTATATTGGTCTTGTGTATGGAGTGTTGCTCTTGGTCAGATTTTGTTCTAGGTGAATCTGCTATTCTTCTGCTGTCAATGTTCTGGATTGTGGTTTTCTGGTTGCTGATCTGCTCTGCTGCTGATCTGCTCACTGCTAGGAATGTTTGTGGTCCTGTGAGCTAGTGTTGGTTTCTCACCAACACTATGCTTGATTATCCTTTTTTCTTCTTTTTTCTTTCTCATCCGTATTTTTGAACTCCCATATGTTATGTATGGCTTCATCATTAATAAAAAATTTCTTTGCTGAATCAAAATATATATATCTATATACCACTTCGGGGACAACCGGGGCCGGGACACTTATCACCGTCCCTGACCCGAAATTAATCGAGGATTGATTTTTTAATACTATCTCCGTCCCGTCGGGGGTATTTTTTGAAAAAAAAATCGTTCAAATCAGGGTCGGGGGATCGGGTCCCCGTCAAGTCAGTTTCAAATTGCCATCCCTAACTATGACTTGATGATGTATATATATGCATAAAGCATTGTTGCCTTGTACTTTCCAAAACACACCAACATCCCCTTTTGCATTATAATTTTATAAAAAAAATAAATCAATTACATTTTAATTTAATTGAACACCATTTAATCTTAATTAATCTTGATTAGTCAAATCACAAATCCCATATAATTTAATTAGTCTATTTGGCTTCAATTAAGGCCCAATTAATTATATTTAATTTTTACCATTCTGAATCAGATTTTTAATCAGACTTCGGTTTCAAATATTAAATTAAACTTATTGTCATCATCAATTTTGATTTTCCAAACCATTTAGGCCTTCCTTCAATTTCTAATTAGACTCAAATTTCCGTTAATAAATTATATATTTAAATTGGACACCGCATGAATAAATTTAATTCATAGTAATTACAATTCTCAATTCTCATAATTTAATTAACTCCAATTTGGACCTTATTAATCGAATCTCAATTTTACTAAACTGAATTGAATATTTAATTAAACCCCCATATGGTCCGATACCCAAAATTAAAATAATTCAATTCGTCAATTTCACATTCTTGAGTCACTTAAGCTTTTAATTTCTAATTCCAAAATAAATCCTTAATAAAATTATATACGAATCAGTTTCCATAATTTTCATAAATCCCAAATTAAATGAGAATAATAGGCAATTAAAAATTCAAATCTCATTAATTAATTAAATGCTAATTATTATACGTGGTGGGATCGTCACAGAACAAGTTATGATTTGGTCATGTAGAACACTATTTGTGAATGCGACAGTAAGGGAAACTAATAGGATCACTATAAATGGAGATGCTAGGGAGAGACCTAAGCTGACCTAAGTTGACTTGGGATGCAGTAGTGAAAAAATATATAAATTAATTTAATTTAATTGAGCATATAACCTTGATAAAGTTAAATGGCGAAAAACGATTCATATGGCGGATTGCACTTGATATTGGGACACAATGCTTTGTTTGGTTTGGTATGGTTAGTTTTGAAGCAAAATTAAACTTGCTAATGATGTTGGGAAGGATTCCCTTGGGGTGGGGATGTGTGGTCTTTAATTCAAAAAGCACCTAGGTGTAGTCTTTTATGCTTAAAGTTTTCTGGTAGAGCCTCTTTGTGTCGGTTGTTTTCTATAAGTTAGTTTTAGGATCAATTTTTATTTATTTATTTTATTTCCAATCTTTTTTTTAAAATAGAAAAATGTATTATCCAGCAGAGTTTGTGTTGTCTATGAAGAAATTTAGAGCAATTACACATTTGTGGTGATAAGATCGAAACATTTTTAAGAAATAATAATGTCGTATGGTAATCAAGATGATACATTTTATTTGTGTGGTTTCAGGAATCAAATTTGACTAATATAGTGATTAGAAATTTAGAATGTCAAATCAATCAATCTTGTCGATAAAAAAAAAGACATCCCTTGAAATTTGATTAAAATACGAATCGCTCTCTGTGATTTTGAAAATTATATTTCACCCCTCTCTGAGATTTCTAATTTCATAACAAATCATTCATTTTATTAATAAATCATCAAGTCAGTTAACAGTTTTTAATAATATTAAAAATATGTTTCAATTAATAATTTAGGTAATTTTATTATTATATAGGAGAACAATTATGAATTTTATTTTTTTAGTTAATTTTGTTAAATAAAAATTCTAATAAGAGGGTATTTGTAATTTTTCAAACCACAAGGGACAATATGTATTTTAAGCAAACCTCAGAGGATATTGATAATTTACCCAAAAAAAATCATGTAATCTATAGCTTTCTCCTCCTCTCTTTCTCTCAATGATTCAACTGAACATTGCCCGATTCTCAACAAGGTGAGAAAAACAATTGATACATGTGACACAATCAATAGGGTCCCCCGGCCTTGCAATATTTCAAATACAAGTTCCCAAGATAATACTTTCTAAGTAAGTTTAGTGTAATCCCACTGTTGATTGGGGGGTTTTACTTAAGCTGTTCTTGGTACAAATTTTCTCTAGGATTTGTGACTAGACATGTATTGTGGCAAGTATATCAATTCTCAATGGATAATCGTTGACACTTTTTATAGCATAACTCTTATATGTTAGCCGTGAGACCAAGCTTTGTGAAATTGATACTAATGTTCATTGCTTTGTTTTGCTTAGTTGATTGAAAATCTCATCGAAAACACATTTTAATAATTAAAATAAAGACGTGAAAAGATATACTTTAAATTATTTTTGCCCAATAAGAACTTCATTAATATCATAAATACTTAGTACAAGAAACTGAAAGTACAACTGAGGCAGGTTTCATTTCATGATCATACAGAGAGTGCAAAGAACAGGATTAAGATTTTGAATTTCCCCAATATAACTTATAGATTATTTTGTATTCTTTATTTTCTTCTTACTTTTGTCCCCAGCTTAGCTTTATTTTATAACTACTACTTAAACTTTCTTTGTGCATGAATTTCTTAGCTCTCTCATAAACTCTCTTTAGATGCCTCTTAACCTTAACTAAGTCTAACTTGAATTGTAAGCCTTCCTTGTTATTTATCCAGTTCTCCAGAGGAACAACACCTCTAGTTTTGTCCCATTCAGATACAGTCTCATCCTGGTCAATGTTGTAAACTATATACTCTAATCCAAACCGAACTGCCATTTTTCCGTAGCATAGGCTCGCCAACCAGTAGCACTCCGCTGGCACCATCTGCATCAACACCGAACCAGGCCGCTGGAACACCATGTTGGTTAGTCCGGCGCCATGCACTGCTATCATTGCATGGCTACTATCGATGACCCTAAAAGCTTCATGCATTGAGGACTCTCTGCTGGGCTCGAAAATAAACACCTCGAACCCCGTGTCCTCCGCAGCCCGCCTGATGTTGTCCACGTTGAGGATCCCGCGGGTGCCATTGCGGTTCAGAAACACAAGCCTGGGTTTTCCTTTCGAGGTCCAGGGTGGTGGTGGTGCATGGTGGCTTTGGGAGTATTTAGCTGTCAAAAAGGCACGAAAATCAAGCAGAGACTTGGGATGGGGTCTACGTTGTAATGTGGGGTCCACGGTTGAGGCACCGTGCGATATGAGTCCTACGATTGCTGATGGGAAGCAATGGGTAGCTGTTTCTTGGTTGAAGTCGATGATCTGGTGGCGGGTGTAGGTTGATAATATGTCGTTGTAGTGGTGGACCCACCCATGACTACAGTTGAAGATCCCAATGACGAAATCATGATCGGGGAAGAATGTATCAACGGTGATGAAGAGCGGAATGAAGATTTCGTTGAAGCTATGGTAGTAATTTGTGGTCCAGTCACCTCCTGCATTGAATACTAGGGCTGGACTAGTGTGTGTGACCGCACAAGAAACATTGGGTGGGGCTGTGGTGAGAGTGAGCTGCCTCACGACATTAATCGGTGTGTGTTTAAAGTTACGAGGAAAAGGACGGATCTTCTCCATCAATTGTGGGGTCGAGTTAGTGGGGTCCTCTGTGAAAAAAATTGCAGACGTTGGATCCATGATGGTTGGATGCTTGAGATAGCACATGTCATATTCAAAATGAGTACGGTCACAGCTGATTGCCCGTGTGGACTCTGGGCTCTCCCAACTCCATTTCTGTTCTATACATAGACAAAGAAGATAATGGTTAGTATTTTTATTGAAAAAAAATGCTACAACCTTTTGCACTGTATTTTTATTTTATTTTTATCTATATATATTAAACATATTCTTCTCATTTTCCCTAAAAATCTATCCAAACAATAGAAAAATATTTAGATTCTTTTGCTTTATTTTCTTTTCCCATGTTTTTCCTTTTCCCTTTTCTCCACAAATCGGCATGAATTGGAGATGTGAAAACATACCTTGAATCCTTGTTGAACTTGTAGTTATTCTGGACAATGTGTTAGTGATGGCAAAGAGATAGAGAAAAACCACAAGTGCTGAACACACAGCAACAGTCGCTGAAACTTTTGATTTCTTGGACACTCGCAAATGTGGAGCTTCAGGCATAATTGTTGAAGGTTATGTGGATGAAATCTGTGGAACTTCAAACTTTCAATTCAAATCTTGCTCATAGTGTTTCAGCAACCATACCACTAGGCATTCCTTTTCTGTTAGAAAACAGAAGAAATAATCATAAAAACTCAACATTATCAAAGACGATTTTATGTTGGGACTGAGTTGAAGAGAAGTGTAGTCTGGTCTGGTTGGAAAGTTTAGTTGAATCTGTGGAGTGGGTCCCACTTTGGTGATCACCTCTTTTGTGGATCATCGGCCGTAAAAAATAGATTGTTTCGATAATTATATTCTTATAATTTTATCAGATTCATCTTTAAATAAATAAATGATCTATTTTAAAATCATACATATATATATATATATATATGACATTCATTAGCTATTCATATAACAGTGTAAAGGCAATACGTTCTTATGAAGTTTTCCGCATTAAATGGGTTATATATTGACCAACCTGGCAATAAAATCAACAAAAGTAGAGTTTTTTTTTTTTTTTTTTTTTTGGCAACAAAACCCGTGATACAAAAAACCATAAATTATGTTTAGATTGGCCAAACAAGATAGGTATTCACCAAACTGGATTGGAGAAAATTGATATGATACCTATAAAATCCTAGAGAAAGCAATCACTGTTGTTCTAAATTTGCAATTTAATGCATAAATTTTCTAAACTACAGCAAACAATATGCTTATATAACAAAGAAGCAGGGAGAGCATCTAATCACAAAAATCACTTGCAATGTCAACATAATGGCTTGGTTATGGAATCATACAAGGCAGTTCAATATTTTCATTGATATATATATATATATATATATTGCTATGGAATCTCTTAATATAGTTGACCCATGAACCAAACAAAATAGAAAAAGATGCGAAAATGGAAATTTCAGTGATATGAAAACCAACCTGATTGGTTTTACATAAGCATACTCCCCTGTTAGCTGTGGGTAATGCAGAGTGACTGCAGTAGATATGCACCTTGCAATTTCTTGGCTATTTAGGTTTCATTAAAGCAAAATACTTTAAACCACCTCATTCAATGGCTAGGGTATTAATTACTAATGCAGTTTAATTTACAATCCAATATGCAGTTTAAAACAGTCTCAGTAAATATAGGTGGGATTTATTTGATATTTTTTCATTTTATACATTTGACATGTGGAATATGCATGGACTTTTTGTTTTCATCAGATAAAAATAATTTTAGATATATTGGAACTTAGGTGAAACTAATTTGTCAAATGCTTCCGTAGGTTGAAATGGTTTTGTGGAAAAGTTTGGTTCCCATCTTTATCTCTCCTCTCAGCGTGTGTATGCATGTGCGTATTTGTATGTGTGACACATATTTTATCTTCCTTGCTTAGTTGATAAGCAAATCTAGGAATTGGATTTAGATGTAATATCTCTATTGCTATATGACTTGTGTTTGATCAAGTGGTCTCTGGACTCTCCCAGTGTTTTGTTCTATGTGTATATGTCTATATTTTGCAAATTTAAAGAAAGGAAAAGAAGAAAAAGAGATGCTACTATATTAACAATTAATAAAGGCTGTAATAAGTGAAAGGAACACCTACTTTTTGGATACTTTTTGATTTATCTAACCAAAAGAAAAAAGAAAAAAGAAAAAGAAAAAGATCTTCTATTAATATGTCATAAGAAATCTATATGAACAAATTAAGCAGTGTACACTCATTACATTTTGATATACATGACAACCTAAAACACTAATTCAACTGATTAAAACCCCACTTCTAAAATTCAC
Organism: Camellia sinensis; assembly: GCF_055761805.1. Classification (NCBI taxonomy): domain Eukaryota; kingdom Viridiplantae; phylum Streptophyta; class Magnoliopsida; order Ericales; family Theaceae; genus Camellia; species Camellia sinensis. Next base: position 198,583,966 of record NC_138965.1, read on the forward strand.
TTGTCTGTCATGTGAATTGTTGTTCTTAGTAAGCATTTCTACAAAAATTGCATTGATAAACACTTTTTTTCTTCAGATTATTATGGTTGTTTGATCTCTTGATGACTAGGCAATCTTGTAGGAGTTGTGCCTTAATGTTGTTTTTGAATCTTGGATTTGTGAAGAAAAAATTGTGAAGGAAAAGGAAAGAGCAAAGTGAAAAGAAATTAGCTTATAATTCATTCACATTTCTTTTTCTTTTCCCTTCATAAATCCATTTACAAATCCAACATTCAAACAAAGCCTAAAACTGTCGTATATATTACTTGAACCTAAAAAGTAACCATATTACTTTTGCATATGAAAACAACAAAGAAAGAAAACCAAGAAAATAGAAATTACTCTGAATGGTATTGAGATAACATGAAGAGGGAAGTGCTAACCGGAATGGATTACTTGAAAATAGTAGTACCCCACAAGGATATGCAATAATGCTTGACGCCCACTGAATTTTTGTTTTTGTGACCTTTGCAGTTTCAATATGCTGAAAGTTTTAGCAAATTCATTGAATGGCTAGGTTTAATTAAGTTATGTTAAATTTACTTCCCCAAGCTTCAAATTTAAGTAGTCTCATTAAATAGCCTGGATTTATTACCAAGTTACTTTGAATTATACATCATATATGTAAGTAGTGGTTATTATGAACTGGTGTCTTGGGTTTAGTGGTAATATGATAGTTAGAATAATGCTATATGTATCAATTAATATACTAAATAGTGTACCAATTGATGATGTTGCATAATTTAAGATATTTTTGGTATTTGTAATTTGTATAATGGGTGAGGTCAATAATAATGTCATAACTAGTGTTGGTATATTAATTAATACACTAATTGGTGCATGTAACATCACTGTGATAGTTATTGTGTAGTAGATGCTTCGGTTCGAATCCCATTGACTATTTAAAAAATAAAGGGTCCAGCTTGTCTCTAATTGGAGATCAAGACTGGACCGTCTAGTTTGGCCCGTGGGTCCATGTTTTTGTTCCGTTTCGTTAATTTAAACCGTTTAATACTGATATGATCAAATAGTTATTGATATCTGATCAATGTGATTTTTTACAAGAATATAGTACTCGACGAGTTCTACACATTTAACGGTTCAAATTATCGAAAAAGGGCCGGACTGGACAGTCCAGTCTTGATCACCAACTGAAGACAAGCTGGACCGAAAAATAAATAGCTGTTATTATTACTTTGTTTACAACACCAAACAATTGTTTGTTTTGTGTTTTGATTATAAGATCAATTTGAAGTGTGTTTGTTTTTATGCCTTAGGAATTATGGGTTCGCTGGTGAATGTCAGTAGCTGGGATTTACATTATAGGGCTCTATCTTGAGCAAGTAATAATAAATAAATAAAATTAAAAGATTTTAAAATTTGTAATGCTCGACATTGTCTGGTAGAGTTTAGTTGGGTTCATCCCTTGTTTGGTCTCATATTCCTGTGACTTTCTTATATAATGTTCTTCCAAATATGCTATTTAGGATTATTTTCATAAACCATAAGAGTTCATGCCAAATTATATTGAGCCATACAGGGCATGGAGTAAAAGTTTGTTTAAATCACTTCATAATTCAACTTGACAGAAATAGTTATTTTAAAAAAAAAAAGAAAAAAAAAAGGTTGTTTGTAATTGTTGAGATTTAAATAGTATGTGGCCATCAATTTTCAAGAGGAATGTATCAAATTAACCTTTTTAGGTATTTTTTCCAATTTCTCTTTTCTATGCATTTAATTCTCTGTTTTATTGAAATTACTATGAACTAATAAAATTTCGTATTTATAGATTAGTCCATATGGTTTGTGTCATAAATCTTTAATTTTTATGTTGCAATCACACTGTAAAAGTAACACTAGTAATTCTAAGAACACATACATTACAAATAGAATTGAGCACCAAAAATACATGGCTGGTTAAAATTTTACAAGATTTATTGATAGAACCTACTTCTGAAAAACATCCATGTCCCAATGTATATGTATTTTTCTGTATCTATCTGTATTCCTATACTCATTTGAAATAACACACAAGGGTAAAATGTTTGAATTGTAGTTGGTGCACCTTGATTTTTTTTTTTTCTTTTTTCAATCTATGTTCACTTTTTCTTTTCTTTTGTTTTTTGTTTTGTTTTGTTTTGTTTTGTTTTGTTTTTTTTTTTTATATTGAAGATGAAAGATTTAGTATGCTCATTCAATGCTGAGTTTAAGAAAAAAATTGTTAGATTTCATACCTCATATATGTCAAATTTAAGGAGTCTTATTAAATTAATTGTCAGAATTCATTACTACTGTAAGTTACTTCATATATAATAGCTAAATCTATATGAAACAGCACTTGTGACTTTGTTTATTCATTTACAAGAAAAATAATTAGATATGTTAAAAAATATTAATCAAAATGAAATCTTTTATTTTTTGGGCTTTAGATTTGTGGTTCTTATCTCAAATAATCTATGATCTTAATTATATCTCTGTTTAATCAAGAGGCATTTTGTTTTTAAGGCCATGAAGGTTTCATTTTTTTTTATTCTAGGTTGGACTTTAAGGTGATTTGTGGAAAATTATGGGGGTAAAAATTATATAATAATGATGCTTTAAATATCTTGGATTATTGGAATATATTTGAATTTTAACATGATACTCAATCACCATTAATATTTACAGACCAATGAGTTTAAAACACAAAATCAATCACACACAGGTAGAGTAATATGACTCTTTCATCATGACACATGCTCACCATTTTTTTCCATGGAGATAATTGCCTTTTCATATGCTTTCTTCAAATATTTCCTAAACCTAACCAAATCCAATTTCACATTTTGTTGCTCTAAGTAAATGTCCATAATTTCTCTGGACCAACCCTTCTTTTGTAAGGACATTGGATCCTTTATCAGCACATCATCCTTCCCATACTTCTCTCCTAGGCTACTCTCCTCCACTCCAATCTTATACTCCATGTATTCCAACCCTAATTCCCGAGCCGACTTCCCGAAGCATTCCTCTGCTATCCACTCCAATCCAATCGCCACCACTTGCACTACCACCGCCCCAGGCCGAAGAAACAAGAAGTTAGTGAGTGCCGCACCATGCACCCCTACAATTGCATGGCTTGAACTTATCATAGTGTACACTTCATCCAATGGAGTCTCAAATTTCGGTTCGAATTCGATGACGTGGAAACCTTCCTTCTCTGCTGCCCTTTTCACATCGACCCTATTCAAGATCACACGGCCAATGCTACCGCTACGGCTCATCAGCACAAGGCGCGGCCGGGATTTGAGAGAGAGGTTGGAAATGAAAGGATGGTTTTGGCCACCATAGGTTTTCTCTAGCATTGCATGGAAATGCAACAAGGTTTTTTGATTTGGTATTAATTTTGGGTCAATAGTCATGAAACCATGTGACAAGAGGCCTATCGTGACAGAAGGGAAACAGTGAGTGGTAGTATCATTATCGAGGTTTATAATCTGGTGCTTGCTGAAACTCCGAAGCAAACTTGCAAACTTTCGAAGCCACCAATTGCATGATTTGGAGATTACAAGGATAGGATCCTCATCATTAGAGAATACTGAATTGACGGTGATGAAGAGTGGGATGAACCGATCATTGAACTCATGGAAGAAGCTTCCGGTGCACCCACCTGCACTGAATGCTAGGGCTGGGGCATTGTGTTGGATCATGCATGGTGGGCTTTGTGGGCCGGATGTGAGAGTGACATCTTTGATTTGGGCCACTGTGAAATTCGCCCATTTTTTAGAGTAAGGCTCGTCTTTTTCCAGCAAGTTTGTTGGGCCCACAGCATAAAAAGTGGCCAGTTTTGGATCCAGCACAGTTGGGCTGCTGAGTGAGCAGATACGATAGTTAGAATAGGACCTGTTGCACTTGATTGGGCTTGGCAATGGAGTGTGAATTGCTGAAGAATGTGGGTCTCATAGTAAGTGTATAGATTAATAGTTATTGAAGCAAATCTAATAATAAAATAAAAAATTATGAATAAATTAATAGAGAATTTTCATGCTTTAATTTAACCAAAAACAAGTGTGTATAAGTGCTTAACAAAAAGAAGAGACTAATAAAATTTGCACCCAAAAAAAGAAAAGAAAAGAAAAGAAGAAGACGTAATGCTAAATATGCGATGTAAATTTAAACTTGTTGTGAATTGCTCAAAATGAACTTGATATGTATATATATACTTCTTTCGTCTCAAATTATTTGTCCATTTTCACTATTTCAAAGATCTAAAACAATCGTTTACACTTTTTAATATTTATTAATTTCTCAATGATTTTTGAAAATTTTATTTATTGAGATATTTTAATTTGTAGAAGAAAAAAAATGTTTTTTTTTTTTTTTGGTTTGTGAAAATATATTATTTACTAACCCGATTAAAGGCATGAATGTTGAAAATTCATAAATAATTTGGGATGAAGGGAGGATATAATTTAAATTATATGTATAATCAAGCATGAAAAGATGGAGAGAAAAAAATATATATATACCTTGATGACTCCTTGTTGAATTTGCAGTACTCAGCTGAGAGATTGAAGAGAACTCAATCTGATATATGAAAATTAGAATGAAGAAAAATATACACAAGATCACCAATATTCTTCTTGATTCCTTCTTCTTCATTGTATGAATCCACCTTCATTAATCATTCATGTATAACCAAACCAACAACATGGCATCACACATGTTTCAAATACTTTAAAAAATATAAATAAAAAAAAAGAAAAAAAAAAGAAGCAGAATTATAAACAACGTGAATTAAACAGTATACACGTGTATAAATATGAATGCTTGTATATTTATTTTTTAATGTATATATAAGTATGGAGTGACCAAGAATTTCAATCTTACATTAAATATTCTGAGAATTTTTCTGTGTTCAATTTTGTGTACGTAACATTACTCTAGTGAGAGGTACGTTAGAATCAACCTTCACCTTTTATGACTTCAATATATATATATATATATATATATATATATATCTATTTTTAGGGTTAATGAAACCGTGCAATTAATTAATAGACTCAATTAAGAACCATTATGGAAGTTTAAAACATTTTAATATTACATACTAGCGTAATTTTAGAAGTTTTTGATATTTGTAACTTATATAATAAATAGAGTCATTAATGATATTATAATAATAATTGATATACAAGTGTATACTAATTGGTGCACGTAGCACTACCGCACAAAAATTATCCTAAAAAATAATATATTTAAGTCAAATTTATTCTGATGTATTTCAATTTTTCCAATCAAGAGAGGTTTGATCCTCTAGTTTGGCAACGCACACACTCAAAAAAGTCAGCTGCTCTTAGAAAAGTCAAAACATTAAAATGTTAAAAAACGGTAAATGTCACATTATTTTTTTTCTCTCATGACAAATAATTTTTTTTTAATAACTTCTTAAATGCATTAACTAAAAAAAATTATAAAAATTATAATAAAAAAAAAGTTAATACTAAACAGACACGATCTAATTCCATTTCCAATAAAGTCAACGAGAATTTCCAATTGAAGTTTAGCATTGGAAATTCACTCCAAATTTAAATATGCACTATATATTTTATTTTTACTGTTTTTTTTTCAAAGTAACTAACTGAGATGAGCTCCTTTCTATACTTTTATCTTTTTGTACCTCTTCATATTTCTTTTGTGGGCACTAATTTGGGCCTATACTGATTATTCGAATCGTCTAACTCGTTGTAGACCCCGTAATAAAGGTTATTCATGCAAAAAAATAATTTCATCGGACATATATAAATACATGAACAAATCACATTTTTATTTTATAAAATAAACGAAAAATATGATTGTAAACTTAAATTATCAATTTTATAAAATAAAATGTAATTTATTTATGTATTCATAGTTATTCAATGTAGCTAATTTTTTTACATGAATGACCTTTATTATGAGGTCTACAAAGCAGATGGTTCGTGAGAGGGGGATTTACGCCAAGCATTGGGGCTGGGCATCGAGCCGGTCTAGGTACAGAAAGATTATGTCGTCCATTGGGCTTGGATCGACAAGGGAATGGTGTTGGGCCGAGCAAATACAGAACGGCATACCTTTTGGGCCAAATTCATCGCTTGGCCGAAGTGATCATCTTAACTGGGAGGGTGGACAATACGCCCTCAGTCGACCAACCTAAAGGGATGGGAACTACTTGATGACCAAGCTACTAGTCATCCGCATCTAACCCGACATAAGGGAGATCAGATTTGACAAAATTCGGCCTTGACGCTGAAGGAACAGTCGATCTAATTTAGCTCAGCATCAGGGAGGTCGGAGTTGGCACTGTTTATCGCCAACTAATGGTTCGGTCAAGTATTCTATGTGGACCAATAACAAGAAGAGAGGAATCCACTCCTGGTATGCGTCAACACCGTTTGGTGGTGCGACAAACAATGTTTGGTGGTTTTGGTCTCTACACATAAAATAAATGTAGAGGGGAGCATAGCCGCTTGTCCAAGGAAAGACAGCAGAGGTAGTACGTTCACAATTCCTAAGATTGCATGGCCAGCCTTAAAAATGAGGAGCATGCATACGTTGGAGGTAAGCAATTTCGAACTCTCTCTTTCTTTACAGTGCTCTGCCTTCCCTCTTCTCCAAAAAGCTAACTTAACCGTCGAAGGGGTTTTTTCGACAAACTCACCCGCCAGGTAGCTCGCATTTGTCTTGTTCACAGTATACGATAGGTCCTAACAGAGTGAGACGAGCTTGGTAGTAAAGAGGTGCGGAGCGAGGCGAATATTTCTCTCCCATACAGTTCGAATCACCTATGTATACTTGGATTAGAACTCACAAAAAAAATATGAACAGATATGAAAAGATAAAATATAGAGGAGAGGTAAAGCATACATGACTTTTCAAAAAAAAATTTATTCCCAAAATGGACTCTCCTATAATTGGGTGTCAATCAATTTTTGCCTTCACATGGGTCACGAACATTCATAGCTACTGGACTTCTGTATATCTTTTGTTGGAGAATGAGATCGTCTGTCTCAAAAAAATAAAAAATAAAAAATAAAAAAATAAAATCCCATGTCCTAATTCACATGGGTAAATATTCATACTACTAATTGTAATGAACATGTCAAATTTTTCATCATAATTTTATTGTCTTAATTAGAAGAAAAATTGTCCTTGATTCTACTATCAAAAAAAAAAAAAAAAAGCTAGAAGATAAATTGAGCAACCCTTTACTCATTTATACAAACAAACCTTTCTAAAAAAATTAAATTGATGCAAAAGTAAATACAAAAAAATTATGTATCCTAGAAATAAACTCTATGATACAAATTTAAATTTTGATATGATATGAATTACATTTAAAAGATAAACTTAATCCACACATTTTTATTTTTAAATTATTTTTAAAATGCATAGTATTCAACAAGTAAATAATCATATCTGTATTAATGTCATCAAAATTCAAATTGAACAATTTTTCATGTTTTAAACAAAGGCCCACTTGAAAACAAAACAAAACAAAACAAAATGGTCCAAAAAATGAGAGCAATTATTCAAATTCAAAGCCCACAAGCATTAGGCCCAAACTATCCCTCTTTAATTGGATCAAATCTCAGCATCGAAAAGATCACTCAAGTGATTGATATTGATGCAATCAAGTGGACCCACTAAAATATGAAATCCATGTCGTTTTCAAAGGTCAGCAATCCCCAACAGAATATCGTAGTTGCATATTGTACCACCCAATCCTACCTCAACTACCGAAACAAATTAAAAAAATTGAAATATTGAAAGGACAAAACAAAGCAAAGACCCAAAATAATATATAAATACTCATGGGAATACTCAATGAGTCATCATGACCAATCAAACCCTGTTGATGTAACAAATGGTAAAGTGTGACAATTTGTGGGACCCCCATGATATAGTAGATTAATTCATACTCCTATAAATATAAAAATAAAAATAAAAAGAAAAAGGTAAACCTCTCTGAGATTTAATTTAATAGTAACTCATTTCTTGACATTATAGAAATTATATTTTTCCATTTGTGATTAATAGTTTTATTTCATAAATTTTATACTTATATAAAAGGTAACAACTCTTAATAAAAAAAATATAAAAAATTACATTAAAAAAAATAAAGTAAATGAAAGAAAGTAAAACAAAACAAGAAAAGAGAATGTATGAATGCAATATCTTTTTAATACTAACGTTAATTTCGTATAAATAATTACAATGATAGGGGCTCAGTGTAATTTTTCAAATGTCATGGGTGATATGTATTAAACCCAAAGCTCAGGAAGTGTAAGTGTAATTTATCCAAAATAAAAATATTTGATCCACTGAAATAGAAGTAATCCGATTCTGTCTAAATGACGTGGACAGACAATTGTCCAGACTATCGGCTGGATAACCAGCGTAACTCTTGTCAATCGTAGTTGTAACTCTTGTCAACCGTCATTGTTATCCTTGTCAACTTGTCACCCTTGTCATTCGGTGTGTCAATTAGCATTCATCTGGATGACCAGCATCTTTTCGAATGACTGCCTGAATGATCGACATGCACAAATTTAAACAATTTAGACGAGTCAGAATTCGATAGATGTAACATTGTTAAAAAATAAATCATAAATGGTATCTTTTGAAAATAATAATAATAATCAATTAAATTCAAATGGTAATCAATCAAATTAATATTAAAAAATAAAAAATGCTCAACATTTCCTAATATATTTGTCAGTGAGGCTTTTTTGGATTGGCAACACGGTTAAAATTTAATTTCTTGATTTTTTAATTTTTTTTTAGGTACATCACTTCTATATTTTTTTATATATGTAAAAAAAAAAAAAGTTTAAAAAAAATCAAAAGTCTAATTTTTAACTTATTTTCCAAAATAAGCCAAAATACTAATTTATTAGTTAAAAATAAGTCTATAACATTTAACGCTTAAAAAATTAATTTGCTTGATATACACTTAATTGTTTGACTTTGTAAGTAATTTTTTAAATAGTTAAAGTGATTTATATATATATATATATATATATGGGATATAAATTTGACAATTATGTTATTCTTTTTAAGCAAAATTGGCCTTTATTAGTTGATAAATTGACTTTTAAAAAAATAAAAAAATACTAAAGATAAAAAAAAGGACATTAAAAAGCTAAAACGCCAACTTATTTTAGTTCTTTTCTTTTCTTTTCTTGATTTTTTTTAAAATTTTAATTTATTTTTAACTTTTCTGGTTCATTTACTCAAGTAGAATTTGAAAGTGTAATTTTTAATTTTTATTTTTTTAGAAGTTCACTAAAAAAATGACAAAAATAGTCATTGAAAAAATTAAGAATTAATTATACCAAAACCTCCTCAATTATTAACGAGTATTACTTTACCCCTCATCTATAAACTTTTGCAAATTAAAATTTTAAATTATCAAAATTGTACAAATACATCATTTTTATAAGTAGTCTGGAGAAAGTAAAAATGTTACATTTTCATAATTAAAAAATTAACATATACGAATTCATAAATAAAATAAATTAATTAACACTCACTAATAATTGAGAGGTTAATGTGATTAAACCATAATCCCAAACACCCACTAAGCTCCCGTTTGGGTAGTGGATTGATTTTTTGACTTTTTGACTTTTTTAACTACTTTAGCCTGGGTTAAAAAATTTGATTTGGAAATGACTTTTTGATTTTTTAATTTTTTTATAAAAAAAATAGTGTAATAATTATGAATTAAATGTAATATTTTATTTATTATAATTAAAATATTTTATTTTGTCCGAAACTAACTTGTGAAAGGGACCTAAAGATTTACTGTAAACCTGCATCAAGTTGGAAAATTGCTATGAGTAGAATCTAATGCAGAAGGTGTCAGATACCTCCAGTCCCATTTAAGTCTTATTTCATTAATGTTACAAATTAAGAACTCAGTCAAAATAAATAAAAAAATAAAAAAAATTAATATGTGGTCTAAATTTAATATATGTATATATATATTTTAGATAGGAGGCAAAGCAAACAAAAAGAAACATTAAAAATAGAATAAAGTTGTCCAAGGCTTCGTTTGGGAAGCCATGGTTTGGATTTTTTTGATTATTTTAATCACAAAAAACAAAATAAGCTATTTTAGCTATAACAAATAAAACATCACATCCAACCTATAATCATTACATTCTTCTTTCACAAAAAAACTCAAAAAAGTCAAAAAGTCAAAAAATCCTTCACAAACCAAGCTTTTAAGCCCAGGCTAAAAAAGCCAAAAAATTAAAAAGTCAACCCACTTCCCAAACGGAGGCTAAGAAATCAACAAAAAAAAAAAATAAGGAAGGTGAAATCTTCTCAATCTAATACGTACAATACTTTTTTATTGATATTTTTTTTATATCTAAATTTGTAATACTTAGTATTAATTCTACAATATCATGAATGGTTGTGGTCAGAGATCAAATCAAAAATCTCGTTTGTTGTTAGTGAATCAAAATAAAAATGAAAAATGAAAAATTCTTACTTAAACATTATTTAAAATTAGTCCAATAATTATCTCAATTTTTTACTCAATTATTGTATATAATTTAATAGCCTACCTAGTGCATCGCAAATTAAACATTGATAATTAAAAACATTTTTTTTTTGACTTTTAGATAATTAACTTTTTTATTCAATTGTAAATAAAAATTATACCAAATAATTTAATATAAAATTTTAAAAGAAATAAATAAAATTATAATTAATTCATATAAATTACACCAAACAATTTAATCATCATTTAAAGTAATTTTATAATTGTATAATTAAAGTGTAAATTTATATGATTTCTCTTAAATTTGGTATGAGTGAGATACACGTGAGTAGTAGTTTTTTTTTTTTATTGTTATTTTATAATACCTTAAAAAGCACAAAACTGGGAGTCATTATTTGAGGGCAACATATGTGTTTGTTTGAGGTGAATTTTATTATTATTTATTATTATTATTATAGTTTTTATCCAAAAAGCTTTTTGAGAGAAAAAAGGTAGATGCTGTCAGCTTCTTTGGGAATCGTGACAGACAGATTGAAAGCTTTGCTGTAGCCCTAGGCTTGTGGGGTCCATATGTTCAATGAGAGGTATTTCCGTTATTATCAAGAGAATTGAGGTTTTTGATGTTAGAAGGGCCAAGTCGTTTAGAAGCCCAAGATTCGTGGACGCAAATCGACATTGGGATTTGAGAGAGACAGAAAGAGAGAGAGAGAGAGAGAGGGAGGAATTTTCATCGCAAGGCTTCCGGATGAGAGAGAAAGTTATATGTACGGACAAATTTGTAAATATCATATTTTTTTTTAACAAGAACAAAAAGATACTTTAAGGTGTTAATACGGTATTGCTAAGTTCACGTCCATGAATGATGGTTGTCAATCTAATTTAGGCCAATATTGGCATGACTTAAATAATACAAAAAGTCAAAAAGTCATTATCCTATTTAAGTCACATCATCTTATTTAAATCACATCATCTCTCTAACACATCACATCAAACTCAACCCAAACCCAATCCATATAAGCCAATAAGTCAAAAAGTGTACTTTTTTTAGAACATTCCAAACCAACCCTTAATATAATTTATAGGAAACTTATTATAGAGACATCAATCCAGCTTCTCAACCATTCTCAGCCTGTGTTTGGCAAGTGGGTTTGAAAGATTTTTTGATTATTTTAGTTATAAAAAATAAAATAAGCTATTTTAATCATAACAAACAAAACATCACATCCAACCCATAATCATTACATTCTTCTCTCACAAAAAAACTCAAAAAAGTCAAAAAGTCCTTCTGAAACCAAACTTTTAAGCCCAAGTTAAAATAGTAAAAAAAACTAAAAAGTCAACCCACTTCCCAAACCAAACCTCAGTAATACCAAGATTCGATTAAAGTATAGCTCGATATCTCAAGGAAGAGCCATTGAAAAATTCAATTTGTGCCCCAAGTCGAACTTGACTTGCTATTGTAAGAAGACAATGCTTTCATCGTTGGGCCTCCAATCTCAGTGGTAAATTTGCAAATATCATTTGAGCAAACATTTACGGCATTTAGAAATGGTTTGAGAATTCACTACTTTAATAATTCGTCCCTTAATTTTTTAGGATAAATTATAATTATACTCTCTGATATTTAATTAAAATATAAATTATTTTTTTATGATTTTAGAAATTACATTCTATTATCTGAGATTTTTAATTTTATAACAAATCGTTCATTTTATTAATAAATTATCAAGTTAATTAATAATTTTTAATGATATTAGAAATATGTTTCAATTAATAATTTAGGTAATTTTGTTATTATATAGGAGAATAATTATGAATTTTATTTTTTTAGTTAATTCTATTAAATAAAAAATTCTAACAAATGGGTATTTATAATTTTTTAAACCATAGAGGGCAGTCCTGTACTTTAAGCCTCCGTTTGGGAAGTGGGTTGGCTTTTTAGTTTTTTGGCTTTTTTGACTATATGAGCCAGGGCTCAAAAGCTTGGTTTGGGAAGGGCTTTTGGCTTTTTGATTTTTTTAATTTTTTTGCGAGAGAAGAGTGTAATGATTATGGGGTTGGATGGGATGTTTTGTCTGTTGTGGCTCATGAGCCTATTCTGTCTTTTATGGCTCATTGAGCCAAAAAAGCCCAATGAGCCCTTGCCAAACCAACCCTAAGTAAAACTCAAGGAGTGTATTTGTAATTTATTCAAATTTTTTATGAAGAGATGTATAAAAAAATAAGGATGGTGGCTTAATTAAGACTTCATTTGTGAATAGATTATTTTAATATTTTTAAAAAAAAATTATGAAAGAATATATAAAAAAATAGAGAAAATAATTTAATAATTTATAATTATTTTTTAATTTTTTGACAAAAATATTTAGTTTCCAAAGGAAACCAATATTTTAGGTTTTTTTTTTTTTGCTATATTAATAAAAATTATTCACTACAAACGGGGATTTAAAGATTAGTTACACGATTATTTTTTAATTATTATTGAATATCATTTTACTTATTAATTTATGAATCTATTTATACTGATTATATAAATCCTGCTGAAGGTGATTTAAAGGGATTGAAATTGGGAAAATAATGGCACAGTAGTGTCAAGGAAAAAAAATTACAAATTAGTATTAAAATTTATGCACTTTAATAATTAAAATACCATACTTTATCACTAATTTGTAAAAAATTTCTCTTTGCTCCATTGACAAGTAAATCCCCCATTGAAATTTATACATTTTTATAGTTTAAAAACTCAAAATGTACAAGTATATAAATAAGAAAATGAGTTGATATTCGTAAATAGTTAGGGCTGTTAGAGCTTGTTTGAGAATATGATTTTTTAATTGATTTTTTTTACTCTTTATATAAATGATTAAAAAAACGTATAGAAAAGTAAAGAGAGTGATGTGACAATTTATAGTGATTTTTTAATTATTTTAGCAGCTCCCCAAACAAGGCCTTATTAGTGTAATTAACATATTGAGAGAAAAAAATTATATTATTATTTCACTTTATATATATATATATATTAGTTTTTTTTACATGTTCTAGACAAGCTGTTTATTTAAAATTTTAAATATAATGTTATTAAATAATAAATTAAAAATGTGTGTATACTTAATTAATTATTGAGTCGAAGTATAAATCTTGATCGTTGATGCATTTTGTTAAAGTAGAATTGTAAATAGGTGAATACAATTAAGGCTCCGTTTGGCAAGTTGAGTTGGAGGCTTTTTTGACTATTTTAGTCACAAAAGACAAAATAGACTATTTTAGCCACAAAAAATAAAACATCACATTCAACCTATAATCATTACACTCTTCTCTCACAAAAAAAGTCAAAAAAGCCGAAAAGCCAAAAAGCCCTTCCCAAACCAAGCTTTTTAGCCCAGGCTAAAATAACCAAAAAAGCCTAAAAGCCAAAAAGCCAACCCACTTCCCAAACCAAGCCTAAAAATTATTACGGCCTTGTTTGGTTTGTGTTTCTCAAAAATTTTTGAGAAAAATTCTCTACAAATAAGTTTTCAAAAGTAATCAAACCAAACAAATTTTCTCAAATTTTTTTTCTAAAACTTGTTTAGTTTACAAGTTTTCCAAACAAATCTTTCTCTCATACACATCAAATCAATCACTTTTTCCAAAACTCTCTCTCAAAATAATTTTCCAAAACATCTTTTGAAAAAAACCAAACCAAATAACTTTTCGTACTTTTTATCTCTAAAACTCATCTTCCAAACTCAAACCAAACATACCCTACATTTTTATAGAAGTGTAAATAAGTGCAAGTTAAAGATGCATATATATCATGCACAACTTTCACTGTATGGATACAACCTCATATGCGCCTCCATAAAATTGTATTTCTTTTAGGTTGTTCTCATTTATTTGAAATTCTCTTATTATGGTTGGTTTGGGACGTGGATTAATTTTTTTGACTTTTTAGTTATTTTAGTGTAGGTTAAAAAATTTTGTTTGGAATGAATTTTTGACTTTTTGATTTTTGTGAGAAAAAAAAATGTAATGATTATGTGTTGGATGTGATGTTTTGTTTTATTGAATTAAAAAATCTATTTTATTTTTTTGTGACTATTTTCCCAAACGAGCTCTAAAAATAAGGCTATCTCATCTATACTATATATTAAGTAAAATGAGGTTTTTAACTCCCAAGTCTTGTGGGAGCTCCAATATGCTAATCTTAATTTTCTAATTTTTTGTTTTTTTTTAAAAAATAAATTAACCTTAGCATTTATTAATTTCTCTCAACCCGCAAGACTTTTTGACTTCTATCATAATTGCTGCAGTACCTTTTTCAAAACAAATAATTTGTATATTAAAAATAATTTAAAACAAATATAAATATCTATATCTATATCTATCTATTTATTTATATCTATATCTAACCTACAAGTTTTGTGGGAGTTTCAATATTTAAACCTTAATTTCTTAATTTTTTTGATTTTTTTTTGAAAAAAAAAACTTAACAATTATTAAATTCTTTCAAATCTTTTTAACTTCTCAACACACACTCTTTTTAACTTTTCACATACTTATTGTAAACAGTGAGTCTCATTTTTGTTTTCTCTTTCTTGATTTCTCACTTCTACACTTTTAACTTCAGTGACCACCTATGCAAACAGTAAGTCTTCTTTTTGTTTTCTCTTTCTTGACTTTTCCTTTTGTTTACTCATTTAATATTGTAGTTAGATAGCACATAAAAATATTTGTGATTTTTCTAGCAAATAAAAAAATTATAATTTGATTTTTTAATATGATTGAAGTTAGATAAATATAAACCCTCACAAAGAGAAAAATGTGATTATAATTAGTTGAATGATTCTTTTTTTTTAAATGTGATTGTAGTTAGTTTAATAATTTTTTTTTTCATTTATTTATTTTATTATGAGAAAAATGTGATGTGATTGTAGTTTATTTAATGGTTCTTTTTTTTAATATGATTGTTGTAGTTAGTTCAATGATTTTTTTTTAATGTTATTTAATCTTTTTATTTACTATTTTAATTTTATTTTTAATATGATTGAAGTTAAATAAACATAAACACTCACAAAGAAAAAAATGTGATTGTAATGTGATGTGATTGTAGTTTGTTCAATGACTCTTTTTTTTTTAAATATGATTGTTGTAGTTAGTTCAATGGTTTTTTTTTAAAATGTTATTTAATCTTTTTATTTACTATTTTAATTTTATTTTTAATATGATTGAAGTTAGATAAACATAAACACTCACAAAGAAAAAAAAAATGATTGTAGTTAGTTCAATGGTTCTATTTTTTTAATGTGATTGTAGTTAGTCAATGGTTATTTTTTTTATTATTTATTTTTTTATTATGAGAAAATGTGATGTGATTGTAGTTTGTTCAATGGTTCTTTTTTTTTTTTAATGTGATTTAATCTTTTATGTACTGCTTTAATGGTTTTTCTTTACAATTATTTATGAAAAAAATATTTGTGATTTGATTTGATTTTTTTCTGATTTGATTTTTAAAGTACCAATCTATCTATCTATATTATATATATAATCAAATGTAGTTGTTAGGTCAAAAGACTCCAAAACTTGAATCCTAAATTCTCATAATTTGGAAAAAATAAAATAAATACGTGGCACATCCCTTTACCCCTCTTCTCACTATTCAAGTATTCTCACTTCCTCTACCAATTGTGTTATCTAAAAAAATATTTAAAAAAATTAAATAATATCTTTCATTGGAGTTGTGGATATACATATGTATATAGAACCCCACATTTTTATCACCATATCACATAAATTTAAATAATAATAAAAAAAAGAACTCACAACTCTCACAACTCTTATTTCCACTTATTATATATATAAATAAAATAAAATGTTAGCATTTATCGGATTCACGTTTGCTTTTAAAAAATAAAATAATTTCATAGCCTATAAATAAGATAAAGATTTCAAAGTTGAAATTTTATTTAATTTATTCTACTTTCTCATGTTTATATTATTTTATCTTTAAATTTGAACTTAAATTTTTACTTTTTTCAAAACTTCCTATCTCTTAGAGTTTATCTTCTATTTGAATTTGATTGTTGTAGATTTTCATATATTCTAACTTAATCTTTTAAAAATTTATCTTCAAGTTGAACTTTATTTATCTTTAAAAATCGTCAATTAATTATCCATATAAATTTTAAATATGATATAATTCCAAGTATATCTTTTGTCTAAGCTTAATCTTTTCAATATAAAAACAAGTGCTTGAAAAAGGAACCATGAACATGACATTGAAAAGAAAAAAAAAAATACAATCAATATTGTGCCCTTTTCGACTCTCCTTCACGGTGCCTAAAAAATTTTGCTTTAAATTTCAAGTCACAAGTGATTTTTTTTTTTTTTTTTTTTTTCAATTGTATCAAACTTTACATTTGAAATGTGTACTTACATGAGTTTTTGCTTTTGTGGGAAAGGAAGTTTATGTAAATGAATATTATTATTTTATTTTTGCTGTAAATTCTATTTATGTTTTTGTTTCTTTTTCTTTTTTCTACAATCTGTATTTTTTTTATTTCTTTCTTTTTTGGCTAATAATGTGTCATTTAATTAAGATTTCATTCTATCTTTGAAGTGCTACTATTAATTTGTTTATGTTTTAAATTTAATCATCAATTATATTTGGTTGTTGATTGCCATGTTGAAATAACTTATGATTAAATTAATTTTCAAGATCTCATTTCTTTTGAGACTTAAACCACAAATTTCTTCTTTTTTTAAATATCTTTTTATGCAGATTCAAAGCCTGAGCAAATGCAAGCGATCTCATATTTAAGATGTTAGGCGTTTTTGAATAATTTAAATATTTCTATTCTTTATGTTTGTCCGTTCAATTTTAATGCATTTTCAAACCTATTTATGTTTAGTGAATCAACATAAATTAAGGAAAAAAAAATTATTTTATTTTAATTCATTATATTGTGTGGGATAATTAACATAACTCTTATTGATTGAAAAAAAAAATGAAAAAATAGCATTCTTTTATTTAATGTTAGTCATTTTGATTAATTATAATTTTAGTATGCTTTTGTTACTCCACTTTTGGTTGTCTTAACTAACTCTTATTATCTGTTTGTTATGCGATGATTTAAGATGAAAAAGGTCAAAAATAATAAATAAACAACAAGATAAGTGTTCGCATTTATTAGATAAATGTTTGCTAATAAAATAATTGATTTGTATTTTTTTTTTAAATGTGATGTTAAAATTTTAAAATTAAATTTTCTATGATATCTTTAGCTCCTTATCTTTATAAAAAAAATTAAATTTGAATTTAAACACTAAACCTCCAAAATACATTATCTTTAAATTAAGTTTCCATATAAATTTGAACAACCACCAATAAAATCCAACATTGCAAACAAACCATCAACAACATCCTCTCTTTTTTTTTTCCCCTCCTCCTCCTCCTCCTCCTCCTCCTCCTCTTAACGCAGTGGTGGTCATAAAAATTTCTTTAAGGTATTAATATTTTATATCTCCTAACTCCAATAATTTATTTATTTTTCCTCTCCAGGGAAGATTATAATATACGTAGAGCTTTGCAAGCAATATCTGAAGGTTAATCATTTTTTTAATTGAAATCTATTTGAAGTCATAAAATTTCATGTAATTTTTTTTTCATCTTTATTCTATTGTATTATTTAATGATAGATCTTTTCAATCAACATGTTCAAATTCATATAAATTTACATAGGGTCTATATATGGTTTTACATAAAATCTACTTAGGTCTATCAACTTTTTCATGCAATTGCTCTAGATTTATAGATCTTCAAATGCATTTTGTGATAATACTTGAAAAGAATTTTTATTGAATAATTCGTGCATATTACAATTATCAATCACTTCATTTTAACTCACCATAATAAATATATATGTATATATTATTCATGTTTCTTAAATATATCATTTGTCCTATAATATTTGGTATAACTACTGCTATACATTTGTAGTCTCTATTGATCTAATTATTAGTTATATATGATATCTTAAAAATTCATTTCAATAATTGATTGCAATTATTAAATTGATATATGTTATATATGATATCTTTTTTAATTTTTCATGTTGTGAAGTATTAAAAATTTTGAATGATGTATAATAAGATTTATATACACAAATTAAATAAAAATATTTTATTTATATTAGAAAATACAACTAAATAGCATAAATTTTTTTAAAAAAATTTATTATGTTCACTTTGTAAAATCCTGTGCATCGCACGGGTGACTACTAGTTATTGATAATGATTAGATTGTATTTTGAAAAAAAAAAATTATAATTGATTTTTTTAACTCACTGTGTTTTTTGAAAAAAAATTATTGTGTTTTTTTAACTATCAATTCACTTAATTTGTGATTTGATTTTTAACTCACTGTGTTTTTTGAAAAACAAAATGGATTGTACTCATTAGGGTCACATAATATATCAATTATTGATGATGATTAGATTGTATTTTGACTAAAAAAAATTGTAATTGATCTTTTTAACTCACTATGTTTTTTGGAAATAAATTATTGTGTTTTTTAATTATCAATTGACTTAATTTGTAATTATTTTTTTAATTATTGATGATAATTAGATAGCATTAAAAAAATTGTGATTTGTATGATTGAAGTTATCTCATTTTGTTTATAATTTTATTTTTTAATATGATTGAAGTTAACTTATAAAAAGAAAAATGTGATTGTAGTTTGTTCAATGGCTATAAATAATATTTTTATTTACTATTTTAATGGTTTTTTTTTAATTATTATTTTTTTATTTTGAGAAAAATATGATTGTAGTTAGATAGCATTAAAAAAATTGTGATTTGTATGATTGAAGTTATCTCCTTTTGTTTATAATTTGATTTTTTTAATATGATTGAAGTTAGATAAACATAAACAGTCACAAAAAGAAAAATGTGATTGTCGTTTATTCAATACTACTAAATAATCTTTTTATTTACTATTTTAATGGTCATTTTTTTGAATTATTTTTTTTATTATGAAAAAATGTGATTGTAGTTAGATAGCATTAAAAAAAATGTAATTTGTATGATTGAAATTATCTCCTCTTGTTTATAATTTAATTTTTTAATATGATTGAACTTAGATAAACATAAACACTCAAGGGGGTTTTTAAGGAAAATGAGATTTTTAACCCCAAGGCCTGTGGGAGCTTCAATATCCCAATCTGAATTTTTTAAATTTTTTATTAAAAAAAAAAACTCAGCATTTATTGATTTGGTCAAAATCTCCTAATCAGCGTTTATTAACTTTTTTGAATCCACATGCCTGCATTTATTGATTTGGTCAAAATCTCCTAGTCAACATTTAAAATTCCCTCATATAAATAATTATAGATACAATCTATGTATAGTTACTACAGTACATTTTTCAATTTTTTTCATATACTATGGTTAGTGATAAGATTGTTAAATTATTTTTATAAAAAATCTTAAAAAACATAATTTATATATTAAAAAAAATCTAAAACAAATATAAATATTTATAATTATCTCGTGTATAGCACGGGTGATAGGCTAATAATTATTATTACAAGGGGTTTTGGACAGTTTCAAATATGAAAATGTTATAGTTCTCTCTCACTTTGAAAGCTTTATTATAATTTTCATATTCGCCAACTCTCCCAAAAAAGAGTAATAAAATAGTTTTTTTTTATAATTTTATAAATTTGTTATGGTAAATATTTATTTATTTATTATTATTATTTTTGGATAGCATGATTGGATAGTTGTTGAAGTTGTAGAATATGAATAGAGAAAAAATTGAGAGGAGGCACAAAGACTATGGTCTGTGGGCTTAATTTGTTAAAAAGACACATGCGTATGTGGATATACCTTCTTGGGCTTCTTGGCCCCTTGGGAGAACACAAATACTGGTACTTGTAGTAGTATAGTCAAAAATTGTAAAAGAGTAAGAGATAACTAGAAATATTTGGGATTGAAAAAAATAATTACGACTATTAATGGATTGGGTTTAACCCAAATTCTATCTTAATTTGATTTGAAATATTCCAAATATGTTTAATAAAATCTGGATTCGAATCATTTTGATTCTATATAAAATGGAATGGATTTGGATAAATAAATCCGATCTGATTCAATTATCTACTGTGTTTCGCATGTTAGTCCACTATGATGAACCAAAAAGATCTGAATATTAATTGTGTTTGGCATGTAAAAATGATTGTAAGTATGCTCTAATGCTGTGTTTGGTTAGGGGATTTGGAAAGGGAAAGAGAAAAGGTATGTAAAATTAGGTGAAATATAAGCATATTTTATTTACGTTTCACCTACCTTTTCTATTTCCCTTTTTAAATCTCTTCCCAAATCTTCCAACCAAACACAACATAACAGAAAAAAAAAAGAGAGAGGGCTAGGTCGGATTTATGCATCAGACATCCAAACAATCACATTTGTTAAATTTAGATTCAAATAGATAGTTAATTGGCTTGAAATTCAAATTTTTTAAATCCAATGTTTGAATTAAATTTATTGACAGGCCTACCATGCATAGTGTCAAGTGTTCGAATTAGATCCATCGGCAGGACTATGATTCCAATCTTTTAGGTTGTGATTGAATTGTAAATTTGTGGAAAAACATGTAAAGAATAAACAAAAATGAAAAATGAAAAAGTTCAGAAGAAAATGATGCCAATAAAACTAATTGCTTACTTTTTATTTCCCTATCATTTTGTTGATAAATCAAGAACCAAACATAGAATGAATGTACAATAATGTCATAAGAACCTACCATGGTTTTCACCTCAAAATGTGCTTAGGAATTTTAAAAAATAAAGAATAATAAATTGTTAGTCGTATTGTTATGCATTTATTAAAACTAACGTGCCCAATATATATATATATATATATATATATATCAGTTTTAATCAAGATTAAAGGTGCAACTCTGTTCATGCAATTACTTTTACTATATCTACCAGATAATTAAGCACATTTCTACCCTTGATAATTCACTAAATTTTGATATAGTCGTTATGAAAAATGGTATTCTTTAATAAAAATACTAAAAATAAATTTAAACTTATTTGCAGTTATTTAAAAAAAAAAAGAAGTGAATTTATAAGTTAAATTAACATATAGATCAAGTAATATTAAATTAATAAAATTTTCTAACAGAATCTGTTTGAAGGAATATGGCCGTTTTTATTTTTTTATTTTTTCCTGTTGAAATTATGAGTTATGACGCTTAGAGCATTAGGTTTTAATATAAAAAAATCGCATACAATCCCAACATTTTGTATTAAAATTTTATAAAAAAAATTCTTGTACAACATTACTCATATCTATTTTTTTCCCCCTCTCTCTCCATAGCCAAGTGTTTTTTTTTTTTTTTTTGAACAATCAATAGCCAAGTGTTTTTATGAATTATATGTAGGCAATATTTAAAGGGTAATTATTTGTCATGTGATATTATCCACATAGGTCATGTTTGTTTAGATGGACAGGATAAAGGGAGATTGTAATCCATCAAGCTATTAATGATTTAGCTAAAAACTTTATGGGTTTCATCGTCATCTTGTCAAATAGTTGAGAGATAAAGGATGATCCACTTAATGTGTTTTGAGATTCCTCATTTGATAGGAATACTAATTAAATAATGTCACATGATATTCTGAGACTACCTACTAATTTTTCGCTTAGTGGTAGTTAAATTGATTGAGGTTAGCTTAGTAATAGCATAATATACAATTATAATAAGAATAATAATGACAAGGTCATTGAACCCTATCCGAAAGACTAAAAATAATATAGTGATGGTTGACGGTAGAGAGGAGGTAATGGTGAAAAGGTCATTCGCCAAACACTTTCAAGTATATAAATACATTTATTAACACGATGAATACTATAAATATAATTAGACACAAAAAAAAAAAAAACCTATAAATATAACCAAAATTATCATTATTCCAAACAATATTCATTTAAATAAGCATAGTTCTTTCTATACTATGCCATATATATATACATGGTGGCTAGTGGGGTATGGATTGCCTAATAATATTCAACATATGTGCGCGTTTCTTTTGAATTAATTGATTTTTAACACCTTTGCATATAAACCACCCACAAGATCTCCTTTCTAAATCTAGATGACGAGCTCTACCAAATTTGCTATCTCCTTTGGCCCTCAATCACTCCATTTACTTGAATGGTAATCATGTAAAAGTAATTTGAAAGGTACTTAATTTCCACTTTTTAATTTTTTTTTTATTTTTTATGTCACACGTGAATGAAAGAAACAACACAAATATCCAACACGGTAAGAGATTTTCTCTTCCCAAAAATCTTATTCTCTTGACTTCAATATTCTCTTAACTATAAGATGCTGTGGGAATATCAATACACATGAATTTAAAAACACAATCGTGCAACTGATAATATATTAGGACAAATCAACTCACATTTTGTAGACCTTGGGAAGTAATAAATAATAATTTTCTCTGTTTTTACTTACCAAAAAAAAAAATTAAAATAGGTAAAAACATTCTAGACCTAGGTTATATTGGACAAATAAATTTAATTGGCTTCACAATAAATTATTTTCTATAATAGTTTAGGCATTACACTCCAAATTGTGAAGGTGCATTAATAATTTTTATGTTAAAGAAAATATGAGGTGCATTAATAAATATTAAAAAAATAGAGTGCAAATAGCATTGCCCTAACAATCACAATGAATATAAAATATAACATATAATTATCTCAAAGAAATTATCAAAATGAAAGAAAAATTCAAATTCCTGATTTTCTATTAAAGTAAAAAAAATTCTGGCCGACAATGGTTTTTATTTAAGACTTTCAGTGAAACAAATCTTGGATAAGGAAGAGAAAAGAAAAGGGAAGAGATTTGAGACAAAACCCAAACTAAAACAATTAAATACTATAAACCAAGTTCGTGAGACTTTGGGTCATCGCATGGAATTGAGCGGGCCCTTGACATCTAGTTGGCCAAATCTTCCACTAGTTGGAAAGTTTCACACATTTTCCATGACAATGACTATGGTTGTTTAGGGACCACATTTAGGATTAGTGTACTTTCATTAGGAGGAAAATTTTAAAAAAATATCTAGATAGATTAAAAACTTAATAGCGTCACAACCAATCACATTTGTTAAAATTTACATTTGATTAGTATGTTGATAATGACAAGGGCTTCCATCCATCATAATTCTATATTAATTTATCAAATACTACAGATATAAATCGCGTACTACCATTATTTTTAATAAGCACAATTACCATGACTCATTTGAAAATTATTTTAGCTTTTGTTTGTGTATAGCACAAAGGGTGCAATTTGGACGAATCTAATTTGAAAAAAATCTGAATTCTATATACAAAATTTTATAATTTGAATAATATAATATTAAATTAAGAATCAAGATTCTTTGTAGTGTATAATTTGTAAAACACCTTGTAGTGTCCCAAAAGAATATCATTTTGAGACAAAATTTAAATATAAAAAAACCTTAATTTGCCCATTTCTTCTTTCCCTTTGTTAGGTTTTATTTCTTGGCAATCCCGTTTGACAAAACTCCTTTGAGTTGTACTTTTATTCGCATTTTTAGTTCAGTGAGGCTATGAGTTGTTAGATGCGAATCCAACCCGAATAAAGCATTTCAGAGAAGTTTGTGATGATAAAGCTTTCAAGATTGCCACTTCGCTGATTATGACGGGGATCGAGCTGCCCGGTCAGCTCGCGGGGGTCCAGGGGGCAGCGCCACGGCGGGGTTGAGGGGCAGCGCTCCCGAAGCAAAATGCAAAAATGCATTCAAAGTTGCCTGTCCGAGCCTGTTATTTTTTTCCAGTTTTCCAATTTTGGCCTGTCCGCTCGAGCGGGGAAAGGGACGCTCGAGCGTGAATTGGAAGTTCTCAGCATCTCTGCAGTCGCCTGTAAAAATACTGGAAGGTGTGATTGTACGCTCGAGCGGATTCTCCTACGCTCGAGCGCATCTCAGTTTGTTCGCACGCAGTTTTTGGTCAGTCCGCTCGAGCGGGCTGTGTTGAGCTCGAGCGGAGATCGCGGGACAGATTCTATAAATTCGCGTGTTGGGTCAGATTTTAAGGAGAACTTCTCCAGATCTTCTTTTTGGTTTCTAGGGTTTATATCTGGGGATACTTTGGGAGTTTTTCTTTGATGTTTTTATTGAGTTTTCAACTCATGATCTAAAGAGAGTACATCAAAGGTTTGTTTGCTATACACAAAAGAGAGAGTTATTCTTCAGTTGTGGATTCTGAAGATTTCGAGCCTGAAGCTCTGGTGGAATCCGGAGTGGCTCATCAGAAAGACAATTCCGTGGTGAAGATGGGGTTGGAAGAGGCACATAAAGGTTGGTTCAATTAGGCGTTGTGGATTCGCTAGGTAATTGAGAGTATACCTGTGTAATTCCTTTAATTCTTCTTAGTGGATTGTCTTGTGGCTGTTGCCCGTGGTTTTTTGATCACAGTTGGAGGTGTCCAATTGTGGTTTTTTCCACGTTAAATCGCTGTGTCTCTTTGTCTTGATTGTTTGATTGTTTGATTGGGATTGTTATATTCTGCTTAAAATTGATACATAATCACAAATCAACATCTAGGGGATTTCTAGATTTTTCACCCTTCTCTCGTTTTGAGGCACTACATGGTACGTTATAGGTAATGCAATATAGAAGATCCAAATTCAAGTGGCAGTAATATGGATAACATGGCTACGGTTGTAATGCTTTGTAAAGTAATAATTCAACTAAATTTTGTCTTTAGTAACATTTTTCTATTTTAAAAGTAACTGAAATGAATTTATTTTTTAGATTCGTCTTAACTAGACAATTCTAAAAATTAAAATCAATTTAAAAAAAAAATTAAAAAACCAATTATTGT
The DNA here is from genome assembly GCF_055761805.1 of Camellia sinensis. Taxonomy (NCBI): domain Eukaryota; kingdom Viridiplantae; phylum Streptophyta; class Magnoliopsida; order Ericales; family Theaceae; genus Camellia; species Camellia sinensis. The sequence goes on from NC_138965.1 coordinate 198,609,446, forward strand.
AATTTTTTAATATAAAAATTGGCATTTAGTGAATGTTTAATATAGTGCCAAGCAATAATGATCATTCAACATTATAGATGACTATTTCAATTCAATCTATGCGTCTGTTCATATTTGTTTGAATGAGACAAATTTTACCTGTTCTGATACTTATGTAGGGCATGAGTGGATTATATTTTGGTTACCCGCAACGAAGACGGGGGTAGGGTGAGGGTGGGGGTGGGGTCGAAGGCGGGGGCGGGGCAGGGCTGGGGCGGGTATACCCTCCCCGATCCAAACTTAATCAGATATAATTAATAATATATAAATAAATAATACATATGTATATATATATATATATATATAATATAATTGGATATTAAAAAAATATATTAAAAGTCTATAGTTTTGTTTAAACCTTCCCTTCACTATCCTTCTTTTTTTAGGGCAAATTATAGGGACACCCTCTCACTTTTAATGCATTGAAACTAATGATTGTTGAAAAAAAATGACAAAGAAATTTCTTATTTTAATTTAGGGACCATTTGTTAATTTTCCATCTTCTATATATATATATATATATATATATATATTTTAAATTGATAACCAAAATTTGTTTGATAAAGTGTTTTCATTTTTATAAAAATAGAATTGATTCTAAAATTTTCTAAACTTATAAAAATAAAATCAACTTTTTAGTTACTCTCCCTTCTTTACTACTAGCGGTAACCCGTGCGATGCACGGAAAAATAAACTATATACATTTTGTGTGATATATAAATTATTCTAATTTTGAATTATATTTTAATAGCAGCAAGCCATGATGTTGGGCCATCTTGGTTGATGTTAACAATAATTAATCTACAAAATTTCACAATAAAAATTTGATATACATAAAAAATTGTTAGTTATAAAGATTATTAGGATAATAGTATTACAATCACTTGCTAACATAAATAATTTGTATCAGACTATAGTGTCATGCAAAAACAAAAACAAAGCATTAAAAGAAATAAATTGTATAAGTTATCATAAAATTACTTATTTTAAATCAATGATTTATATTATTATTGTGGGACCAAATTATGAATAAATCTCAACTTTTAATTATAATTTGTAAGTAATCATTCTCCATAACTTGAATAATACTTGCATAGTTTCTACAACATTTTAAAAAAAATCAAGATAAGAATTTCGTAGGATTATAAAAATTATATAAGAAAATAGTTTAATCCATTTTATTTATAAAAAAAAATGATGACAAATTATTTGAATTGTATTTGAAGAAATATAACAAATGATAGCTTTAATCATTATATATCAAAAAAAAAAAAAAAAATTATATAGGTTACTCAACAACAAAATGGTCGAATATAACTAAAGTCATGGATATTGAATTAAATCATATGGGCTCTAAATTGATAATATAATCTAATAAATCAACTAATAATAAAAGAGAGATATCCACAAATATGTAGTATTTCTCTACCATCTTTGTATCATATTCATTAATTTCATATATCATATGAAAGTTTTACTTGTCTTAATCTTTCAATAAAATAAACACCAAGAAAACAAATTTGATAAGAAATTAGTTCTAAACTTTATTATTAAAAAAATAGAAATTTCAAAGAGAAAATTTAGAGATGGGATTGAAAAAATACTATAACAAATAATAATCTTATAAAAAAAATAAAAAGAAAGAAAAAGAAAAAACACATAGCAATGACTTAATGTAAACTATTTTTAAAAATTAAAAGAAAGAATATCAAATTATTACCTTGGATAAATATAGTGACGGAAAATAATTTTGTGAGATTTTTGTATTGCCTTCTCCCATACAGTTTTCATTATTTAATTATTAATACTCTTCTTATTCAAAGCCAACCATTCTTTTTTTATATATATCTTTATCACTTGGTAGATAATAACAAATAATAAAAATTATGAGGAGTAGGTTAAGAGGAGATAAGAAGTTATAGATAAGAGTATTTCACAAGATAAAAAATTCAAAATAAAAAAAGATAATATGTGATAAAAGGAGAAAAAAAATATAAGTAAACCAAAATAAAGATTTAAATAGATATGTTTTTGATAGATATGGATTAACAAATCATATATTTATCTAAATTTTATTATTTTAATTTTTTTTTTGTAAATCAATTAGTTAATCTTTATCTTTATCTGTAGACTATGGAATTAATTTTTATAAATTATTTATCAATTCTTATATGTTTATTTACCTATAAGTCATGAAATTTTTATTTTTCAAATAATTTTTAAAATTTTTATCTTTATCTAAATGTCATGAAATAAATTTCCATAAATTATTTATGATTTTTTATATGTTTATTTATAATGAAATTAATTAAAGTACAAAATGAAGGGCAAAAAACATGAGTAATTTTTTTTAAATCAATTTTTTAACCTTTATTTTTATCAATAGGCCATGAAATTAATTTTTATAAATTATTTATCAATTTTTATATGCTTATTTATGGGAAGAAATTTTAAATTATTTATAAGTTATGAAATTAAGTATTTAATTTTTATCTTTATCTGTACACCATGAAATTAATTTTCATAAATTATTTATTAGTTTTTATATGTTTATCTATATGGAGGAATTTTGAAATTCAAATCTTTATCCATAAGCCATGAAATTAATTTTCATTTTAATTAATCAAACAAATAGAAAATGGAGGAAAATAGAAAACACGAAAGACAATCAAAAAGGGTTGCCACGTAGGAAAGAGATAATTTTAAAATTATAAGAATTTAGGAATGAATATTTACAAATTTTTGACAAAACCACTACATTTGATTATATATATAGTATAGATACGACAACCACCCATTATTAATCACTAACCAACCAATATTCGGTGAACCTTTGACCACTCTTCGGATCTCTAGTGACACTTCATCATCATCTCCGACCCACTTCTGGCCATCCCTTTCGTTTGCCACTCTACATTGCAATCGACTACCTTCACAAAATGACCAAGTATATTTATTTATTTTTATTTTCATTTGTTTTAAAATATTTATATATACCAAACAGTTTTTTTTTTCTTTTTTTTTTTAAACTTAATTTTTTTACAAAATGATAAACACAAAAACATGTTTTTTTATAAAGAAACTAATATTGTTATCAAACAACCTTAGAAAAAAAAAATTACATTTTCATTTACACTATTATATAAAGCTTACAGCATTTTTGGTGTGAATTATTTTGTCACAACCTTTTTTTTATTCCTAAATTACCCTTTTTCTCTAATTGTTAAATTCTATAACTGTTAAATTTAAATACACCTACAAATATCCATAATTGCAGATTTCAATAAGTGTGTCATTTTTTATGTTGAAATCATGTCAATTACATTCCACCTTACTTCCAGAATCATCTGCTAGGATCAACAACCTTTGAAATTGTATTTTTATATACAACCTTAGATTCTCAACATCTTTATTTATTATATATATAATTTTTAATTTTATACAAAAAAAATAAATAAATAAATCATTGATTGAACCGATCAAGGGTTGAAATGTCACTCCAACGACTTAGAAACAAGACTTTATAACTTTCAAACAAAGTTAAGTAATTTCATGTGAATTGACATAAATACTCTTTGAAAGTTATACAAAAGAGAAATTGATTTGGAGGCTATTTACCAGGAACCAGTTCCACATACACAACATTTAGAATCAGAAATTTATTTAGAAAGTTTAGTCTGTTGTTGAGATTTATAGAGGTAGATCTTACCATTCAAAGATTAAAGATTAAATCTAAACCATATATTCACTTTCTAAATAAAATTTTGAGTTTCGATGATGTGTCCTTGACTTTTTTGATTTACCAAAATTTACCACCCCACCACAACCCTTCCAAACAAACGGAATTAACCCATTGGCCCTAGGATGAGGGGGTGTTACTGTGCCTGCAGTTACTGATGCCCCTTTTGGGAGGTCTTTATGAGTATTTTTCAATAATTTGAATCGTTATATTGTAAAATTTATTGAAAATAGTATTTCTGTAAAAAATTAAATTAATCGGATATTTATAACCACATGATTAGATCCCAATTGTTTTTAAAAATTTATGAAAGTTATGTTAACTGTTATTTTTATAGAAACAAATGTGCTTTGGTTATAGGGTTATAGATATCCAATCAACTTGATTTTTTGTATAGATGATTTATTCAACAAACCCTACAATATGAACAGTTCAGATTATCGAAAAAACACTTGAAAAAACCTCTCCCAAGGGGCACAACAGTAACTGCAGCACCCCTCTCCGTTGACGCTAGTCCTTATAATTACTAGCATATGAGGTATTCGTCTCTCTGTATTTATGTTTAAGTCTTTCTTTATATTTTATTATAGGAGTTTTTTTTTTTTTATTTATTGAATTTTTCTTTCATAATTAAATATTTAATTTGATATAATTCTTAATTATTTATACAGCAATGATTGAGGGCCACAATTTTTGTGGCTCAAATGGCTCGAAATTGCTAAAATGACGTCGTTTTGAGTACAAAACAACTTTAAAATTGCCAAAACGACGTCGTTTTAGCAATTTTGAGCCATTTGAGCCACAAAAATTGTGGCCCTCAAACATTTTCCTTATTCATATTTACTTTCTACCGAACTCTGCACTGGACAAATTTTCAAAAAAAAAAAAATTGTGAAAACACAATCGTTACAAACATATAAGAAGTTAATTTTATTCATTGCAATATCTTATGCAACATTTAATTCATATTACCCAACGCTCCATTTACAACTTCAATATCATTTTCTCTAATATTTAATGATGTTCAATACACATGAATGGCATTAATATTAATTAATACGTGCGCATTGTATTAGATAGTGGATAAAATGTGATAAAAAAATAAATGATCATTGTAATATTATTTTTATAAATAATATTTGCAAACAAAACTAGTGTAACGTCTATTTGATGACTTTTTTACAAACTGTAGGTTAAAAATATTTTTCTCTCAACTTTTAGATATCAATATTTTTCTTTCTATTTAAGTTATTTTTTTCATATATAAAAAAAAAAACTAAACACAAGAACACCAATTTTTATAATAAAAATAGCTGTAAACAGCTTTTAAAAAAATACATCAAACAAGGGCATAAATACAAAGAAAAATATATAAATATAGACATCAATTAGAATTACTCTGAGTTTTATTTTTTTGAGTCTCACACTAACGTGACAAAATTATATCCAATTATATGATTAATTTTTATACAAATAAAAAATTATAAATACATAAAATAAGAACTTATGCAATCAATGATTTTATGTGACTTAGAATTTGACCATATAATCATACTTCCATCCAAAGTGTAAACATTTTTATTGAACCACACCAAATGTACTACTATCATCAATTATGTGGTATAGAATATAAGATGTTATGCCAAAAAAAAAAAAAAAATGGTATACCACGTGTAAACATTCTATAATACATATAAAATATGCTTTTGACAAAGCTATACAGTACTCATGTAACATAACATATGGACTTTCTCTGAATGAAACAGAGTATCAACCAATCAAACACAGAGGTACCATTTTCATTCTTGTAAATAACTTCCAACATTGAGGGTATTTCACGTTCCTCAATAAACATCACTTGCCTCCTTTTGGAGAGGTGCTAAAATACACCTTCAATTTTTTATTAATTTATATATATTTTTATAATTATTTTCAAAAAATTGAAGAAATGCGCAAAGTGTTATTTATTTATCAAAATATTTTAAATTTACTTTTAAAATTTTTAGATTGCATAATTTTTATGTAGATATTAAATTTTAATAAAATTTATACATTGAAATCATCTATTAAATAGATTCATGCTAACTGTGAAAATTTTAAAATAATAAAAAAAATAATAAAATTTTATTGTCTAAATTAATCATTACCATCACTAAACACCATAATAATCTCAACATTTTCGATTTCTCATATATTAAGTTTTTACGATTCTATATAAAAATTAAATATACAAAACAACAAATTAGTTTTTTTTTAAAATAATTTATTTCAAAAATTATGAAATTAATTCTGCATGCTTCTAAATGTATGTTTAATATGTATATGAAAGAATTTTCAAAAATTCAAATCTATTGAGTAGATACAAAATAAAGTCTCCATACAATAATTTTTATTGCAAAATTAAATTTGAAAAGCTTTTTGCGAGTGAAATAGGAGAGATACGTTCCTTATCTTGTGCATAATTGTGAAGATTATATGACTTTGTGTGATATTAAAAGATCATAACAAAAACATTAACAATCATAATGAGGAAAGACGGTGATGCAACCTTGGTCACGTTTACGATTCAAAATAGATCATTCACATAAAAGTAAAATTAATTAAATATTGGTTATTATGTAATCAAATCATATTTGAAAATAAACTATTCAATTTTTGTTTTTATGCCAAATGTAATAATAACACGTGGACGTAAAAATCTAATTATTTATATGAATGATTTATCAACATACTTCACAAAATGAAAATTTCATTTCATGAAAATGGACCAAGAGTGAGCCCACCAAAATGGACAACATGCCCGGCTGTGGGAGCCCTCATCCCCATTTGTCTGATGTGGGTGGCCAATTAAGCAAATACTTTAAACGGTAAGTCCCAAGCAATTATACTAATTAATCTAGTAAAAAAAAAAAAGTATTTTGGGATTAACAACTAGCAAACAGCTGAGAGATTGTAAAGTTTGCTGTTGTTGTTGTTGTAAGAAATCCAAAAATAAATAAAATAAATAAAATCCAGGGGTGTATATATGTATTTATTTGTGTGTATCTTTAAATATCTGTACATATATAGTTGTACGGTTTTAAATGTAATATTTAATTTTCATTATTATCTTTACCAAAAAACCAAGGAAGGTGGAGAGAATCTAGAAATGCTCATTTCTTTTCATTTCCTGAAAAACCCAGAAGTAAATTGGAAAAGAAATCAGAGAGAGAGAGAGAGAGTGAGAGGGAAGGAAGAGAGAGAGAAGTGAAGAAAATGCAGAGAATAAAAAGAGACCGGATGTTGACAAATTTTCATGTCACTGTTCTTAGAAGAAGGTCGTTTGTTTTTTTTTTGGTGTGAAGATTTCTTATCTAGGATCTCTCTTTCTCTCTCTTAAAAAAAGAAAAACCCCTTCTTTTCTCTCTCTTAAAACTTTCTCTCTTTCAGAGACTGGCCCAGCAGATCGAAATCTCCATCTTTTTTTTCTTCTAGTTGTTGACGATCTAAGCTTCTTGAAATGGTGTTACCAAAACACCCACTTTGTGTTTCTTTGTATTTATTATTAATCTTTCTTTTTTTTGTTTTTGTTTTTTGGTCTTTGGTAGTGCCAGTCTCTGACTCTGAATTTCCACGATTCTTTAGTTATTGGGCATAGGACGTACGGCTGAATTATTGAATCCACGGGGGCTTCTTGAGGAGAGGTGATTGCAGGATGTGGGTCTGAGGTAAATTTTATATACGCTTGCTGTTTAATTAGATTTACAGGTTTTTGATTTCTGGGGTTTGGTGGGTTTCTGTATTTGATAATATATTCAATTGGGTTTTATTTATTTTCTAGTGTCACTTTTTGGGTTTGTCAAATTATTGGCTTAGATTGCTTTGAACAATTGTTTTGTGCATTTTCTTTATTATCTATAGTGAGATACTTTATTATAATCTGTTAATTTGGTTTTATCGTTTATGAATTTGATGCACTTTATTGTAATCTGCTACTTTGGTTTTATTGTCGATGATTTTGATGGGTATTTGGATTTGATGAGTCATCATTTTTTGTGTGGGATCTGTTCCAAATTCCTGTTTTGAACTAGTTTAACTTATTGTCAATTCGCAAAGGAAAAGTTGCTACTTTTCTTATTTGAAGATAGGGTTCTACTAGAAATTCTTATTATGTGTTCTTATCTTTGGTGTTCATATTTTTTTTTTTTTGATAAATTGATCTTATGCAATGATAGTTACTATGTTAATTTTAAGTGTGTGGTTTCAATTGCATTTGTTAAAAAGGAAGGTCTTATTGCTCAATTGAATGTTGAATTTCTGACAGTTTGTTTGGTGACAACAGTGGTTCAAGTTCCGTTTTTTATCCTAGTTTTGAGGGAAATTTTCCACTTACAAGCTGCTAATGCTTGTTGAAGTGCATTACTTCCAAATCCAAAAGTCTTTTAGTTAATTTTTTCAGCTTTTTATAATTTGTTTAGGCATTAGAAGATAGTTTGTTGCCAATATATGGGGATCTAGAGCAAATAGTTGTGTTCTCTAGCTGTCTCTCCCACTCCACTGCTGTTGTTTACATCATATTAAACTCTTGGGACTATAATTAAGTAAATATCTTATGTATCTCAGCAAGCTGTGTCTCTTCCTCTATTTCTTCTTCCTCTTTTACTTGGATCTAACCTAGCCGTCTTTAAGTAGACTATAGTTGTGTAAACTTTTGTGGGTCCACCTATAGGGACAATGGTGAATGCTTAGAGAGTAACTTTACTTCACGACACTAGAAAAACAAAAAGCGTCTACTGGGTACTTTGTTAGGTTATAGAAATATAGCAATGATCAAAATTTCCTAGTGATTTGGGACAACACCAGAAGCTCAAAAATGCAATACGATTAAAAATTGACATTAAATCAAGAGGACCATTACTGGATGTTCAAATTTCTAAAATGACCGATGACCTGAACTCTACAATATGTTTATTTGCTTTTCCCTTTATTTTTTTTAGCGTTGAGGATTATGGCTATCACCACTGCATTTAACCATGAAGTGAATCTTATCTCCCTAGTTGTCATTAGCATATAGTATATGATATGATAAATACCATAGGATACAAAATTGAGTAAACCTATATGTCATATGGATATGTATTGCATTTTGACTTGACTGCACAACATAAGATCAATCAAGACAACATATGATGGCACATTAACTATGTTTGGCGTTGTTGCAAATAATCAAACTGTAGACCTTTTATTTAAAGGAAAAAAAAATATTATGATACTGTTGTGAGATGAACAATTGCTCATAAAGCTTAATCTATTGGGGAATTGGCCAAAATTGTATAATAGGCTTTTACACCCTCTCTCTTGTGGAGAGATACACAAATTGAACAAATTGCAAACACATATATATTGAAGTCCATATGGATCATGAGGATAAACTTGAACCTGCCAATGTAATCATAGCATGTCTGACAATAAGTTGCCCTAAAACTTTACCCAGTAGGGAACGGGCTCTATTAGGTTATCACAGTTTAATTCTTTTGTGTGCTTATAGTATAATGCCAATATCATATGCATTAGAAGGGAGCCTAAAGATAATACCCTTATACTTTGCCATGCGAACAAACATTGCTTCATGTACATTTCATTTCTTTTTTTTAAGGTGAATATGTAAATTTCATTTCCAATTACAATTAGAAGTGTAGCTTTTGTCATGGTTTCAGAAAATCACTGATATTGTTATTTAATGCTATCGTTGAAATAGTATCTGTAGTAGGCTGATATATTAGTGTGATGAAAAATTGTTTGCATTGTCGACCATGGCACTTTCACACCAGTACTTACGGCCACTACAATATGTTATAGTGTTTGAATTTGATAGGGTTTTGTAAAAGCATTCTGAAACCTTTTTTTCACCCTAAATTTTGAGAGGGCGGGCCTTGGTGTAATGGTAAGATTGCTCCGTTGCAATTTGGGCATCACTGATTCAAACCACGGAAACAACCTTTTCACATGCAGGGATAAGACTGCATACATTTGACCCTCTTTAGACAACGATAGAGTCTCGTGCATTGGGACTAGCCTCTTTTTTCTCAAATTTTCCCCTTCTATCTTGTTCTAGAGTTAAGTTGCTATTTTTAGCTAAATTTACACTTTCTATCACCAAAATAATAAAATTTAACCTCTTAACTTCAGATTAAACACTTTTCATGAGTCTTAATATAATGTTTTCTTATTGGAGGTTGAATACTACTAACATCTAATTTGCTTCTTTGGTGAATCTTTGACATTGTTTGGTAGCATTTATTTGTGCTAATTGCAATTCTAGTTTAAAAAGGTTGGGGGAGTGAAAAGGTCAAGATTTATAATTAATTTTTATTTTAATAATTAAAGAATGACCAGCTAGTGATAAATTGAAGATATTGTTATTACTAATTAATAAGGCCTATAGAGTATTGACTAGTCTGATGACATAATCCTAACAACTAAGAAAGCAAAAGGACTCATTAAGATGATATTTCTTGATAGATGAGGACAAAGGCTTAATGCTGTGCAAATGCCATGAAAGCCAAATAAGGCTCTTTTTAAATGCTGTGTAAGATAGTGGTTTGTCTGACAAGGAGGGGGAAGTGGGAAATGAGTAGGATATTACTGGTGGAATAGTGATTTAAAAAAAAAAGGGAAAAAAAAGTAGGCAAATTAAACATGAAGTTATTGACAACAAGCATTACCAAAATCATTCTAGTGTCTGTTTCTCTACGCTTCTTGTGCTGATCTATCTGTTTCTTGAATTTCTTTCGAGATGTGATTCTCTGACACTTTTCCTGAATTTGAGATATGTAAATGGGTTTCCTGAGAAAAGTAAATGGGTCTCCAGCCTAACTCCAACTCTTCAAAAGAGTGTCTATTTCTTTCCCTCCACAAGAGCCATAATTGAGCAAACATCCAAGCTTTTCTTCTTCTTTTTCCACCCACAAACAATTTCCCAACACTACAACAAATTCCTCACTGAACTAGGCTACGCATCACCCATTGAATCGCCTAGATGGAAAGTAATGAATCCCATAATTCGTTGCCACAGGAAAATGAATAAGTGAACCACTATCTCTTTCCTAAAAGAACCCATCTCCATGCCTTCACCTTATCATATCCAATTTTCCAGACGGGCATTCAAGCCCGTAGTCTCCAAATCCCAGTCCCAAGGTGGTCTACTTAATAATCTTCTAGAGATTCTCAAAAAGAAGATGAAGAGGAAGAAGCTAGCATAGCATTTTTATTAATTGTGATGCTAAACAGAGTCAAAAAAGCTACTGAAAGAGGAACATCTCTACACCAAACTGAATCCTGCTGCCATCCCCAACCTCAATGTTGATTATTCAGTAGCTTGAATTCCATCTGGGTCCAGGCATCAGATATCTTGATCTGTGTATCGCCATTGTGATAATCTAGACACAAATATTCTGATTAAAACAATGTGATGCATGAAGACAGGTTTTTTCTTTTATTCTTTATATATGTAGTCTGTTGTCTGTTCTTGTGCTCTTCAGATTGATAACAAGAGTGTGTAGCTTCACCTATTAATCCTAAATAAGTAAATGTAACTTTGTTTCTTCTTTGATCGGCAGGAATGGGAACACAAGTGCACTGTGAAAGCTACCTACCTGGATATTACTCCATGAGGGATCTTAATTTGGATTGTAGTAGTAGTAACTGGCCCCCATTTTATGGAGACAAAACCATAGCAAATGGGCAATATTACAACAGTTTCTTACCTGGTACTGCCACAAATGCTTATCCAGGGGATGATAAGGATGTGTTAAAGAAGACAATGCTTAGGCATGAGGCCATATTCAAGCAACAGGTAATTCTAGTCTCAAGTGCCCTATGACTCTATTTTGTTCTATCTCTCATTTTGACACGACCAACTGATTTACTACTTTACTGAGTCTATTTTACTTCTACCAATGAAGGCCTTCATTTGTTGTGGGTCAAATTGAAGTCCGGTTCGCTTTTGTTAGATTTAAGTGCTCCAATTTTATGAACACTTGAATAATTTGAATTTCTTTTTGTCACCCAGGTGTTCGAACTCCACCGTCTTTACAAAATACAGAAGGACATGATGGATGACATTAAAAGAAAAGAACTACATAAGCATCTGGTACCAATGGAGACATCCTCGTCATCAAACCTGTTGGTGTCTCAAATGCCATCTGAAGAAGCTTGGAAATGGCTTCATAAACCCAACTTTCCCTTAGTGAACTCTGTTTCAGCCAGGCCATCTGTTTCTGGTACTGAAATCGTTAGTTCTCCCCTGAGTTGTACAAAAGGGAACAACACACAAGCTGGTAGATTTCCATCCCAGAATGGATGTAGTTTAAAGGATTTTGTGATATTGGAGTCTAGACCCTCAAAGGTTAGGAAAAGGTTGTTTGATCTTCAACTCCCAGCTGATGAATATATTGATACAGAAGATGAGGAGCAGTCCCCGAACAATAAGATATCTGATGCTTCAAGTTATCCTTCGAGTATAATAAATCATAAGCTTGCTTCTGAGAGCAGTGTAAAGTTGAATATTGGAGGTGGTGCAAAGATTGACTGTAATGGCGATGCTTCAAGATCCGCTTCCTGTTTGAGGAACTCTGTTGGATTGGCTGATTTGAATGAACCCATACAGGTTGAAGAAGCAGAGATTAAAGACTTGGATTTAGCTGCTAAACCAAAGTCACAGTTTCTTCTAGGTTTACCCAAGGAGAATTTTCAGAACTCCCAACATGGAAGCAATAATGGGACTTCCACTAATCTACAAGTTGAGAGTAAAGGAATTAGAAGAGAGTGGTTATCCCATATGAATGAAACAGGTGAGTTTTTTTCTTGAACTTGCTGAATATTTTGTTAAGTTGGTCTTTCATTAAGTCAGCAATGTCCACCATTATTGTTCAATAAGGTGAAAAGTTTGATTCTAAAGATCAAATATGAAGAAATATTGACTATCTAAAGATTTAGAGAAGTAGTTGGGATTTGTGAGATATTTATATTCTAAGTTGTAATTGATTCTGGCAAGAGTAATATCTTGGGCTCTATCAAGTACATTTCTAGGGCAAACCATCTATGTCTGTCTTGATACTTTTAAGCTATGTTTGGATCTTTGGATTTTCCTAGGGAAAGGAAAATGCAAGGCAAATTAAACTACTTGTACATGCTTATTTTTTGTGGATAGCCAAACCGAAAATGTCTCTTTTTTTGGCAGATACACATTCATTTTCTCCTCATTTTCCTAACCCCACAATTAAATAAATAAATTTAGCTTCTTTTATTTCATTTTTTTTTTTTTTCTTTCCGCCCCCTCTGCAAATCCAACCTCCAAACATATACTTCATGATTATTCAGAATTTGTGGAACCAATAACTTGCTGGGAATTGTTTGTTGCAAACTAAAAACTGTAGCTATTATGTCCATAAGCCTCTCTCTCTCTCTCTCACTCTCAATGCTGACTGCTGATGATATTGTGTGAACTCTTTCTTTGTGTACAGGACACAGTAAAATTCATTTTCAGCCTTTCCCTCAAGGTCTCCAACCAGATAAGTCACACATGTCTTCCCAGCGGACGCATACTACCCCTGACAAAGTTCATCACCCTTCAGAGATTCTTACATCTGATCGTAGTAGGGAAGATCTGTGGAGAGATAGAACAGTTCATGGTTTAGAATTCTCTGAAAGAAGTCGTGATCTCACTAGTTTTAACCATTTGGAACAGGTGGTGCCTTCCCATGTACCCATTCCCTACCCATTGGTTCATGCCTCTGATTTGGACAATACTTGGTCCCACTCTGTCTCATCTTGGGGAAAGCCAAGTAGTAGCTTGACCCAGAAATTGACATCAATTCAAACACACCTGCCTTTAAATTCATCGGTTACCTTAAGTAGTATTTCTCAATCATCTAGCCATGATATAGACAAGTGGCATCTTAATAGTGGTTCTGGGTCAAAGCCTGGTTCGGCAAGTGGTCTACCTAACCGTAATGGGTTTTACCATGGGTCGTCATCAGGGTCCAAGGACGTACCAACTCGTTTCCCTTCAGCTGGATTTGATTATTTGAACTGCAATAAGGATGATAAGGTAGCCTCTGAACGCTCAATTAATTTTGGTCCCGGAAGCTACTTAAAGGGCTCAAATGTTATAGATATGAAGCTAGTAAAAGACTTTAATTTGAATGCCATCCTTTCAAAATCTTCATCCAATGAGGTTATTCCCCAACAAGTCCTAGAGATCATAGATGAAGAAAGGAAGTGTGAGGACCATCTGGAAGTTCTGCCTTGGCTTAAAGGTAAGCCTGCCAGTAAGAATGAGGGCATCAGTACAAGGAGGGATTCAAATTCCTCACAAATGAGTTTCTTACATGCTGCTTCTAACCAACTGTCCAACAAAAGTGACATTGTGCAAGGTCCCAATCAACTTTTTACCCAGAAAATTACATTAGCTTCATGTGATCATGAGATTGGGGCCAAGAGGAACGAGGTAGGTGACTGCCAGGTTACGAGAAAGATCCTTGGGTTTCCCATTTTTGGCAATGCTTGTACTCCTAAGAAAGAGTCTTCTTCTCTTGTCTCCACCTCTGCGTCCCTTCGATGCCCTCCTCAAGGTGAAGACATCTCAAATGTAGGCAAACATAGAGTAATTGATATAAACTTGGCTTGTGATCCCGAGTCTGGCGCACAGATTGCTGCAGAAGTACTTATTGTAGAGAAGAGAAGCGATAATGAAGTTGCTAATTTCAGAAACTTTGATTTGAACTCTTGTGTGAGCGAGGATGAAGTTACATTAGCACCCTCTGTTGCAAGCACCAGTGTCAATGTGAAGATTGCAGTGGAGATTGATCTTGAAGTCCCTGCTGTTCCAGAGACCGAGGAAGACATTTTACCCGTGGAAGATCAAAAGAAGCCTGAGATGTCTGTGACATCACCACAGCACAAAGCTGAGCAGCCTCAAGATGAAGCAGCTTTCAGGATTGCAGCTGAGGCAATAGTTGCCATCTCAACCTCCAGTCATCTCAATCATGTGGAGGGGACCGCTTGCAACCCATGTGAAGCTCCATCGGCAGATTCCCTCATGTGGTTTGTGGAGGTAGTTTCTTCTTATGTGGAAGGTGATTGCAAATCAAGAGGCCAAAATGGTGGAGACAACGAAGTATCTTCCTCTGAAGAGATTGATTACTTTGAGGCCATGACATTGATGCTGAGGGAGATCACAGAAGAAGAGTATATGCCTGAGCCCCTTGTTCCTGAAAACCAGAAAGTGGAAGAAACAGGAACCGTTCAATTACCAAATCGACCCCGAAGGGGTCAGGCAAGGAGGGGGAGGCAGCGAAGGGACTTTCAAAGGGACATTCTTCCAGGCCTAGCGTCTTTGTCAAGGCATGAGGTAATTGAGGATCTTCAGACATTTGGAGGGTTGATGAGAGCAACAGGTCACCCTTGGCAGTCGGTATTGACTAGAAGGAATGGCACCAGAACTGGTGGGGCCAGGGGAAGGCGGCGTTCAGTGGTGCTCCCCGCCCCTGCTGAGACAGCAAGCACCATTTGCATGCCCCTAATGGAGCAGCTTAATAATATTGTCGGATTGGAGGATAAAGCCTTAACAGGGTGGGGAAAGACACCTCGACGGCCCCGCCGCCAGAGATGCCATGCAGGTAATCCTACCTTGATCACTTTAACCTAATTATGGGATATGAGGATTGATTTTTAGACTGAGCACTTCATATATAGGGAAGTAGAGAGCTGTTTTCATGGCTTTTGAAGTGAGTTTGTTGTTAGTTTGAAGGGGATTTGCCTTTGTACATGTCTTCTTAGCCCATAATTTGGGCTTCCCCTTGATTTTCTGTTTGTGGGTAATCAACCAACCTTTGTACTATTTCCAAATAATGTTGCGTTATTTCTTCTGGGATATATATGTATACAACATTGCTTCGGATGCATGTTCACTACTCTGCTTTTGGGTATTGTTCTTTGGTCTCAATGAGCTATTTCCATGTAATCTCAAAGTACAAGTATATGTCTTTTGGTTAGATTAGTTCATTAGTTTTGGAGCATAGTCTTGTCTAGAGATATATATGAATGCTAGTGTAGGTTGTTTTGAGTCTTCTCCAAAGCGCCTTTAAACCATGTTAGGCTTGAGTTTGCCCTAGAAAATGAAAGAAAAGAACTGGATAAGGAACACCTACTTAGGGGTGGGATGGGTTTTTCTCAGCTGATCGTGTGATGGAGAGGAGACTTGAGATGGGACGGGGATATCCAGCAGTAAATATTGCTGTGCTGTGGTAAATAAAGTCTGTTAGAGCTATAAGTTGATTCTATTTTTTACCCTTCAAATTACTCACTTATTAATGGTTAGGATTTCATCTTATTCAAATTTGATGGCCCACATCTAAAAGTGTAATAAAATGAATCTTTTGTCATCTGTACTGTTTGTTAAGATTCCATGTGAGACTTATCCAAATGAATGGTAAGGATCCAAATGAATGTTCAATAATTTCTCAATGGTCGGTTGGTGGCTATGCTCACACGTTCAACTCAGTTTTGATTTTTGTTAGCTCCTGTTTGCATGAATTATGCGATTAGAGGAGTGTCATTTGATTATCGAGTTTTGTTTAGGCTCTTACCGTGGGCTTAGGACTTGGTTCCCAATTATTTTAAAAAAGAAAAAGATTAATTACATTTTTATCTCCAATCTCGTGAGATAAGATCCCATCCTTCCTTGGGAGAATTCATAGTGTCCTGCCATTTTTCACAATCAAATATGATTTTTGTATAGTTCACATGTTATTAATTCAAATTTCCTTCTCAAACTGACTGACTGACTGTCAAAATGACCTTAATTTTTAGCTCCAGTACCAACCAAAAAACATCTACCTAGCTGCGATGGAAATTTGATGCAACTATTTTTAAGTTAAAAGTTAATTTAATAACAAAAGTTAAAGTCACCATTTCCGCATTTTAAATGATTAATTTATTAAATTTATTTAAGCTAATTATAATTCATAAACTATAAATAAAAATTATACTAAACATATACTGACACAAACTCTCATAACAAATAAATAAATAAATAAATAAATAAATTATAAACAACTCATTGTCCTGCCCCAAACAAACACCAATACAAAAAAGTATTCCACCTCCATTGACATATAACTGGCAATACATTGGAGCACCCAATAACCTCCTGTTCAATGATACAATTGGAGGAGAGACTATTAAATCATTTCCCATGATATAAATAGAAAATAATGTTACATTTACCTTTTTATTATATTTTATTAATTAATTAACGTGACATATTTATAATAACTAAAGATTTATATGATTTATATGAAAGTCTTTGTACTAATAAATATGACAAAATATTGATTGGATCTGACAAGTATTGTTTCCGTTTTTTTTAATTATTTTTTTAGAATAAAGTTGTTACTAAAAAACTGGTGAGGGTGGTGCGGTGGGGTGGGGTGGGGTGGGGTGGGGTTGGAGGTGATGGTGATAATGGAGGATAAGGTGATCCACATTTAAACGGGATTGCATGGACACCAACTTAAATTTAATTTTAATTGAGTTTGTAAGATGTAATTTATTTAAATTTAGACACATTTAAATGAGTTTTAAATAGATATAATCAGATGGGTTGGAGTTGATAAATATATTGAAATAAGAGAAATATTAGAAACACACAAATTAAACTTTTTAATTTGTTCACAATGATATGGTAAGAGAGTTGATCTCTATATAATTGAGTGTGAGACAAATTAAACCTTGACATTTATTATATTACATCATCATTGTAAGAAATTATTTTGCATGAAATTAAAAAATTTGAAAAAAAAAAAAAAACTCAGAGTTTGACCATTACAACAAAATAAATTATGAGTGTGTTCGATTGGACGGACTGGATAAAGGGGGGATCAGAATCCGTCGGACTTGAATTAGGAGACTATGAATCTCTCGGACTATTTCGTTGGATTGGATATGTATCTCGTGTTTGTTTTCTCATGGAATTAGGTGTCTGAAAATTACTATTTTTAGTGAATTCAATGTTTGCTTGGACGGATTGTATAAGATAAATGAGCAAAAGACTATTTTACTCTTTTTCAATTGTTTACTAAGTAATAGCAATGTTAAACATATTTTTAATATTTTAATTATTTTTAGCTAGATTAAATAAAAATTTATTTATTTTATTTTTTACACAATTAAATAAATTTATTTTTTTTAAATTAAATAAATAAAATATCAATAAAAATTTTAAATAAATTTATTTTAAAAAATAATAATAATTAAATAAGGAAATTAATAAAACATCTATTAAAATTTAAATAATGAAATAAATAAAATATAAACAAAATTTTAAAATAAAACATCAATAAAATATTTATAAAAAAAATATTTTCAAAAATTGAATAAATAAAACATCAATAAAAAGTTAAATAAAATTTTATTTTTAAATTGAGACATTTAAATTTTATTGAATTTTACTAAATATAATACATAATTAAATAGTAGATGATCAAAATGGTCATTTCATTACTTAATCCTAACAGTAAATAATCCCATGAAAATAATCACACTCCTCCCCAAGATACAATAGTCCCTCATATGAGGGATATGGAGTTCGACCGGACTCCATGTCCAGCGGACTAAAAAAAAAAACAAACGGTGAACATCTCTCTCATTCGGATAAACAATCCGAACAGTGAATAATCCCCCCCAGTCCCCCCAAATCAAACACACCCATATAAGTAATAAATTTTATCAATTTAAATATTAATCTTTTGATTTGTTTTTAATTTAAACCATTTATCTATTTTCATTAAGTAAAATCGATAAAAAAAAATAATAATCTTTAAAATTAACAAAAAAAATATTTTAATATACACTTACATTGAATTTAATGATTAAAATATTATTTTTTTATTGATTTTATCTAATAAAAATAGACAAATAATTTAGATTGAAAATAATATAAAATATTAGAATTTAAATTAATGAAATTAAAATATAATATTTATTTTAGGAAAAATTGATCTAGGGTCCCTCTTCTACTTTTCGTAATGGAAGAGATCCACAAAATTATTTTTTGATGTCTAAGGTCCCTACAGATAAATTTGATATTCCTCATCCTTCAAACCTCCATCAACCAATTCGATGATTTGTCTCTCCATTCTACCTATCAAAAACACTCTGCACTTTTTAGAGAGAGAATCTAGAGAGAGAGAGAGCCATAGTTGCATTGCAGAGCTGTTGAACAGACATGGAGGGTGTTGGTATGTCTTTGAACGCACTGGTTGGTGTACCGATGTCGAATTCAAGAAGAGCACATGAAAAAGCCCTAATCAAGCACTCCTTGGTCTCTTCTCGGACGATTCAAAATCCTTGTTTTCAGCATCATCATCGGCAACGATTGTTGGGTGGTTCGAGAAGTTTCCGATGTCGGAGGCGTTGAGGAGGCCTGGGTATTAACTAGGAAGAGTTGTTAGGAGGTCTACGGAATGAGAGAGAGTGAAGGCGAGTCCATGGTCGCCGAATTTTGGGTATTCGGGGACGATGACGAAGGCGAAAGAGGTAGAGAAAGAAAAAGCAGAGCCATTGGAGGAGTTCTTGAAGTGAAATGGAGAGGTGTGAAAAGCATGACCCATTTTTTTACTGGTCTCGTTGGTTAATCGAAGAATGCCATTTTTTTGAAACTCGAATATTCCGGAGAGAGTGATGTTTGTGTTGAGTTCATTGAATCCGGAGTAGAAGAGCTCGTCGAGCTGGGACGAAGATGGGATTGACAGGAAGAAGACAGAGGCCGATGCATAACCATCTCAGCAAATATATAGCCTATAGACCACACGCCAACAGGAGCGAAGTGCACTGAGGAGCCAAGGAGGATTTCGGGTGGTCTATGCCATAGAGTTACTACCTGAAGAAAAATACCTACATTCATGCACAGAATTGAAACTTCAAAATCAAATTTACAGTCTCTAGGTAAAAGAAAACTGAATTTTCTCTGGGTTAAAACCAGAGAAATTCTCTAGTTTTTTCACTGAATTTTCTCTGGGTTGGTTAAGAAAAATTATCTGGATTAAATTGAATTTTTTCTGGGTTTGGACCAAAGAATTTCACTGGATTGAATTTTCTCTATTCAAATTTTCTTTGGATTGAATTTTCTCTATTCGAATTTTTTCTGGTCAAATTTTCTCTAGATCGATGTTGAGGGACCTTAGACATTATAAAAATATTGAATGTTCTTTATGCTATAACATCATAATATCAGGGACTTTAAAAAAAAAACCCTTTATTTTATTAAAAGATCTAACTTTATTTATTTTTATAATTTTTTCAAAAATAAAAAATAAAAACAAAAAAAAGGGAGCATAAGTGCAAAGGTGGGGTCGAAGAAAAGGACGAGCAACAAGGATAAGATGTGTGTGTGCTTTTTTATTGCTAGTCGAAGGAAAAGTGGAGGAGGTGGCAGTCTGTGATTGGACAGATGAGTATCTATTGACCCCCCCAATATTTGGATTGTACTCATCAAATATAGTAATATAATATTACTAGTATATTTTTATATAAACCGACAACAAACGCTTTGTGAGGCGTACAGTACAAGTCATGGATGCTTCTTTTCTCTCTCCAACGATTGCACCCACCAACTGCTGACCTCACGCGCGTCTTAGATTCTCTCTCTGCCGTACATCCGCATCATTTTAGATCTTGTGTCACCAGTTTTATTTAGATTATTTGTAATATATTTTATTTATTTATTTATTTATTGGTAAAAAGATAGATCGATTTAATAATTATAATTTATCATATTAAATATAAATTTTATGTTTAAAAAAAAATACATTTGTATACCATTTTCTTAAAAACAAATATCACAAATTCAATAAATTATAATTATCGAATTAAATTAATTTTTTTATGATAATATACATGAAGATGGCTATATAAAATAAATGATTTGAATTATTAGAACATGATTCGTAATGAGTCCTACTCAACCTGAAAAGCTTCAAAAAAGAGACAATGTATGTTTGGTTTAGTTTTGTAGAGTGATTTTGGAAATTTTTTTTAAAAAAACTTGTTTAGTTTGTAATTTTTTCAAAATAATTTTTAAAATCTCTTTTTCTCTCTTATACATCAATCAATCACTTTTTCTCTTTTCTCTCTCATTCTCAATTATTTTTTCTCTCACATACATCTACTCAATTACAACAAAATATCAAATCATTACAAACTCTAAAACTACTTTCAAAATATACAACCAAACAAACCAAAAAAATTTAATCTCTTTCCAAAACAATTTTTAAAAACTACTCTCTCAAAACCAAACCAAACATACCCATGTTTCCATCTAAAATAACTCCAGTGTCAAAATAATTTTGTTATCGTCAAAAATATATAAGGAATATCAATTTTGAAAGAACATCAATATCAAATTAGTTTTTATTATATTTTAAATTAAAAGTTTTTATTTATTTATTTTGGTTTTATATCTTTTTAAATACATTATCCAACAAACTCTCTATTATTTCTCTATACTATTTAAATATTTATTTATTTATTTTAATTTGAAATTATCTTTTATAAACTTAACACAATTAATTTCAAAATATAAAAAGTAAAATATTTTTTTAATGTTTAGGTAGGCTAAACCACTAGTTACATTTGCTGAGTCAAAATCCTCAAAATTAAAATAGCTAACTTAATAACTAGTTTGATAGAGATGAAATTTACTGATTTATTCACTATTTTAACTAAAAAATGAAAATAACTAGTTTAATAAAGATATTTTAATAGCTAGATAAACCATAAGTTATATGATCAAGCTATATTTATATGAAAAATGATTCATTCCCACAAAATACTTAAACTCTGACCAGTTAGAATTTAGCATTATGGAATAAGTGAATAAACTCTTACAAATTAAAGCCTATAAAGGAATAATTTTGTGAGAGATCTTTGTGAGATGTAACTCGACTATTTTTAATATAGCTATATTTAAAATTTGACAATCATCTTTATTTATACATATCTCCCATGATCATCTATATATATGTTTTTTACTTGACATTTTGTGAGAAAAATAGAAGAAATAATATTTGTATATTATAGCAACGCTATTAAATATTAATTTTTACCACTATTCATTGATAAAATATAATAATGAATAGCCATTTAGTTATTGAATAATAAGACACGCTATTACAGTGCACAAAAATAATAATAAATAAAACAAAATCAACTATTTTTAGCTATATCATTCTACTGGTTTGTGTTATTTTGGCAGTCAATTTTCATATCTGTTTTTGACTATTGAAACTATTTTTTTTGAGTAAATTACATTTACACACGCTAAATTTAGATTTAATACATATTATCTCTGATATTTGAAAAATTATACTAACTTCTTTGTCATTGTAATTATTTAGACAGAATGAATATATTGAACTCATGCACTTTCTTTTCTTGCTTTGCTTTACTTTCTTTTTTCTTTTTTTTTTTCCTTTGCTTTACTTTTTTTTTTAAATGTAATTTTCTCTTTTTTTTATTTATTAGGAGTTGTTGCATTTTATATAAGTAAAGGGTTTGTGAAATGAGACTATCAACCACAGGGATAGAAAAGTATTTTTCAAAATATCAAGGAGTAAAATGTAATTAGATCAAACCTCAAAAGGTGTCAGTGTAATTTACCCTTCTTAATTTTAGAGAGACTATTGAATGTATAATTAGAGTCGCTAACCCAATTCATATTGTCAAAAAATTGTATTGTAAAATATTATAATACAAATATTTTACCATTGAAAAATCTCCTAAATATCTGCATATTTTTAACAAATATTGATCTAATTTTTAAAAAAATTTTGTTCATCCAACTAGGCCTAATCATTCAGTTCATGTTCAGGAATGTTTTTAATTTATTCGGCCAAATGCAGTAAAGAGATCAATAATGTTTAGCTAGTCGGACAATTTGCAGCCAAACATTATTGATTTACTAGGCTACATTTGGTCCTTTCTGCCCCCCATCACTGACCCATCTCGCCAAATGCTGACATTGGCACACACCACCTCCACCTTATGTTCTATAACTTCAGTGAAAAAGAAAGTGACAAACCATAGATGAGAGAAGAATGAAGGATTTTGAGGTGAGAATTAGGGTTTTGACTGAGGGTTCAGAAGGAATTGGACTTTGAATCTGTGGGTCGATGTTGTCATTGATGAGAGAGAGAAATGTAGTTAGGGCTTTTTTTGTCTTTGAAGCTTGAGAATACTAAGGATATGTTTATTCTTAAACATGAATGTGGATAGATGGCATTAATGCCTGCAAACAAGGGAAATCAAAAAACAAAAAACAAAAAACAAAAATTGAAGCTTCTACAGTTAGATGTGAGAACACAATATTTTGATGTAGCATATGTCAAATGCAGCACATCATTTGACCACTTTGTTAAGAATTGAAAAGCTAAATAGAATAGGTGAAGCACAACATACAGATGAAAATAAAACAAGAATCAAGATCAAGCACACAAAACACAGATTTACATGGTTAATCCCATAATATGTGGCATCGTCAACTCACTACAGTTTCACTCTTAACAATACAATAAAAAGATATGCGACACTTCAACTATAATTACATAGTATTAGGATTAATGTTCAGTACTTATCAAAATTCACTTCCTGCACACTGAGGATGCACACAACAATGTCTGTTCACTTTAAGAACAATTTAATTCATAGATGTAGCCAAATTGGCAACCCACAATTTAAGGTTCATATGTTTAGTTGGGGTGGTCACAACTCGAGGTTCGCCTACTATTCAAAATCATTGGATTCAAGATAAATTGGAAAATCATTCAAAAAAAAGAAAAAGAAAAAAAGATTACTTGGAAATTTACCAAGGAAGACACTCCTGCTCTATTTGGTTCAATGGAATTCCTTTAATATGGTGAAAGATGATTCCATTTGTAATGCATTTGTCATAATTTTTTTAGTCTAACTAAACATGGGAATGAATGTTTGATAGAATAATCATTCCATGAACAGAACACTACCTCAGGGAAGAGTATTGTTCTTCCAGCCGGGGGAGTATAGGATAGGTGGGCAGTAAGTGGCAGAGTATCCGCTGCTCGGATATCCTGTCCCATGTCCCAAGCCTCCTTTGACCGTCCAATTGAGAATAAGCCTAGAAATGCAAATCCTTAATATACTGGCTTCTAAAGTTTATGGTCAAAAAGTGCTACGAAGGTGTCCAGGAACACACTATCTGGCAGAGAGGTGTCTTGTAGCAGGGGGGTCATTGAAAATGGGATGGATGATATGTTGAATGGAATCTGCCAATATCAGACAGTATTGGACAGAATTGACCGATATATT
This sequence comes from Camellia sinensis, assembly GCF_055761805.1. Classification (NCBI taxonomy): domain Eukaryota; kingdom Viridiplantae; phylum Streptophyta; class Magnoliopsida; order Ericales; family Theaceae; genus Camellia; species Camellia sinensis. Next base: position 198,633,606 of record NC_138965.1, read on the forward strand.
GATCAATAACGGTATCAAAAGTTTAAAATCTTGACACGATGGCTGATAATTACAACTCTATAAAAGCTTATTGAAGAAGTATGAAAACAATCTCACTAGCATACATCTCTAAAACAAGATTACACTCCAAATCCAATGAAATAATCTAACAAAAGGACACGTATACTTGTAACTAAGATTATATGAAAATAACTCCTGAGACGAAGAACAATTCTTGAAAGCAGTAGGGAACACGCATCCGAAGGAATGTTGTATATATATCCCAGAAGAAATAATGCAACATTATTTGGGAATAGTACAAAGGATGATAACCCACAAACAGAAAATCAAGGGGAAGCCCCAATTATGGGCTAAGAAGACATGTACAAAGGCAAATCCCCCTCAAACTAACAACAAACTCACTTCAAAAGCCATGAAAACAGCTCTTTACTTCCCTATATATGAAGTGCCCAGTCTAAAAATCAAATCCTCATATCCCACAATTAGGTTAAAGTGATCAAGGTAGGATTACCTGCATGGCATCTTTGGCGGCGGGGCCGTCGAGGGGTTTTTCCCCACCCTGTTAGGGTTTTATCCTCCAATCCAACAATATTATTAAGCTGCTCCATTAGGGGCGTGCAAATCACGCTCTCTGTCTCAGCAGGGGCGGGGAGCACTACCGATCGCCGCCTTCCCCGGGTCCCACCATTTCTCGTGCCATTCCTTCTAGTCAATCCCGACTGCCAAGGGTGACCTGTTGCTCTCATCAACCCTCCAAATGTCTGAAGATCCTCAGTTACCTCATGCCTCGACAAAGACGCCAGGCCTGGAAGAATGTCCCTTTGAAAGTCCCTTCGCTGCCTCCCCCTCCTTGCCTGGCCCCTTCGGGGTCGATTTGGTAATTGAATGGTTCCTGTTTCTTCCACGTTCCAGTTTTCAGGAACCAGAGACTTAGGCATATACTCTTCTTCTGTGATTTCTCTCAGCATCAATGTCATGGCCTCAAAGTAATCAATCTCTTCAGGGGAAGACACTTTGTTGTCTCCATTTCTGCCTCTTGATTTGCTATCACCTTCCACATAAGAAGAAACTACCTCCACAAACCACATGAGGGAATCTGCCGATGGAGCTTCACATGGGTCGCAAGCAGTCTCCTCCACACTATTGAGATGACCGGAGGATGAGATGGCAACTATTGCCTCAGCTGCCATCCTGAAAGCTTCTTCATCCTGAGGCTGCTCAGTTTTGTGCTGTGGTGATTTCACAGACATCTCATGCTGCTTTTGATCTTCCATGGGTAAAATGTCTTCCTCAGTCTCTGGAACAGCGGGGACTTCAAGATCTATCTCCACTGCAATCTTCACATTGACACTGGTGCTTGCAACAGACGGTGCTAATGTAACTTCATCCTCGCTCACACAAGAGTTCAAATCAAAGTTTCTGAAATTAGAAACTTCTTTATCTCTTCTCTTCTCTACAGTAAGTACTTCTGCAGCAATCTGTGCGCCAGACTCGGGATCACAAGCCAAGTTTATATCAATTACTCTATGTTTGCCTACATTTGAGATGTATTCACCTTGAGGAGGGCATTGAAGAGACGCAGAGGTAGAGACAAGAGAAGAAGACTCTTTCTTAGGAGTACAAGGATTGTCAAAAATGGGAAACCCAAGGATCTTTCTAGTAACTGGGCAGTCACCTACCTCCTTCCTCCTGGCCCCGATCTCATGGTCACATGAAGCTAGTGAATTTTTTTGGGTAAAAATTTGATTGGGGCCTTTCAAAGTTTCAGTTTTGTTGGACAATTGGTTCGAAGCAGCTTGTAAGAAACTTATTTGTGAGGAATTTGAATCCCTCCTTGTACTGATGCCCTCGTTCTTACTAGCAGGCTTAGCTTTAAGCCAAGGCAAAACTTCCAGATGGTCCTCACACTTCCTTTCTTCATCTATGATCTCTAGGACTTGTTGGGGAGCAATCTCATTGGATGAAGATTTTGAAAGGATGACATTCAGGTTAATACCTTTCACTGGCTTATCCATAACATTTGAGCCCTTTAAGTAGCTTCCGGGACCAAAATTAATCGAGCGTTCAGAGGCCACCTTATCATCCTTATTACAGTTCAAATAATCAAATCCAGCTGAAGGGAAATGAATTGGTATGTCCTTGGACCCTGATGATGATCCTTGGTAAAACCCATTACGGTAAGGTAGACCACTTCCAAAACCAGGCTTCGACCCAGAACTGCTATTAAGATGCCACTTGTCTATAAAAATCTCATGGCTCTGAGCGGATGATTGAGAACTCCTACTTAAGGTAGCCAATGAATGTAAAGGCAGGTGTGTTTGAATTGATGTCAATTTCTGGGTCAAGCTACTACTTGGCTTTCCCCAAGATGAGACGGAGTGGGACCAAGTATTGTCCAAATCAGAGGCATGAACCAACGGGTAGGGATTGGGAACATGGGAACGCACCACCAGTTCCAGATGGTTAAAACTAGTGAGATCACAGCTTCTTTCAGAGAGTTCTAAACCACCAGCTGTTCTCTCTCTCCACAGATCTTCCCTGCTATGATCAGATGGAAGAATCTCCGAAGCTTGATGAAGTTTGTTAAGTGTAGTATGCATCCTCTGGGAAGACACATTCGACTTATCTGGTTGGAGACCTTGAGGAAAAGACTGCAAATTGATTTTACTGTGTCCTGTACATACACAAAATCATCAGCAGTCAGTCTGGGGAAAAAAGAAAAAAAAGAAAAAAAAAAATGAGCTTATGAAAATAATTGCTACAGTTTTTAATTTTAAAAAATAAATCCCTGCAAGTTATTGGTTCCACAAATTCTGCATAATCACCAAGGATATGTTTTGGAGCTTGGATCTGTGAAGGGAAAGGAAAATGAATGTAAAAGGAAAGGGAAAAAAAATGAAGTGAAAGAAGCTAAATTTTTTTCTTTTGCTTTTTGTTTTTCTTTTGTTTTGGTTGGAAAATGACTATAATTGTTCTCTTCCCCCCCAACCAAAAAAAAAAAAAATCATCTTTTGGGTTCAATTACCCATATAAGCTAAATACCTAGAAGTAATTTAATTTTCCTTTCCCTTGGAAAATCCAAAGATCCAAACATAGCACAAAAGTAAGAAGCAAGATAGATCATAGATGATGTGCCCTAGAAATGTACTTGATAAACCCCAAGATATTACTCTTGCCGGAATCAATTACAACTTGGAATATAAATCTCTCACAAATCCCAACTACTTCTATAAATCCTTAGATAGTCAAGATTTCTTCATATTTGATCCTTAGAATCAAAATTTTCTCCTAATTGAATAATAATGGTGGAAAATGCTGACTTAGAACAAAAGACAAACTTAACAAATATTTTGCAAGTTGAAGAAAAATACTTACCTGCTTCATTCATATGGGATAGCCACTCTCTTCCAATTCCTTTACCCTCAACACATAAATTAGTGAAAGTCCCGTTATTGCTTCCATGTTGGGAGTTCTGAAAATTCTCCTTGGTCAAACCTAGAAGAAACTGTGACTTTGGTTTACCAGCTAAATCCAGATCTTCAATCTCTGCTTCTTCAACCTGAATGGGTTCATTCAAATCAGCCAACCCAACAGAGTTCCTCAAACAAGAACCAGATCTTGAAGCATCTCCATTACAATCGATCTTTGCACCACCTCCAAGATTCAACTTTACACTGCTCTCAGAAGCAATCTTATGATTTCTACAGGGAGGATAACTTGAAATATCAGATATCTTATTGTCCGCGGACTGCTCCTCATCTTCTGTATCAAGATACTCATCAGCTGGGCGTTGAAGATCAAACAACTTTTTCCTAACCTTCGAAGGTCTGGACTCCAATATCTCACAATCCTTTGAGTTACATCCATTCTGGGATGGAATTCGATTATGTTGTGTGTTGTTCCCTTTTGTACAACTCAGGGGAGAACTAACGATTTCAGTACCAGAAGCAGATGGCATTGCAGAAACAGAGTTCACTAAGCGGAAGTTGGGTTTATGAAGCCATTTCCAAGCTTCTTCAGACGGCATTTGAGATACGAATAGGTTTGATGATGAGGATGTCTCCATTGGTATCAGATGCTTATGTAGTTCCTTTGTTTTAATTTCATCCATCATGTCCTTCTGTATTTTGTAAAGACGGTGGAGTTCAAACACCTGGGTGACAAAAAGAAATTCAAATAATTCAAGTGTTTATAAAATTGGACCACAAAAAATAAAGTCCTTTATTGATAGAAGTAAACTAGACTCGGTAAATTATTAAATCGGTTGGTTGTGTCAAAATGAGACACAGAACAAAGTAGAGTTGTAGGCACTTGAGAGTGGAATTACCTGTCGCTTGAATATGGCCTCATGTTCAAGCATTGTCTGCTTTAACGCATCCTTATCACCCCCTGGATATGCATTCGTGGGAGTCCTAGGTAAAAAACTGTTGTAATATTGCCCATTTGCTAAGGTTTTGTCTCCATAAAACAAGTGCCAGTTACTACTACTAGAATCCAAATTGAGATCCCTCATGGAGTAATATCCACTCAGGTAGCCTTCACAGTGCACTTTTGTTCCCATTCCTGCAAATCAAAGAAGAAACAATGTTACATTCACTTATTTAGGACGCACTATAGTCCTCAATCTGACAAGCACAAAAACAGACAACAGACTATATATATAAAGAATAAAAGAAAAAACCTGTCTTCATGCATCACATTGTTTTAATCAGAATATTTGTGTCTAGATTATCACAATGGCGATACACAGATTGATATCTCTGATGCCTGGACCTAGATGGTATTCAAGCTACTGAATAATCAACATTGAGGTCGGGGATGGCAGCAGGATTCAGTTTGGTTTAAATGTTCCTCTTTCGGTAGCTTTTTTGGCTCTGTTTAGCATTGCAATTAATATAATGCTATGCTATTATTTTTTTATTTTTTTTTAGAATTTCTGGAAGATTATTTAGTAGACTTCCTCAGGACTGGGAATTGGAGACTATGGACTTGAAGTCCCATCTGGAAGACCAGATATGGCATAGAAATGGTTCCTTTTCGGTCAAGTCCTATAATTTCTTGATTGTTAGAGGGCCGAGCCGAGGGACCACTTCCCCTAGAAAAAAATATGGAAGATCAGGACACCAACTAAGGTTGCTTTCTTTGTATGGACGGCAGTTTTGGATTCCATCTTTCACAATTGATAACTCGATATTGGATTTTGTGAATCCTCTTTTCTCGTTATAGATATCTTAGCTGAGCTCAACTTTTGTGTTGAGCTTTTTGATGTCCTTTATCTTTTGTACTAAGGATACACCCCTTTTGGAGCTTTTCTTGCTGCAATACAATGTGTTCTTATTAAAAGATTGAAAATGAACAAAGCAACCCAAGGTTGCTTCAATAGGCCAGAACAAAACACATCACAAGATAAATATGAAGACATGAAACTGCAAACTTAATGGGACATTTGGAGTGATCACCATTAACTAATTTTGAGAAGAATGGACTTTCCACAAGAAACCCATTTTACATATCTCAAATGCAGGGTGAGTGTCAGAGAATCACATCTGGAAAGCAATTCAAGAAACAGATAAGGATTGGTGTTAGTAACTTCTTGTTTAATTTGCCTACTTTATTTATTTATTTATTTTTAAAGCACTGTTCCACCAGTAATATCCCATTCATTTCCCATTGCCTTTCTCAGGTGGAATGTTCACTGTTTTTAGAAAGCACTATCCTTCTTCTTTTGAGACAAATCATTGTCTTACCTGGCATTCAAAAAGAACCTGATTTGGCTTTTAATAATGAGTCCTCTCATTCTAAAACTGTCTCTCTTCTCTTCTTCTATCAAACCATGTCCGCCACAAACAGGATCAGCTCCATGACACAGAAAGAGTTAGAAGACACTAGTTAAGAACTTGCACTGAATTACAGGGGATTTCATTTCCATGATACCATCACTCCAACAGACTCCACAGACCATTATCATCTTGGTATTTTTCTTTTTCCATATATCTCACACATTGTTACATTTGGTAAAGCATCTAATGGCACTTCATGTGTTGACATAGAGATAACTGGAGCTGTCAAGTTGTAAATTATTGACTATCAACTTATCACTTTTGTCATATCAGATGATAACCTGTGTACTGTAATGGTTTCAATTATGCCATAATGGTCATGTCGGTGTATTGATGTCACTACATAACAGGAAAAAAATTGAGTCATGACATTTTTCAAAATCACTACAAACAACTTGAAACTTGTTCAAATGGATGTTCCCACTTTGTCACATTACTTATTTTAAGTTTCTAATCAATTTAGTAAGACCTAAAAATGTGATTAAAAATGGCACTGGATTTTAAACTGATATTAAACCAATGCAAGTACTTTGCACACTATTCCAGCTTGCATAGCCAAGAAACTTGAGAAGTTGCGGCAGGATTTTTTATGGTGGAGTAAGGGAAAAGTTTAAACATCATTTTGCTGATTGGGATATTGTTGTTCAGCAGTCAGAGAATGGGGTCTGAGTTGGGTATCGTTAATAGAGCTAATAGAGCTATTAGGCAAGTGGCTTTGGAGATTTACTTGTGAGAGGGATAGTTTTATTACGTGATAACATTACACAACAATATCAACCGTTTTCTAAAACCATGACTATAAGATACACTTCTACATGTAATTGGAAATGAAATGCACATGAAGCAAATGTTGTTCACATGGCCAAGTATAACATAAAAATTATGCTGTAGATAATATGGATAAGGTAATTGGGACAAAGTCTTGTAGAGTTAAGTAGATTATATAAGGGGGTATTATCTTTAGGTTCCCTCTAATGCATTAGGACATTGGCATTATGCTATAAGCACACAAGAGCATGAAACTGTGATAGCCAAATAAACATTGTTTGGCCCATTCCCTAACAACTAAAATTTTATGGCAACTGATTGTTAGATATGTAACAAGGCTATGATTACATTGGCAGGTTCAAGGTTATCCTCATGTAATTATTCCTCCAAAATGTTTATCCATATGGACTACATTGCATTTGTGTTTGCAATCTATTTTGTTTCTCTCCACAAGCGAGAGGGTGTAAGAGACTGGTACACAATTTCATCCTATTCCCCAATAGTTTAAACTTTAAGAGGAATTGTTTGTCTCACAATAGTACATAATTTTTTTTTTCTTTAAATAAAAGATTTACAGTTTGATTATTTGCAGCAATGTCAAATATAGTTAATGTGCCTTCATATGTTTCTTCACGTCTCTTATGCTTATTGTATAATCAAGTCAAGATGCACTACATATCCTTATGACATATAGTTTTGCTCAATTGTATCATATGGAATGTGACAACTAGGGAAAAAAATTCACCTCATGGTTAAATGCAGTGGTGATAAACATAATCTTCCATATTAATAAAAAAGAAAAGCAAAAATTATCTTTTAGAGTTCAAGTCATTTTACAAATATTATAGTTATGGTATGTCAAACAACGTAGCAATAGGAGAAGAACATAGCAAGCATTCCAACGGTACAAGAGGAAGACATCCCTTCTCATCAAAAGACCCGAATGCAACTTTTTTATACATTCCAATACTAAATGAATAATTCATAAAAGTTAGGTTTCTTCTATGCTGCAATATGCTACAGAGAGAACTCATCGCCCCATGCTTGTAGAGCCATTGCAGAGTGTACTTTATGGTATGTTTTCTCAGTATATCAAAGTCGCACTGAAGTTCTTTTCCTAGCCAATGACATCCATAGAAAAACTGTGCTGAACCCATCAGCAAATCAGTTTGGCATATTCTTTATATGTTTCACCCTGATAAGTAGCATACTCTTCATCATGACCACATGATTAAGCATACGTAAAACTTTTCACCAGGGGTTACAGTTTTAGGATCAGCAATCATTTACAAATTTTACCATCCAGTAATGGTCCTCTTGCTTTAATACACCTATGGGCAAAATTATAGGGCCGAAGGTGAATGCTTAGACTGTAACTTGACTTCACAACACCATAAAAACTAAAAAGCAATGGTATACACAGTCAGGTTATAGAATAACAATGATCCAAATCTGCATTTCTTGGTGATTTGGGACAGCAACACCAAAAGCTCAAAAATGCAATACCATTAAAACTTGAATAATAAAAGTTTACACACTACGATAGGATACTCAGAGACAGCTAGCTAGGTTAGATTCAAGTTAAAGAGGAAGAAGAAGAAATAGAAAAAGAGAAGACAGCTTGTAGAGATGCATAAGATATTAACTTAATTATAGTACCTAGAGTTGAACACGATGTAAAAAACAAAGTGGGAAAGACAGCTAGAGAACACAACTTTTTTTTTTTTGATAAATTAGAGAACACAACTATTTGCTCATCTACGCCGTCTAAATCTCCATATAATGGCAACAAAATATCTTCTAATGCACAAACGAATTATAAAAAACTGAATAAATCAACTAATAGACTTCTGGATTTGGAAGTAATGCACTTCAACAGGCATCAGCAGGTCACAAGTGGAAAGTTTCCCTCAAAACTAGGATAAAAAACTGAACTTGAACCACTGTTGTCCCCAAACAATCGATCAGAAAATTCAAAATTCAATTGAGCAATAAAGACCTTCCTTCTATTTGCAAGGACCATGAACTTCACTAATGCAATTGAAACCACTCACTTAAAATTAAGATAGTAACCATCATGCATAAGATCAATTTAACAAAAAAATATGAACACCATAATAAAAATTTCCAGTACAACCCTATCATCAGTAAGGAAAGCAGCAACTTTTTCCTTTGCAAATCAACAAGCAGTTAAACTAGATAAAACAAGAATTTAGAACAGATCCTACAAAAATAAAAAATGAAGACTCGTCAAATCCAAATACCCATCAAAATCATCAACAATAAAACCAAAGTAGCAGATTACAATAAAGTGCATCAAATTCATCAACAGTAAAACCAAATTAGCAGATTACAATAAAGTGTCTCACTAGATATAATATAGAAAATGCACAAAACAATTGTTCAAAGCAATCTAAGCCAATAATCTGACAAACCCAAAAAAAGAAACTAGAAAATAATTAAAACCCAATTAAATATATTATCAAATTCAGAAACCCACCATACCCAAGAAATCAAAAACCTGTAAATCTAATTAAACAGCAAGAGTGTATAAAATTTACCTCAGACCTACATCCTGCAATCAACTCTTCTCAAGAAACCCTTATGGATTCAATAATTCAGCCGTACGTCCTATGCCCAATAACTAAAGAATCGTGGAAATTCAGAGTCAGAGAATGGCACTACCAAAAGGGCAAAAAAGAATAAGAAAGATTAATAATAAATACAAAGAAAAACAAAGTGGGTGTTTTGGTAACACCATTACAAGAAGCTTAGATCGTCAACAACTAGAAGGAATAAAGATGGAGATTTCGATCTGCTGGGCCAGTCTCTGAAAGAGAGAAAGTTTTTAGAGAGAGAAAAGAATGAGTTTTTATTTTTTATTTTCAGAGAGAGAAAGAGAGATCCTAGATAAGAAATCTACACAAAAAAAAAAAAAAAAACGACCTTCTTCTAAGAACAGTGACATGAAAATTTGTCAACATCCGGTCTCTTTTTATTCTCTGCTCTCTCTTCCTTCTCTCTCTCTTCCTTCTCTCTCACTCTCTCATTTTTTCTTTTCCAATTTAAAATTTTCTGGGTTTTTGAGGAAATGAAAAGAAATGAACATTTCTAGATTTTCTCCACCTTCCTTGCTTTTCGGTAAAGATAATAATGAAAATTAAATATTACATTTAAAACCGTACAACTATATATGCCAAGATAATAAAGATACACACAAATAAATATATTTATACCTGTATTACTTACCAAAAAACAACAACAACAAAAAAAACTTGAAAATCTTCTTAGCTGTTTGGTAGTTGTTAACCCCAAAATTCTTTTTTTTTTTTTTGTTCACTAGATTTTAGTAATTTTTTTTATAAATCTTTTTATAAAAAAATGAAAAATTATTAAAATAACATAGACTAATGGGGATGAGAGTCCCGTAATGATTGTCTACTTTCAAGACGTGAAATTTTTATTTCGCAACACCTTGAGCTATTTTGAGAAGATGTTTTAATTTAGTTGGAGTCACATCGTCTCTCCTATTTTTTTTATAGATTTTTTTTAAAAACTTAAAAAAGTCAACTTTTAACCATCTTATCAAAATAATGATGATATTTGGGATGATATATATATATATATATATATAATTATACTTTTTAACATTTTATAAAAAATTTACAAAAAGAGTAAAGAAGTAATATAATTCAAAAAAAAGATAAAAGATAAAAAAAAAAAAAACACTTTTGCAAGAAGTGTCAAATAATGTCTTACCAAGTAATTTTTATATGAAAAATCAAATTAATGAGATATCTACAATAATAATCCAGTCATATTTGACATTAAAAAATAAATAATTCATTTTTTTACATAAGATGTGGATCTCCAATCCACAAAAATTGAAAGAATTGCTGGGTTTGGTGGGATCCACCATGGGTCTACCTTCAATGATTTTAACTGTTTATTTTATTTGAACGTGTTTAGGTTATTTATGAAAAAAATCAAATTGATTTGACATATATCAATATGCTTAGATGGTATTTGTCTATAAAAATAGACGATAATAATAATTTTAAAAATGCATATATATATATATATATATATTGTTGGCAAATCTAATAAAATCATGTTATGATTACTAGATTAATTTAAAAGTTCTATGAATGATTAACACACATAGTTTAATAAATTAAACAATTCAAATCATCAAAGTGGAGCTTGTGGTGGCTCCATGAAACCCAACAATGCCCATTCCTTTAAATATGATATGATGTGATCATATAATATTAATATTTGATTTAATTTTTTATTTTATAATGATGTACTCAATAAGAAATTTGACAAGATGAACGGTTTAGTTAACGACAGTAGATTTTATGTGAGTCCCACCAAAGGGGATAATGAATTATATTCTTGACAAACAGAGATCTAAATATATATCTTAAATTTGTTTTCAAACAGATTAATTGAGTTTGTAAATTTTAATTTTTATATGAGAAGTCACATACTCAATAATTACATGTATGAGATAAATAGTAGATATGTATGGGAAATAATCTTGCAAATTCCCAAAATATCTTGTGAAAAAATAGAGAAAAAATCTCTTTACAACTGTTACATATATAGTAAGCTAAGTTTGGCTACTACAAAATAATCTATCTTTTTATCTTTTTTTCATCACATCACCTCTCTACTTTTCTGCACATCTTTTCGTAAAAAGACAAAAAATACACTTATTTAGGTCATCCCAAACAACTTCTAATTCTTGCTATCTTTGATGGAAACTCTAAGTGTGGTAAAATATTTATTCACAAAAGACAGAGGGAGCTTCTAAAAACACTTTTTAATCTCTTTGAACAGACATACACAATTTTTATTAATTTATTTATTTTGATCTCCTATCATATATATTATACAACTTGTATTTTTAAAATAAAGTATTCGCCATGCGGATGTAGAGAAAAATTTAGAAGCTCTCAAAAAGATGAGAGTTACATATATATATATATATATATATATTTCTTTTCCTACCCTACCCCCATCTTTACAGTGAGACCGTTACATTTTAAGGAAACAAATTAATATATCACAGATGTAAATACAAAAGAGTAGTGCTAGGGAGCTCGAAAACGAGCTCCCCGAATCCCCCTAATTTCTTTTTTTTTTTTTTTTTTTTTTTTTTTTATACAGCGGAAGAAGGATGAAGAAGACGAAGAGGGGGAGGGGGAGGGGGAGGGGAAAGAAGGACTGGAGGGGGCCTAAAAAATGGACTGGAGGCGGAGGCGGGCGGAGGCGACGCGACGAGCTCGGCTGGGCCGACGACCGGCAGGCAGACGAGCTCGGCTGGGCGACGAGCGACGAGCTCGGCTGGGCCGACGACCGGCGGGCGGACGACCTCGGCTGGGCGACGAGCTCTTCCTCTCCCTCTTCCCTCTCCTTCTCTTTCTCTCCCTCTTCCTCTGCTTTGCGTTCAAAAATGGCGGAAAAAAAGAAAAAAAAAAAAAAAAAAAAACCTAAAGCCCAAAACGACGTCGTTTTGGGCTTTAGGGGGATTCGGGGGGATATCCTCGAGCTACCAATCTTTATCCAATACAAAAATAGTTCAACAGTTTCTCACTCTCTTTCATAAATCCTATTTCAATAATTCGAATCATTAATTCTATTTCAATAATTAAAATCTTTCATTTTATTACTCCCTATATACATCAATCGTGTAAAAAAATTAAATCAATTCAATAATTATAACATTTATATTTTATTTTATTTATCTAAAAATATGATGATATATTTTTAAAAATATACTTGTCATCTATTTTATTTTTAAAGACAAAAAAGATAAAATAAAAATATTATACTTGAGTGAGACAGAATACACCTCCTAGTAATTACAAAAACTCCGGTCGGGGCCAATGGGATAATATCGTTAGTTTGGAAGGGTGGTTCTATTGCTCGGAAAAAAACAGGTATAAACTTCAAATTTAAGAATAGATGACTCCATAATCCATCACTAATGCTCAATGCATACAAATATATATTATTATTGACTCATCCAAGGCACAAGAAATTTCAGGAGAGGAAAAAAGAAGCTGCTGCTTTATTTCCATCTGCAAACATTATACAGAACATTCATCCGGAAATATTTTCAAAAATAAAAAAATTCTAAATTTTGAGAAAATTAAATAAAATGAAAGCTGACTTGTTTATAAATAAAAACACATATAACCCCGATACCTTTAGACAATAAAATGGGAAGAAATGAAAAAAAAAAAAAAAAATGCATAGAAATGAAGAAAACGCAATCATGAAGACCAGCTCAAACACTTGCTCCAATTTTGAATCGCAATAAAACTATGTTCGAGGATATACATATTTTGTTCTAGGATCCACAATTAGGCCCTTCCCTCCATTCACTTCCAAATCATGCCTGCATCGACACATAAATTGAAAACTCGGAATGAAAATTTTGTTGACATTTTGTTCAGCATCACTGCAGAGCAAAACTGTTGTCCAAATAACAAAAGATAGTATGGAACCAATGTTTGATCACAGAATCAATCTTCTAGCAAGGATCAACAAGTTGGACAACAACAAAAATAATAGGGTAGCCTCAAATCAGAATCTTTTGATTAAATGAATGCTCTGTTTATTTTGACAAAAAATGTTTTCAAGAATTTGAGAAAAAATATTTTCCATAGAAAAAAATTTCTGATGTTCAATTGCGACTTTGAAACTTCATGTGCTAGTGCTGGTGTTAGTGGCGGTAAAACTTTAGTCACCGTAAAACGCTTTCTACCTTTCAAAAATAAAAAACATTTTCCACCCAAATAAACTTATTTTCCGTTAAATTTCATTTTCTGTCGTACCAAATAGCAGAAAATGCAAAAAAACATTTTTGGTTGCGACTTCGAAACTTAATGTGCTAGTGGCGGTGAGATGGTGGAGGTTAGTGGTGGGGAGGTGGTAAGATTTTAGTTTGAAAAATATTTTTTGTTTTCCACCTTTCAAAAGTAAAAAACCATTTTTACCCAAATAAGCTTATTTTCCGTTAAGACTCTCGTTTTCAATCGTACCAAATGCCAAAAAATACAAAAAATATTTTCTGCCAAACAAACGGAGGGTAATAGAAGAACAAAATTTCAGAATAGCACTGTAAACTCAACTGAAACACAAAGTCGGGGATGGTCAGCTGCTCACGAGGAACATATCTGAATAGCTGCAAAAGGCGATCAACATATACCACTTTCTTCCATACCTATACGTCAATTCTCAATAATTTAATAAGCTCCCTAAAAGAGAAGTTAATTAGGTTTATGCTCCAAACACTAATTAACAAGGACTCAACATACCACACTATCTACAAACAGTTGCAGAGCAAAAATTGCAGCTTTTAGTCCAAATGTCGGGTGAAGAACATAAATTGCCTACATTGCAAAGGGAGAGGATAAATTTAGAAAATAAATAAAAGAAATGTAAATTTTCAATTGGATAAACGATTCACTATCACATACATGAAGGTTACGCTGGTGTTTGCGACCAAGTATTTGTTGTAACTTCCTCATCCATCCAAGGTCTGGTTGCCTATTTACTCCAAGATGCAGAAGTCAAAAGGTGAACAAAACAATAATAGATTTAGAGCGGAAAAATGAATTGCTAAAGCTCCACCAAGATAATGCCACTTTTGAAAAAATTAAAATAAAATAAAATTCAGCATGTGTCAGAATTCATTATTTCCAGAAGATTTAGTGGTGGGAATCTCATGCAACGGGCTGCCATTTAATTTAGTTTAAAATTTAGGGAGACACTACTGCATTAATGCACAAATGGGGTCAAATAAAATAATTAAAATAAAGAATTAGAATATGTATGTTGGTCATGTGTCCAAAAATATCACCTCAGGAGCCAAGAGTGTCAATTAGCAGCAGTAAAAAGCTAAACTCATTCAAGTAGTTCTTAAACGCAAGCAAACCTTTATTTAGAGCCATACAAAGCCACAAAACAAAACTATCCTTCCTTCACTTCTATTTAGAGTAAAAAGCTGAAAATTTTAACTACGATTCTTGCCGATTCCAATAATTTTACTTATCTCACATCATTTGAATTGCAGAGAAGTACTTTACGACTTATTGATCAGAGAAGCAGCAAATTTACTGAAGATACTACAAAGTGAAAGTCAACTAGGGAAATATGCAATACTTACATCTGTAAAGATGCTGCAGAGTGGAAGTAAACAATGGAATAAGGCTTCTGTATCAAGGGCTCAAACTCCTGAAATTCAAAATTGAGAACAATTTACCCTTACTTCTAATTGCCAATACTAAAGAGCATAGTCAATGAACCACCAGAGTTTAAGACCAAATGCTAATAGCAAAGACACAGTCACACGACATGCCAACACATCAATCTTCAAAAAATGCAGAACACAATATGCTTTTTTACATTAATTTTTTTATTATTATTTTTATTTTTATAAATTTATTATATGTCAAATATAAGAATAGTTCATTCAAAGGTAATGAAAATAAAAGAAACACAACACTAATTAAAATTTAAAAGTCATATATTCCATATGTTAAACATTTAGATATCATTCACATAACAATTGCATTCTAACAGAATTGTCGAACATTGAAATACACATGATGTATTATAAATTTTTCAAAATATATTTAAAGTGTACAAATTGCATTCCAAAGAATGGAGAACATTGTTACTATGAAATAATTCATCACATAGGTCGTGTTTAGAGGGTTTAAGAAGCGTCACGTCACTGAAGTGTTTGTGAAGTGTTTAATACTATGAAATTTAAATTCTTAAATAAGACACGTTAAAGAAGTGTTGGACACACAACGCCTTCTTCGTAAAAGTGCCTGTGCTTCTTAGACCAAATGCAACACAAAGAAAAGCATGCAGCATGCAGGTTCCAATGCCAAGGATCACTTTAAAAGACGTGAAAAATAAATTCAACTGCAAACAGTGCAAGTGAGGCAGGAAGTAGTCCCTTCACCTTTACTACGTGAAGCACAAATCGCTCCAGATCAAGACATCGCAGCAAAAAATGTGCTCCCACAACAACCATCACTGGACGACCCTCACTATCAATCCCCCCGCGGTAACTGAAAAAAGAAAGAAAGGGCAACATGAATACTTGCTTTCCATATGCACCATATTACGCATGCTTAAAACAGATGCTTGAAAACTCAAAAGAACTTTTGCAGGACAAGGACTTTACAATAAGGTTTTCATCTTATGGTACTTCAGAATTTTAATGGAATAACTTTTTATGCTTCAAAATAAAGACAGCTAAGTAGAGACATGCTAAAAGCTAGGTAAACCTAAGCATCTAAAAAGAATAAGACATTCATTCAAACAACTTAACAATCTAATCATTATAAACCAACCTTTTGCATGTTCTATTAGTCAAACATTATATTTTTTAGAAGAAAAAAAAACTTCCATGTGGGCGTATGGGCACATATTATATGAAAAAATTATGATACAAGTTATGAGTAACAAAAAAAGTAGAATGGGAGATATATTACAAATTTGATAGGATGTCAAGAAAAATTTTATTTAAGAGAACACAGCCTCAAAATTTGTGCCTGTCATTTTTCTGAAAATTTATTTATATTTAAGCGATCTTTTTGTCACAAAAAAAATTTCTTTGATATGCACTTGTCACCAAAAATCTAAACATCACTTAATATTTAATAATTCAACTAATTAACAATTTTAAAGTTTTTGACAACAACAAAAAAAACACTAGTCAACGATTGGTGGGAGTTTTCTTTATCTTTCTCCTTTTTTTTTCTTTTTTTTTTTTTAGAGGGGGAGGGGGAGGGGGAGGGGGGGTTGATTTAATTGGAATTAATTGTTCTTTTTACAAAGAATTATAGAGAAAATCAATGCAAATGCAAAAATGAAGGTGTTCTACTACTACCACAAAAAGGACAGCCAACATATGCTTACACAATTTTCATTTCCGCAATTTCAGAAAGGTTAACAGAATTTGCTTTAGCAAGATGTCGAGAATGAATAGAGTATTCTTCAGCAGCTGACATTGGAGGCCCACCAAGGTCACCAAATCCGAGCATTTTAGCACAATTCCATCCACTCTGTGCTTGAGCAGTTTTTTCCCATTGTTCCTTCCGCCGTTCATCTGGATCCTTAATCAGGGACATGAAAGCAGGATCTAAATATGAATCCAAATATGATGAGTTCCTGTTCAGAACAATCATCCAATAAGTCAGGTTGATAAGAAAGGGAACAATGAATTTTAAAGAGAAAGAGGGAACAGAGGAAGACAAAACATATGCAAGCATATGGAAACCCCATAACCACATAACATCAATTTGTTTAACAACAAAGTGCTTGATAATATATAGCAACAACTTTTTTTTTTCTTTCTTTTGCTGCTTCGGTGATAAAAATAGCTTTTACTTCTCTAAGAAACAAATACACAGCAAACAATAAATAAATAAAAACACTAATCAGTGAACAAAGAAAACAAAAAGTTGTGTATAACTACATTATTCGGTATCTAGGTGAGAAGCAATGGGGTTGTAAGTCCAAAATTAATCTGGAAAATGTTACACCAACTTTTCCAATGCAATCATATACATAAACATGTAGAAGGGAAGCCCCAAAAGAAATAAAATATAAAAGCCCCTGGGCCCCACTTTGGTTGGAATGGTTCCTCAACTAGAATGGTATCCAAGATTTCTCAAAAAATTAATTTATCCATGAAAATTAATGAAATTTATCATGGTGAATTCATCACTTCATATTGCACATTGTTCATGTTAGTTTCTTTCTTGATGCTTTCATTTTTCAAACCTATCACTAGACATGCCAAGCTTTTTAGCAAAGCACCTCTTTCTAAATGTAGCAAGATCACCAGAATCTTGAAACTTATTGTAAGATGGGTAAAATGTCTGTCTGAACCTTGGTTACCAACTCATCAAAACTACTTCAACTTTAATAGTGAAAACGAGAAGGGTGATTCATTAAAGGACTGCATGAGTTTATCATAATAATGATAAGCAGCACAATGTTGCCGTCCGAATCAGCTCAACTCTATTGAACATATCCCAAGTTTCCAGTAGATGGCTTTGGCTACAAATTCCATATTCTCTATTAGACAACAGCCAATTGTATCTAATTCTCACCACCAAGACCCATATTCCTTATGGCCTTCTCGTTATATTTCTATATAGGGGAAAAATTGGAACATTAGACCAAACTACTCAAATTGTAACACAATACTCAACAATGAAATCTTGGAAACAACTTATGTTAAATGGAGTCTTCTGAATGTATGATGTACCCCGTGTCCTACACTTGAAACTTGAAGAATATGACATGTGCGATTGACATGTATACTTGGACATTCACCTAACAAGCATGTCTAGTAATTCGAGTTAACCATGAAACTATGCATATAACCCCATATGATGCCTGAAATGTTCTATGGCACCTTGTAAACACCACTTTACCCTAGAAAATAAAAAAATATTTCAACAAATACAAATATTTTGCCATGTTCCCATGTCCTTGGCCATAAGATTAGATGAATCTGACACTTAAGACACATATCCTCACCCAATACATGTACTCAACTCTATGTACCATAGTAAACAATCAGAATTTGTAAACATATAGAACAAAATGCATAGGAAATTGGACTATGAAACATATTGCTGACCGACAAGCACACACATTCAGCTTAATTATGGCAATTCCAATATTTACATAATCGAACAATCTTAATAAAAAGGAGAATAAAAGAAGAGAGACAGAGAGTGACAGAGAGAGCACTTAAGGTGTATAAGTTTATATTAAGCTTTTAAATTCACCAACCGTTTCATCAACCCAACATCACTGGCAGGAAGATCCATTGATGCTTGAAGAGGTTTCGAAACAGTTTTTTTCACATTGAGCAAAGGCTTTATTCTGATTTTACGTTCATCTATAACTGTCTCGCCGTTTTCATCCCCAACATCTGCAGGAAGCTTTGCCATGGCCACTTCCTCTTCATGTTTATCCCGAGGAAAATAAAGCGGAAGCAATCTAGATTTTGAATAAAGCGAGAATAATCCATGAATTTTCAACATTCAAGTAATCAACAATAAACAAAATTGTAACAGTCAAATGCCATTAGACCCAGAGAGGTCTCGTATTGATATTGACATACAAAAATGTAAAACACCCACATTGCTTTAATGGAACAAACAAAAAACAAGAATGACATACCGTTTATATATCTCAGTATCAACTGACGTCGTAGTACAGAAAACAACAGCCACTATTTCATCTCTGTGTCTCTCAAGAAACCGTCGCACGGTTCCTAGATAAATTTAAATAAATAAATAAAAGGTGAGGGAATAAATTTGATCATAGCGATTGAAACAAGAAACAATTAACTTTCCAAACTGAAATTTGATAAGATGTCATTTGAAACAGAATGATAGTAACTGAAATATTTTCACACTCGCAAGCACGTGATGAAGAATTGTAATAGCATAATAGCGTAATAGCGAACTAAGACGTATCTCACTTATTGCCACGTGAGCAGCAGGTTCACGAGGATAATTTTTTGCTTCTGTGTATATGCAGCCCATAGCAATGCTGCATTGATATATGTATAAGATAATAAACTCCAGTTTGACAAAAATGAAACCAAACAGAAAAACAAAGATAAAATAAAGAAAAGGGTGTGGCATGGGTCTACCAACTAACCTTTGAAGCCTATTCTCGATGAGAAGTTCAAGGCAAGACCGATAGCAGTGACTCAAAGCATTCTCTGCAGCGGTATGATACTTTACAGCATACTTGGGACCCACAGTATGCATAACCCTCCTAACAAAAGTAGAAATGCAATTCAGTATTAAGTCAATGAATTTGCATCTCAAACTATCACAAATTGAGTTTGTCGTTGTTGCAATTGGTACTCAAACAAAGCGCATGAATAGAGCATAAAAGGTATAAATTACTGCTTCGCATTAATACAATACTTCAATGCATTACTGGCTTTCTCCATTGTTAATGTAAATATGCAAATTTAGTCAGATAAGTACAAGCAGATTACTTGAGGAAGCTAAACCACTACACTCACCTAGCAGGAAGGCCATATGCATTGGTAACTTTTGCCATCCCCGTTCGACAGCCACCCTGTGAAGAAACAAAGTACACCAAGTCTTTTCAGCTTTTGACATTTCTTATTAGTTATTTCCATAAAGTTCCATCTTAATACCTATCACAATAGCTTCATTCAACTTGCTTCATTTTAGATCCAAAATAAAAATTGTTTCATCAAAAAAGTACTTCTCAATTAACTATAATGAGAATGTTATGACACATTTTTTCGTTGTAAATTTTATATTTGCAAAAAGAGTAACAACTATATTTTTACCAATATTGCAAAACCAAGTATACACAGGTATGCCAAAGAATAAATGCATCTCCAAATAACAACCACAAATGAAAGAAACAGGATCAAGGGGAAAAAAATGATTGAAAAAGTCTTCTGATATACTAACAACTTACCAATGTTGCACATTCATCTGCAAGATCAGGTCCAGCTGCAGCATGCAAACCAGGGCTGCTGTGTGCTTCATCCAAGTTCTGTCAACCACCCAATTGAGAAATTACTCAGAAAAAAAACACATGCATTCGTATGTTAGTAATCTAAGTCTGACACTGTTAATGTGAACATGAACTGAAACTTAATATTTCACTGTTTGTTCTGCTGGAAAGAAATGGAACTGGTCCTATGGTGCATTTAGTGATCCCTAAAGAAAAGTCAGATAAATAGATTATGATTCAATTAAATTCGATGAATTTGGAATTCCAGAATGGATGAAAATGCTGGTATTGCATGAAATTAGGTGGCAAAATTTTCCAGAGAATCTCACATAATTTCGTAAAAAAGATCAAAGGTCTCATTTATTTTTGCATGCAATAAGTGCTTAAAGGAAGTTCGCAAACTTTCTATAAACTTCAAGATTCCAAGGTCCAAGGAGAACAATCATAACTTTGGGTTTTAAAAGCTCAGAGAACTTATAGAGCCCATGAAATGAAACCTAAACTGCTGCATTCATGCTTCTATCATATAACCAAATTCGGTGAACCAAGCAGCCGACGATTTACCCTTTTGTAGCACATTTAAACATGCCTACATGCACAAACGGGCTTTCTAATCATATCCCTTTCCATATAAAGATAGGAATAGAAATTCAAGGTGTCAGTTTCTAAAAATAGACATTTATTTTATTCAACCACATAACCATCATTGTAAATACACCGTCCTAGAGACGGCACCAACTCGCACAACTAACACTGCTTTACAAAGTAACTATTGATCACCTCATTTGTGGAGTTAACAACAGCATCCACCTCAAGATTCCAAGGGTTGCCCCTCCACAGATAAATCTTCGAGTTGATTTCGTGATCCATGGGAAACCTGGACACCATTCCATTTCCACTACTCTCTGCCCCTGCTGGAGAAGTTAAAGGGTGGTCCGGAAAGTAGGAATTGGGAAAGGCGGGATCTTCATTCTCGTACGAAAACCTGAACTCGGAATCAATCCAACGCGGAACTTGGTCCAGAGTCACCACAGAATCCCCCCCACTATCAGTCGGTAATCCACCCCGGGTAGTGGTGGCAGCCACAGGCCGATACATCTTCTCAACTCCCAATCAATTCCTCACCAAAAACATACTCAAACTTCAAAAGTCCTGCATATACAGCTTCCCCTGAAGATAAACACCAACTCCATATCAAACTCTAAATAATCCAAAATCAAAAAATTATAACCACAACAACCCCGCACAAATTACACAATTCAAGCTCAATTTCCTCGAATCAGTCAAAGCAACGATCAACCAAAATTACCAACCACAATTGAATGGTAAACACAATATTATACATAGATATACAAACGAGTACATATTATATTAGGGATATACGAACCCTAAGTCAAAATTTCATTGAAACTTGCTGTGTGTGTGTGTGAGAGAGAGAGACAGGGAGAGAGGGGAGTCACAATTTCCAGAGAGAGAGAGATGTACCTTTGATGTGAGATTTGGGGATTGAATTTGCAGAGGATGTGACGTGAGAGAGAAGAGACGAGGATTTGCTGGACCTGATGATGATGATTATGAGCTTTTGTTTTTAATTTGGCCAGGGGCGTGGATGTCGATTGAAATTGAAATTTATTTTATTTTATGTTTTTTTTTTTTTTTTTTTTTTTTTTGGGGGGGGGCGGGGGTCCTTTTTGCGCGGTTTGACTTGTCTTATTATCAGAAACACCCCTGGTCTTTTTTTAAATTGCATGTTGACCCCACGTCCTGCCAATCATTGGGGATTGGCACGACCAACATGTGATGATCACCACAGCCAATGAAATCTCCTAGGCACAACAAATAAAATATCACATTTAATTTATAATTATTACACTATTTTTTCATAAAAAAAAGTTAAAAAGTCCTTCCCAAACTAAGTCTTTTAGCCCAGGCTAAAATAGTTAAAAAAGTCAAAAAGTCTACCTACTTCCCAAACGGAGGCTTAACAAAATAAATTATAGGAAAATGCTCTGGACCAAATGATTTACTAAATTTTTTATCAAATTTCTTATATGGAGTGGGACCGATATAAATTTATATCTTTGTAGGTTCTACATTTATATGAGAAGTTTGGTAAAAAATTTGATAAATTATTTAGGATCTCTAGCATAACTGTTGGCTGTATAAATTATATAAGTCAATCACAATTCAATACGTGGCATGAGAAGGATAATTTGGGAAGGTAATATAAATTGCCAACCATAGTCAGACACGTGCAGGGCTGCAAACGAACCGAGCCAAGCCGAGCCGAGCTTTGCTGAGCTCGAGCTCGACCCGTTTACTTTTTGAGCTCGTTTATTGAGTTCGAGCTCGGCTTGATAAGGAACTGGACTCGAGCTAGGCTTGGCTCGTTAATTTTAATGAAACTCGAGCTCGGCTCGGCTAGGCTCGGCTCGGCTCGATAATTTTTTTTAATATTGTTTATATTATTTAAATATAAATATTTTTTAAAAAATATTATTTATATTATTTAATATATAAAAAATGTATTTATATTATTATTTTTATATATATTTATATATTATTTAATAATTAAATAATATATTTATTATATAATTTAAATAAACATAAACGGGCCGAGCTTATGCGAGCTCGAGCTCGACTCATTTACTAAACGAGCCTAATATTCGAGAGCCGAGCCGAGTCGAGCCCTTAACGAGTCGAGCCGAACCGACCTTGTTCATGAACAGCTCGGTTTATTTGCAGCCCTAGACACGTGTCAACCCATATTGGTAATAATGGGTTTGCGTAACACTGGAATGATCGAGGGATATAAGGTAATGTGCCCTAACAGTTACTCACAAGGTTCAAATTCAAAATCATGAAGGAAGCCTAACTGCAAATATAGCGTAATGGAGTTGACCGTGAGAAAGCATGATCAGCGATCATTGAGGGATATTTCGACGGTTAGGAGTCCACTTCGACTGTTATCATTGAGAAGTATAAATAGCAGAAAAGGCCCCAGAAAGGGAGATCCAGACTCAGATAAAAAAATCAGTTTTATCTACTTTATTTTCCTTTTCAGTTTTTACAGTTCTTTACATTTCTGTACTTCAAATTCCTGTATTGCATTTCATTCATAGGAGTAGTTTTGAATAGCTTGTTACTGTAAACCTCTACAAGTCTAGGTCATATCATTGTAAGTTTCTTCATTTTTACTTAATGAAATTCTGTGATTTTCTTCACTTAATTGTTGTTTACTAAATTCTCCTAAACAAGCCACCAGTAAAAGTCCTCTTCATTGAGACTGAAAGAACTAAAACATAATCGTCTGATAATTGGTTGGCAATTAATCTTCTATGAGGACTGATTGATTCTTGCTAGTACACTTAAAATTACAATACTAACCTTCGAAAGCCAAAAAAGCCAACATATATTTTTGCATGCCCGGTGGGACATATTTAAATGGCTAGATGTAGGAGACAAGGAGAAAATGAACGCCTGAAAGAAGGTGTGGAGGTAGATGTAGAAATACCTAATCCAGAGGATAATGTGATAGCACATCCTGTAGAAGTACCTATCCTATTAGAACCTATGGTCGAATAGACCAGCTGTAGACGTCCCCTAATGTCCCAGAAGGGAATCCTGTTTTGTTCATTGGGGCTTACTACTGTTCGGACTCAATGTCACGGGCCTGTATCTAATCTCGCAGAGTGCAATGCAAGACCGATGAATCATTAAAGAGTCCAAATCCGGCAAATCGTTTTGAAAAACTGATTTTTAGAAAGAAGTGCCAAACATGGACTGCTTTGTCAGATACAGAGTCGCCACGTAAATATTTTATTTTTAGGAGAATTTAGGAAACCCTGACTCGTGCCTAAGGCCACGTGTCCGTCATCACCAAAGTTGCCTCGGCTCGGGAACTTGGGTACGATTAGGGAAGGTCAACTATGAGCACTCCCGCTCGCCCGATCAAAGATCGGCCACTACTAAACATGATATCTCGTTTTTGAAAACATATGCGGTCTTATTCCGATTAATTAGCTAGAATTATTATGTGATGCGCGCAACAAAACAAGTATAGACTAGATCGCCTAATTTGGAACAAAGCATCGCATATCCGTTTGTTTGGAAAATGATTTGAAGTTTGCTACTTGTAAGTAGGCTAAAACACGGATTTTAATGAATTATCCCAATTCAAGCAATCCAACCTTCACCCACAGGCATTCAAGCAGTTATATCACATAAGCAAATAGCCTCATGGTAAGCATGCTGTCATGTTAACACTTACACACATGCAAGATGCTAAAGTATAAATACTCACAGTGTACTCTGAGCCAAAACAAGGAACTAGTTAGTAATCATACATGATTCTAGTTCATGTTAGCAATGGCTAATACAACACATGCAAAATGCAACTAAGATAGGCTCGGCTACCCTAAGAATGACATGTGAAATGCGACAACTCGATACACGTATTCAAGTTGGAATTGAAATACTATGCAATTAGTATGATGCGCCAAGCCCGGTGCGTGCAATACGAATGAATGTATGCAAACATGCTACCATAAGTATGCTAATTGAAACGTGCCGTAAGACTAGCCATTGAAAGCAGGTAAGTAAAAGAGAGAAAGACGTGGGGTTGGAAGACATGCATCACACACACGCACGTTTATTACAAAATTCGCCCTCTCGGAGGGGCCAAAAGGATAATACAAACCAAATAAATAATTAACTACTCTAGCTAATTAAATATTACAAAACCTTAATTAATTAACAAATTAATTACAAAAGGAGGTGGCCGCAGCCCTGCCTCGGAATGATGGGATGATGCATGTTCGATTCGCCTTGCTCGGAAACCCATTGCCATGCCACATGTTGCCTCTGTTTACACTGTTCTGCACATCTGAGAACTGCACAAGTCCCAAGGATGCTTCCGAACCACCTTCTGAGCACTGTGGAAGGTCACCGGCTAAAAAGAAAGGCCACCGGCCATTGGAAAATCGTCATCGGCCATAAGTGGAGCTCTCTGCCAACAATACATGGCCGGCCGGCACTGAAAATGGCCGACCGGCCATTTCTTCTTGCAGAATCCTGTTTTGCTGCAGTAGAGGGCAAACAGAGGATGGCAATGCATTTTCAAAGCAATGTATGCACAACCACCCTCCCTATCATGTTTAAGACTCAAGGGAATGTAGTTCTCGACCCTCGGACCATCGATCACGTATTTCAATGCATGATGGCCAAAGAAGCCAAGTGTGCAACTCGATATGGAATGAAATGCACAAAACACATAAAGGGCCTCAACCTCTATCATGATTGATCAAGAGGCAAGGGATGCACACACAATGCAATGCAACCTAGGCAAGCAAGCAAACATGCAAATAACTCAAGTATGCAACAAATCTAATGTAACATGAGTATGTTAACATGCAATATGCAATAGGCATACAACCTAAACATGTGGACATGTATAGCATACAACAACATGCAAAATGAAACAAGCATGCAACAACATGGTGAGATGGACTTACACTAACATGGGTAGCTCTCAAGCATGCCAAAATCAGTGGCCAAAATGTGTTGGGATGGTGGCTCGGAATGCATTTACATGAAGCTCATGCAATGGCTCACAAATGGGGCATACAAGCACAACTCTAAGGAGCACTGGAAAATATGGAAGTGTAGCACCCCTATAAGCTCTGAAATATCATGCTCAATGATGCCAAAACATGCAAATACTTCAAGTTAGGCATGCAAGAGTGCTCAAAACTCAAAGCTAGTCAATGCTATTACACAACAAGTATGCATGACAAGCATTTTTTGACCATGAGGCCACAAAACAGCACTGAGGCAGCCCAAATCATGAACAAAATCAATTTAGAGCAAGGTCAAAATGTGCTAGAATGGAGGGCCAAAACAACATGCAATGTAAGCTAGTAAGCATGAGTTACACTATATGCCTATGAAGCATGTGAGGGACCACCAAACCGGCCAAAAACAGATTCATGGCATGCCAAAATATGACCAAAAATCCATTGAAATGAGGCCAACATGAGCTAGAAGGACATACTCAAACATGAAGCAAACAAAACTAGTTTGCAAAATTTACACTACAAGTGTATAAACCAAACATGGATTGACCAAGATAGGCAAAAACAGTGGCATATGACAGAAAAATAACCACAAATACCAGCTAAGACATAGCCAACATGAACTTAACAAAGGTGCTCACATATGAGGCAAATATGACAAGTATTGAAGACAACAAGGAGAAGAGATGACCCTCTCCTTCTTAAGACCTCAAAACACCATCCCCACCACTGAAATCCAGAGGGATTTCAGTGGTGAGAAGGCCAATACAAGGTGGTCCCGAAGCTCATAAAAAAGGCACAAAAATGAGGCCAAACAAGGCCTAAGAGGGGGGAAACAACCCTAAACACAAAAATGATCTTAAACAAACTTCACAAGTATGCAAAAACAGAAATTTTATCATTTATACACTAAGCTCAAAACAACATGCAAGATAGGCTAAAAGCTTGTGCAAAAATGGGAAATAAAGAGGGAAAAGAGATTACCCGTGAAGCTCAACAAGACCAGCAGCTTCTTGGACCAAAAACCAGCTCTTTGAGACCTCTTAAGACCCTCCAAGAACCTTAGGTCAATGGTGGAGGTGTATGGCTATGAGGTGTGGTGTTAAAGGCTAAGAACAAACACTTTCTAAGCCGAAATTATAGAGACAAAGAGAGATATATGCTTCTTGCCTTAAACAAATTTTTGGAACCTCTCTAAAGGAGAGGGAGGCCCTCTCTTATAGAGAAACAAGAGGGTTCCAGCTTCTTGGAGAAGCTAAAGAGGTTCAAGCTTCTTCAAGAAGCTAAAAAGGTGCAAGCTTCTTGGAGAAGCTAAAGAGGTTCAAGCTTCTTGGAGAAGCTAAAGAGGTTCAAGCTTCTTCAAGAAGCTAAAAAGGTTCAAGCTTCTTGGAGAAGCTAAAAAGGTTCAAGCTTCCTCAAGAAGCTAAAACAAAGGGTGCAAATCCTCCATACATATGTATAGAGGGCAGGGTCTGTGCCACCTGGCACTAAATATCTACATAAAGCAGATAAACAGGGTTCGGCTAACAGAAAAGGCCGATCGACCAACACAAAGGGCCGGCCGACTAAATACATTGTCGACCGGCCATCACTTTTGGCCGGTAGCAATAAAACAGGGCCGGTGGCCTCAGGCCATGGCCGGTGATGTGTGAGGATAACTAACAAGCCATTTCTTGCCCTCAGGTGCAAAGACCACAAGTCCTTGGTCCAACCAAGCACAAAACAAATAAGTCAAGAGATCTTGAGGCAAGGCGCGCGACCGAGACCTCCAAGAACTCAAGACGAACACAAACATGGATGATCATCGAGTGTTCAAATGATGACATCTAAGTCTTGAGGACAGTCAAAAATGGGGTGTCTACAGTTGCCCCTCTTTGACAGAACTTGAAAGTCATAACAATGACGGAAGTGAATATCAAAGCCTAGAGACGACCCATTTTTGACAAGGCCGAAGACTTAGACAAAGCATACAAGCTACAGATAAAGATATGCGCCCGAAGGCAGGGGCAAAATGCAAGAACAATGCACAAAGCCGAGCATAACTTATGATCATGCAAATGATGCTGTAATGAAGCAAATCATGCAACAGTTTTAAGCAAGCATATACAAACCAAACTACATTTCATGCAGAAAGGATGTAAGGAAATTATACGATTCTTATGCGTCTCACACGGAGAATACAATACATGTTCGGTTCGTTTAGTCGCGCCAGCTTCAAATGAATCGTATATACAATATCGTGCCTGAAAGAGGAAGAAACTTAACAGGTACAATATCGTTAGCAATATGCATAGTAATGCAAGTGAAAACTGCGTGACAACGCAAGCAAAGTGTGGATGCATGAAAATGCAACCTAAGTGTGATGCATAACAATGCGGGTTAGATGCAAGATGATATGCAATATTACAAAACAATGTAATGATATATAATGTATTGAAACAATGCAAATGATATGCAATGCATTTGAAATGATCAAACCACAAGCAGTATAAAACCATACAAATATCATGAAGGGATGGAGATGCAAAAATCAAACTACATCTGACATAGAAATGGTGCCGACACGCTCAACACTAGGCGCGCACACATAATATCATAACTATGCGTTTTGTAGATAAAACAAGTAATTGGGTGGCATGATATAAGTAAGGAATGACCCGCTGAGGAAAGATCGTGATCCTAAATGCTGGATGCAACACACTACACTACAATGCAATGAATGTAATGGATAAGGAGCGCGGCCAAACCGTACTTTGCCTAGGAAAGGCATGGACACAAACAAACCACGTTTAATACGGAAACGGTGCCGTCACCCTCAACACTAGGTGCGTACACATAATATCATAACCGTGCTTCAACGTGAAAAGTATGGGCACATACTAGACCAAGCTCAACATGGAAAGGCGCAAGTGATAGATGGAGGTGATGCAGTGAATACATGCAATATGTGCTATGTACAATGCAATATACATACTAGCTAAAATGCAATAGATGCAGTGGATAAGGCGCGCGACCAAACCAAATTTTGCCTAGGAAAGGCATGGACACAAACAAACCACGTTTAACACGGAAACTGTGCCGTCACCCTCAACACTAGGTGCGTACACATAATATCATAACCATGTTTCAACTCGAAAAGTATGGGCACATACCAAACCAAGCTCAACATGAAAAGGCGCAAGTCATAGATGGATAATGCAGTAAATGCATGCAAACTACAATGCAATGTACAATGCAAGTGGAGGCGAAACATGCGTATCGATGCAAGTGAAGAATGCATGGCAATGCAGGTGGAAGCGAAACATGCGTGTCGACGCAAGTGAAGAATGCATGACAATGCAGGTGGAAGCGAAACATGCGTGTCGACGCAAGTGAAGAATGCACGACAATGCAGGTGGAAGTGCACTACAATGCAATATATATTCTATATGCAATGAATGCATGTAATGTATGCTATGTACAATGTAATATACATACTAGATGATATAGTAGTTAGGAATCGAAGATACCTTACAGTGGCAATTGGCAATGACCTACCTCATGCTGCTGGGGATCTTTTGTTTCTTCTTGGTTGAACCATAGGTACTACTTTTCTCCCTGGCTATGGTCGCAGCTTTCCCTATTCTCCAACAGGGTGACAGACTAGGTTGATTCGGTATCCAAAATTAAGGCGCATATACATGCTATCTGAATCTATAGGGCTGCCATACAGACTTCAAGCCGAGGATATACCCCTAGGTATTTAAACCAGACTTTAGTCTCGGAAATCCCGAACCTTTGTGTTCTAGGCGTAAGCCATTCGAACTCTAGTTTCTACCGTCTCAGTTGGTCCCTTAGGAACTCACCGCAAACACAGACAGATGGCTATACCAGACCACTGGGAGTCGTTCGGGCACGACAAACACCAAAGGAATTGCACCTTTAGAGGATTTAAGGTCTCCTAGACTGGAGAATGGACAAGACAGTGCGAATGAAGATGCATGATTTAAGGTCTCCTAGACCAAAGGATTTAAGGTCTCCTAGACCAGAGGGTGCACAAGACAGTGCGAATAATGCAATGCACTAACAAGTACAGGTAAGGTACGCAAGATAGCGTGATAAAATGCAATGCACAAAACAGTGCGATGCGCAAAAGAGCACCATTGAAATGCAATGCACAAAATAGTGCGATTGAGGTGCGCAAGAGAGTACGAGTGATAAATTGCACAAAACAGCGTGATGCACTAGACAGCGCGGTGCGTTAGACAACACGAGTGCACAAGACAGTGCGAATGCACAAGATAGTGCGATGAAGGTGCGCAAGAGAGCGCGAGTGATACATAGCACAAAACAGTGCAATGTACTAGACAGCGCGATGCGTTAGACAATGCGAATGCACAAGACAGTGCAAATGCACAAGATAGTGCGATGCGCTAGACAGCGCGATGCGTTAGACAGCGTGAGTGCACAAGACAGTGCGATAAAATGCATATTCTATGCAAGTAAGGTGCATAACAATGTGGGTGGAAGGGTGCATAACAATGCAAGATAGATGTGCATAATAATGCAAGTAACGAGCATACACAATGCTAGATAGATGTGCATAACAATGCAACGAATGGTGTGCATAATAATGTGAGAAATGGTGTGCATAACAATGCGACGAATGTGTAACTTCAAAAGTGTGTTTGAAACAAAATGCCGAATAAGGAAATACAAGCCTTAACGAGACCAAATCCAAACGCGACCTTCGATTTACCTCTCGGAGGGGTTTGTAAAACACTCCGCTTGAAAAGGGTACACCCTGTTTATATTGGCGAGAGATAACATCTGCTGCTGCTTTAATTGCCATTTTGACTTGAAGCTGGCTTAAGCTTGGGGTTGAGATACACTCATACTTCGGAGCACTGACAAGGCCTGAAGAGGTACATCCAGAGTACAATCACGGCATGTACCGAAGTCGAAACACACTAAGATGCTCTGATTTTCCTTCTTTTCTTTTGCTTCATAGTCTGGAACCCATATAGCTTCAGATTGGTCATGGTTTTACTGTTCTCATATGACCTGGGTTGAACCCTGCGGTTTTTGAAAGAACAAAATCTCGTTTTGCACAAATGTGGAGAACGACACGGCACTTTGAGCACAAAATAATTTTTTTGAAATTAAGAAATGAGTTCTCAACCAGGTATTGAGCCTACAACTGAACACAGCACATAACGACTCAACAAAGAAAAACAAGAGGTAAACAACCTAAACACATCGAGAAACACTCGAAACGACTCAAAACAAGAATCAAGACAAAACAAAAGACACGACACTCAAACGTGCACAGGGAGCCTGTTTCTCCGGGTATTGTTTCCCACCCTTTCTCATTTGTGATCCTCACATCACTCGGCCCTCAAGTTCTGTTTTTTTGAAAAAGCCCTTTTCCTCACTTTTTCTCTCAGCGCACATCTCTCAATTCTTCAATCTCTCATTTTTTATCTCTCCCCTGGGTGGATGATGGATAAGCAAGAAATTACGGGCTCTTGCCCCTAGCATGCTGCTAGATTCTCTTTCTTCCGCTCACAGCCAGTAAGTTCCTCCCACAGAGGGGTTGCCCTAAGATGGGGTGTGTAGCAAATTTGCAGCTGACATCGGTTGATGATGCTTTGCTAGGGAGTTTGGACGTGATTGGATCTGTCCAGATGAGAAAGTGGAATATCTTGATCCATTCCAGTTTGTGCTTCATACTTGGCTTGATACCTCGTTACTTGGAGGATGTGAGAGCTTTTTACCCTTTTGCGGTCAGCTTCAATGGTGCCCTTTTCTGGCGAATACGGTGCCCTTTCCAACAAGTAGAGTGCCCTTTCTGGCAAGTGCGCTGATAAA
The DNA here is from genome assembly GCF_055761805.1 of Camellia sinensis. NCBI lineage: Eukaryota > Viridiplantae > Streptophyta > Magnoliopsida > Ericales > Theaceae > Camellia > Camellia sinensis. The sequence continues at coordinate 198,665,203 of NC_138965.1, forward strand.
GGGGAAAAGACAGAACACCTGACTCAACTGTGCCCCTAGTTCATCATTTTGGCCATTTCTTGTTTTTGGCTTTCTACTAAAACAATTTTGACCAAAATGAGAGTTAAATTAACATGCTTATTCAATTTTCTGATTTGAAATCATGTAAGTTAGGCTATGAGCACTGAAAATTTTCTTTTTTTAGGTCCAAGAAATGGTCCAGTTTTGAAAAAATGGGATAATTTTCAAGGTAATCAGTCAACCTCAGTAAAAATTTTCAAAAACCATTTTGGCAAACAGCCACTGCTCAACGAGCACAGAACTTACTCTTGAGATATACAACCTCAGATCGGAAGGAAAGCTGCCCCTTGTCTGAAGGACACTGCATGGCAACGGAAAGTTGCCCCTTGTTTGAATGGCACCACAGTGCATTGTAGTCAGTCCTCAGAGTGACGAACACAACCAAACTCTTGGATACAAATAAGGCAAAGATGATCAAAACCATTACATGGATATAATCAATTTGGAAGTGTTTGTGGCTGGACTTCAGGATGAAGTTGCCTACGTATCCCAAACATGAGAATCAAGCCTTATATAGTTCTGGTTAAGGTACACTCGGGTATTAACCTCTCCTTTTGCGCTCTAACTTTTGCCAAGGCCGCCCTTTCTGAGTTTTCAACCTTGCGAGCTTTGTTCTTCTTTTCTTTTTAATTCTTTTCATTTCTTTTCTTCTTTTTTCTTTTTCATCTTTTCTTTTCATTTTCTTCATTTTTCATTTTTCATTTTTTTTTTCATTCTTTGCATTTTTCTTTTTTTTTTGTTCTTTTTGTTCTTTTTCTTGCTCTAACTTTTGCCTGGGTCGTCCTTCCGGGTTTTCGGCCCAGCAAGCCTCTTAAGGATAAAAGTGTAGCTTTGTCCATGTCAAATGGTTTTGAGATCCTAAAGTCATCTGAATCTAGGCGAATGGCTACTGTTCGCTGACGATGCAGGAGTCCATCCAATGGGGGGCTGAATTTGCCCCTAGTGTTGTGGATAGGAACTCAGTTATCCTTCAGCAACGAACTTTTTTTCTTTCTTCCTTTCTAGGATTTGGCATTCTTGCCGATCTTTGTTGATTTGCGGAATGATCCATTTTCGGCTCATCGAGCACAATCTGACATCTTTTGCCCCTAGTTCGAGGGGTGTTCCTGATCTAGCTTCACAAGCTTCTTTTGATGAGATCTGATCTTCTTGATCTTTTTTTGCCCTTAGTTCGTGGGCTGCTTCAAATCTGGCCACGCAGGCCTCACATTATGGTTGACCTTTGAACTTTCTAAGTCCAAGTTCGAGGTTTGAAAGCAAGGGGTCGAGTCTCGAGGCTGAGAGCGATCCTAAGCTGCACAATCTCAAGAGCGATTCCACACAGGTCTTCGCAAGACAGCGCAAAACATTTTTTTTGAAATCTTTTAAGAAAGTGACTAATCGCTCGCGCGGAAGACGATGTAGAACCAATCTGGATCAAGCCAGGTTCCTTCTCAGTACTCACACTAACAAGCATGATCTCATTCATTAAGAGCTTAGCACGCCTCTCTTTCTCTCATATGATCAAATTTTGCAAAACCCGAGGAATTCCTTCCTCTTCGTTTTCATCACAATGTTCAAAAAGTTTTGAAAAACTCAGGTCAATATAATGATTTCAAAGCACAGAAAAGACACAGTTTTTAGTTAAATACTGCCATCTCATTCAGAATTTCTGGCACAACAGGCTCAAAGTAGAAATAAGCACGAAGTATGAAAACCACTGCTGCTTTATTCAGATCTTCTGGTGTAACTGGCTCCATGGTAGAAACAGACTCAAAAAGAAAGCAAAGAAACAAACACAAAACAAAATAGTGACATCCGAGGTAACATTCCCGGAATAATCCAACTCTAACAAAACAGGACTGACTCGATACAACAACACAGACTCAACTGACTCAGTATGAAAAGACTGACTCTATACAATGGGACAGACTCAACAGGACTGACTCGATACAACAAGACAGACTCAATACCCAAGTCAGAAAGTAGAATAAACAACATTCGCAAATGCTCAAAATAGTACGTGTCATCCATCACATCTGGAGTAAACTGAGCACGACAGCAAGTGGTTCATCCCCTGATCACATAACAACATAGGTCTAGAGTACCCGAGGGATATCAGACCCTTCTGAAGCTACGGTTCCAAGACTACTTAGCAAGAGAGAAAACAGACAGCACCTCAGCCTGATTTTACCAAAACAGATATGAGCAAAGCTGAATGACAGTGCTCTCTACTGAATTCTGCCCCAAAATTCTGCCTCAAATCTGATACCCTCGGGTAAAACTGATCTCCTAAAATGCTGATGTTGATGCCCATAGGCCTGATACCCAGACTTGCAAACTGATACATGCATTCTTGTAGAGACGCACTCTAAAAGCACATAGCAAACAAGTGAGAACCAAAACACCCCTATGGATGGGTAAGGTTTCCCTGTCCTATTTTGTCAGGAGCTAGGGTTTCACTACGCACGCAGCGGTTTCAAATAACCTACAATCGGGTAAGCAACTCGTCCTAGTTTGGAATGGTCACTATGGATTCCGATATGCACTAGGTCAAATGGTCAAAAATGGTGCCCCGGTAAAAACTAGAATTTGTGTTCCCATCGTGGCAGAGCTCGTAATTGGTCAGCCTTATGGCACGCTTCTCAAAGCGAGCCTCCGGCAAACCGTTCAGGAATAGCAGATGGCAAACACGGTGTCCTAGGCGCGCCAATGCAAATGCAATGCAAAGAAACACATAAGTGTAATCAAAACAAGATATCATGAGTTCGAGTCAAGTTCTCTAAATCCTCAACAGAGTCGCCAGAAACTGTAGACGTCCCCGAACGTCCTGGGAGGGAATCCCATTTTGTTCATTTGGGGCTTACTACAGTTCAGACTCAAATGTCACGGTTCTTAATCTAATCTCACAATGTGCGATGTGAGATTGATAAATCACCAAAGAGTCCAAATTCGGCAAATCATTTTGGAAAACTGATTTTTAGAAAGAAGTGCCAAACATGGACTGCTTTGCCAGATACAGAGTCGCCACCTAAATGTTTTATTTTTGAAAAATTTAGGAAACCCTGACTCGTTGCCTAAGGCCACATGTCCGCCATCACCAAAGTTACCTCGGCTCGGGAACTTAGGTACGATTGGGGAAGGTCAGCTATGAGCACCCCCGCTCTCCCGATCAAAGATCGGCCACTACTAAACATGATATCTTGTTTTTGAAAACACATGTGTTCTTATTCCGGTTAATTAGCTAGAGTTACTATGTGATGAGCACAGCGAAACAAGTATAGCCTAGATCGCCTAATTTGGAACAAAGCATTGCATATCCGTTTGTTCGGAAAAATGGTTTGAGTTTTGCTACTCTGAAGTAGGCTAAAATACGGATTTCAATGAATTGTCTCAATTCAAGCAATCCAACCTTCACCCACAGACATTCAGGCAGTTATATCACATAAGCATATAGCCTCATGGTAAGCATGCTATCATGGCAATCACTCACATAAACACTTACCGAGTACTCCGAGCCAAAACAAAAACTAGTTAGTAATCAATGCATGATCCTAGTTTATGTTAAGATGGCTAATGCAACACATGCAAAATGTAACTAAGATAGGCTCGGCTATTCTAAGATGGCACGTGAGATGCTACAACTAATACGTATTCAACTTGGAATTGAAATATAATGCAGTAAGTATGATGCGCCGAGCCCGGTGTATGCAAGACATATGAATGATGCAAACATGCATAGCATAAGGATGCTAATTGAATTATGCCCTAAATCTAACCATCGTAAGCGGTTAAATAAAAGGGAGAAAGAAATGGGGGTTGGAAGACATGCATCACACACACGCACACTTATTACAACATTGCCCTCTCTCGGAGGGTCCGAAAGAATAATATAAATTGACTAACTAACAAGCTAATTAAATATTACAAAATCGTAATTAATTAACAAATTAATTAAACTACTAAAGCAGTAAAGTTGCCTCAGGAAGAGGGTCAAATGCTTGCATGCTCGATTCGCCTCGCTCAGAAATCCGTCGCCATGCCACATGTTGCCTCTGTTTACACTGCTCTGCACCTTTGAAGACTGCACAAGTCCTAAGGCTGCTTCTGGACCACCTTCTGAGCACTGTGGAAGGTCACCGGCCATGGAAAAGTGGTCATCGACCAGTTGTATAGCTCTCGGACATAAATGAATAGCCGGTTGGCACTGAATGTGGTCGGTCGGCCAACTCTTCCTGCAGAATCCTATTTTGCAGCAGCAGAGGGCAAACAGAGCATGGCAATGCATTTTCAAAGCAATGTGTGCACGACCACCTTCCTTATCATGTTATGAACTCAATGGAGGATGGTCCTCGATCCTTGGGCCACCAATCACGCATTTCCATGAATGATGGCCAAAGAAGCCAAGTGTGCAACTCAATATGGAATGAAATGCACAAAACGCATAAAGGGCCCCAACCTCTATCATGATTGATCAAGAGGCAAGAGATGCACACACAATGCAATGCAACCTAGGCAAGCAAGCAAGCATGCAAATAACTTAAGTGTGCAACAAATCTAATGCAACATGAGCATGTTAACATGCAATATGCAATAGGCATACAACCTAAACATGTGGACATATATAGCATGCAACAACATGCAAAATGAAACAAGCATGCAACAATATGGTGAGATGGACTTACACTAACATGGGTAGCTCTCAAGCATGCCAAAATCAGTGGCCAAATGTGTTGGGATGGTGGCTCAGAATGCACAAAGATGAAGCTCATGCAATGGTCCATAAATGAGGCATACAAGCACAACTCTCAAACGCATTTGAAGAGTGATAAATGCATGTGCATGACCATGAAACATGGACTGAAATTACACTACAAATGATGCCAAATCATTGAAATAGGCCAAGTAATGCATACTAAATGACTCAATACACAAAGCTTACAAGCAAGATTGAACCAAAGCTATGCAAAACAAGTCATGGGTGACCAAGGCAACCAAAATCAGACCTCAAGCATACCAAAACATGGATAAAACCTTCTTGAAGTCAAGCCAAAAGCATGCTAAAAAGATATGTCACAACATGACGCATGTCAGACTATTTCATAGGATTGCATGACAAGTGTATGGAGCATGCAAGGGCTAACCAAACCAAACCTAAACAAAGGTATGACATGATAAAATAAGCCTGAGAACATGCTAAAATGGACACAACATAGGCTAAAATGAGATGCTACTTTAAGGAGCATACAAAGCTAGTGTGTGTGATTTACACTACAAGTGTATGAGGCGTGCAAGGGCCAACCAAACCAAGCAAAAACAAATCTAAGGCATGTTAAAACTATACCAAAAATCTACTGAGATGGCCTAAAAACAAGCTAGAAACACATGCTCAAACATGAGACATACAAGACTAGTTTGCAAAATTTACACTACAAGTGTATAAACCATGCATGGAATGGCCAAGATAGGAAAAAATAGTGGCATATGACAGAAAAATAAGCACAAATACTAGCTAAGACATGACCAACATGAACTTAACAAAGGTGGTCACATATGAGGCAAATATGACAAGTATTGAGGGCAACAAGGAGAGGGGATGACCCTCTCCTTCTTAGGACCTCAAAATACCACCCCCACCATTGAAATCCCTCTGGATTTCAATGGTGAGAAGGCCAATACAAGGTGGTCCCGAAACTCACAAAAAAGGCACAAAAATGAGGCTAAACAAGGCCTAAGAGGGGGTAAACAACCCCAAACACAAAAGTGACCTTAAACAAAGATCAAAAGCATGCAAAATCAGAACTTTTATTAGTTATACACTAAGCTCAAAACAACATGCAAGATAGGCTAAAAGGTTGTGCAAAAATGGGGAATAAAAGAGAGAAAAGGAGTGTTATCCTTGTAGCCAAGAACTCCAACAGCTCTGGACCCAAAAATCAGTCCCTTAGTCTCTGAAAATGGCCTCCAAGATGCTTAGACCGAAGGTGGAAGGGTTAGGCTAAGAGTTGTAGTGCAATGGGGCCAAGAACCTTACACTTTTGAGCTAAAATGGAGGAGATATAGAGACAGATATATGTGTATGAAGCCGTGGCCAAAAATCTAAACTTTTGCTAATGAGGGAGAGGGTTTCTCTTATAGAAGAACAAAGGTCCAAGCTTCTCTTAGAAGCTTGAGTAAAAGGGCCAAGCTTCTCTTAGAAGCTAAAGTAAAAAGGGTCAAGCTTCTTGAGGAAGCTAGAGCAAAGAGGTCAAGCTGCCTCAAGAAGTTAAAAAAGGTTCAAGCTTCTCTTAGAAGCTTGGAGCAAAGGGTCAAGCTTCTTTAAGAAGCCAAAAAAAGGGGGTCAAGTTTCTTGGAGAAGCTAAAAAGGGTTAAGTTTCTTGGAGAAGCTAAAAAGGTTCAAAAGGTTCAAGCTTCCTCAAGAAGCTAAAACAAGGGTTCAAAAGGTTCAAGCTTCCTCAAGAAGCTAAAACAAGGATGCAAATCCTTCATACACGTGTATGAGGGATACAGATTGTGCCACCTGGCACAAAATATCTGCATAAAGCAGATGAACAGGGTTCCGCCAGCAGAAAAGGCCGATCGATCAACACAAAGGGCCGGCCGACTAAATACATTGTCGACCGACCATCATTTTTGGTCGGTAACAATAAAACAGGGTCGGTGGCCTTAAGCCATGGCCGGTGAGGTGTGGGGATGGCCAACAAGTCATTCCCTGCCCTTAGAAGCAAAAACACAAGTGTTTGGTCCATGACCAAGCACAAAACAGATAAGTTGAGAGATCTTGAGGCGAGGCACGTAGCCGAGACCTCCAAGAAATCAAAACGAACACGATCATAGATGATCATCGAGTGTTCAAACGATGACGTCCAAGTCTTGAGAACGGTCAAAAATGGGGTGTCTACACCAGCACTTTAGAGCAAGTACCACATGTTCAAAATATTGGAGGAGGCCATGGAATTAGACCATCTACTGTTCCATCTACCCAGCCAATGAATCCATGGGGAGGCTTGGTGGATGCCATGGAACAGCAGTTAATGAACATAATAGAAAGATGGGCAACATCCTTTGTAGGTCGAATAAATTCCCATCAACCAACTAACACAAGGTATATAAAGGAAAATTCAAATGCTCCTCAGTAAAGATTGGCTAAAGATAAGCAGTCTATGCAAAATAATGGACAGACTAATGGTCAGACTAGTAATCCAAATTATGAAAGACCATCACCTGTACCTCAGTCATGGTATGAGCCTCTTTTGAGGCCCGTGGTAAATCTAAATGTCCCATTACCTGACAGTGAAGCCATACAAATTGGTGGATTTGGGCCAACACAAGAAAATGGCATGAGAATGTTTCCAAACCCCATGGTCGAAACCATACCTGGTACAAGAGGGTTCACTAATCCTCTATTCAAATTTACACCCGGGGGGTTGGAAGGGTTTCCTGGTGCTGGGAGGGAAACAACACTTGTTCCTCCTATTGCAACACCTTTTGCAGGACAGGTTCAGAGAGGTCAGCCACACCCTCAACAGCAGCACGTACCACGGGGACAACCAGTCCCAAATATGTCTCCCTATGGACTAAGAGGACATCAAGCACATGGGATTCCACCAAACCCTGTGTTTGTTCCTCCAGTAATAGTCCAATAAGCACAAAATATGGTCCCTAGGGACCAAATTGCTGATATTGTCAGAGAAATGTGTGAACCTATGGCTCGGGGGGTTCAAACTCCTGTCTATAGAAAGCCATATCCAAAATGGGTGGATAGGGTGCATGAATACCCAAGAGGGTTTAGAATACTAGACTTTGCTCTTTTTTATGAGAATGGAAACCAGTCAACAGTAGAACACATTGCTAGGTTCGTTGCCTAATGTGATGAATTTACCAATAATGATCACATGAAGTTAAGACTTTTTCCAAATTCTCTAACTGGGGCAGCTTTTATATGGTATATTAACCTTACACCTGGCTCTATCCAAACTTGGCAACAAATGGAAGAGGCATTTCATGCCCAGTTCTTCCAAACGGAGCCAGAAGTTTCTATGGCAGTCAAAGGCCTGAGGAGAAGGTTGTTCAATTTATTGCCAGATTCAAAAGAGCACGAAACAAGTGTAGGGTCATTCTATCAGAGCTTGAATTTGTGAGATTGACTCAAAATGGTTTAGAGTTTAGGCTTCGAAAGAAGTTTGACTCAACTGAGTTTCGAGACTTAGTGGAATTAACCTATAAGGTGTCTAGACATGAATCATTACTTGAGGAAGAACAAGACCGAAGTAATGCATCATACAAGACTTATTATAAAGATCCTAATTATGAGATTAATGAAACAGAGATCATAGGGAAAGAGCCTGTGATCTGTGAAGCGTTAATATATAAAGACACTATAATAGATCAGCAGTTTAAAAAGAAATACCTTCATAGGAAATACTCTTTCGATTTAACAAAGGCATATGACATTTTTGATCATTTGCTTGCAGCGAATTTCCTAAAGTTGCCAAAAGGAGTCAAAATTCCTTCTCCAAAAGAACTTAAAGGAAAAATGTATTGTAAATGGCATAATTCTCGGTCTTACTCAACTAAAAACTGTATTATTTTTCGAGACATGATCCAAGAACAGATTCGAAAGGGGAGTTTAAAATTCCCAGCTAAAACAGAGAAAACTATGGGGATTGACAGTAATCCATTTCCAGAAATTGGAGAAGTTGCAGCCAATGTTATTGTGCCAGACTTCTAAAACTTATCCCTGAAGGAATTGGAAGAGGTTAACATGCAGATGCATGTTGCCAGCCATACTAATGTTAAGAAAGATACCAGAAGTTTACCAGCGAATGGGCACGGCTTTGCAGACCAAATGGAGGATTCTAGTGAGGAGGCACTAGATGATGACTCATTGGAGGCAACTGTCATGCAAAGGATGTGTCCCAGATACAGGTTAAGTTACAAGTAGTTAAAAGGACTTTCAATTGATGGGAAGCAGTATTACAAGGATGTGCAGAGGCGCCCTAAGCCAACCAGTGCCTACAACAAAAGGCCATACCCAACTGGTTCCAGACAGCAACCATTCTTGGCTGGACCAACAGCCACTAGAGTGCATTCCAAGGAAAAGATATCTTTACATGAGTTCAGACCACCCAACTACTATCGGATGAAGGGCAATCATCCTGAGAGGAGGCCTGAAGTGGGCTCAAGTTATGGATCAGAGCTAGAGATTAGCCCCCTAGACCAGCCTCACACAAGATGGAAAGTAGCCACCCTGATGGAAGACTTGAATTAGGCTCAAGACAGGGGATCAGGGCCAAGCAGTGGCCTCCACAGGCAGCTTCGAAGCTAGCTTCAAAGGCAGAAAGAGATAGTTTAACAACCGAGCTAGTGAGTTCATGGGTACCTGGGGTTCTAGATTGGTTTGTCATGTAGAACAAGCCTAAGGAAATGCCTACCCAAAGAAGTGTTATTGGAGACCAGGGCAGGATGGTTAAACCTCCCTTGGTGACTCCAAATAATTGGGTCTTACTGAAGCATCCAAAAACAAAGGAACCAAATTTGGTTCCAGGAATTTCTAGGTCCCAAAGGAGGAAGATCCAGCAAAGGTACACTCAGTACCAAAAGGATCTAAAGGAAAGTAGAGAGAGTTCTTCATTGGCCCAGCCAAAAGGCTAGACAAAGGAAAAAGAAAGTCCAAAATTGGACCATAGTCCAAAATCGACTCCTCAGAACAGGAGGAGTTTCAACAAACAACAGTTGGCTAAAGTTCATTCTGAACTGAAAACCAAGGAAAGATCCAGCTTAGTAGGTCTTGAAAAGGCTTTGATAGAAAGCGACAGTGAGACAGAAGGAGGAGTTGACCTAGGCCAAAAAAAGGAAATGGTTGAGGAGGAGATGTTTGAAGCCTTCATGGCTGAATATATAGTTTTGGTCAAAAATCAACAGGAACAGACCATTCGAAGGAAGTCAAAAGTGCTGAAGTGCCAGAATACAGTATGGAAGATGCTTATGAAGTAATTGAACAAGTTAGCCTGGAAAAGAAGCAAGTGCAGTCAGTAGTTCAATTTGGCTCATTTCCTCTAGTATCAGTGAATATGGTGCATATACTACCACATGAGTTCCAGGCTGAAGATGGAAACCAAGAAGGTCAAGAGATTGACCCTATTCCAATTTCTAGTGAAGATTCACAGGTTAGTATGGTTCAAGATGAATCCAAAGTGGCCACACCGATGGAAACTGAGGACGAGAGTGAAGAAGAAGTGAGTATTAACCTCTCATATCTTTTTGAGTATCCTACAACATCCATGACACAGCATGTCAAGCCCTTATATATCAAGGTTTTTTTCGATGGGATGCAGATGAATAAGATATTAATGGATAATGGAGCAACGGTGAACCTGTTTCTGAAATCTTCTTTGAAGAAACTAGGGAAAAAGAACCCCAGATTAATTCTAACCAGTACAACCATTACTGGTTTTGCTGGAGATAAACAGATAGCTCAGGGTATTTTGCCCATCAACCTAGTGTAGGAACCAGAGATTGCATGACGACATTCTTTGTTATTGACAGCAATGTTAAGTATAATGCTTTACTTGGTAGGGATTGGATTCACACCAACAAATATGTGCCTTCCTCTCTACATCAGAAGATAATGATGGCCTTGTGCAACAGAGAGACAGAGGAGATCAATGCAGACCCTCTGTCCTTTGTCGCTTGTGCTGACTTTGCAGAGCCAAATTGTATACTGAAAGAGTAACACCACTCAGTATATTGAGAAAACCTGATGGTTCAGCCGAAGTGACGGCTGATGAGGAAGTAGCACACCTGAAGCACTTGGTACAGGAGAGTGCTAATGAAGAATTCGTCGTCAAAGATGATAATGATGCTTGGTTGTAGGCAAGAGGATGAAACCCAAGAAGCTAGACCTTTGGCTTTAGTCAAGTTTACAACATTGGACTTAAAAGCAATAGTCCAAAAGGTTCAGGAACAAGAGAAGGAAGCCATGGTAGTTGGCTGTAAGCATAAACAACAATAGGTCAGACCTTTGACCTTTGATAAATACTGTGTATTGGACATCGAAACAAAAGTCCAAGAAATATAGGAGGAAGAAGCCTTATGAACAGCCTTTGTTTATGAGGAGGAGGACAAAGATGTTGAATCAGAGAAAATGGGAGCAGAACAAAGCAAAGAAATTGCTTCAAAGACAGAAGAAATCAAAAAAGAAGCATTGGTGAACTCTCAAATACAAGACCCCTTGGAAGAAGTTAATTTAGGGGAAGGTTGTACACAGCAACCCACCTATATCAGTGCTTGGTTAAGTGCTCTTGACAGGGACCAGTTATTAATGGTCTTAAAGAGATATAAAGATTGTTTTGCATGGTCTTATAATGAACTGCCAGGATTGGATAGGTCATTAGTGGAACATAGGCTCTCTATGAAGCCTAATTTCAAGCCATACAAGCAAAAACCAAAAAGGATGGGTCCTGAAGTGATTTAGAAGGTTTAGGAGAAAATTCTTAGGCTCTTTAAGGTAAGCTTTATTAGAACAGCTAGATATGTTAAATGGCTGTCCAATATTGTGCCTGTGGTTAAAAAGAATGGTAAAATGAGGGTATGCATCGATTTTAGAAATCATAATTAGTAACTCCAAAAGATGAATACCCCATGCCTATAGTAGATTTATTGGTAGATAGTTCAGCAGAGCACAAGATTTTATCAATGATGGATAGGCATTCTGGTTATTACCAAATCTACATTGCAGAAGAGGATGTCCATAAGATCGCATTCAGATATCCTAGGAACATTGGCACCTTCGAATGGGTTAAAATGCCATTTGGCCTAAAGAATGCTGGGGCTACATATCAAAGGGCTATGACCACTATCTTTCATGATCTCATTGGAGGATATTTAGAGTGTTACATTAATGACATTATAGTGAAGTCCCAATCCATGGAGGAACATTTGTTTCACTTGGAAGCAGCTTTCAAGAGAATAAGAAAGTTCAAGTTGAAGCTTAATCCTCTCAAATGTGCTTTTGGTGTATCAGCTGGAAACTTCTTGGGCTATATAGTACACAAGAAGGGAATACAGATTGATCCGAATAAAGTCAAAGCCATCATTGAAACCAAGTCTCCATCAAGTAAGAAAGAAGTACAAAAATTCCTTAGGCAAGTTAATTTTCTTCGAAGGTTTATTTCTAACACTGTAAGGAAAATTAAAGTATTTTCTTTCTTATTAAGGTTGAAAGATAAAGAGGAGTTTGTATGGACAGCAAAGCATTAAACTATTTTTGAAGGAATTAAAGCCTACTTGGCCAAGCCTCCAGTGCTGACGCCACCAAAGAGTGATAAGCCCTTGAAGTTGTACATTGCTGCAGCAGAAGATTCATTGGGAGTTTTCTTAGCTCAGGACAATGAAGAAGGCAAAGAGCAAGTAGTTTATTACCTTAGTAGGTTCTTAAATTCTTGTGAATGTAAATATTCAGCTGTAGAAAAGATGTGCCTTGCATTGTATTTTGCCGCAATGAAACTAAGATACTATCTTTTGCTTACAACTGTTTTGGTAATTGCAACCACAGATTTGGTTAAGTATATGTTATCTAGACCTATGTTGAGAGGAAGAATTGGCAAATGGATACTAGCTTTATCATAATTTCATCTAGAATATCTCCCCCAAAAAGCAGTAAAAGGACAAGTTTTAGCTAATTTCTTGGTAGATCATCCATGCCAGACAGAAAGCCAAGAGATAATGGATCTTGGTATGGTTAATATTGAGCCATGACAAATGTGATTTGATGGATCAAAAACCAATGGTCTAACTAGAATTGATGTGGTGATTAAATCACTACATAGGGTAGAAACTACGCATGGTTTTAGAGTTGATGAAATTACTTGTTCTAATAATCAAGCTGAATATGAAGCTTCAATAATGGGATTGGAAATACTTATTGAATTACAAGCTCATGCAGTTGATATTTTTGGGGATTCTCAATTGGTGGTTAACCAAGTGAAAGGAATTTTCAAATGTCAAAGTGCAAGCATGTTGTCATACTATATTGTTGCATTACATTTTTTATCTTAGTTTAAGATAGAAAATGTGACTTATATCCTAAGATTCATGAATAACAAAGCTAATGATATGGCTCAAAAAGTTTCGAATTTCAGGAGAAGGGATGACACTTAAATGAACATAAGTCAAGCAACATATTAAAAGGTAATATCACCCTTAACTAAAAGGAATGTAGTGCTAGAAGTCAATCATAATGACTTACAAGACCAAGATTGGAGATATCCAATAATGCAATATCTAACTGGCCCATCTTTGAAAGCCAACAGAAAGATCAAATTACAATCTATGTGTGACAACCCTCACTACTGTTTACTGATGACACCACTGATTACTGCTAAACTGAGACTGATCATGATAAGTAATTGAATTGATTGAAATTCTGAGTTAATTGATTGAGTGTATTAGTTTAAATGCATGTCTATCTGTTCGACTGTTAAATGATCTGTTCATATGTTATGTTTTAAACTGCAAATTGAAGGCCTTATCGGCGGCCGAATCTGAAATTGATTAATGTTTTATGCTAATTGGAATTTATGTGATTTTATGGTATTTTTAATTGAAAATTGATTTGGTATGATTAAGTTGGATAAAATAATGCTAATTTGCAAGAGTTGGACTTATTCACCAAATTGCCATGCTAGTGGGCCACTTTCTCCAACACCTTGAGGCTTAAGTACACTTAGACATACAACATTTCCTCAGCCATCTTCTTGAGCTCAACCGACTAGAGAGAGTGAGAGAGAGAGAGAAAAACTTGATTTCAACCAATTGCTTGGAGAATTTAGAGAATTTAAAGGAGTCTTGTATAATTGAGCTTCTACACTTGTAATTCAAGGTCTAAGGTAGGAGAACCATCTTCTTGAGCTTGCATTTGAGTTATATCTTGCATGATTCATGATAGATAGGAGCCTAAGGTCATAAATTGGTTTTAAATTGTTGAATTGGAGCTTGAAACATGCATGCATGTGCATTTCTTGAAGTTTGGAGTTGTTTTCATGGAAATTATTGCATGCATGTCCATATTTGGGTTATAGTCCATGAATTCATCATGTTTGGGAGTGAATTAACTCATTTGATCACGCTTTAGAAGCTTTGAAGTTGGTTAAATTCATGCATGTTGCATGTTCATCATGTTCTTGATGTTTTATTTGAAAATGGTGTTTAATTGACTCACCCTTGGGCTTTGATTTTACAAATTGATCTTCAAAACATGTTATATTATGGGTTTTAAGTGTTTTTTCAGAAATTAGCCCAAGAGGGTCGAATTTGATGCTTTAAAGTTGAGTTTTGAGCTTGAGGTTCAAATCTAGAAATTCCAGATTTTGGACTCACGCTCGAGCGAGGAACTCCATGCTCGAGCGTACGCCTTGTGTTTATGCAGTCTGCTCGAACGAGAGAGTTCATGCTCGAGCGAGGACTTGTGTCTCACGCTCGAGCGTGGATCGAGCGCCCGTCGAGCGTGATTTTTGTGCATCCAGTATTTTTACGGTAGCTTACAGTCCGCTCGAGCGAAGCTCATTTGTCTGCATGTTCACTCGAGCGTAGAAAGCTACGCTCTAGCGAGACCCCTGTTTTCTGAAAATTCGAAAAAGTGTTTTAAAGTGCATCTTTGCATCCTCATTCCATTTTAGGCATTCCTAGGCCTAGTTTAAGGCATCTTAATGAGGAGATTTATGTAGAACCACACTGAGGCAAATTAGGGATTAAGTTATTATTTCCCAACTGTGTAGCTTAGTGTGTGTTCGTTCTGTAACTGTGTAGGGTTGGCATCCGAGGACGCTCTAGCTGCTTATAGCCCAGTGCTCTGTGAGTAACAATGTTGTAAAGATATGTTCAATTGAGATTATTTTCTGAACAAATGACTGTACTGCTTTATGAAATGACACTGTTTACTGAATGAATGTTTGTCCTATTTGTGAACTGTATTCGTGGCATCCATAGTAATTTACTGTTACTGAACTGTTGTTGCTACTGTTACAGAGATCTCTGTCAGTTCCCATGTTTGAAACCACTACTGTTTACTGATATGATGGCCATCAACTGACTGTTCGGTCTGTTAAGACCTACTGTACTGTTTTGCTATTAGATGTACCACATATGACTATTATAGCTTTTGAATGACTGTTATGGCATGAAATATGAGCCACAAACTGAATGACTGATATACTGATAAATGACTGTTTTCAATACTGAAAGGACATTCATTCTTAACCTCTTTACGCATATGTTATTCACTAGGCTTTAGCTCACTGCTCATATATATATATAGGTGTCCAGGTACCAGACCGTTGCTAGGAGTGTCGGGCTAAGCTCTCGTTTTGTCAAAGCCAACCACCCTGTCTCACTGCGAGGTTCCAAGTGCTGCCAAGCTAAGGCTGCTTCGGGGTGTTTTAGATTCTTCCTTTTCTGTCACTGTTTTGTATCGACTGTATAAACTGTTACTGTACTGTTATGGTAAGGACTTGGTCCCTAACCTGAATGATTGTATATGACGTATGTATAGTACTGTTGGATACTAAATGTGAATATGTGTGAAAAATATTTTTGCATACAGATTGTCACAGCTCATTGGACATCTTTTAATTACTGTTTTGGCTTCCGCCAGCCCCTGTACTCTGTATTACTGTTTTACTATTAAGCAGGCTTTCGATAATCTCGGATTACTGGCCGGTTACGGTGCTAAACCCATAGGGGCGAGTTTGGGTCGTGACACTATGTAATACATAGTGTATGGTAATGCTCTTTACGAAAGGGGAGTAGACAGGTTGTTATTAGAATATTTAGGGCCAAATGAGGCATTGACAGCCATGGTTGAAGGTCATGAAGGCATCTGTGGTGCTCATCAGCCTGGAGTGAAGATGAGATGGCTACTTTAAAGGCATTCCTACTATTGGCCAACCATCCTTAAAGATTGTATAAAGTATGCCAGAGGTTGCCAGGCATGCCAAAAACATGGCACAGTAAGACATGTAACAATAACTGATTTGCATGCAGTTGTGAAGCCTTGGCCATTTAGAGGATGGGCTATGGATATGATAGGAAAAATACATCCACCCTCTTCGAAGCATCATTGTTTCATCTTTGTGACCACAGACTACTTCACTAAGTGGGTCGAAGCTAAACAATATAAGGCTGTAGACCAAACTGAAGTTATTGGATTCATTGAAGATCTGATCCACAGATTTGGCATCCCACAGACCATAACTGTTGATAATGAGACTGTATTTGATGGGAAGATAGTAAAGTCTTTTGTGGCAAAGTTTGGAATTAGCCTTGTTAATTCTACCCTCTATTATGCACAAGCAAATGGTCAGGTAGAATCATCCAATAAGGAATACAGAGAGTTATGGAAGACAATCCCAGGGATTGACATAACTTACTGTTGGATGTATTATGGACTTATAGGACTTCTCAAAGATCAAGTACATGAGTTACTCCTAATGCTTTAGTATATGGGCATGATGTAGTTTTACTTGTAGAAATTAATATCAAGTCCTTGAGGGTGAGATGCCAGGATCAGTTAGTTCCTGAGCAGTACCATCAGAGTATGTGCTTGGAATTATAGAATGTGGATGAAGTTAGAATTTTGGCATTAAATAACATTCTTTTTCAAAAGAAGAAAGCAACCAAAAATTATAATAAGAAAGTCAAGCACATTAGCTTTAATGAAGGTGATTTGGTATGGAAGACAATACTCCCAATAGGGATTAAAAGCCATAAGTCTGGCAAATGATCACCTAATTGGGAAGGACCATATCAAGTTCACAGAGCCTTGCCTTGGGGAGCATATCATTAGAGAAATTTGAATGGGTATGTGCACCCTAAGAAAATTAATGATAGGTATTTAAAGCCTTATTATCCAACTGTGTGGGAAACACAAGGAGAATAGTAAGTGCTAAACAAGAGAAGCATGAAAACACTCAAATAATGAATAAAGAATTTATTTCATAAGGAGTTCAATACATGCAGCCATAGATTGGCCTAAAAGTCAGTACAATGTTTCAATTGTTCATTTACAATTGATTATCTACTCTTAAAAGATGGGAACAACTGGATGACTATAGTCATCTCCTGTTTTCAATTAGCCAGCCCTCGGTTGGTGATTTGCAGCTTGGTGGCAGTTCAATCCAAAGCCAGGTTGATTGCTAATAACTCTTCTTCTAGTTGAGCTTTCTTCTCCAAGAGTTGGGCTCGAAATTGGGAGACATAAGAATGTTGTTCTTTCAATTCAGACACCTCAGCATGTATCTGGTCAACAATTTCTCCTCTGCAGCTTTGGTAACATGGCAGATGTTGATGTAAAAGTCAATGGTAGCTGCTGCATGAGATAAATAACTTGAAATAGCCATGTTGGATTGCTCAATAACCTTGCAGCACTGGAGGAAACCATTCTTGATAATAGGTCTTTGCAAGGCTTCGAAGGGGATCCTCGAGAACAATGTCAACAACTCCAAACAGCTACTCAAATCTAGTGAAAGTGAAGAAGCCCTACTGATGGTGGAAGAGCTCTTAAAAATTTTCAAGAGAGAATTAGCTAGAACCAATGGCTCAGTTTCATTACTGGCTGTTGGAATGGTAGAAGACATGTCAAAAAGGCTAGCTAGTCTAGCTTCGAAAATGTCCACCTCTTCCGTTGACATGGTTGGTGCAGAAAGGGCTTTAGTAGAAGGAAGATATGGCTGCATAAGGATAGAAGAGGATGATGAAGTATCCCTAGCAGTTTCCATAGTCCTCGCTACCAGTAGGTCAAGAGAAGAGGGGTTGGAGCCGGATGGGGATAGTGGACAAGGAACTGGTGAGCTACCAGTGTCTTCTCTGAGAGAATCAACTATCACTAGAGATAAACTAATAACTGGGATTTCCTCAGGAGGGGAAAGAGCAGTAAGGATTGAAGGGAGAATAAATTGGGTTGAGTTAAAGGATAGAAGAGGAAGGTATGAAGTTAAGCCAAAGGATAAGGATACAAGAATGCTTTGCCTAAAAAAATGTATGAAAAGTGTATAACCAGGGAGTGAGAGTATTGCCTGAATGGGCTCTACACTTCGAGGCACTGCTTCTGATAGTCTTTCAACTTCAGATGAAACTGAAAAAGTCCTTATTGAAGAAGAAGACAGAGTAGTTGTTGCTGTAAAAGAAGAAATACGAAGCAATGTTAAGTTTTAGTATCAAAAACTTGAGAAAGGAAATTAGAGACACAAAAGGAAATTACTAGTTTCAGAAGTGGTAGCAATGGTTGGAGAGCTGCGAACGGTATAATGTTCAATAATTTGTTGTTTCTTTGAAGTGCATTAGTAACAACAGCCTCATTCCTAAGCATTTGTTGTTGTCTCCTCTTCTTAGCCCTCTGAATACAATGATTTCTTTAGAGTGTTGCCGCTTCCACTGCTTCAGCAGATGCTTCATGAATGAGATCCCTAGTGAAATCAGAGAGACACCGTCATTTTCTTCTTTTTTTTAAATGATGTCTCTTGTTCTTTTTTTGCTTTCTCTTCTTCCATGTGAGCCTCAGGTACTTCTTCTTCAGGATCAAGCAAGAGCTTTTGTTTTCCTTTCTGGTTGCTGCTTGCTTTTGAGGAGATTTAAAGCTTGAGCTCTTTGAGGAGAGTCTCCTTGTGAGGCATCTACACCACCTACACCAAAGAAGGAATTATAAGTAAAAAGCAAAAGCATCGTAGAGAAGGAGAAAAGAAAAGAAGAAGCAGTACATACTTTTTTTCGAAACAGCTTGAGTAACTTTAGGGAGAGGTGAGGCAACAGGAGTAGGGTTTGTAGTAACAGGGGTAAGAATTGGGGTAGCATGAGCAGTAGAGGAAGTAACAACTCTAGTCCCTTTGGACTTGGCTTGAGGTACATCTAATACCATTAGTAGATCTTGAGGAGAAATGGCCAAGTACACTTCTATATTGGCCATCCACCAATTCTGGTACCTCTTTAGTATGTTGCTTTGAGGAATGAAGGGTAGGTATTCAAAATCAATCAAGTCTTGGATGAACTTGGAGGTTACCTTTTCCAATCTGGATCTTGGAACTTTAAGTTCTTTGTTCGCAAGGTTTGAATTGGACTGTCTGCAGAGAGGGATAGGAATCCCCTGTGAGAGTCCAAATTGTCTGGCAAATTAGGCAGGGCAATAGGGCTCAGAGATGCACTTATAAGCTCTGGGATTCATAGTGCCAATGAATAGTTCCCTTGGAATCAAAATAGAAGCCCACATACTTTTGTGCTGAGGCCTAAAGCAGGACCTATCACTCAAAAAGGTCCGCAACTAGGCTGGGCCAATATTGGTAGCTTCGAAGGGACAGAAGGTGTGAGAAGAAAGGGAAGTTGAAAGTTGGTGAAAGAAAGAAAAGTAGAAGGCGAAGTTGGAAGGATAAAGTGAAACATTGGCTAACTTTATGCCATAAGTGGTAGGGTTCGACACCAAAAACTTTAAACATTTAGACTGCAAATCAGTGAAGTATGCAAAAAGCCAAAGTTGCAGTTTCCAGAATGGGCCTCCTTGATTGGCGTCCATGGGTTTTTCACAAAAGAGGGAACAAGCTCTATAGACATGACCCAAAACATATGGAGCTAGGGCCACCTTTTTATGCAAAACAAAGGCTTTGGCAAGAGGAGCAAACTCAGGCATGATCCTCTAAGAAGAAGTACAGAAGAGGAATTTGCAAAGTCAATACAATAAAAAAGAAAAGAATTCCCTATTAGTCACAGGGCCTTCTCTTTTGTTCTCAACCTTGACAAAGTCGCTATAGGATGAGTTTAGAGGGGGGAAAGAAAAAAGGGATTTTAAGGTCAGGATAGTCTGGACCAATGAGAGTACCAATGTGGGATAATCGTAATAGATGACAGATGTTAAGGACAGTAGGAGCCATCATCCCATATCTAAATTTGAAGAAATTGAAAGCAGAATTCCAAAAACAAAGAGCAACAGGTATTAAAAATGGATCCTCTGAAATGGTGAACCTGGACAATTGAAGGGCGTCAAAGAGGCAAAGCTCTTGAAGATCTAGTGTCTTAGCAGGAACGACCCGATCATACCATTCCTTCCATTCTGGCCTTACTGTGGGCCAGCAGCGATGGGTTCGGTTCATTCTCCAGCTTCCCTAATCAAGACTGCCTTCATAAAGGAGGTAATGATCCTACAAATGCGGATACAGAGCTGGGAGCTCAGTGGGAGCCTCTTTAAAAATAGGTCCAAGCACATATTCCTATTGTTTATGGCGACGGGGAATGAAAATGTGCCCATCAATAGCACTCTTCTCACTAGTTTTGTATTTCTCACACTCTTCAGCAATGATCCTTTTTAAGGCCACGGATAGACTCACACGCTCCACGACCGGTATCTTCGAGGCGGAAGAAGCCATTGACAGAAGTTTTTCAGAAGACGAAGTTGAGAAAAGGGGTAAAAGAGAGGAGAAGTCAATGGAGATGAAGGGTTTATGTGTTGAGCAAGCAAGTAAATTAAGAGCACGAAAGGAAAGGGTTTTTAAACCTTTCTGTCTGAAAAACACCCAATCATTTTAGAATGGGTAGAATTCATAAAGGAGTACTAAAGGTACGGGTGCGAAAAGTTTCTCTCAATATTGATAATTTGGGAGGGAAACGTATCTCAAACACTTATGTTGGCTTCGAAATCAAATATTTGGCTTCGAAGCCAAGCTTTGGCTCCAGAGTCAGGTGACAAACATCTAGCTAGGGCTTCGAAAGCAGGAAGTTGACTTCGAAGCACATTTCGTACCTAAGAGAACAAGAATGCTCAGGTGTTTGTTTACTTCAATAAGGTTAAAGACCTGCTTTTAGGTTTCTTGTTGAAAGTAAAATCCTTTGAAGTAAAATTTAAAATACTTTGCAGTTAGAATTTGTTTATTTTAGAGTTCGAAGTGACATAAAACCAATATTTGGTTAAGCAGTGAAGGACACAAAGGGACTCACTCTTTCAGAATAGGGTAAATTACACTTACACTCCCTGAGGTTTGGGTTTAATACGTATCACCCCCTAACGTTTGAGAAATTACACTAACCCCCCTGTCATTGTAATTATTTAGACGGAATGAAGATATTAAACTCATGTACTCTCTCCTTTTTTACTTTGCTGTACTTTCTCTTTTTTTTCCCTTTCCTTTACTTTTTTTTTAAAAATGTAATTTCCTTTGTTTTTCTACTAGGAGTTGTTACCTTTTATATAAGCAGGAGGGTTTGTGAAATGAGACTATTAACTATAGGGGTGTGAATGTAATTTCCAAAACGTCAGGAGGTGGATAGTAATTGAACCAAACCTCAAGGGGTGTCAGTGTAATTTACCCTTTAGAATAAAACAATGTAATCCTTAAGGGAAGTTTCCATACTTCGGAAAATGTAGACTGTTTATTCGAAGTAAAATAGTTGATTCGAAACTGTTGATTGTGTTAACCATATGATTGGAAAAAGAAAACCTAAGACAAAGATTGTCAATTATACTCCACATGTTGAGGAAGTTCAAATTAGGTCTCCAGTATTCTATTGGATATGTTCAAATCAAGTTCTGAAGGACAAAATTGATGAATTCGAAGCTCCGATTTTGTTTGTTTTGGACAAATAGAGTAAAGTCAGACCATGCCGAATAAAGAAAGAAAAACTTAGCTTTATTAAGATGAAAGTAATTACATCAGAAAGCCTTTTTGGCTACATATTCAATTTCATAAAAATAAGGAATAAAGAAAATGACAACGTCATGGAATTTGTTCCAACTGTGATCAATGAATTTCTGTTCTTTTTTTATTCTGTCTTCTATCCTCTCCAAGCTAGGTAGCTGAAGCTGATATGCTCTTATTTGATAAAAAAAAAGTTGTTTTGCTTTTATTTTGAACTCTGTTTCCTTCAATTCCTGCTCCATCTCATCCATATCCAAGTCATCCCAGTATGCAGAGTCTTTATTCTTGAAATCATTATAATCGTCGATAAGGTTCTCTACTTTATACTGGGTGTGAATTTGATGGGTTGAGATTTTGTCTAAAGATTGAGTGACAGCCAAAGAAGTTTGGTGCCAATAAAGAAGCAGTGGGAGTTGATCCAAAAACATCTAAAGCTCTGTTTGGGCAATGAGGTTGAGGACATAACCCCGAGTCATAATGTCACAAGCCCATCGAAAGTTCTTAAGAGGAACATCACCCTCAAGAACATTGAAGGGCAAGTGAGAAAAGGCCGTAAGTAGAAGCTGAGCTTGATATCGCCTAAATATAGTGGGGGGAGTTGGAGGTTCATAGGAAGGAAGAAACTGATTCTCAAAGAGAGTAAGTCTCAGTTCTTCCATCCAGTGAGGGTTTTGAGGAAGATGAGGTGCAGGAGGATCTATCTCAAAAGAAGAAGGGAACTGGGGGTTGTTTACACATTTAAGTCAGTCAGAAGAGCAAAATTTTGCCCTATGGGCTAAGAATGACGGGTTGTACCCTTGCGCTTCCTCTGGATGACGAGTGGCTTGCACTATCTTCGTAGGCATGGAGGATGTGTACCATGCTATAAGTAAGTTTTCTTCTAAACTGCGTCGGCAATCGATGGATACATACGGGTAAACCACCGATCTCCGAGTGAAAGGAGAGAAAGATAGAGGACCAGCGAACTCGACGAATCGATGATCAATTCGCTCTCTCAACTTGGATATCTCAAGTTCTGGCCAGCTTCCCCAGCCAAAAGCCTTGGAAGAAGAAAAAGAAGTCGTAGCTTCATCCCACGCAGAAGGTTTTGGGTTAGAAGAAGAGCTTCCAATATTCATGTTTACAAAGTTTTGGGCTAAAGAATTATGAACAATAGGTTCGTAATCCAAAGGTCGATAGTTTGCAAAAGCTTCTATGACTTGAATATATGGAGATGGATAGGTGTGGCTAATAAATGCATGAAAATTATTTCGAGGGTGAACATCATTATCTAACTACTCCTCGTATGCTCGATTTATGTCAAAGAAAGTTTGTTTGGCCATGCGAGCTGTATCAGCCTTTTCGAATGCTCAGATAGTGGGAAATGTTCAAAGTATAGAAAAGAATTTAATGCAGACGGTTGCAGTTCTAAGGAGATGTGAAACCCATGCACGTCCTAGGACGTGGGTGAAGTTTTGATTCACTAATATCACCAAGTATTGGGTATATTAGTGCGGGGGGTAATGTTGACTGTATAAATTGTATAAGCCAATCACAATTCAACACGTGGCATGAGAAGGGCAATTTGGGAAGGTAATATAAATTGCCAACCATAGTCAGACACATGTCAACCCATATTGGTAATAATGGGTCTGCGTAACACTGGAATGATCGAGGGATATAAAGTGATGTGGCCTAATGGTTACTCACAAGGTTCAAATTCAAAATCAAGAGGGAAGCCTAACTGCAAACATAGCATAGTAGAGCTGACTGAGAGAGAGTATAATTAGCAATCATGGAAGGATTTTTCGACGGCTAGTGTAGACACCCCATTTTTGACCAACCTTAAGACTCAGACGTCACCGATTGAGCACTTGGTGATGTTGCATATCGTGCTCGTTCAAAGGTTTCAGAGTCTCGGCTGCGAGCCTCGCCTCCGAACTTCTGGACTCTTTCATGCTTTGCCTCAGTTTGCGAACCAGGCTCTGTTTTCTCTGTTTTTCTCTTCCCGAAGGGAGGGAGAGGTCTCGTAGATCATCTCTCAGTGGCCGTAGGCTACGTTTCGTGGTCGTAGGCCATTTTTCCCGTTTGGAGCCCGGTTTCTGATTTTTTGGAGCCGTTGGCCGTGTGCCTCGGTTCGGGACCGCTTAACCACCTCCGTTTGCTCCGGTTTTTGGCATGAATCTTATTTGATCTCTTTTGAGGGACACTGTGGCTCGAGAGACCAACTTCATGGTCGAACACCACTTTCGGTGCCTAATAGTCAGTTTTCGGGGCCTCGGGCTGCGCATTTCGGCCCCAGAACCTCCATTTTGCATCGGTTTGAGTTCATTTTTGGTGAAGACCTTATTTTCACTGCTAAGAAGGTCGTAGAAGGGTGGGAGGCCAGTAATTTTTCTGACAACCAGTTTTATTCCTCCATCGCCCTCCGTTTCCCGTTTTTCTCACTTGAAAGCCAATGTTGACCACCCTAAGGCCACTTTTTCCAGCCCTAAGCCACATATTTGTGTTGTACACACCTGGGAGGCCACCAATATCATATGGCCAGCCAGTAATTGTGTGTGACCCTTTTGAACCCCTCCTAAACGTGGGCTTTTCTCTCTCCTGGTTTACTTTCTCCAGTTTTTGACCGCATGGTTGTATTGTGCACACATGGGAGGCCACCAATCTGGGGTGGCTGGCCACTAATACTTCTTGAGCCTTTTGACCCTTGGCCGGCCGGCCACCTGCAACTTAGATACCAGGCCGACCTTGCTCCCCTCCTCTGGTACATTACAAATCTGTATTTTGTTTCCCCCCAGATTGTGTATCCGGGGGGCTGCACTTTTGGGGGAAAATTTGAAATCCATTCCCCCCCTTTTTCCCCCCTCTTTTGCCTATATATCCAGGCCCCCCAGCTGTGTTCTAAGGGTTACAAAATTTGTTTTAAGGCTCTTGCATTGTATCTCTCTCTCTCTACACTTCAACCCTCAAAACCTCTCAAATCCTACATCCATTCTACTCCATCTCCAAGCCAACCAATCCACACTCCATTCTAGCAGCTTCAAGGCCATTTCCAGAGGTCAAGGGCTTCCAAACTTGGTCCAAGAGTTGTTGAAGCATTGGTCTTCAAGGGTAAGTCTTCTATCCCTCTCTTTGGCCCTATTTTTGTTCAATATATTAGCTCCTCTTGCTTGCATATTTGGGCTCCGACCCTAACTGAAAATAGCATTATTTTGAGCTCTTTTTCATGTTTGTTTAAGGGCCTCTCCCTGTTTGAGGCTTCCTTTTTACACTTGCTTCTTTACCTCTCTTGTATGCCTCTTTCTTGCATAGTATTTTAGGCTCATTTGTAAATTGTTTCAAGCTTGGTTATAAACTGAAAAGTGGCTGATTTTTATCCCTTATTCAACATTGTTGAAGGGATCTTTACTGTTTGAGACTTCCTTTTGTCACTTGCCTCTTTATCCCTCTTTTAGCCTTATTTTTGCATGTTTTGTTAGACCCTTGTTCTTGTATTTTTGGGCTCTGACCCGAACTGAAAATAGTCATATTTTGACCCGCTCTTCATGTTTGATCAAGGGTCTTTTACTGTTTGAGGCTCCCTTTTTATACTTTGTGTTTAAACCTTCTTTTAGGCCTATTTCTTGCATAGTATTTTAAGCTTACTTGTGCACTGTTTTGGGCTCGGCCATAAACTTTAAAATACCTTGTTTTGAGCCCCTCTTCAACTTTGTTGAAGGGCTCTTCATTGTTTGGGGCCAGCTGCTGTCCCTTTGTGTTTAATCTCTATTTTAGGCCTTTTCTTGCATGATAGATTAGCCCTATTTGCATTCGTTTTTGGGACTTGTTATAAACTGGAAATATGCATGTTTTGGGACTGTCTTTCATCTTTCTTCATTCTTCATGATCAAATAATGCATGTTTTGTATAGCTATAGGCCAATGCATATGCCTAGTTTTGTGTTTCGGGTTCATTCCATGCATCGGGTGCCATGTTTCCATGTTTCAGGGCTGTTTTGCATCATATTTCAGCACTGAAATTTGCATGTTTGCATACCATGTTTCATGCCTTGCCATGCCTTGTTAGTGTTGCATGCTATGCCTTGGGTTCGGTTCTCGATTTGCGTGCATGTGTGCACGCATCTCGAGTGTCTCATTTTCATCTAATGGCTACCGATGTGAGTGTGGCTGAGGTCCACTCATGTTGGTGTAAGTCCATTGTGCATTGAGTATGCCATTTCATTTTATAGCATTGCGTATGCTATGTTGTATGTTAGAGCATTGCGTATGCCTTGTTACATCGTGCATTGTGTATGCCATCTCATAGCATTGTGCATGCTAGGTTGTATATTAGTCGCATTCATGCATGTCATGCATATTACATTGTGCTTGGGATAGGAGTTAGCCCGAGCACGGGAAACGAGAGACGTTTCGTACTTCGAGTGACGGAACGTGTCGCAATTCCCAGTCACCGACACTCCGGATTATCCATGATGGAGTTTAGGTTTTGTTGTGTTTATATGTGCATTCATTTCATATTGAGTCGTGCAATTCGACTCCTCGGCCATCATGCATCGATATGCGTGATTGGTGGCACGATAACCGAGGACTACACTACCCGAAGAGTAGTCATGCATACATATGTGAAAATACTTTGCCATGCCCCTTTGTTGCTCTCTGTTGCAGCAAATCAAGAATCAGCAGCCTTCCAAAGCTTGGCACGTATCCCGAGAATAATTGCAAACAGAGACTAATTGGGGCATCGTAGTGGATTTCCGCACAAGGCAACTCAAGCATGCATCATCCATCATTCGGAGCAGAGTTGAGGCAGTCCCTGGCTTGCATGCCAATTTATTGCTTTCCTAATTTAATTTGTTAATTAATTAGGATTTTGTACATATTTGGACTATAATTATTCATTTGGGACTGTATATTATTTATTCGGACCCTCTGCGCGAGGGCAATGTTGTAATAAGTGTGCGTGTGTGTGATGTATGTCTTCCAACCCCACGTCTTTCTCCTTTTTATTTACCCGTTTATGATGGTTAGATTAGGGCATGTTTCAATTAGCATACAGTATGATAGCATGTTTGCATTCATTCATCTGTTTTGCATGCACCGGGCTCGGCGCATCATACTAACTGCATTGTATTTTTAATTCCAAGTTGAATACATGTTAGCTGTAGCATTTCATATGCCATGTTTAGAATAGCCGAGCCTGCTATAGTTGCATTTTTGCATGTGTTGCATTAGGCATTTCCGTATAATTAGGATCATGCATGGATTTCTAATTAGCTTCTGTTTTGGCTTGGAGTACTCGGTAAGTTTTATGCTTTAGCATCCTTGCATGCGTGTGAGTGACTGCCATGAATAGCATGCTTACCATGAGGCTATATGCTTATGTGATATAACTGCCTGAATGCCTGTGGGTGAAGGTTGGGTTATTTGAATTGGAACAATTCATCAAATGTGTGTTTTAAGCCCACTAGATAGTGGCAAAATCATGTTTTTTCTAAGCCCACCCGAGGGTGGCAAATCCACGTCTTAGCCTACTTGCGGGTAGCACCATCAAACCATTTTCAAACAAACAAACATGAAATGTTTTGTTCCAATTCAGGCGATCCAGTCTATACTTGTATGCTGTGCGCATCACATAGTAAATCTAGGCTAATAACCGGAATAAGAATACATAATGTTTTCAAAACTCGATATCATGGTTAGTAGAGGCCGATCTTTGATCGGGCGAGCGGGGGTGCTCACGAAGTGACCTTCCCCAATCGTACCCAAGTTCCCGAGCCGAGGCAACTTTGGTGATGACGGACACGTGGCCTTAGGCAAACGAGTCAGGGTTTCCTAAATTTCCCCAAAATAAAACATTTAGGTGGCGACTCTGTATCTGGCAAAGCAGTCCATGTTTGGCACTTCTTTTCTAAAAAAATCTGTTCTCTTAAAAACGATTTGCCGGATTTGGACTCTTTGGTTCAGACTTAGAACCGTGACAGTTTGAGAGTCCGAACTGTAGTGTGCCCAATATCGAACGGAACGGGGGGGACTCGTTCCACCCCGGGGCGTTCGGGGGACGTCTACAGTTTCTGGCGACTCCGTTGGGGAGTTAGAGAACTTGACTCGAACTCATGATATCTGGTTTTGACTACACTTATGTGTTTCTTTGCATTGCATTTGCATTGGTACGCTTAGGACACCGTGTTTGCCATCTGCTATTCCTGAACGGTTTGCCGGAGGCTTGTCTTGTCAAGACATGACCATAAGGTTGACCGGTTGTGGACTCTGCCAGTATGGGAACACAAACCCTTGTTTTACCGGCGCACCCTTTTAACCATTCGACCTAGTGCATATTCGGAATCCATAGTGACCATTCCAAGCTAGGACAGGTTGCTTACCCGATATAGGTTGTTTGAAACCGCTGCGTGCGTAGTGAAACCCTAGCTCCTGACAAAATAGGACAGGGAAACCCTACCCCAACATAGGGGTGTTTTGGCTCTCACTTGCTTGTTATGTGCTTTAGAGTGCGTCTCTATACGAATACATTTATCAGTTTACAAGTTTGGGCATCAGGCCTGCAGGCACCAGTTCAGCATTTTGGGATTTGGTTTACCAAAGGGTAACAGTTTACAGGCCGAATTTTGGGGCAGAGTTCAGTAGAGGGCACAGTCATCCTGTGATGCTCATATCTGTTTGGTGAAATCAGGCTGAGATGTTGCATGTTTCCTCTTTTGCTAGGGGTAGTCCTGGAACTATAGCTTCAGAAAGCTTCGATATCCCCCGGGTACATTGGACTAGTGCTGATAGACTTTGTTAGGCCAGAGATTCAATTCAAGGGAAACCATTGTTCTTTCACTGAGGCAAGGCAAAGAAAAGCCAGTCAGGGCTCACTGGTTTATCTGATCCGTCAATCGCCAGTCACATCACCTTTGTTCAGACTCAACGGACCGTGATGGCACAGGGTTCGGAAGAATTTGTGGCCGTGACAGCAGCGCTAAATCAGGGAACTGCCATGCAGGCTGAGACCTGTATTGGAACGCAGCGCCCATCTGGGGCATCTGCCTCACATCCAGCTTTGGGACCCCAGCCGAACTTTGACCCACTTCCGCCAGCTGAAGATTTGCACGGTCCAGATCCTCGAGAAGGGTTGGCTCAAGCCCGAGTTTCCAGACCCGTGGTGCAGCCTAATGAGAGGCTTTATCCCCTTGATGCTAGTGACCTCGATCCGACCGCGGTGAAAATCGCAAACCTTGAGAAGCAATTCAAAAAGGCACATGGCGTTAACTCCATTCCCGACATTGAGGATGGGCACACGGAGTCTGTCGTACGGCTCCCAGACAGATTCAAGATGCCACATATTGACCGTTTCGACGGGTCTGGAGATCCAATGGTTCATATCCGACTTTTCTTGGATGTCCTGAAGCCGATGGGTCTGACTAAGCCACAAAAACTCTCTCTGTATGGAAGAACCCTGTCGGGTGTAGCAGCCACTTGGTACGCTAAGTTGGAGGACAAGGTGAAGCAAAATTGGGAAGAATTGGCTGAGGCCTTCGTCGATCAGTATTCCTACAATACCCAAGTTGAAATGACCATCCAAGAACTTGAAGCAACCTGCCAGAACCCAACAGAGCCTTTTGTAGAATTTATTGCGATGTGGAGAGCAAAGGCAGCACAGATGACAGATCGTCGCCCTTCTGAGAGGGATCAAGTGCAGATGATGGTGTGAAACCTCGAGCATGATATGTTGCAAAAGTTGATAGTCGCTCCACTATTCACTTTCAAAAGTCTACATGAACTGGGGGTTCAGGTCGAGAATGCGTTCAACAGTGGGATCATTCCTAGAACAAGGGAACCGACAAGGAGGATGATTTCAAGGAGTACCAATGCTGGAAGTAGCACTATTCCCGAACCCACTGAAATCAATACAGTCACCACAACCAACCCTTTTGCCAAACCAAGCCTACAAACCGTCGGCCCAGCCTGAGCTCAGGGCAGAACTTTCAGCCCCCTCTATATGAGCCTGACTAGCGCACTAAAACTCCTGATGGAAAAAGGGCATCTCAAACCCCTCGATCCTCAACCTCTTCCTGACCCACTCCCAGCCAGACATAACCCCTCCAAGTACTGTATGTACCATCAGCAGCGCGGTCATGGCACCGACCGTTGCTACTGCCTTTTTCATGAGGTCCAAAATCTCATCGACAATCGGACGATAGCTCCACCTTCAGACCCCAATGACCAAATATCTCCTGCCTACCTCAATCTCATCCATATACTGCCATCCACCTATGACCCCAGCATATACATCACCCCGGCCCATCTACCCAAGCCTGAGGTGTTTATCCCAGAAAGCATGGACTTATGCATGATGGGTGCATCTGAACCTCAATCATCTCAAACCCGTGAGCCCACTACTTCTGAGCTGAAGAGAATGATCGAAGATCTTCTGAGAACTGTGACAGATCTGGCCTCCAGGACATTGGCTCTGTTATCAACCACATCACATACCAGGGAGTTAATGTCAAAAGGCTCCCCAGTCTTGGAACGGGCTGCATTTGAGGAATGCCAATCCCTTGGCAAAGTGGAGGCGAGTGGAAAGAACAAGGTAGGGGCGGGTATGGATCCCCATGAACGTCTTCTGTCCGCTGTTGAGGCTTTGAAAGCTGAAGGACTGAACAAACAGCAAGTGCTTGCAATGGTTGCAAAAAGCCACTCAAGTTGGGGGCAGTCTGAATCAAGGGAAAAATCGGGAAAAGGGCCATTGTACCAGAAATGATCATGTTAGCTCTAATCCTCCACTCGGAAGAGATCAGCAAACCAGGCCAGCACCTGCCAATCCTTTTGCTGGTGCGCCCAGTAAAAATCCACAAGCCTTGAAGTACCAACCCCGAGGTCAGAGGGTCTTCGATGCCCTCTATATGCCTTTGTCCAAAGCTCTCCAAATCCTTATTGGACAAGGCCATCTCAAACCCCTTGAGCCTCGACCTCTCCCGAATCCTCTTTCGGTTACACATGATGCTACCCAGTACTGCGCGTACCATCAACAAACTGGCCATACTATCGACGACTGCTTTCGTCTTCGCCATGAAGTACAGGATCTGTTTGACAATGGGGTCATTGCCGCACCAGGTCCTGCAAAGTCTATCGGCACTTGATCAGTGAACTTGTGGGGGATAATGTGATGTGATCAAGGGATGAACCACCTGCAGACGGCGCTCAGTTTACTCCTGATGTGGCGTATGGCACGCATTGTTTCGAGCATTTGTGAATGCTAGTTTTTGTAGCTTTTGACTTGGGTGTTGAGTCAGTTCTGTGGTTTTGTTTTGAGTCTGTCTCTTTGTTTTGAGTCGGTCTTTTTGATCAAGGGTCTGTCTTGTTGTATCGAGTCAGTCCTGTTTTGTTAGAGTCGGGTGATTCCGGGGGTGTTACTTTGGATATCACTATTTTGTTTTGTGTTTGTCCTTTTGTTTTCTTTTGAGCCTGTTTCTGTCGGGGAACCAGTTGTGCCAACAGATTTGAATGAAACAGCAGTGATTTTCACACTCTTGTGTTTGCTTCTGCCTTGCGCTAGTCGTGCCAGAAAGTTTGAATGAAACGACAGTACTTTTCGCCTACTCTTCTGCACTCCAAAATCATTGCATTGACCCAAGTTTTTCAAAACTTTTTGAACATTGCGGTGAAAACGAAGAGGAAGGAATTCCTCGGGTTTTGCAAAAATTTGATCATTTGAGAGAAAGAGAGACATGCTAAGCCTTTAATGATCGAGATCATGCTTATTAATGTGAGTACTGAGAAGGATCCTAGCTTGATCCAGATTGGTCCCACACTGTCTTCAGCGCATGTGACTAGTCGCTTTCTTAAAAGATTTCAAAAAATGTTTTGCGCGGTCTTGCGAAGACCTGTGTGGAATCGCTCTTGAGATTGTGCAGCCTAGGATCGCTCTCAGCCTCGAGACTTGACCCCTTGCTTTCAAACCTCGAACTCGGACTCAGAAAGTTCAAAGGTCAACCATAATGTGAGGCCTGTGTGGCCAGATTCAAAGCAGCCCTCGAACAAGAGGCAAGGAAGTCAGGTCAAGAAGACCAGATGTCATCAAAAGAAGCTTGCGAAGCTAGGTCAGAAGCACCCTTCGAACTAGGGGCAAAAAAATGTCAGACAGCTCGAAGAGCCAAAGGTGGATCATTCCGCAAGTCAAATGAAGATCGACAAGAATGCCAAATCCCAGAAGAGAGAAAAGAAGAAAGTATTGCTGAAGGACAGCCGAGTTCCTATCCACAACACTAGGGGCAAATTCAGCCCCCATTGGATGGACTTCTATTTCGTCAGCAACTAACGGCGATTCTCTTGGATTCAGACGACTTCAGGATCTCAAAACCATTTGACATGGACAAAGCTACACTTTTACCCTTGAGAGGCTTGCTGGGCTGAAAACTCGGAAGGGCGACCCAGGCAAAAGTTAGAGCAAGAAAAAAAAAAGAAGAAAAAGAACAAAAAAAAGAAAAGTGCAAAGAATAAAAAAAAAAAGAAGAAAAATGAAGAAAAAGGCAAAGAAAAGAACAAAAAAAAGAAGAAAATCAAAAAAGAAAAGAAATGAAAAGAATTGAAAAAGAAAGAAGAACATAGCTCGCAAGGTTGAAAACCCGGAAGGGCGGCCTTGGCAAAAGTTAGAGCGCAAAAGGAGAGGTTAAATACCCGAGTGTACCTTAACCCTGAACTACGTAAGGCTTGATTCCCATGTTTGGGATACGTAGGCAACTTCATTTTGAAGTCCAGCCGTTAAACACTTCAAATTCGATTGTGTCCATGCGATGGTTTTGGTCATCTTTGTCTTCTCTGTATCTGAGAGTCTGGTTGTGTTCGTCACTTTGAGGACTGACTACAATACGCTGCGGTGCTATCCAAACAAGGGGCAACTTTCCGTTGCCATTCAAAACGCCGCAGTGTCATTTCAAACAAGGGGCAACTTTCCGTTGCCATGTAGTGTCCTTCAGACAAGGGGCAATTTTCCATTGCTATGGGTCCGAGGTTGTGCATCTCAAGAGTAGGTTCCGTGCTCGTTGAGCAGTGGTCGTTTGCAAAAATAGTTTTTGAGAATTTTTACTGAAGTTGACTAATCTTCTCGAAAAGTACTCCATTTTTTTTTTCAAAACTGGACCATTTCTTGGACCCAAAAAAGGAAAACTCTCAGTGCTCACAGCCTAACTTGCATGATTTTAAATCAGAAAATCGAACAAGTGCGTTAATCTAACTCTCATGTTGGTCAAAACTGTTTTAGTAGAAAGCAAAAACAAAAAATGGTCAAAATGATGAACTAGGGGCATAGTTGAGTCAGGTGTTCTGTCTTTTCCCCTTTGTCAAAATACTTGCCAGAAAGGGCACTCTACTTGTCGAAAAGGGCACCATATTCGCCAGAAAAAGGCACAACAAAGGGCAAAAAGCTCTCACATCCTCCAAGCAACGAGGTATCAAGCAAAGTGCGAAGCACGAACTAGAATGGGGCAAGATATTGCACTCCATCATCTGGATAGATCTTATCATGTCCAAACTCCCCAGCAAAGCATCATCAACTGATGTTAGCTGCAGGTTTGCTACACACCTAGTTGTAGCACAACCTTTCCGTGGGAGGAATTCACTAGCTATGAGCGGAAGAAAGAGAATCTAGCAGAATGCTAGGGGCACGAGCCCACAATTTGCTGTTTATCCATCAACCACCCAGGGGAGGGATGAAAAATGAGAGATTGAAGAATAGAGAGATGTACGATGAGAGGAAAAGTGAGAAGAGGGCTTTTTCAGAAAAACAGAGCTTGAGGGCCGAGTGATGTGAGACCCACAAATGAGAAAGGGTGGGAAACACTACCCGGTGAAACAGGCTCTCTGTGCACGTCTGAGTGTCGTGTCTTTTTGTTTTATCTCGATTCTTGTTTTGAGTCGTTTCGAGTGTTACTCGATGTGTCTAGGTTGTGTGCCTTTTATTTCTTTGTTGAGTCGTTTTGCTGTGTTCAGTCATAGGCTCAATACCCGGTCGAGAACTCATTCTCAATTTCAAAGATGAATCGTTTTGTGCTTAGAGTGCCGTGCCGTTCTCCACATCTGTGCAAAACAAGATTTGTTCTTTCATAAAAATCGCAGGGTTCAACCCAGGTCATGTGGGAACAGTAAAACCAGGACCTATCTGAAGCTATATGGGTTCCAGACTGCAAAGCAAAAGAAAAGAGGGAAAAATTTGGAGCATCTGAGTTTGTTTCAACTTCTGTAAATTCCGAGATTGTATTCCGGATGTACCTCTTCAGGTCTTGCTAATGCTCCAAAGTATGAGTGTGCCATTGCCTCAAGCTCGAGATCGAGTCTGCTTCAAGCCAGAATGGCGATCAAAAGTGCTCTCCCTGAGTACCATTCCCTGCCAGAGGCACCTTGGCTGTGTTCGCAATGAGTTCCTAAGAGACCAATTGCGAAGGTGGAAACTAGAGTTCGAATGGCTAATGCCTAGAACGTGAAGGTTCGGGATTTCCGGGACTAAAGTCTGGTTTAAATACCCAGAGGCGTGTCCTCGGCTTGAAATCTGTATGGAAGCCCCATAGGTTGAGATAGCGTGTATGCGACTCAATTCTGGATACCGAACCAACCTAGTCTGTCACCCCGTTGGAGAATAGGGAAAGTTGTGAATATGATCAGGAAGAAAGGCAACGTCCAAAGTGTTCTACATGAAGAACCTTTGTCAGTATTTCAGAGCCTTTGTACTGTGAGTTGAAGGTAAGTGTTCGAAGAGCACGAGGGGAGATCCCCGTCAGAGTAGAGCGGTTCGTCGCCACTCACCCCATGAGGTGCTTTCTAAAGCGCCGCTACGCTTGTTTATTGCGTTCCTTAAACATCATGCATTGTATTGCATTGTACCTATCAAGTTTCTTTCTTATTCATGCACGATATTGTATGTACGGTTCATTCAAAGAAGTTCCATTTAAGATCATTTATTTAGTGTATCAATCACACTTCACTCATTTAGTGTATCAATCACACTTCATTCAGTTAGTGTATCAATCACACTTCATTCACTTTTGTGTATCTATCACACACATTCTCTTTTTGTGTATCTACCATGCACATATTCACTTTAGTGTATCTATCACATACATTCTCATTTAGTGTATCAATCACACTTCATTCATTTAGTGTATCAATCGCACTTCATTCATTTAGTATATCAATCATACTCTGTTCACATAGTGCATCTATCACACTTTGTGTTCATTTTCAGTATATCAATCATACTCTGTTCACATAGTGCATCTATCACACTTTGTGTTCACATTCAGTATATCCATCACACTCGTTCACTAAGTGCATCTATCACACTTCGTGTTCATTTAGTGTATCCATCACACTCGTTCACTAAGTGCATCTATCACACTTCGTGTTCATTTAGTGTATCCGTCACACTCGTTCACTAAGTGCATCTATCACACTTCGTGTTCACATTCAGCGTATCAATCACACTCTGTTCACATAGTGCATCTATCACACTTTGTGTTCGCTTTTAGTGTATCCATCACACTCTGTTCACATAGTGCATCTATCACACTTTATGTTCGCTTTTAGTGTATCTATCATACTCTGTTCACATAGTGCATCTATCACACTTTGTGTTCGCTTTTAGTGTATCCATCACACCTGTTCACATAGTGCATCTATCACACTTTATGTTCGCTTTTAGTGTATCTATCATACTCTGTTCACATAGTGCATCTATCACACTTTGTGTT
Organism: Camellia sinensis; assembly: GCF_055761805.1. Classification (NCBI taxonomy): domain Eukaryota; kingdom Viridiplantae; phylum Streptophyta; class Magnoliopsida; order Ericales; family Theaceae; genus Camellia; species Camellia sinensis. Next base: position 198,700,633 of record NC_138965.1, read on the forward strand.
CGCTTTTAGTGTATCTATCATACTCTGTTCACATAGTGCATCTATCACACTTTGTGTTCACCTTTAGTGTATCAATCACATTCCGTTCACTTAGTGCATCTATTACACTTTGCGTTCACTTTTTGTATATCTATCATACTTTGCTTCACATAGTGCATCTATCACACTTTGTATTCACATTTGTGTATCTATCACACATGCTCGCTAAGATTGCATCATAACTGCATGAAATGTAGTTTGATTTTCCTTCCCGCTTAAAACTGTCGCATTTATTGTGAATATTTGCTTCGTTACAGCTTTATTTACATGATCCTTACTGCATGAAATGTAGTTAGATTTGTATATGCTTGCTGCATTTGCATGATCATTGAGTACCTTCGGCTTTTTGCATTGTCGGTTGCATTTTGCCCCCTGCCTGCGGGTACGCCTGCGGGCACATCTCTGTTTATCTCACCTGTTTGTCTAAGTCTTCGGCCTTGTCAAAAATGGGTCGTCTCTGGGCTTTGACATTCACTCCCGTCACTTATGACTTTCGAGTTTTGTCAAAGAGGGGCAACTGTAGACACCCCATTTTTGACCGACCTTAAGACTCAGACGTCACCGATTGAGCGCTTGGTGATGTTGCATATCGTGCTCGTTCAAAGGTTTCAGAGTCTCGGCTGCGAGCCTCACCTCCGGACTTCCGGACTCTTTCATGCTTTGCCTCGGTTTGCGAACCAGGCTCTGTTTTCTCTATTTTTCTCTTCCCGAAGGGAGGGAGAGGTCTCGTAGATCATCTCTCAGTGCCGTAGGCTACGTTTCGTGGTTGTAGGCCATTTTTCCCATTTGGAGCCCGGTTTTCAGTTTTTCGGAGTTGTTGGCCGTGTGCCTCGGTTCGGGACCGCTTAACCACCTCCGTTTGCTCTGGTTTTTGGCATGAATCTTATTTGCTCTCTTTTGAGGGACACTGTGGCTCGAGAGACCAACTTCGTGGTCGAACACCACTTTCGGTGCCTAATAGTCAGTTTTCGGGGCCTCGGGCTGCGCGTTTCGGCCCCAGAACCTCCATTTTGCATCGGTTTGAGTTCATTTTTGGTGGAGACCTTATTTCCACTGCTAAGAAGGTCGTAGAAGGGTGGGAGGCCAGTAATTTTTCTGACAACCAGTTTTATTCCTCCATCGCCCTCCGTTTCCCGTTTTTCTCACTTGAAAGCCAATGTTGACCACCCTAAGGCCACTTTTTCCAGCCCTAAGCCACATATTTGTGTTGTACACACCTGGGAGGCCACCAATATCATATGGCCAGCCAGTAATTGTGTGTGACCCTTTTGAACCCCTCCTAAACGTGGGCTTTTCTCTCTCCTGGTTTACTTTCTCCAGTTTTTGACCGCATGGTTGTATTGTGCACACATGGGAGGCCACCAATCTGGGGTGGCTGGCCACTAATACTTCTTGAGCCTTTTGACCCTTGGCCGGCCGGCCACCTGCAACTTAGATACCAGGCCGACCTTGCTCCCCTCCTCTGGTACATTACAAATCTGTATTTTGTTTCCCCCCAGATTGTGTATCCGGGGGGCTGCACTTTTGGGGGAAAATTTGAAATCCATTCCCCCCCTTTTTCCCCCCTCTTTTGCCTATATATCCAGGCCCCCCAGCTGTGTTTTAAGGGTTACAAAATTTGTTTTAAGGCTCTTGCATTGTATCTCTCTCTCTCTACACTTCAACCCTCAAAACCTCTCAAATCCTACATCCATTCTACTCCATCTCCAAGCCAACCAATCCACACTCCATTCTAGCAGCTTCAAGGCCATTTCCAGAGGTCAAGGGCTTCCAAACTTGGTCCAAGAGTTGTTGAAGCATTGGTCTTCAAGGGTAAGTCTTCTATCCCTCTCTTTGGCCCTATTTTTGCTCAATATATTAGCTCCTCTTGCTTGCATATTTGGGCTCCGACCCTAACTGAAAATAGCATTATTTTGAGCTCTTTTTCATGTTTGTTTAAGGGCCTCTCCCTGTTTGAGGCTTCCTTTTTACACTTGCTTCTTTACCTCTCTTGTATGCCTCTTTCTTGCATAGTATTTTAGGCTCATTTGTAAATTGTTTCAAGCTTGGTTATAAACTGAAAAGTGGCTGATTTTTATCCCTTATTCAACATTGTTGAAGGGATCTTTACTGTTTGAGACTTCCTTTTGTCACTTGCCTCTTTATCCCTCTTTTGGCCTTATTTTTGCATGTTTTGTTAGCCCCTTGTTCTTGTATTTTTGGGCTCTGACCCGAACTGAAAATAGTCATATTTTGACCCGCTATTCATGTTTGATCAAGGGTCTTTTACTGTTTGAGGCTCCCTTTTTATACTTTGTGTTTAAACCTTCTTTTAGGCCTATTTCTTGCATAGTATTTTAAGCTTACTTGTGCACTGTTTTGGGCTCGTCCATAAATTTTAAAATACCTTGTTTTGAGCCCCTCTTCAACTTTGTTGAAGGGCTCTTCATTGTTTGGGGCCAGCTGCTGTCCCTTTGTGTTTAATCTCTATTTTAGGCCTTTTCTTGCATGATAGATTAGCCCTATTTGCATTCGTTTTTGGGACTTGTTATAAACTGGAAATATGCATGTTTTGGGACTGTCTTTCATCTTTCTTCATTCTTCATGATCAAATAATGCATGTTTTGTATAGCTATAGGCCAATGCATATGCCTAGTTTTGTGTTTCGGGTTCATTCCATGCATCGGGTGCCATGTTTCCATGTTTCAGGGCTGTTTTGCATCATATTTCAGCACTGAAATTTGCATGTTTGCATACCATGTTTCATGCCTTGCCATGCCTTGTTAGTGTTGCATGCTATGTCTTGGGTTCGGTTCTCGATTTGCGTGCATGTGTGCACGCATCTCGAGTGTCTCATTTTCATCTAATGGCTACCGATGTGATTGTGGCTGAGGTCCACTCATGTTGGTGTAAGTCCATTGTGCATTGAGTATGCCATTTCATTTTATAGCATTGCGTATGCTATGTTGTATGTTAGAGCATTGCGTATGCCTTGTTACATCGTGCATTGTGTATGCCATCTCATAGCATTGTGCATGCTAGGTTGTATATTAGTTACATTCATACATGTCATGCATATTGCATTGTGCTTGGGATAGGAGTTAGCCCGAGCACGGGAAACGAGGGACGTTTCGTACTTCGAGTGACGGAACGTGTCTCAATTCCCAGTCACCGACACTCCGGATTTTCCATTATGGAGTTTAGGTTTTGTTGTGTTTATATGTGCATTCATTTCATATTGAGTCGTGCAATTCGACTCCTCCGCCATCATGCATCGATATGCGTGATTGGTGGCACGAGAACCGAGGACTACACTCCTTGAAGAGTAGTCATGCATACATATGTGAAAATACTTTGCCATGTCCCTTTGTTGCTCTCTGTTGCAGCAAATCAAGAATAAGCAGCCTTCCAAAGCTTGGCACGCATCCCGAGAATAATTACAAACAGAGGCTAATTGGGGCATCACAGTGGATTTCCGCACAAGGCAACTCAAGCATGCATCATCCATCATCCGGAACAGAGTTGAGGCAGTCCCTGGCATGCATGCCAATTTATTGCTTTCCTAATTTAATTTGTTAATTAATTAGGATTTTGTACATATTTGGACTGTAATTATTCATTTGGGACTGTATATTATTTATTCGGACCCTCTGCACGAGGGCAATGTTGTAATAAGTGTGCGTGTGTGTGATGCATGTCTTCCAACCCCACGTCTTTCTCCCTTTTATTTACCCGCTTATGATGGTTAGATTAGGGCATGTTTCAATTAGCATACAGTATGATAGCATGTTTGCATTCATTCATCTGTTTTGCATGCACCGGGCTCGGCGCATCATACTAACTGCATTGTATTTTTAATTCCAAGTTGAATACATGTTAGCTGTAGCATTTCATATGCCATGTTTAGAATAGCCGAGCCTGCTATAGTTGCATTTTTGCATATGTTGCATTAGGCATTTTCGTATAATTAGGATCATGCATGGATTTCTAATTAGCTTCTGTTTTGGCTTGGAGTACTCGATAAGTTTTACGCTCTAGCATCCTTGCATGCGTGTGAGTGACTGCCATGAATAGCATGCTTACCATGAGGCTATATGCTTATGTGATATAACTGCCTGAATGCTTGTGGGTGAAGGTTGGGTTATTTGAATTGGAACAATTCATCAAATGCGTGTTTTAAGCCCACTAGATAGTGGCAAAATCATGTTTTTTCTAAGCCCACCCGAGGGTGGCAAATCCACGTCTTAGCCTACTTGCGGGTAGCACCATCAAACCATTTTCAAACAAACAAACATGAAATGTTTTGTTCCAATTCAGGCGATCCAGTCTATACTTGTATGCTTTGCGTATCACATAGTAAATCTAGGCTAATAACCGGAATAAGAACACATAATGTTTTCAAAACTCGATATCATGGTTAGTAGAGGCCAATCTTTGATCGGGCGAGCGGGGGTGCTCACGAAGTGACCTTCCCCAATCGTACCCAAGTTCCCGAGCCGAGGCAACTTTGGTGATGACGAACACGTGGCCTTAGGCAAACGAGTCAGGGTTTCCTAAATTTTCCCAAAATAAAACATTTAGGTGGCGACTCTGTATCTGGCAAAGTAGTCCATGTTTGGCACTTCTTTTCTAAAAAAATATGTTTTCTCAAAAACGATTTGTCGGATTTGGACTCTTTGGTTCAGACTTAGAACCGTGACAATTTGAGAGTCCGAACTGTAGTGAGCCCAATATCGAACGGAACGGGGGGAACTCGTTCTTCCCCGGGGCGTTCGGGGGACGTCTACAGTTTCTGGCGACTCCGCTGGGGAGTTAGAGAACTTGACTCGAACTCATGATATCTGGTTTTGACTACACTTATGTGTTTCTTTGCATTGCATTTGCATTGGTGCGCCTAGGACACTGTGTTTGCCATCTGCTATTCCTGAACGGTTTGCCGGAGGCTTGTCTTGTCAAGATATGACCATAAGGCTGACCGGTTGTGGGCTCTGCCAGTATGGTAACACAAACCCCGGTTTTACCAGGGCACCCTTTTGACCATTCGACCTAGTGCATATTCGGAATCCATAGTGACCATTCCAAGCTAGGACAGGTTGCTTACCCGATATAGGTTGTTTGAAACCGCTGCGTGCGTAGTGAAACCCTAGCTCCTGACAAAATAGGACAGGGAAACCCTACCCCAACATAGGGGTGTTTTGGCTCTCACTTGCTTGTTATGTGCTTTAGAGTGCGTCTCTATACGAATGCATGTATCAGTTTACAAGTTTGGGCATCAGGCCTGCGGGCACCAGTTCAGCATTTTGGGATTCGGTTTACCAAAGGGTAACAGTTTACAGGCCGAATTTTGGGGCAGAGTTCAGTAGAGGGCACAGTCATCCTGTTATGCTCATATCTATTTGGTGAAATCAGGCTGAGATGCTGCATGTTTCCTCTTTTGCTAGGGGTAGTCCTGGAACTATAGCTTCAGAAAGCTTCGATATCCCCCGGGTACATTAGACTAGTGCTGATAGACTTTGTTAGGCCAGAGATTCAATTCAAGGGCAACCAGTGTTCTTTCACTGAGGCACGGCAAAGAAAAGCCAGTCAGGGCTCACCGGTTCATCTAATCCGTCAGTCGCCAGTCACATCACCTTTGTTCAAACTCAGCAGACCGTGATGGCACAGGGTTCGGAAGAATTTGTGGCCGTGACAGTAGCGCTAAATCAGGGAACTGCCATGCAGGCTGAGACCCGTATTGAAACGCAGCGCCCATCTGGGGCATCTACCTCACATCCAGCTTTGGGACCCCAGCCGAACTTTGACCCACTTCCGCCAGCTGAAGATTTGCACGGTCCAGATCCTTGAGAAGGGTTGGCTCAAGCCCGAGTTTCCAGACCCGTGGTGCAGCCTAATGAGAGGCTTTATCCCCTTGATCCTAGTGACCTCGATCCGACCGCGGTGAAAATCGCAAACCTTGAGAAGCAATTCAAAAAGGCACATGGCCTTAACTCTATTCCCGACATTGAGGATGGGCACACGGAGTCTGCCGTACGGCTCCCAGACAGATTCAAGATGCCACATATTGACCGTTTCGACGGGTCTGGAGATCCAATGGTTCATATCCGACTTTTCTTGGATGTCCTGAAGCCGATGGGTCTGACTAAGCCACAAAAACTCTCTCTGTATGGAAGAACCCTGTCGGGTGTAGCAGCCACTTGGTACGCTAAGTTGGAGGACAATGTGAAGCAAAATTGGGAAGAATTGACTGAGGCCTTCGTCGATCAGTATTCCTACAATACCCAAGTTGAAATGACCATCCAAGAACTTGAAGCAACCTGCCAGAACCCAACAGAGCCTTTTGTAGAATTTATTGCGATGTGGAGAGCAAAGGCAGCACAGATGACAGATCGTCGCCCTTCTGAGAGGGATCAAGTGCAGATGATGGTGCGAAACCTCGAGCATGATATGTTGCAAAAGTTGATAGTCGCTCCACTATTCACTTTCAAAAGCCTACATGAACTGGGGGTTCAGGTCGAGAATGCGTTCAACAGTGGGATCATTCCCAGAACAAGGGAACCGACAAGGAGGATGATTTCAAGGAGTACCAATGCTGGAAGTAGCACTATTCCCGAACCCACTGAAATCAATACAGTCACCACAACCAACCCTTTTGCCAAACCAAGCCTACAAACCGTCGGCCCAGCCCGAGCTCAGGGCAGAACTTTCACCCCCCTCTATATGAGCCTGACTAGTGCACTAAAACTCCTGATGGAAAAAGGGCATCTCAAACCCCTCGATCCTCAACCTCTTTCTGACCCACTCCCAGCCAGACATAACCCCTCCAAGTACTGTATGTACCATCAGCAGCGCGGTCATGGCACCGACCGTTGCTACCGCCTTCGTCATGAGGTCCAAAATCTCATCGACAATCGGACGATAGCTCCACCTTCAGACCCCAATGACCAAACATCTCCTGCCTATCTCAATCTCATCCATATACTGCCATCCACCTATGACCCCAGCATATACATCACCCCGGCCCATCTACCCAAGCCTGAGGTGTTTATCCCAGAAAGCATGGACTTATGCATGATGGGTGCACCTGAACGGATAACAAATAACTTTTTTTGAAATTTTGATTTATTTACCAAAAAATTGACTCTTTGAGGACACCTTAAAAAAAATCCCTTAATTTTTTTTTCATTAATAGTTTGTTAACTTATGGATAAAAAATAAAAATAAAAATAAAAATTCTTTAAAACTCTAATTCTTAAGTTCTAAAATTAGTTCTAATGAGTTGACAGTGGGTCCTACTCAATGTGATATGATGTTTTAGTTTTGATTTTTTTTTCTCCTTGTCATGTTATTAGTACTTTATCAAAATATTAAAATTAGTATTCTGAATCATTTTTGTAAAAAAACATCGGGAGATTTGGCTACAACTTCCCTTTTACAAACGTTTAATAGTTAAAGGACATAAGAAAATGGTTTTTAGTTGAACTCCTCTAAGGGGTGTTTTGGGAAGTTGATAAAAAGCTAGTTTTTTTAGTTTATTTTATCTTTTTGTGAGTAAGTTAGGTGAGAGGTGATGTGATCCAAAATAGATGAAAAGTTAGAAACTGGCTTTTTACCAACTTCCCAAAAGACTCCTAAGACTTTCAATGTTATTTTTGGATTAAAGCATCCCACATTAATAGTTGGTTATTGTTAGTGATAAGATTTTGTATGATTTTGTGTTACTGATATAAGTGTCGATAGAGTTGTTCTAGGATTTATTCTTATCATTTTCTCTAATTGTTATCTTTATCTACAACTTATGTAACCCATGTATATATGTCCACAAGCTACTGGAGCAAAATATGAATTCAATAAAAAATATAAGTTTCAAACCCAATCACTTGTATCAACTTGGTATCAGAGCATGTCCACCCCTTCTTTTACTTCTTCTTTATAGCGATCCCGATTTTTCCTCCATTGATTATTGTAACCCGGACTTGGTTTCGTGGGTGTTGGTTGCTGTTGTATCTTGTTTCCGTCCTTCGATTCTTTGTATATGAGTTTTAAGATGTGTTGGGCAGGTTTGTAACAGGTTGGGTGAGTTTTCAAACCAAGTGTTACTGCCTAGAATTTTGGTTCTTCGCTCGAGCGAGTTCTGTGTTTTAGATCTTTCGCTCGAGCCAGGGTTCCTTTGCTTGGGCGAGAGTTGAGTTTTGTATCTGGTGGCTCGAGCGAGAAGTCCTTCGCTCGAGCTTGCGTCTGCGTCTGATTCTGGACCTGAGAGCTGTGTTTCTTGGCTCGAGCGAGCTTTTTTTCGCTCAAGCGAGCGAGGTGTATGTTTTGGGTTTCGTCGCTCGAGTGAGCATTTTGTCGCTCGAGCGTGCTTCTGGGTTGCAGACTTGAAACTTCGCATTCTTGGCTCGAGTGAGTCTTTCTACGCTCGAGTGAGAGTTCCTTGTGTCTGGTCGCTTGAGCGACCAATCCTTCGCTCGAGCGAGCCTGTGTTATATCAGTAGATAGCAGCGGGATTACACTTCACTTTTTCATCTCCTCTTTCACTCAAACCCTATATCCGACCCCTCTCTCTCTCTCTATACATCTTCTTCCTAAGGTTTCATCTATTTTTATTATGTTTCTACCCTAAGTTCTTTGTAAGAAAGGTAGAGGGTCGCGAGGGCTTTGTTTTAATCTGAACAATAGTGGATTTGGAGCACTTTGGTTTTTCCTCATCTACTCCTTTGGGCTTCTAATTTCGAGGTAGGGATATCCTACTCCTTCTTATGGGTCTTGACCTAAATATTTGTCATTTTGATTAGTTGTTGTTGTTGGGTAATTTTGGAGAAAGTTAGGGTTTAGTTTGTAATTTATAAAAGAGGGGTTTTGTGTTTAATAACTCCATGTGTATTTACGGCCTTGGAAATATGAGTTTAAGAGTTAAATTGGTGGAATTTGGTCTTAGGATCAATATTTGAGAAAAATGGAGAATGCCCTAATTTTTGTAATAAATTAATTTGAATAATTAATTTGGAAAAATGTGAAATTGAGTTGAGAATAATGAAATTGGGAAATTGTGGGAGTAAATGGTGTAGTTGGCTAATTTAATCGCTCACCTATGAGATTGTCGATATTTTATCTGTTGATGAATTTATTATCTGTTTAGAAATAACTTCTTTGGATTATCGGTGGAGGATAGTCTTGATTGTTGTAGATACTGCATGTTGATTGGGGAAAACTGAAACTAATCGAACGTGTTATGTCATTGAATGTGATGGTTGGAATAATACAGCAAATATGTGTATTGATTGATCATGGTATGTGATGAAGTACTTAAACACATTATATATGTATCTTTATTTGGGAGGAGATAGGGGATGTACTCCAATGTATGAGAGGAGATAGGGGATGCACTCCACACACATATGTGTTCATATACTTTAACACATTATGTATGTAACTTGTTTGGGAGGAGATGGGGGATGTACTCCATATGTGTTCATATACTTTAACACATTATTTATGTACTTCACACGTGTGTTCATATACTTTAACACATTGTTTGTGCACCTATGTTTGGGAGAAGATAGGGGATGTACTCCATAGGTGGTTATATGTTTAAATACATTGTATTGTATCATTATTTGAGAGGAATTGGGAAATGAACCTCATAGATAATTAAGTTGGCCGAGGCGTCTGGGGTGAAAGTCCCGAGACCTTATAAAGTGAAGTAATAGTTACGTGAGATGTAATCTCATTTTGAATCATCGATAACGGAAGTATTTAAGAGTCGAGCTGTAGTCTCACCTAAATTGTTTGGTTAGGTAATGAACCATATTGAGGAATTGAATTGGATAAATAAGGGAAGTGGATGGTGGCATGGATGTAATTGTTGTCGGGCTATGAGAAGGATGTGATTTGGTGTATACGTGCCGATCATTGGTTGTATGATAATGTCTATACGTGTCGACCATTCATTGTGTGATAATGTTTTAGTTATTTCTCATGTTGGGTTTAGTATATCTTTACTGGGCTTTGGCTCACCCTACTTGGGACACCATTTTCAGGTACAGGAGACGTGCCAAGTTCAAGATCTTTGCTTGGGAGGTCTTCGGAGTTGATGACTCTGCTTTGTTTTTTATTTTGTTAATTATATGTAAATGCAAGCCGAGGGCTTTACCTGTAAGGGAGTTAGAACTTTTCTTTTGATTGACCAAGTAGCAACTTGGAAAGATGTAAGCCTACAGGGCATTCTATTACTTTTGTGAACATTTGTAATTAATATGAAATACACTTTTATAATATTAACTCTGATGTTGTATGGAAATGTAAACCATTTATCGTGTTTATGGAAAGATTGGATGTGGGAATTATGTATTATTTTGAGGGCGTCACATTTTTCTTCTACTTCTTCTTCTTCTCCATTGGTTTCTCTTAACCATGCTCATCATTTTATCTCTCTCAAGCTCACATCTAAAAATTATTTATACTGGAAAACTCAGCTCCTTCCCTATTTCTGTAGACAGCAGCTTTTCGGTTATATTGATGGGTCAATTCCTTGCCCTCTCGTCACCACCGAAACTAATGATGTTTCTTCACCCAACCCCGCCTACACTGCTTGGATGAGTCAAGATCAACTATTTATGAGTTTACTCATTGCGTCTCTTTCCGAAGACGTGCTTCCTTTGGTCGTCGATTGTACCACATCACGGGCTATTTGGAATACTCTTGAGAACTCTCTTGCTTCCCCTTCTCATACTTGCATTCTTCAACTTCATTAGAGTCTTTAAGTTCTTCGCCAAAATGATAAACCTGTCACTGCCTCTCTTTAGGAAGCTAAAGCCATTGCCGATGATCTTGCCGCTGCTGGTCGGCCTATTTCTGATGCCGAATTTATGTATTCAAAGGTCTTAACTCTGATTTCCGTGATCATGTCACCACTCTTGCAGCCCGTTCTAAACCCGTATCCGTTTCTGAACTCCACAGCCTCCTCCTCAGCCATGAGTTCTTGCACACCGATGCTTTTTCGTCCCTCAATTTAGCCTCTTCCTCGGCTCCACCTCTACCACCCTCAGCTCAAGCCAACCTTGCCCAAGCCTCCGTCGGTTTCCCTAGTTGTAGACGCTCTTCCTCCCACCGTGGTCGTGTCCGTGGCGACTTCACCTACCGCGACTCAACTGGTCGTGGCTCACATGGGTACTCCACTGCTTCCCGTCACTACAAGAAAAAACACTTTCCGTGACCAACATTTTGGTCGCGAAAAGTACCATATTTGGTCGCTAAAACCTTTTTGCGACCAAAATATGTTGGTTGCTAAAGCCTCGTCACAGATAGTTTTCTGCAACCAAAAAAGCCTTTGGTCGCTAAAAGTGACCATTCGCGACCAACTTTTTTGGTCGTGGAAAGTCCAATTCATATTAGCCAAAAGTAAACTTTTAGCGACCAAAGATAAATTGGTCGCCAAAAGTCAGCGCCTTGACCCAAAAAAAATAATTCTTTTGTGCTGCCTAGGACTTGAACTCCTGACCAAGGAGTCACCATGCATCAATCCACTCTGCCAATAACATGCTTCTCGTTCATATTTGGCAAAAAATATATATAACCTATAAAAATTGGATTATATATTATTTTATAAAACTTTTAATGCTTAAACAGAAAAATAGCATGTAATTACAGTAGTATCATTTTTTTAAAATTTATCCCGCAATAAATTTACGTGACCAACTTTTTTTTTTGGTCGCCAAAGGGTAATCTTCCGCGACCAAAAAAGCCTTTGGTCGCTAAAGGGTATACTTTCTGTGACCAACTTTTTTTTTGGTCGCCAAAAGGTGATTTTCCGCGACCAAAAAAGCCTTTGGTCGCTAATAAGTATACTTTTCGCTACCAACTTTTTTTTTGGTCGCCAAAAGGTGATTTTCCGGGACTAAAAAATTGTGGTCGCCAAAAGTTAAATTTTGGTCGCAGAAAGTGGACTATTTGCGACCAAAAAAAACAGGTGGTCGCCAAAAGTGTTTTTTCTTGTAGTGCGTTCTCACTGCTAGATTTGCAACTTCACCAATCACACTACTGCAAATTGCTTTCATCGGTTTGACCGTAATGTTCATCCGTTTGCCACAATGTTCATCCGTCTGCCTATTTTGCTGCTCCCACTGGCCCTTCTCCTTTCTCTTTCGACTAGTTTCCCAACACCGGTGCCATTCATCATGTCACTCCTGATCTTTCTACTCTCTCGGCTCTGGAATCTTATTCGGGTACTGATCTTTTTCGTATTGGCAACGGTAATGGTTTTCCTATTTCTTATATTGGTTCTTTCTATTAACTCCTCTTCTCCGTATCTCCGCCTTTCTAACATTCTTCATGTTCCATCTATTACTAAATCTCTTCTATCAGTTCATCAATTTAGTAAGGATAGCAATGTCTTTTTTGAATTTCACCTTTCTTATTTTCTTGGTAAGGATCAGGTCAGCAAGAAGCCGCTTCTACATGGTCCGAATGAAGGTGGTTTATACCGTCTCTCTTCCACCTCTCCCCCATCTTCACCTCCAGTTTTATCTTCTCCATCCGTGTTTGCTTCTGACTGGGTCTCTGTTGACTGTTGGCATCGTCGTCTTGGTCATCCCCATGCTTGAGTTCTTCGTCAAATCATCACTTCTCATTAACTCCCACGCTCTTTGAAGGCTACCCATCTTCACACCATTTGTCATGCCTGCCAACTTGGAAAATCTTGTCGTCTTTCTTTGTGCCTGTTTGGTGCAGCTTAAAAGCTGCTTATTTCAGCTTTCAGCTTAATTTAAGCTATTTTGATGTGTTTGGTTTAGCTTATAGTTTATAGCTTATAGCTTTTTGGAAGTCAGAAATCAGCTTATTCTTTGAGTGGGGCAGTAGATGCTTAATTTATAAGTCAAAAATCAGCTTATGTTCATAGTTATAAGTTATAAGCTGTTTAGGCATAAGCTATAAGCACTTTCCCACAGCTCTACCAAACAGGGCCTTTGTCTAGTCTAGGCCATCCGAGCACTGCTCTTTTAGATTTTATTTTTGGTGATGTATGGGGCCCTGCCCCTGTTTCTTCCAGTGAAGGTCACAAATATTTTGTAATTTTTCTCGATACATATTCCAAATATTTGTGGTATTTTTCAATGAAAAATAAATCAGATGTGTTTTATATTTTCTCTCGTTTTCAATTAATGGTTGAGCGACAATTTTCTTCTCAAATTAAATCAATACAAACTGATTGGGGAGGTGAGTATCGCAAATTAAATATTTTTTTCCAAAATTGTGGTATTATTCATCGTTTACCATGTCTTTACACCCGTGAACAAAATGGTTCCATTGAACGTCATCATCGCCATATCGTTGAAACCAGACTTGCTCTTCTTGCCCATGCTTCTCTTCCATTCAAATTTTGGCACTATGCTTTTGACACTGCCGTATATCTCATCAATCGCATGCCATCCCCAATGTCCCATGGAAAAGCTCCACTTGAAATTTTGTTTCATCGTTCTCCTGATTATCGATTTTTAAGTGTCTTTGGATGCTTATGTTACCCTTTCCTCCGCCTCTATAACCGCCACAAAATGTCCTTCCGTTCCTCGGCATGCGTCTTTCTCGGCTATAGTCCCCAACACTTGGGCTATCTCTGTTTTCATCCCCCAATAGGGCGCCTGTACATTGCTCGCCATGTCCGCTTCGATGAGTTTCAATTTCCCTTCTCGGGCCCCTCTATCCTTGGTTCACCACCTGCTCCACCCATTCCCCCTGCCAGTCCATATATTTCTTTTCCTATCTCTCCATCCCTTGCCTCTTCTCCAACCCTTGCTCAAGCACCTTTCTTCCCCGTCGCATCCCCTCTTTCCCTGCTGCCCACACCCCACCCTTATCTCTCTCCTTCACCACCTTCGGCCTCCCCTGTTCCTCTTCCTCACTCTTCCGTCCCTGGTATCGATCTTGTTGTTGATCTTTCTATACCATTTTCTCCACCATCTTTACCACCCGTCTGCACCCATCCCATGAATTTACGCCACATGTCTTCCACACACCGAGCCCATTTATTAGTTTCTGAGGCCGATTCCGAGGGTGAGCCTACTTCTTTTACAATGGCAAGTAAATCTGCCCATTGGCGCTAGGCTATGTCTGAAGAATTTTCTACTTTATTACGCAATGACACTTGGTCTTTACATCCTCCATCCCCTCACATGAATATCATTGGTTACAAATGGGTCTATCAGATTAAACGCCGAGTTGATGGCACTATTGATCGTTACAAGGCCCGTCTTGTCGCCAAGGGATTTCATCAGCAAGAAGGTATTGACTACTCTGAAACCTTCAGTCCGGTTGTTAAACCAACCATCATTCGCACCGTTCTTTCACTTGCTGTTTTTTACCAGTGGTTTGTACATCAATTGGATGTATCTAATGCCTTCTTGCATGGGCACCTCAATGAAACTGTTTATATACAACAACCTCTCGACTTTGTTGATGACACACATCTTAATTGTGTGTAAACTTCATAAATCATTATATGGCTTGAAACAGGCACCGCGGGCATGGTTTTCTTGGTTCACCAATTTCTTACTTGCTCATGATTTTGTGGTTTCCAAAACTGACACTTCATTGTTCATTTACCGACGAGCTGGTGCTATTCTCTATGTCCTCGTCTATGTTGATGACATACTTGTCACTAGCAATGCTCAGTCTCACATTCAATCTCTCATTGCTACACTTGTTACTGAATTTGGTATCAAAGATTTGGGGCCATTACATTATTTTTTGGGACTGGAAGTCACTGCACAGAATAATGGCTTACTCCTCTCACAGCGCAAATATACTCTTGACCTCCTTCACCGCTTGGGTATGTCTTGTTGGGTATACCTCCTTATTGGAGTGTGGGACCCAATTGGTTTGTTAAAGAATTTTAATTTAACTTGATTTAGGTATAATATATTTTTATATATTATATTTGAGGAAACCCAATTCAATTTGGATACAATTAGGATTTGATTACAAAACCCTAGATTCACAATATATATTATTCAATATTTTGAGAGATATAGATTGGTTTTCACCAAAAAGAAGAAGTACTGCGGCAGCCACACAGATTCCGGAGCCAACATTGATTGTTGGGGCTTAAGTTCAATTGATGTTCCATTGTTGCTGTGCATCATTGGTTAGTGGGTGAAATTGATTTGGTTCGTTATTTTGGATCTTCTTCAACTTTGGTTCTGAAGATTTTGGTTCATCTATTTGGTGAGGTTTTTCCTCTTTGTTTATTTGTGATTATTTAGAATTCACCTAAGGTGTTTTTTGTGAGACCATTCGTGTCTCGTTTGTAATCGTTTGAAACTATTTGGTTGATAGTGGAATCGGATTTCGATCCCGTGGACGTACCTCACATTGAGGGAACCACGTAAAAATTCTTGTGTTGTTTTTGATTTAATTTTTCCGCATTAGTTTTTATTCCCATTGATTGATTTACTTGTGGGGAATCACATATTTTTCCTAACAACTGGTATCAGAGCTTACGATTTATTTGGGTTTATTTATTTATGTAAATCAATGGAGGGGAATGTGGGTCGTATGTCTAGCTTCAATGGAAGTAATTGGGTAACTTGGAAAACTAAAATGGAGGACCTATTATTTTGTAAAGATTTGTATGGACCCATTGAGGGTGATAGTGGCAAACCCGAGGGTATGAAAGATGATGAATGGAATAAGCTTAATCGAAAAGCCGTTGGTGTTATCCGTCAATGGATTGATGATAGTGTGTTTCATCATATTGCTACTAAAACTTCAGCACATGATTTATGGAAAAAATTAGAGAGCCTTTATGATAGAAAATCAGCCACAAATAAAGTCTTTCTGTTTCGTAAGTTGGTTAATTTAAAATATAAGGAGGGCAGCCCTATTCCGGAACATCTGAATGAAATAAAGAGTATTGTTAACCAACTTGCTTCTATGAAAATTGTTTTTGATGATGAGTTGCAAGCTTTGATGCTACTTAGTTCTTTGCCCGAAAGTTGGGAGACTTTGGTTGTGACCGTTAGTAATTCAGCGCCCGATGGAGTTGTCACAATTGGCCAAGTCACTAGTAGCCTGTTGAATGAAGAAACTAGAAGAAAATCAGCAGGTTCCTCTCATTCGGAAGCATTCGTTGTGAGAGGCCGAAGCAAAACAAGAGGGAGGAGTAAAACTCCTCATGGTCGTGATCAAAGCCGTGATAAATCAAAAGATGGTTCTTTTTTAAAGAAAGACATTGAGTGCTATTATTGCCATGAGAAAGGGCACATGAAGCGAGAATGCCGAAAGCTTAAGAATAAGGAGAAAATGCGTGACAAAAGTGTGGACAAGAAGCAAGAAGACACAACGGCAGTTACTACCAATGGTGATCTCATGGTCGTTTGTGAAGATGATTATATCAATTTTGTAGGCCAAGAGAGTAATTGGGTGATTGATTCCGGTGCTTCTTTTCATGTGACTTCTCGAGTTGATTTCTTCACTACCTACACCGAAGGAGATTATGGTTCTGTTCGAATGGGTAATGAAGGTTTGTCCAAGATTATTGGTATGGGTGATGTTTGCTTGGAAACAAATTTGGGCTGCAAGTTGTTGCTTAAAGATGTGAGGCATGTTCCCGACATTCGCCTCAATTTGATCTCTACCGGGAAGCTAGATGATGAAGGCTTCAACAACAAATTTGGTGATGGAATATGGAAGCTCACAAAGGGTTCTTTGGTGGTGGCTAAGTGTAAGAAGACTTATACACTTTATTCGTTGCAAGGAAAAATTTGTAAAGGTGTTGTCAATGCACTTCAAGATGATACTTCTACCAAATTGTGACACAAGCGACTTGGCCACATGAGTGAAAAGGGGCTGCAAGTTTTGTTCAAGAAAGAGCTTCTACCCGGTTTGAAAGGTACACATCTTAAAACTTGTGTTCATTGTTTGGCGGGTAAACAACATAGAGTTTCTTTTCATAAAAATGTTGCTTCTAGAAAAGAAAATGTTTTGGAGTTGATTCACACGGATGTTTGTGGTCCTTTAAAAGTTAGAACACATAGTGGTGCACTTTATTTTGTCACTTTCATTGATGATTATTCAAGGAAAGTTTGGGCTTTTCTACTAAAAACTAAAGATCAAGTTCTAGAAGTATTTAAGCATTTTCAGGCCATGGTTGAAAGAGAAACAGGGCAGAAATTGAAGTGCATCCGATCAGACAATGGTGGTGAATACATTGGGCCATTTGATGAGTATTGTTGCAGCCAAGGTATTCGGCATCAAAAGACAGTTAAGAAGACTCCTCAACAAAATGGAGTTGCCGAGAAGATGAACCGCACCATTGTGGAAAGAACAAGGTGTTTGCTTTCACAAGCTAAATTGCCAAGATCCTTTTGGGGTGAGGCATTGAAGACAGCGGTTGACGTGATCAATTTGTCTCCTTCCTATCCTTTGAATGGTGATGTTCCAGAAAGAGTTTGGACTGACAAAGATGTGTCTTAGGAGCACTTGAGAGTGTTTGGTTGCCGAGCCTTTGTTCACATTCCAAAAGATGAGAGGTCCAAGCTTGATAGCAAGTCAAGACAATGTATTTTTCTTGGCTATGGGCGTGATGAATTTGGTTATAGATTGTGGGATCCGGTCGACAAGAAAGTCATTCGAAACCGTGATGTTGTGTTTCTTGAAGACCAAACAATGAAGACTTTGGCAAAGGTGATCAACCGGAGCCAAAAACTAGTGATCTGATGGACATGGATCCATCTCCTTCATCTTCAGTTGATGATGAAAATGAGAGAGATGTGCAGCCACCTATTGAAGATATAGAGGATGATGCTAATTCTAATGAAGTTGAGCCAGAAATTGAGAAAGAGCATCAAACTCAAGAACCACCACCACAACTTGAGTTGAGGAAATCTACAAGGGACCAACAACCTTCAAGAAAGTATCCTCCTAATGAATTTGTGTTGATTTCTGATCAAGGGGAGCCTGAGAGCTACTAAGAAGCAATTGAGCATGTAAAGAAAGGTGATTGGAAAAAGGCCATGAACGAGGAGATGAATTCCTTGCTTGAAAACCAGACTTATGATTTAATGAAGTTGCCTAAAGGAAGGAAAATTTTGAAAAATAAGTGGGTTTTCAAATTGAAGAATGATGGCAAGAATCTGAGGTACACGGCACGTCTTGTTGTGAAAGGTTTTAGGAAAAAGAAAGGTATTGACTTTGATGAGATTTTCTCGCCAGTTGTGAAGATGTCTTCTATTCGGGTTGTACTTGGCATGGCTGCAAGTATGAACCTTGAAGTTGAGCAACTTGATGTGAAAACCGGATTTCTTCATGGTGATATTGAAGAAGAAATTTACATGGAGCAACTGGAAGGCTTTGTGGAAAAAGGAAAAGAGAAATTTGTTTGCAAATTGAAGAAAAGTTTGTATGGCCTCAAGCAAGCCCCGCGGCAATGGTACAAAAAATTGACTCTTTCATGATGAATAATGGTTTTTTTAAAACCACTTCGGACCATTGTGTGTTTGTGAAAATTTTTTCGGATGGCAAATTTATTATTCTTTTGCTTTATGTTGATGACATGTTAATTGTGGGTCAAGATTCTACCATGATAAATAGGTTGAAATTGGAGTTAAGCAAGTCTTTTGCTATGAAAGATTTGGGGCCGGCAAAGCAAATTCTTGGTATGAAAATTGTTCGTGATCGCAAAGAGGGGCTGATTTGGTTGTCTCAAGAAAGCTACACTGAGAATGTTTTTGAGAGATTCAATATGGATAAAGTGAAGCCGGTTGGTTGTCCACTTGCGGGTCACTTCAAACTTAGTTCGAATCAATGTCCTACAAGTGAGAAAGACAAGGAAGAGATGCTGAAAGTTCCTTATGCTTCAGCAGTTGGTTCTTTGATGTACGCCATGATTTGTACAAGGCCGGATATTGCTCACGCCGTTGGTGTGGTGAGTCGTTTTCTCTCTAATCCGGGTAAAGAACATTGGGCAGCGGTAAAATGGATTTTAAGGTATCTTTGAGGGACTTCGAAGGTGTGTTTGTGTTTTGGGGATGGTAAGCCGATGCTTGATGGGTTCACAGATTCTGACATGGCTGGTGATGTTGATTCTAGGAAATCTACTTCGGGGTATTTGATGACTTTTGCAGGGGGAGCTGTGGCATGGCAATCTAAATTACAAAAATGTGTTGCTCTCTCAGCTACCGAAGCTGAATTTATTGCCATTACGGAAGCTTGCAAAGAAGAGTTATGGCTGAAGAAATTTTTGCAAGAATTGGGTTTGAAGCAAGAAAAGTATGTGCTTTATTGTGATAGTCAAAGTGCTATTCACTTGAGTAAAAATTCTACTTTAGTAAAAATTCTACTTTTCATTCGAAATCGAAACACATTGATGTGAGATACCATTGGATTCGTGATGTGTTAGATTCGAAATTGTTACAACTCGAAAAGGTTCACATAGATGATAATATTTCAGATATGTTGACAAAGACTTTGTCGAGGGACAAACATTTAAAGTGTCGAACTTTAGCGGGTATGGTTGATGTCTCCACCTAAGTCGGTAGGGGGAGAATTGTTGGGTATACCTCCTTATTGGAGTGTGGGACCCAATTGGTTTGTTAAAGAATTTTAATTTAACTTGATTTAGGTATAATATATTTTTATATATTATATTTGAGGAAACTCAATTCAATTTGAATACAATTAGGATTTGATTACAAAACCCTAGATTCACAATATATATTATTCAATATTTTGAGAGATATAGATTGGTTTTCACCAAAAAGAAGAAGTACTGCGGCAACCACACAGATTCCGGAGCCAACATTGATTGTTGGGGCTTAAGTTCAATTGATGTTCCATTGTTGCTGTGCATCATTGGTTAGTGGGTGTAATTGATTTGGTTCGTTATTTTGGATCTTCTTCAACTTTGGTTCTGAAGATTTTGGTTCATCTATTTTGTGAGGTCTTTCTTCTTTGTTATTTGTGATTATTTGGAATTCACTAAGGTGTTTTTTGTGAGATCATTCGTGTCTCGTTTGTAATCGTTTGGAACTATTTGGTTGATAGTGGAATCGGATTTCGATCCCGTGGACGTACCACGTAAAAATTCTTGTGTTGTTTTTTATTTAATTTTTTCACATTAATTTTTATTCTCATTGATTGATTTACTTGTGAAAAATCACATATTTTCCCTAACGTGTCTCACTCCAAACCAGTCGCTACTTCGTTTGCAACTACAGCTCATCTCGCAGCAGCTGGTAATTCTTTATTTCATGATTCTATTCTTTATTGCCAACTTGTCGGCGCATTTTAGTACATAACTTTAACTCGACCGGACATAGCCTTTGCGGTGAACAAAAATTGTCAATTCATGCACCAACCTATGGACGAACATTGGCAAGCTGTTAAACGTATCTTGCGCTATTTGGCTGCTACACCGACACATGGTCTCCTCATTGAACAGTCCTCTAATTGTCAATTGCAAGCTTTTTCCGATGCAGATTGGGAAGGCTCTCTGAATGATCGCAAGTCTACTGGCGGGTATGCTATTTATCTTGGTCCTAATCTTATCTCCTGGTCATCGCGTAAACAACAGATGGTTGCTTGCTCCTCTACCGAATCTGAATACAAGGCCCTTGCTGATGCTTTGACAGAGTTGACTTGGCTTCAATCTCTTCTTTCTGAATTGGGTTTCCCTCCATCTCAAGCTCCTGTTTTATGGTGTGATAATATTGATGCCAATTATCTCACTGCCAATCCGATTTTTCATGCTCGCACCAAACATGTGGAAATTGATTTCCATTTTGTTCAAGACAAGGTTGCATAGAAGGCTCTTCACGTTTAATTTATTTCTACCAAGGATCAAATAGCTGACGTGTTTACCAAAGGCTTAGCCACTGCTCGCTTTCAATTTCTTCGGGACAAGCTGAAGCTTCGCTGCTCGAAACCTTCTGCTTGAGGGGGGTTACTAGTGATAAGATTTTGTCTGATTTTGTGTTGTCTGATATAAGTGCCGATAGAGTTGTTCTAGGATTTATTCTTATCATTTTCTTCAATTGTTATCTTTATCTACAACTCATGTAACCCATGTATATATGTCGACAAGCTACTGGAGCAAAATATGAATTCAATAAAAAATATAAGTTTCAAACCCAATTACTTGTACCAATTGTTATGCTATCTTTAGAATGATTTAAAAATTTAATTACTTTTTATTTATTACATATCTGTTTTTTATAAAAATTTATATTTTTAAAATCTTCTCATCAAGATTTATCAAATAAGATATATGATGAATATGAGATTCAAAAATAAAATAAAATTTCATTAGCTCAAGTCAGAGAAATTTCACTAAAATAAGTTAAATATCATTGTAATTGACTTTAAGTTTCACTGTCAAAATTGCTCAAAGAAATTTTTAAATTACTTATTTTCTTTTAGAAAATTTTCTAAATTGCTCAGAGTAATTTCTGAATTGCTTATTTTTTCTCAGAGAAATTCAGAATTAGTTATTTTCTCTCAGATAAATTTTAAAATTGTTTATTTTCTCTTAGAGAAATTTCAAAAATTGGTCAATTGAAAAGTTAGTAAAATTTCTTTGACTCTTAATCAGAAAACTTAGTGAATTTTTCTTCTCGTCAAAATTTTATATTCATCATGAATGTTGTTTGATAGATTTCGACGAGATGATTTCAAAAATATAAAATATAGAGTTTCAAATAAAAAATTATTGAATTTTAAAATTTTGAAACACAACTTGTCTATAGTAAAGAGGGAAGGCATTGAAATTTCATGGTACCAATTTTTACAAGGACCTTGATATATATGATGAAATTTGTCCTTATTTTCATAGAATTTCAAATCTTAAGGATTTTAACTAGTAAATAAATTGTGGTTGTCCTTAAACTCTTACACAAATATATAGAGGAATCTCTCCCTAATTTTCCCAAACAAATCTTTTAAACTAAAACATATATTTTAACTTGTTTTTTTTTTTTTGTGTATTCATATCATCTTCATTGATTTTGATTATTTTAATATTACTAAAAGAGAGAAAAATTATGCTAAACTTGTAAAGTTGATTATATATTTTTCTAAATCCTCAGGATTAATAGTGTAATTTAACCCTTTTAAAATTTTTTTTTTATAATTTTTCAAATCACAAAAGACAATTTATATTTTAAACAAATTTCAGAGAATGTATTTGTAATTTACCCTTTACAGATTTGAATCAAAACAGGAACTTGACAACATGCTTGATATATTCATATGTCACATTTAATGATTAATATTTTAGTCATTTTCCAGTACCCACTTCAATCCATTCTTCCATGCCCAATTCCTCATGACTCTTTAAATAAACTACCATAACAACAATAAGGTACTAAATGTGTGATAAACAAAAATAAAAAATACATTATATACCCATCTCAGCCTATCTCCAACTCTAACTCAATTTTTTTTAATCAAATTTAAATTTAATGAAATATACTCACTTTTTATACTCCAATCATGGCATCAAACCTATATCAAATGAAGGAAGAATTATTTTTTTATCAAATCAAAGGAGCGTTTTATCGTTTTATCAAATTTGTAGGTGACCATTGAGCCAAACGTCTAGATTTGGGATGAATTAGAATGAAAATTTACTCTTACTGAACGACCGGTTGAATTGATGAAACCCGTTAGAGTGCATCATATCAAAATTAAGTTTTTCATCAAATTTTTGCTCAAATTTGATGAACTTTGATGAAAATTTTGAGTAGATGTTGGAGATACTCTTATGTTCCAAGCAAAAAACAAAACATATTTAATTCGTAGAAGAAAAAAAAAAAACAGTGTTCCCCTATGAAAGAGGAAAAACTGTTTCGTAGTTGACTCACATCCAGGGCCGGCCCTGCTCTAAGGCAGGTAAGGCTTGTGCCTTAGGCCCCATATTTTGGCTCAAAAATAGGGTCCCAAATTTAAAAAATTATTATAGGTTCAATCTTTTTCTTTTTTTTTTTATTTTAAGATCAATTTAAAGGGCCCCAAATGTTTTATTGGGCCCATGTATAATTTAGCCCATATTTATTTATAAATGTGTTTGGCCCATATTTATTAAAATGAAAATATATAAATAAATAAATAAAAAACAATAGGGCCCCTAAATTTGGTAAAACATATAAACATATATAACATAGGGCCCCTAAATTTGGCCCAAAAATAGGGCCCCTAAATTTGGTAAAATATTATAGGCTCAATGTTTTTTTTTTTTTGGTTTTAGAATCAATTTAAAGGGCCCCAAAATATTTTTTGGGTCCATGTATGATTTACTCCATATTTATTTATAAGTGTAGTTTGGTCCATATTTATTAAAATGAAAATATATATTAAAAAAAAAGTGTTTGAGGTCAAGAAAAATAATACATACAATATATGGGCCCTATTTTTTTATTTTTTATTTTTACCTTCTTTATCTATTAGATTTTAGTGGAATAAATAATTTTGCTCAAATTTTTTTACCTAGGTCTTTATCAATTTTAATTGAATAATTTTTTCCTAATTTTTTTGTTCTAATTTTTTTTTATTAAATTGTTTTATTTATAATTTTAATGATTATATGTGTAAGTAATTTTTTTATGGTTACAAACAAATAAAAAAATTGTAACTTATCGTTTTATTCATGAATTTTTTTTCAATATAAAAGGGCTTCCATTTTCGAAATTCGCCTTAGGCCCCGATGAACTCAGGGCCGGCCCTGCTCACATCTGCTAATAATCTAAGAAGCGAACATAATCGCCAACGGAAAATTATTCAATACTCTTGGAGCAATGCTAGATGGTGCTCTCAAATAGTAATTATTGGTCGAAACTATAAGACTCACCACTTTTGTGTTAGAGTATAAGAGACAATTGATGTGTTTAACTTAGGGGTGCAACTCGGGCGGGCTCAACCCGAGCAACCCGAGCCCAGCCTGAGTTTTTTTAGGGCTTGGGCAACTATATCTTGCAATCTGGACGGGCTTGGGCAAAATTTTGATGCCCGAATTGCAATTCGGGCCGGGCTTGGGCAGAACCAATGGCCAACCCAAGCAACCCGAACCCGAATTGAATTTAATATATTATATAAATTATATAATATATAATATATATATATAATTTAATAAATTATATAATATATATAAATTAAGTAAAAGAGTTAGTCTTAATTTTTATTTTTTATTTATTTTTTGTTAGTCTTCTACCATTAGATTAGCATCTTTTATGTCTACCCTTAGATCTACCTACATGTTTCTGGACTCGGGCAATTCGGGTAATTCGGGCAATTCGGACTAACCCGAACTCAAAATACAAAGCTCGGGCCGGGCTTGGGCAGCAATGCTCGGGTTCATGGTCGGGCTTGGGCGGGCTTGGGCACTGCCAAATACAATTCGGGTCGGGCTTGGGCAGACTCCCAACCCGACCGAACCCGCCCGAGTTGCACCCCTAGTTTAACTTGTAAATCGAAAGGAGCAATGCTCAGCATTGAATAATTTCCCATCTGCAACAGTTTAAGTCATTTTACTCCAGCCTTCTCTTTCAACATGGAAATGAATTTCTCTCTCTCATCTGGTGTCATTCCCAACCTTTACTCAAATTTAAATTAAATGAAACACACTCACTTTTTATGCTCCAACCATGGAATCAAACTTATATCAAATGAAAGGAGAGTTATTTTTTTTCATCAAATTAAGGGAACGTTTTTTGTTTTATTTATCGAATTTGTAGGTGATCATTGAACCGAATGTCCATATTTGGGATGAATTAGGATTAAAATTTACTCTCACTGAATGACCGGCCGAATTGATGAGACCTATTAGAATGCATCATATCAGATCAAATTTTTCGTTAAATTTTTACTTAAATTTAATGAAAATTTTGAGTTGCCATTGGAGATGCTTTCCTAGCAAACTAAGGAGAAAACATATTTAATTCATTGAAGAAAAAGAAAAGACGTGTTCCCCTACGAAAGAGGAAAAACTGTTTCGTAGTTGACTCACATCTGCTAATAATCTAAAAACAAACATAATCTCAAACGCGAAATTATTCAATACTCTTGGAGCATTGTTAGGTGGTACTCTCAAATAGTAATTATTGGTCTAAACTATAAGACTCACCCCTTTTGTGTTTGAGTTATAGGAGATAACTCATGATGTGTTTAACTTGAAAATTGAAAGGATCAATGCTAAGCATTGAATAATTTCCCATCTACAACAGTTTAACTCATTTTACTCCAGCCTTCTCTTTCAACATGGAAATGAATTTCTCTCTCTCATCTGGTGTCATTCCCTCTGCCGAACAATCTCCTACGCCCCACTCCGCCCCTCGAATGCAGTACTTGTCAAGAATTTCTTGCTTGTTCCTGAAAATTTTCATAACAATTTGAAACAAACAACCATTTAGGGTGTTGTATCATATTTGTTTTTCTTGTGAATATATATGTATATATATGAAAACATGTAAGTTACAGTGACCTCATATCATAGAGTGATACAAAAACAAAAGATTGCTTTCGATTGTTTTTCTGGGTTTTTTTTTTTTTTTTTTTTTTTTTTTTTTTTTTTAAAGATAGTCTAAAACTCAGCCAAGATAAGTACTTCTCTTTGTTCTGTTTGGACTGCTCTAGTAGCTTCTTAAGTAGGGGTGATTCTTTGAATCTTGCATCAAATTCTGCATACTTTTTCTGATTTTCATCTGCAAGAGAAGCAAAATCTGTACTTTTTTTTATAAAAAAATAAATAAAATTAAACTGCTACCAAAACTCATCATAAAGGTAAGTAAAGACTGAACCATTAAAGCGATTGAGAAAATCGATTTGTGGTAACTCAGGGCCAGGCATTGATTCTAGTCCGGAGAACCCTGAAAGAAATCCAGCTTCAGCTGCAAAAAACAAAGAACTTGATCAATTACACTCCACTGTTGCACAGTTGCCTATGAAGCATGGGCACTTTGAAAAATTTGCTGTACCCGTACCGGATACTTATCGGCGTACCGTACCTCATATGGTACTTCTGCATACGTACCAGGTACACGAAATACGTACCCAAGTTTTTTCTTCTTAATTTTTGACGTACCCAGTATATATTCAAGTCGTACCGTATTTCAGTTGAAACAATATTTTTCTTCTACTACAGAGATAAAACTCATTTCACTAGATTTCTTTTTTATTTTTTGTTTTATGCTTAGCATGATTTTGTAATTAAACTATAGTTTGTAAGTTATTTAATATATTGATATTTAATTTTGATTTATACTTTTACTTTTGGCATTAAATGTTAAATATAGGTTGAACCTTAACAAATTAAACCATTTAATTAATTTTTGCATTCCTCTAAATTAAAAATAAATATTTTTTTACAAGCGTACCAAGCCGTATCCGTATCCTATTTTTTTTTGAATTTTACCGTATCGACGTACCCGTATCGTACCAGTACTAGTACTCGTATCCGTACACGTGCTTCATAGACAGTTGCCCACTCTTATTCTCAAATGGCCGCTACATGATGAAACAAAAATATTGCTTCCGTTTCCTCTCTCCTCTCACAAACAGAGAGAGAGTATATTCAAGTCAAGTTTCATTAAGGAAAGGAAAGGACTCCACTCCTCATCCTGCAAATGAGATGGCCCGACTAAGAAATGAATCATTATTGCCAATTGTAAAAGGTAAAAATAGCAGAACTGGCGGTATGTGCACAAAAAGCCTAAGGGAACTTTGACTACCAAAGACAAAGTTTCAAAAGAAATATGAAATTACTTCAACTAAACTAAATAAGTGGCATTCCCAGCCTGTCACACAGAGAGAGAGAGAGAGTATTCAAGATTCAGTAAGTAAAGGAGAGGACTTCACTTATCTTGCAAATGAGATGCCAAGCTGAGAAGTGACGCATTGCTAATTGTATATATATATATAGCAGAGCCCAAACTAATCATAATCTCAATTTGACCACCAAAAACATTTGAAAAAAGCAAAAAACCTACCAAAGACAGCATGAAAATTGTCAATCTCCACTACACTAAAGAAGTCGCAGTCTCAGCTTGAGAGAGAGTGATCCTTTTAAGGAAAGAGAGGACTCCACTTCTCATTCAAATGACATGACCAACTGAGGAGAGAGGCATTGCTAATTGTATATAGTATATATAGCAGAAACGGGATTATGGGCATGACAAAACTAATCACAGTCTGACAACCAAAGATAAAATTTCTAAAGAATCATGAAAATTGCCAAATTGAACTAAGCTAAATTTAGTTGCATTCTCAGTCTGAGTGGAAAGATGGGCCGTGAATGCCATAACCATCTCACAAGACACTGCACGACAAAACTAATTGTGCTTGGACTAACAAAGACAAGATTTCTAAAGAAATGTTAAAATTGTCAATTTCAGCTAAGCTAAAGAACTTGCAATCTCACCCTGAGTGGAAACATGGACACCACCCCCATCTCACTACTAGAAATGCACACCAGCCTACAGCTTTGTCCAAAGGGAAGTAGTGCAGGTGGCATTGTGGTGGCTCAAAGCCAAGCTCACTACCACTTCAGCTAACCGAAGGTTGAACCCAATAATTTTTCCGAGTAATATTTAATTTTATACATAATTAACTTCTATGCAAAAGGATGTGACTTACTCTGATTATCTAATTTGCAAACAGGTCTATCATTTCAAAAAGGGTCATGCTAATGACAACATGTAATAATTTGTAGTTAAAGGTGAGGAAAATGTCAAAATAATTTTAGTACCAAGACATTTTTCATACATTTTCAATTAGTTTCATATATTTTCTAGCACTTTCTCACACATTCTTGAGCACTTTTCTCACGCCAATCAACACTAATTACCCCAGTTAGGCTGTTATTAGCATTCCTTTCTAAAAAATATGGCTAGTCTTTCTAAATGGGATTTGTCAATGGAAATTTTGTTACATATTTCCAATTACTTCTACATATTTTCAAGTATTCTTTTCACACATTCTTGAGCACTTCTTTCGTACCAATCAAGGTTAATGATCACCATTTAAGCTGCCATTAGCATTTCATTCCAAAAATACCACTATCTCATCTTTCTAAATGAACTTTTTCCTACCTTTTTCTTTTCCCAGCAACCAAACAGATTGTTTTCCAAAATCACCAACAAACAAACAAATGGAATTAGGTATAAAAATTAAAAAAGGGTAATGGGTTTACCTGGATTGGACCAGAGAAGAATCGCAATCGAAGCAGCAAAAGGAACGACAGAATTCTGAAGAACAACTCGTTTAGAGATTGTTGTAAACAGATGAAGAGCAACATTGTTAGTAGAACTAATAACACCTTTTGGTTTTCTAATGAATCCAATTTGTTGGGACGATTTGATTTGAGGATGAAGAAGATGTTTCGATGGATGTTGAAGTTTGACAGTGGTGGATGGTATCCGAAAGGAAGAGTCCAGTGGAGGTGAGATGGAAGAGAGAATCATGATTTTGAGCTCTCTCTATCTCTCTCTCTCTCTTTGAGAGTGGATTTAAATAGGGGTGAGGAGAGATGATAGGAAGTGAGCGGTTAATATTGGCCGCTGGAAATCTAGTTCAATTTATGGCGTGTCGTGTGTTCATTGGTCCAACACCCTTTAACGGTTGGCATCTGTTGAGTTTTCCGGCTGGTGAATGGGTATTTGCACTGTGGCCCCATTTTTTAAAGGGATTTTTATTGATAAGTCCAATTTAGAAGTGTTTTAACTTAAGAAGGTCATGAAGGAATTTTTTAACCCATTTAGTCCCATGTATGTATAGTTTTATTCCATAAAGTCCATTTTCTTGATTTACACTATTTTCTTGGACACTTATACCCTTATATTCAATTTTGATACCTTTACAAATATTTTTTGAACGATTAGCAATTTAATGATGTGAACATTTATATTTTAAAATTCACATCGGTAGGAATGTAAAATTAGCCCGTGGGCGGACCGAAACCCGCCCGCAAGCCGGGGCGGGCCCGGCCCGTTGACAATGTGAATATTCACATTAACATATTAACATTCACATTAATAGGAGTGTAAAATTAGCCCGCGTCTCGTGGCGGCGCGAAACCCGCTCGCTGTCCAAGGGCGGTCCGGGGCGGGCCCGGTCCGGCCCATTGACAATGTGAATATTCACATTGACATATTAACATTCATATTGATAAGAGTATAAAATTGGCCCGCGGCCCGGGGAGGGTCCAGCCCGGCCCGGTCCGTTGACAATATGAATATTCATATTGACATGTTAACATTCACATTGATAGAAGTGTAAAATTAGCTCGCACCTCGTGGCTGCCCGAAACCTGCCCACGGCCCGTGGGCGGCCCGGGGCGAACCTGGCCCGGTCTGTTGACAATGTGAATATTCACATTGACTTAACATTCACATTGATAATAGTATAAAATTGGTCAGCAGCCCAGGGTGGGCCCGACTCGGCCCGGCCCGTTGACAATGTGAATATTCACATTGACATGTTAACATTAACATTAATAGAAGTATAAAATTGGCCGCCGTCCCGTGGCGGCGTGAAACCCGCCCGCGGCCCATGGGCGGCCCGGGACGGGCCCGGTCCGGCCTGTTGACAATGTGAATATTCACATTGACATGTTAACATTCACATTGATAAGAGTGTAAAATTGGCCCGTAGCCCGTGGGCGGCTCGAAGCCCGACCGAAGCCTGAGGCGGGCTTGGCCCGACCCGTGACAATGTGAATATTCACATTGACATGTTAACATTTACATTGATAGGAGTGTAAAATTAGCCCGCACCCCGTGGTTGTCCGAAACCCGTCCACGGCCCGTGGGCGGCCCGGCCTGTTGACAATGTGAATATTCACATTGACATGTTAATATTCACATTGATAAGAGTGTAAAATTGGTCTGTGACCCGTGGGCAGCCTGAAGCCCGACCTCGGGCCGGGACGGGCCCGGCTCGTTGGCAATGTGAATATTCACATTGACATGTTAACATTCACATTGATAGGAGTGTAAAATTGGCCCACAGCCCAAGGCTGGCTTGGCCCGACCCGTGACAATGTGAATATTCACATTGACATGTTAACATTAACATTGATAGGATTGTAAAATTTGTCTGCTGCCCGAAGCTCGCCCATGTCCCGAGGTAGGACCGGACCCAAACCCGGGCCGCCCCGGGCCGCCCATGGGACGCGAGTCAATTTTACACCCTTATCAATGTGAATGTTAACATGTTAATGTGAATATTCACATTGTCAACAGGCCAGGCCGGGCCCGCCTCGGGCCGCCCACGGGCCGTAGGGGGGTTTCGGGCAACCACGGGGCACGGGTTATTGTTACACTCTTATCAATGTGAATGTTAACATGTCAATGTGAATATTCACGTTGTCAACGGGCCGGGCTTCGGGCTGCCCACGGGTCACGGGCCAATTTTACACTGTTATCAATGTTAATGTTAATATGCCAATGTGAATATTCACATTGTCAACGGGCCGGGCCGGGCCCGCCCTGGGCAGCGGGCGGGCTTCGGGCCACCCACGGGCCACGGGCCAATTTTACACCCCTATTAATGTGAATTTTAATATGTCAATGTGAATATTCACATTGTCAACGGGCCGGGCCGGGCCGGGCTCGCCCCGGGCCGCCCATGGGACGCGAGTCAATTTTACACTCTTATCAATGTGAATGTTAACATGTCAATGTGAATATTCACATTATTAACAGGTCGGGCCGGGCTCGCCCCGGGCTGTCCACGGGCCGTGGGCTGGTTTTGGGCAGCCACGGGGCGCGAGCTAATTTTATACTCTTATCAATGTGAATGTTAACATGTCAATGTGAATATTCACATTATCAATGAGTCGGGCCGGGCCCACCCAGGGCAGCCCACGAGTCGCGAGTGGGTTTCGGGCCAACCACAGGCCGCGGGTTAATTTTACACTTCTATCAATGTGAATGTTAACATGTCAATGTGAATATTCACATTGTCAACGGACCGGGCCGGGCCCGATCCCTGGCTTCAGACTGCCCACGGGTCACGGGCTAATTTTACACTCTTATCAATGTTAATGTTAATATGTCAATGTGAATATTTGCATTATGAACCGGCCGTCCCAGGCCTGCCCCGGGCGGTGGGTTGGCTTCAGGCCGCCCACAGGCCGCGGGCCAATTTTACACTCCTATCAATGTGAATGTTAACTTGTCAATGTGAATATTCACATTATCAACGGGTCGGGCCTATTTTTTTGGCCTGTGGGCCGGCCCGGCCCGACTTGAATTTTTCCGGACACCCACGAGGATCGACATGGGCCGGGCCCCTACACATTGACGATATGAACATTCACATTGACGGTGTGAACATTCACATTAGGGGTATTTTGGTAATTATGTCACCCATATGACTTATTGAAATATAAGAAAATAATGTGAACTAAATGGAACATAAGTAGATGAAAAGGGTATTTTGGTCTTCTTATCTCAATTTGGACCTAATGAAATAGTAAAAAAGAATATGGGTTGGATGAAATAAAGCTCTTAGAAAATGGATTTATCAAAAAAGCTCCCTTTTTTAAATTTATTTTTAATTTGGTTTTTTTTTTTTGGCAGTGGCTTTGGTCCAGTCCAAGATCGGACTAGACCGTGCTGTTGGGCCTATGGGGGCTCACCATGGGTCCGGTTTTGATAATCTGAACCGTTCAATATGTAAAACTCGTCGAGTACTATATGCCTATAAAAAATCACGTTGATCGGATATCGATAGCTATGTGAACAAAATATTTTTTTATCAATCGTTAATTTTTTCACCGTCCATTTTTTTTTTTTAATATAAAACTAATTTGATCACATAGCTATTGATATCCAATCAACGTGATTTCTTATAAGTATGTAATACTCGATGAGTTCTACACATTGAACGGCTCGGATTATCAAAACGGGTCCAAAAAATGGACCCTATGAGTCAAACTGGACGGGTCCAGTCTTGATCTTAACTTAAGACAAGCTGGACCTTATTTTTTTGGAAGTCCATTTTATAGATGTATATGCCATTAAAATCAGTCATTAATTTTTGGTTTTAAAAATATGAACACATATCATTGTTTTAAATGATATATATTTTTTAATTTTATCTTTGTAGTTTTTTTTTTTATTTCTACTTTTTCTTTATTTTCATATATTATTATTAATTGTATGTTTATAAAAAGTCACTGGCAATTGGTAAGAATGTAATTTTGGCCCGGCCCAGCCTGTGTCGGGCCTTGCGGGCTCCCGCCAAAGATCGGTCCGGCCCGGTCCACGGGCTAAAAAATTAAGCCTAAGCCTAGGGATATTCAGGTTTTGGACGGGCCAGTGGGCCAGGTCCCTGGGCCTGGGCTTGGGCTTTGGGCAAGCCTAAACAATTTTTATTTTTTTTCTAAAATTTTATTATTTTCTATTAAAAATAACACTGAGCCTCTAGCGGGCTGGGCCCACGGGTCGGACCGGGTTTCAAAATGATGGCCCAAGGCCTCGGGCTGGGCTTGGGCTCGGACTCAAACGGGCCGGGTCCGTCTCGAGCCGTAGGTGGGTTTCGGGCCGCGGACCAATTTTATACTCCTAACAATTGGTAACGAAGAGATAGATAAAATTATAAACAAATAAATAAATGTAATATGGTATTTTAAATTCTTGTTAACCCTCATTCATAACATGATAAGAAGAATTAAACTATTTTTGAATGGCAAGAAGGTATTATTTTATGATAAAAAATGTTTGAAATTTTAATTTTTTTTTTGATAATTCTATTCACTATGTTAAAATAGATGTAAACTGCACACATAATGATTGAGGGTCCATTTCTTATGAGTCTAATATGTGACTCATTAGTTGGCCAAATGCTACGCCGTTTTGATTTCACTCACCAACCAAACTACGCCGTTTTCGACCTAGCCATCCTTACGTCTCTAGTTAATATTCCAACAAAATTTCCATTTCGTTCACAGGTGAGAGAGAGAGAGAGGGAGAGACGAAATTCTCCCTTTTGATCTCTTCTCTTCTCTTCTCTTCTCTTCTCTTCCACCATCATCATATTCCTCTTGACTCAATTCTCTGTAATTAATGGTAAGTTTATTGCCTCTCAATTCTCTCTCTCTCTCTCTCTCAATAATCGATGAATTGTCTCTCATATATATATGTTCATGATTGGTACGCTACGCTTCTGATTAATTCGATTAATATATCTCTAATCTTGTCAAAATGTTTCTGTGCGTGTGTATATATATCTAGCATGTTCATGATTGGTGATGCGAGGGAATTAAAAGGCAAATTGCAAGTGTTGATTAACGAATGTGAAATGTAGGCAGGCGTATAATAGACAATGTGAATTTTTTTAAATGAAAGATTTGCACTTTTTGGTGATCATAGAAGAAGAGGAAGGAACAAAAAAAAGTGTAGTGGAAATTGGATTTTGTGGTCTTTGTTTGGATTCTACTCATATTTTTCCTTTTTATTTATAGCCCAAATATTGGTGATCATAAAATAGAAAAATCATGTAGTAAGCATTGCCTCTTTTGGTCTGAACCTATGTTACACAGATTTGGGTACGGTCTAGGAAGCACAGGCACGGAATGTGTTGATTTTGAAAACAATTAGGAGATGGACACGTGGACTATTTGGAATTTTTTTTTTGGGTGCTATTTTCGTGAATAAAAAATTAGGGTTGTGAGTGTATTTTAATTTATTTTTCTTCACTTTTTCAACTTTCTAAAATTATAAAAAGAAACCGTGTTTTGAGACATGTCCAAGCACAGGTCTCAATGTTTTTTACAAAGAAATAAATAAATACATTGACATGCCATGTTATGTATCTGACACATGGACTCGCAAGTCCATGATGTGTTGGTATCCGATAATTGTTGGAATGGCACCCATTTTCGAGTGTCCGTGCACTCTAGGTACAATTGTCTGGTGCATATCATATTTCTTGACATTCTTCTTTAATTGCCTGTGCAAAATAGTGTTTACAAGGTGACAAAGCATTTCATGCATAATATGGGAGTTCTATGCATCGTTGTATGGTAAACTCAAATTATTAGATGTGCTTGTTGGGTCAGTTTGCCATTACACTTTTCAAGTGTCGAGTGCTTGACACGAGTATTTCATCACATTTAGAAGAGCCCATGTAATATGGGTCTGAACATGTCTTCAATTTTTTATGCATTCTTTTATAAAGGAGGGCTGGGACACAATGTTAAATCACAAATGAATTGCTTCTCATAAGGTATTTAGAAGAGTTGGTTAGTTGATTCCCCATCCTGCGACTAAATTTTGGCTGTCTGTCCATCATGCCTGTATCATGTATACATTGTATAGCCCTTTAGTAGATAGTTAATGGAAGTGAGACCTATGAAAAATGGGAAATTCAGCTCTGTTAGAAAAACTCTCACATTCCATGGGAGCTTATTTTATCTACCCTCCAAACTCCAATGATCCAAATAATGCTCTGGCTGTTTTCCATGCTTTATTCAACTTAAAGTTTCTTATTCTATCTTAATGCATCTCTCTTATTAGAGATATTGTCAACAATCACATGAATTATTCTTTGACTTACTTCCTCATGTGGGCCTTCTACTGTAGGTTTGATTTGAGGAATTTGTACTGTTGACAATTAAAGCCAGAAGTAGACATCTTTTAAGGCTCAAGTTCTTGACGAAGAGTAAGCATATTTGGTTTTCTGATAAGTGATTTTATGACAAGTAAACTTTGAATGGTTCAAACTTCATAAAAACAGCCATTACTGCACTTTTGCTTATCAACCTTGCTGCTACCTCTTGCTATGTGGAGTTCTTTCTCTAATAAGATTCGAAGCCTTGGTCAGAAGAAAAACTTTGTTGAAACAAGTCGACCTTGTTTAGAATTCTCGGATGATGAGACATCTTCAAATGCCAATGCAGAGGAAGGACTGGAATGTCCAATATGCTGTGAATCCTTTAACATTGTTGAGAATGTGCCCTATGTCTTATGGTGTGGCCACACCCTATGCAAAAACTGTGTCTTAGGGCTCAGTTGGGCTGCCTTGGAATTCTCCAATCAACAAATCCGTATTCCGTTCTTCATTTCCTGCCCATGGTGCCATTTGTTAACACTCCGACTGGTTTGCAATGGAAATCTCAAATTTCCTCGCAAGAATTTCTTTCTCCTCTGGATGATTGAGAGCTTGAACGGAGACAGAATGAAGTCTCCTTTGTCCATCAGTGGGAACCATCCATCTATTTGGTCACCTAGAAGCCCCTTAGCTTTTGGAAACCAATTTAACAACAATAGCCTCAGAAGAACCTCACTCACTCATCGCCTAGGACGTTCGGGGACTAACAGTAATAATGATAACCACACCAATACTAGCCTTAATGTGGAGAGGAACCATCCTTCCCTTAACAAATTCTTTCACTTTACAACCAAGTTCCCACTGGTGATTATACTTCTTCTGATTGTTGGTTTTGCACTGCCTGCCAGTGCTACCATCTTGGTCCTGTACTTGATAATCACAGTTTTTTTTGCAATCCCGTCTTTTCTGCTACTGTACTTTGCTTTCCCTGGTTTGGATTGGCTGGTAAGAGAAATCACTTCCTGAAATTGTCATTGGTTCCGCAATACATATATTTCTTTTCATACTACATGATATGTATATGATATGTATCGCGTTTTGTACAATTTTGACAACACTGGGTAAGAAAGCTTTGTAGCCTGAACATGACTTTGTCTTTGTTTGCCTGTATGGTCACACTGCATTTCAAGGATTTAAATTTCTAGCACCAATTTCAGTGCCTCTCATTTGAAATAGTGATTCAACTGTTTTTAGTTAAACTCTTTGATGTCAAGTAACATTTATGGGTTTTTGTGATGGAAGTGGATGATTCTGGAGTTTCCAAGGATGGAATTTTGTGCAATTAGATCCATAGTTTGTGTGTTGTAGTGATATCCACTGTACATCTGCTTGAAAAAATTGGTTGATAGATCACATATTGTAACAGGGCTTGTACTACAAGCACAATGCATGTAGAATATAGCTAGTAAAGTGATTGAGTGGTGATATATATTTGTACAATATTTTTCTTATTTTATATGTGGAATTCACAAGGTTCAGCTATGCTTTTATTTGATTTGATTTTATATTATTACATTATTATTATTATTATTATTATTATTATTATTATTTGAAGTTGTCATATATTCAGTAGTTAGAAATATTCTATCACAAAATTTGGGAGTAATGAATACTTTCAATTAATTACATTTTTTTAGTTGTTGAATTATTTTCCCCTTCCTTGTTGGCATAATTAGAGGATTAATTATACTTTTGACTCACTTTGTGTCATTTTGTTTCGCAACATTTTAGTTGTGTTAATTTTGTTCTAAATGTATTAAAATGGCAGGACTATGCTGAAATACATATTGAAGTTTGAGAATGTAATTGTTAAATTTAGAAAATAAGAAACCAATGTTAAAATTCAAGTGAAAGTTAGAGAATGAACAAAATAAAAAATAAAAATACCCATTATAAGTTTGCTTTGTCATACAAGATCTTTTTTAACTTCTGAGAATTATTTTTTTATTTGTTTTTTCCCTTCAGATCACTATTTAAATTTATTGGGTAGGTTTAGCTACTCTGTAACGTTGCCATAATTAGCTTGACATTATATTATTGAGTTCATTTATTAACAAAATTAAAAGTATGGTTGAGCTTAACAAAATTAGATGATTTGTTAATGTGAAAAATCTTACAAGACTTCTTCATCTTCGTTCCATTTTCTTTCTTCTTTTTCTTTTTATTTTGGAAAACACAACACAAGGTAACAGATATATTAAATTTAGGGTTAATTATATTTAACACCTCTCCACTTTTATCTTAATTTCACTTGACAATTAAAAGTGAATGGACTAAAGTGAGACTTTAGTGACAGTGCAAAGATTAAAACAAGATTTTAATAAACATATAGGGACACTAATGAGATGAAAAAAGTTTAGTTCACATGTCAAGTTTTGTTTTGTTTTCTTGTAATATAATTGATTTTTCTGTTCCCAAAAAAAATAGTAGATAGACGGAAGAGCGACATTGTAACTCGATTTAAAATGTAAGGGATTAACCATCACAATTAAAAGTGAAAGGATCAAAGTGAAATTACAATAAAAATAAAGGGGTGATAAGTGTAATTAATCCTTGAATTTATCTTTATTATTAGGGTACAATCCATAAAATTTACTTAAAATATGAATTATTCCCTATGATTCTAGAAATTATATCATACCCCTTCAAGTTTCTAAGACATAACAAATTACCTCTTTTATTAATAAATTATCAAGTTAATTAATAGTTTTTAATAATGTCATAAATATATTTTAATTAACAATTCAAGTAATTTTATTGTTGTACAGGAAAATAATTAAGGATTTTATTTTATTTTTTTGTTAATTCTGTTAAGTAAAAAATTTAAATAAAGAAATATTTGTAATTTCTAGAATCACCAATAATAATTTATATTTTAAGAAAATTTCAAAGAGGATATTTATAATTTATCTTAATATATTTTGTTAACATGCAATACTCATGCGCAAAGGTAACTCACACTGTTCAAGTGTTGCATGATTTTATCTTATGAATAAACCTCACCGATCAAGGTAATGACTCATGAATAGTTGCCTCTTTCCTTTGTTGCATAGAAAATCCGCTCTTATTTTCCACATACAAAAGTAATAATCCATTCCAAGAAGTGGCTATGTGGTGTTTTAGGAAATTGAAAAATAAAATTTTTACGAAATCTATTAATTTGATATGTTATACAAATCAATCTACATGATTTGATTAAAAATAAATTTATGAGATGTTGGTGTAAGCTAAAATTAAAGGTAATAGCGTAAATTGCAAAATAACAATATTCGTTAAGCATGTGTAATTCTACTTAAATCACAAAAGAATCTTTTTACTTTCTTTTTTTTAATTACATTTTTTTACAAAAAATTAAAAATTTAACTTTATCTCCTCACACTCCTAATAATACAAAATATATCCCATCTTTTCAAATGCAAACCCTACCCGCACCTTTAACCCCACCTCTGACGTTTAGTGTCACCATAGTCGCCACTACCTCTACTTCCACCTCCGACGAGACTTTGCTTTTACACCAGCAAGCCCCCTTCTTCACCAACGAAACTTTTTCCACAACAACTCACTCTTTCCCTAATTGATGAACCCCTTTCTATTGCAACCTACTGCCCTATCCCTTTTCGCACCAACAAACCTCCATTGTGACCCCTCCACTATTTGCAAACAACCCAAAATTTTTTGCTCACCACCAAAATACTCTCAAATCTAAGGTTTTTAGATTAGGATTTGTGCACCGAAGTGGGAGATAAAACAAGATCTAGGTAAACAGATAAGAGGGAGAGGCGATAGAAGAAGGGGTTGTGGAGAAGTTGTAGAGAGATGACGATGAAAGTAAGTGGTGGAAAATGCTGGGATGAAGAGAACAAAGATAGCCATGATGTATTAGAAAGAGATGGCACCGACAACGTCATTGACAGAGATGACAGTAGTGTAGACTTGGGTGAGAAGAGAAATGATGATTTTGAAAGATTATGGAGTTAAATCTAATCTTGTGCAAAGATAAGATTATAATTTTTAAAAAAAAAAAATGAAAATGAGGAATGTAATAAGTTGAAATGGTTGTGTAAATGAAATTAGCTTATATATGCCAATAAATTTTGAGCTTGGTGAAAGGGTCATGCCATACAAAATAGCAGTAATATAAACCCCCAAGTAATGTTTTCAGCTTGGTGAAAGGGTATAAAATAGCAATAACACAAACCAACTAAGGTAGACTATAGGAAACTAAAAAATCATTATCAAACTAAAAAAAAGATTATAATAGGGTATTGTTGCACTAAAATTTAATTTACAAAAAAAAAAAAAAAAAAATTCGCAAAAACATCTGACAAAATTTAAAATTATATTATCAAACTGCAGTAAAATATTAGTTAAAATTAATTTTTCTTACATTTTTAAATGTAAAATTATAATTGCCCTTTAATTTATATTTTTTTAGATTCGCCGTTAGTTTATTAGGAATCCCTAAAATTTGATTAAATTTAGAAGCCAGCCCTTATTCGCCTTGGGCTAAGATCGATTCTAGACCGCACGCTACCTAATTTCATAACTAACTCTTTCTTAATTTAAGTTAATACATACATTCTTATTTTATATATTGTATTTTGTCTTAATCATGTTATTGAATAAAATTGTATTATTCCATAATACTTTTATAACAATTTTATAGTGCCAGAAAATCTTGGTCAAGGTCATAAAATGAATACTGCTTGAGAAGAATGCAATTTACAGGCAAAAACAAGTCATAAATGTTTTAAAATCATAAATTCATGAAAAATAACTTTATAAAAACTAAATCGATGGTACTAGGTGTGAACCAATTCATGAATCAACTGTGAATTTATATGTATTGCAAACCGGATGATACACGTACTTCTCATTCTCACTTACACAAATACACATCAATACACATCACGTATACGAGCCAATACTGTAATGAAACTCCTCCAATAGTCGACACTATTTCTGTTAGTAACTTGAATGATGATGTTTCAGACTACATGCTTCAAGAAGGAAAAAAAGTAATATAGTTGTGCTAGGAATACATAAGATTTTCACATAATAGAACACAAATGTGAGAAAACTCTTTGTCGATCGTCTCACATTTGTGTCTCATTCTTGTTTTACATCTGCATCCCATTTTGTAAACATCTTATGTGCACTTACATTTACTCAAAAAAGAAAAATGTAGTGTCCATCGGTTGTGATTCGTGCAGATAACACTAGGCATTCTACAGAATATCGGGTTTGTTAGTATTGGAGATGAGAGTGAGAGCTTGAACACCAAGTCTTTAATATTTGACAACTCAAAAGTGCAAAAAATGCTAAATTGTAACTTGAAACTCCTTTAGGAGGTTCAGAACTCATAAATGATTAGTTCTTATCTAGCTAAACTACAATGAACAAAACTTCATTCGAGAGTATCAAACTGAAACACCCTAGTTTTAGCAAGAACAAAAAGAAACAATTCTATGGGTAAATAATATGTGGAAGCTTTGACTAAAACAAGAACTCCGTGTCAGAAACTTCAAGGACATTGTGGATGCCAATAGGGTTCACACCTGGTCGGAAAGCATTTCCTTCAATATACCTGTGACAACGTTTAATCAGTTAGTATTTGACCTAGTGTTGGGTAACTGTAATTTGCTTGTAGTGATTGAAGCAGAAACCCACATTTCTTTCAAGAAAGTGTGCTTATAGAATGCATCAGGGATTCTCCCAGTAAATTGATTATGATCCAGGTACCTGCAGTGAAAGAAAGCTTAAGATGCTGTCCCATACCTACCCAAAAAAAGATGCTGTCCCAGATACACAAATCAAAAAGACGCAAAAAAAGGGGGAAAGCAAATTAAAGAAGGGAAAAAAAAGCATTAATTGTGATAAAAACAACAGTTAAAAAGCCGTGAATCAAAGCCATAAGGGATGAAGAAATCTTCTCAATATTGAAGATTGGGTCACAGATGTCAAGGAACGAAACAAAGTGTATCAATGAAATAAGAAAACTAACTCAACCATGGTTCCACTAACAAACTAGTTCAAATGGGCCTGCAAATCCAAATAACCTTTCAATATGCAATTGTAATATTGATCACTAGCAAAATTGCCTGTGCCTAAAGGTACTTCATCAGTAGGGAAATAACACCAACCGTTAGATTTATTCAATCTTAACCCCAAACTATAACACACAACATTTTTCAAAAACTGATGTGTTTTATTATATAGATTTGTCTTGTCCTTCTTGTCATGAAGACATGATATGTGACTATTTCAAACCATACAATCACATCAGCCAAATTGTGATCCAATGAATAGTATGCCCAGAAAGTGTAGCTAAAAAAGAAAAAATGTCCAGACTTAAAATCCGAACTGCCAAACTTATGTGTATTGCTCTTAGAAAGAGGAAAATCCTCTAGATACATTGCAAAAATAGAACTCCTCATACATAACTGGATCACATTTGTAGAGTGGACAGAAAATTCAAAAATAAACTTACAAGGAAGTCAATCGGGGAATATGAGCAAGTCCAGATGGTATGATACCAGACATTTTGTTGTATGATAAATGCCTGTTACATACATAGCAGTCAATTTTTTAAGATGGTTTCAATTACAACAAAAAGAAATCCAGAAAGAAGATAGATAACACTCTTAATACAGTTAAAAAGAAAATGAAATGCTTACAAGATTTCCAAATTAGTCAAGTTTGCTAGCTGAGCTGGGATTCCACCCGAGAGGTAGTTATTATTCAGATAACTGCATATTAGAATTACAAAGGATCGAAAATGGTTTTAATAAGAACTACCACTCTGATAGCCTTAAACTGGAAAATATCGTTTTAAGTGTTTCAAAATTCACTGAAGCATAGACTTACAGGTTGCGAAGAGATGGAAAGCATCCCTCAATACGTATTAGTTCCCTTATAGTTCCCACCAAATGATTGTTACCAACATCCCTATGAAAACATGGTTATCACAGAGAGATTATCTGCAATGAGATACAAATAGTAAAGCATACAAATACTGTAGGGAATAGAACATGAAATTTACAAATGTCGGAGTTGTTGCAGAGTGCCCAATTCTGGTGGAATTCGCCCAATAAAACGATTTTCATGTAGATAGAGGTAACGTAGCAGAGGAAGATTAGCTAATTCTTTGGGGATTTCTCCTTTGAAATTATTGAAACTCAAGTATCTGCAGAAGATTCATTAATAACACATTAATAGTATATAGAATAAATAATATGAGAAAATTCCTACAAAACTAATACCCTCAAAGATGATGAAATTACTCACAGATGGGTTAGACTCTTTAGTTCACCTATTTCAGGAGGAATGACATCTTGCAGCTTATTCCACCTCAAATTGCTGGAAAGAAATAAGAAAAGAAAAATACTGTAAGTAAATAGAAAATTAGAAAACAAAAAAGATCAGAGAAAGTGGGCTAGAGTTCTCAAAATTGGAGAAAATGTTTTCCACATGAAGTGGTTGGGAAAAAAAAAATTGTTGTTGTATCAGTATGTAGAGCATCAATCTAAAGAAGTATTATGGAATGAATAAGAAGACCTCATATCTAAAGACATGCAGAAAAAAGACTGCAATTTTAGGATGTGAATGAGTTATTAATGTAAACTCACTTAAAAAAGACCTTGCTCCAACAATTTGGAACCAGCTAAATAAAAATTTTAAAAAAAGTTAATAAAAATAGTAATAATAATGCATAATGCATCCTAGGGGCAATCAAACCATCCTATTCAGAGGTCAAAAATGCATTCAGACTACATACAACCCATAAAATCATAATAAAAGGACTCTATCTTTCCATGTTCAATGTCAATTCCAGCACCAACACCATCAACAACCACCAAAGAGAGAGATGAACATGCTTGTTTCAGGGTCCTCAACTAATAGGGGACAAAGATGATGACCAAGAACACACATAAAAAAGAAATACAAATGGAAAAAGAATAGGTAAGCATGTCTGAGTAAATGATACTCCTCTGCATAGGACATATTTTATCCACTAGATTTGGGGATAAGGCTATCATTACCTATGATAGAGCACATTAGCATTTCCATATTAGTATCACACTACTTCTCTAAAAGATATAACAAATTGTGATGAGAAGTATCAGAAACACATAGCATTCACAAATGTAATGTAGGAATGAAGGAACATCTTTCTAGCCTTGTTCTAGCTTACATCTAACAGCACTGCTATTTGCCAAGTCATTTTAACCTTGGAGATTAGGTCTGCTGTGTCATTGCAGTCATACAGCAGGTCACAGATGCTGCATACACCACATAGGCCCCACGCTCCAAATGGCAGTACCATCTTATTTAAAACAATGCATGAAAGATATACCTTTAACATCTTTCACATGGATGTTGATGCTATAGTTGTCTCTGCCAATTTTCGGGCAATTATTTTTTTGTTCAATAATAAACACTTGTAGTTTAATCTTTCATCATATGAAATTGAACAGATATGTGAATAGCAACATTAATCACTAGAAGATAATGTTCACAAGTTAAATGAAAAATTGATATTCAGGTAACCAATATTAATATATTGGGAGATGATGATCCATACAGTATTTTAAGACGCCTCAAACGCCCAATTTGTGAAGGAATTGGTCCAGTTAACTTGTTGTTATGGAGATCCCTGCGATAAGGAAAAAGTAATAAATTTCAGACATTTTGAAGAAAAATAATATTTGAAAGTATTAAAACATTCTTCACCTGTTATTCACATTACTAAACAAGAAAAAGAAAAGAAGAGAGGTGTGGAGGGTCATATCTTTGCACTTATATTATATATCACAAATTTACAATTGATGACAATAATCATTCCAGCTTTAAATTTCGTATTTGCACTAATAGGAACTTTCTTTACTAGACAGGAAAAGCATATTATAAGTATTTAATTTTCCGTATAGTTTCTTGTAAGTCACGTAAAT
The DNA here is from genome assembly GCF_055761805.1 of Camellia sinensis. Classification (NCBI taxonomy): domain Eukaryota; kingdom Viridiplantae; phylum Streptophyta; class Magnoliopsida; order Ericales; family Theaceae; genus Camellia; species Camellia sinensis. Next base: position 198,744,195 of record NC_138965.1, read on the forward strand.
TTGAAACAATGCGAGAGGCAATGGCGACCATACTATGCCCCTACACTTCCCTCCTTGCCACCCAAAAAGAAACACATCTGACGATGAGGCCTATGCCCCTACTTCAATGCATAAAGTATGAGGATTTCATAGCCAAAGAAAACATGAAAATCTAAATTTGCTATCTATAAAAGCTAGCAATTCACAAAAATGAAATGTGGACATTAACAGTGTCAGTGACAATACTGACAACTAAAAAATAAATAATAATAAAAAAAAAGAAGCTATATAAAGAAAGAAAATTTGAATCACTATAATAAGAAGATAGAGAGAAAAGAGTCTGACAGCCTAGTAAGATCCAACAGATTGGTCACTGCAACAGGAAAAGGCCCAACGATTGACACTGCATAAACTTCCCTGCAAATAAGTAAAAAAACGTCAATAAAGATATGTGGTACTTAAATTTTAAATCACCATCTTAACTTTATTTAATTAATGAAGAAAGATGTCCTTAAAACTTGTTGATAACTATGGCAGAAGCCATATCATCATCCAAGCTGTCTCGCACTTCTTTTCATAATTCCATTATTCTTGTTCTTCCATTCACCATTCTAGCTCTAGAATGAAGCAATTCTAGAACTAATTTGATGGATTAACAACATAACAGCATATACAAATAATATGGCGAAACAATTAGTGACAAAGAAATTTATTCCATTAGTTCAGAAATGTACAGCAATCACAAAACAGAGTAAAGGAAGGTAACCCTTACAATTCTGTAACTACTCTATAGTCACCCTGAAACGAGCAAGTGACTCCAGACCATGGTGGTAAATCACCATCTCCACAAGGGTCATCTCCAACCCATGAATAGACCACCCTCCATCCGAGAGATGCCTTAATTTCATTCAATGCTTTCACTGCAATCATAATGGCAAACATAAATTTAGACATTATGAAAAAAAGGTGCAGGGTTTATAGACACGCTTGCTCACGCGCGCACACACATACATATACACATGCATATATATATATATACATATACATATGTATATATCATACAAAGAAATCTTACTTAATCGACCACATAACAAGCTGCAATAAAGATATTACAATTAACCATTTTAAGAACAAGTCAGGGCCAACATACATGTCAGATTAAAACAGGAATAGTCTCACCCAACCTATGAGGCACGGATACTTCTAGAGGGAGTCATATCTGTATAGTACCCGTATCCGGTATCTAGAATACGTATCTGAAGCGTTCTAAATGCATCCAATACTTAAAATTTAATTTTTATAGAAGAAGAAAATAGTGAGACTTAAATAATAACCCTCTCTTCAAAATTTATCAAACTAATGTATACAAGGATTAATAAGAAAATATAATCATACTAAAATTGGATTTCAACAATTAAACAAGCAAGCTTGCATACAATATTTTTACATAAACGAAATGGCAATATAACCAATTTAAACGTGATATTGAAATGAAATTTTTATAACCACTAAAAAAAGTAAATTAATCACTAGATTTTAAATTTATACCTAATTTATAAATAATGGTTTCTCACATCTTATCAATACTAAAATTTTACAAACATATCCCAGATATCCTATTTTTTTAGGTTTTGTTGTATCTTCATACTGAATCTACATTCAATTTATTGAAGTGTGGAATTAGAAATAGTTTGTTTCTAAAGATCCAATTTTGGCCTTCAATCTCACAAGATAAACACAATACTAAGAAATACACAACACGATTGAATGGAAGTGCTTGACAATTTCAGAGATTTGTAGAAAAAACTGGAACTGAATGGGATCGAAGTAAGAAGTACCGTCTCTTTTGAGGGTTCTGCAGTGAACAACGACGTTGAGGAGCAAGGGCAAGAAGAGGATCGCAAAAAATGCAGGAGATGAACGAATCGCCATTACTGTACACCGATAAGTACCTTCAATTGGTGTTTCAGATACAGAATTGAAGCAATTCAATTCAAGCTTCAAAATTTATATTCATATATTGATAATGCGTACATAGATCCGAATTGTTTAGAGTGAGATTTGTTGGTGGAGAGTGCGAGAGAGAGCGATAGAGAGACGAATAGGACTATGGGTCGTCGTCGGTAGTGGAATGACGTGGTGGCAAGGTGTTTGACTTTTGAGATGGAAACGATATTATAAAGAAGAAAAATGCTTGGGAGCTCTAATTAGTGCTCCAACTAATTAGGTGGCAGTGGGTCTCGTCATTAATGATGTGATATTTTGGTCTTAGAGTTGTATTTTTTTTTTTCTTTTTTAATGCATTAGTGCTATTAGTGGTGATGTTTTTAGTGGGATGAATCATTGTTGTATAAAGAAAAATGCTTGGAGCACTAATTAGTGCTCCCCTAATTAGGTGGTAGTGGGTGTCGCTATTAATGATGTGATGTTTTGATCTTGGAGTTGTGTTTTTTTTTTTTTTTTTTACTTTTTTAATGTATTAGTACTATTAGTGGTGATATTTTTAGTGGGATGAATAATTGTTGTATTATAAATTTAAAATTATTAAACACGGTAACAAAACTTTAAAAAAATTATAAATTGATCAATTATTAATTTAGCAACTAGTCATTGTTTGGGAAGTTAACTATTTTAATTGATTATTTTAATTTGTCTAAAATAATTATATTTAGAAAGTTGATTAATTCTTTTTTTATAGTTAATTTAATAATTATGAGAGAAAAAATAAAATGATTATGAGTTGGACGTGACATTTTATCTTATTAACTTTTTAAATTTATTTTATCTTTTAATAATCTATTTTAACCTAACCCTCTTCCCAAACACTCCTAAATTTTGGAATTTTCTAATTAATTACAAAATAATAGGTATATTAGGGATGAGAATTATAATTTTTTATTTATTTATAAAATTATGAACAATTTTATGACAATATCCTTCATTTTTGACTTATTTTGGAAAGTAAGTTAAAAGTTAATTGTTTGATTTTTTTTTAAATTTTTTGTTTTAATGTGCAAAAAAGTAAAAGGGTAACGTGACTAAAAAATCAAAAAGATAAAAAATTGAATTTTAACTATGTTGTCAAAATAGACCTTCTTTTCTTTTTATCTTTTCAGTTCGCTAAGTAGCTCGAAAATGTCATGGCTCGAGTGGCTCAAGATGCCAAAACAATTTTTTTTTTATTTTTTATTTTTATACTTTCCCTCTTTCTGTGTTGTTTGCTGTTCTGTCTCTAGAAAGAAGAAGACGACAATGCTGGTTTTATGAGACAAAATCAAAACAGTGCTGGTTTTATGAGATAAAATGAAAACAATGGATTCCCTCTCATTTTTCATTCCCCCTCTCTTCTTTCTTCCTAAAATCCAAATCCAAAATCAAAACCAAACCTAAGAATAATACTTGGGACCCCCTTTTAGGGGTCACCCCCTCACCCCCTTTGCCACGTGGCGGGTGGTGATTGGAGGAGCAGGAAAAAAAAGAAAAAGAAAAAGAAAATGTAACCAATGAGAGAGAGAGGGGGTCAAAGGGGGTGGAAGAAAAAGGGGGGATGAATCATTGTTGCAAACCTAAAATCAAAATGAAAACCAAACATTTGGCAATTTCTTTTCCCCCTCTCTGAAACTAGTAACAGAGAGGCAAAAGAAAGAGAGAAAATGGAAGAAGAGAGAAGAAGAAAAAAATATAGGGGAACAGAGGAGAAAACCACCGATCGGCAAAAAAAAAATGTTGATATACACAGATCTATATATATACACATAACATGGGCCAACAAATTTAACACACCTTGGCTAGTTAGATCTGTGTGTACATATATATATATATATATATATATACATATATGGTAAATTACAAATACACCTCCTGAGATTTGATTAAAATATAAATTGCCTTCTGTAATTCTAGAAATTATATTTCATCTCCTGAGATTTCTAATTTCATAACAAATCGCCCCTTTTATTAATAAATCATTAAATCAATTAATAGTTTTTAATGGTATTAGAAATATGTTTCAATTAATAGTTTAAGTAATTTTATTATTGTATAGGAGAACAATTATGAATTTTATTTCTGTAGTTAATTTTGTTAAATAAATAATTCTGACAATGAAGTATTTGTAATTTTTCAAATCATAGGGAGCAATCCATATTTTAAGCAAACCTTAGGGGGTGCATTCATAATTTAAAGAGAGAGAGAGAGAGAGAGAGAGAGAGAGCCCACCGTCACAAACCCCTTTGGCGCCTCCATCACCATCGTAGTTCAGAATAAAGAAGAAGAAGAAGACCAAGGTAGAGGAAGAGAGATAGAGAAGAAAGAGAAAGAAAAAGATAGAGAGGTTGGGCCATTCGAGTCTCATTTTTGTCGAGCTACGAAGCTTTATTCTTATCTTTTTCTTTTCTCTTTTCCCTTTTTTCTACCATTGATCCATTCTTTCCCTTCTACTACCACACGTCTCATCCAATCTCAGTCCCTCTATCTAAACTAACTGTTATGCTTACCCCCATTACTAGGGTTTCAAATGAACTGAGCAATTCATAAACAAGTTCAGCTCGGCTTGGCTAAGTTCATTTAGTAAACGAGCCGAGTTAGAACTCGAATATTAGGCTCATTTAGTAAACGAGCCAAGTTCGAGCTCACATAAGCTCAGCTCGTTAAGTTCGGCTCGTTTATCTTTATTTAAATTATATAATAAATATATTATTTATATGTATAAATACATTATTTATATATTGAATAATATAAATAATATTTTTTATTTAAATAATATAAATAATATTTTAAAAAAATTATCAAAGCTATGCTTGAGTTTCATTAATACTAACGAGCCGAGCCGAAACGAGCTGAGCTCGAGCCTAATTCCTTATCGAGTCGAGCTCGAGCTCGAGCTCAATAAACAAGCTCGATAAGTAAACAACCCAAGTTTGAGCTTAGCAAAGCTCGGCTCGGCTCGGCTCGATTAATTTGCAACCCTACCCATTACCTTTGCCACTACTATCACCGTCCAATCACCGACCACCCCACGTCACATACCTGGTCTCACTGCCCTTTCCATATCTCCACCTCCACCCTCTTATTTTGCCCTTCATTTATGAACAATTTTATGACTTTGTCATTCATTTTCAGCTTATTTTGAAAAATAAGTTAAAAGTTGACTTTTTAATTTTTTTTATAAAAAAAACGTACAAAAAAATAAAGATGTAATATAACTCAAAAAATCAAAAAACCAACTTTTAACAATGTTGCCAAAATAGACCCTCTTTTATTTTCCATTCTTTTTCTTTTATCTTCCATTGACCCACCCCTCCCCTTCTACCACCACACCTGACCCAATCTCAGCCCTTTTGTCCAAACTAGCCATTTTGCTTTCCCACATTATCTCTATCACTACTGCTGCGGTTTGGCAATTTAGTTATTTTTTGACTATTTTAACCTGAAATTAAAAATTTATTTTTGAGAGAAAAAGTAAAATAATTATGTATTAGATGTGACATTTTGTCTTATTAACTTATTTAGCTTATTTTATTTTTTTGTACTTTTTTAAGCAAAAATTTTTAGCCCACAACCCCCCCCCCTCCCCCCCCCTCTTCCCACCTCCGGTCTCACTGCCTTCCACCTCCTCCTTTATCCTCTTATTTTGCCATCACTTCTTAATGCTAATTATAATATTATCTTTTTTGTTCATGCCAATTTTTAGTAACTAAGTTGACAAATTGCACCTCGCCTCAATTTTCCATTGGTTTGTTTATTGGAAAAAAAATGTCATAGACATCTTAAGGGTCATTAAATTCAATTCCACGATTTAAACAGATAAATAATATAAATTTTAACTTTAAGTGAACAAGTTTAATTTGTCATGTATAATAATCTAATAATATAGCTTTTTGGTATCTACTCATTTAATGATGATATTTCAAGATTGGTCACACAAAGCATTTAAGCAAATTTAATTAGAGGTATCACATGCATAGTCATAGGTGTATCACATGCATAGTCATGAACTTTAAATGAGTCCAAGTTCCATGAGAAAAAGTTTTATGTGTACTAACAAGATTACCATAATATCTCTCACTGACAGATGAGGCGTCCTTATATATGTCCCATTTTTTGTGAGAGAACTCAGATACATTACTTTAGTATATTCTATATAAAAAAGTACCTTGCTACTAGAATGGAACTTTTTGTGATGAAATTATTTGCAACGGTGCTTTTACAACCAAATAATTTAACTAAAAAGACATGTTTGATAGCATTGGCCTGAATAATTTGATTCTTACACATTAAAGCGTTTTATTTGTACTCAAAATTGTTTAAATATATGGTTGTAGATTTAATAAAGGGTTAATTACACAAAAAGTTCTCAAAATATGCATTTTATTATAATTAGCCGGTATCACACGTGATACTTGTGTAATTTAGATAGCTAATAATAAAAGATTTAATATCATAATATGTGTATTGTTTAAGGAATAAATATATTCTTAATGAAACTCAAGATCTTACGTTCAAAACTTGCTTATGCACGTGGCATAAAGAGAAGAAAATGTTTTATTAAATCAATTTAGGTCTTTACTTGATAATAGAATAGATAGATATAAATTTGGTCATTATGATTTTGTGGAGCCTTTTAATTTCATTACTAATTTTGAATGCTACTAATGTTAGAGTCTAAATGTAACATGTTACATACTTTTTGAGTATCCAAGCAAAATAATTAAAAAATTAAGAACTAAAACGCCAATAAAAATATTTGAGGACCACTAGTATAGTTAATCTATTAATCAGAATTATACAAAAATGCTAACCATTGATTCATTCATGCATCCATACAATAATGACACACAAGAAATAAATGATGGCAAAGAGCAACTCAAAACTTCCCCAAAACATCGCACACTTTATACAAACACCAATCAAGAACAATGCATGAAGTTCTTTACTATATATAGATGGAGTACAACTGTACAAGCAATACGAAAATCACCATTCTACCCTCAAAATAAAACCAACCCATTAAATGAATTGGCAACATCTCCTAAAATTAAATGAAACTCATGGACTTCTCTTGAACTCTGCAACCCCCCACCCCAAAATTGAAACAAAGAAAGCACTACACAACACACACTATTATACTAAACTATTTCCAATCCTGTTTTCTTTTGCTGATTCCAGTAACATTCCCCAAACCAGACATGCAAGTTCAAAAAAAAAAAAAAAAAAAAAAAAAAACAAGAGTGGAAATAGCAATTATATCTTCCATTCCATGTGAAAAAAACAAAACGGTTGAGACTTGAGAAAGCAAACAAAGAACCCTCTCTGTGATCTCTGATAGATATTCTTTGATTGCAGTGACTCAAGTTTCAACACTGACCCATGTTCTTGCCTTCATCGACTGTATTAGATGTTGAATAATAGTGCATAAAAAGAAGCCAAGAAAATGAAAGAAAGTGAAAGAAAAAGTACTTTCTTGGCAAATTCAGAGGAAAATGGCTAAGATATAGTGGCGAAGAAATGGGTTTACTGAAGGGTTTGGATCGGAAGAAAGAAAGAAAAAGAAAGAAAGAGCGAGAAAAAAAGTTTCTTTCCTCGAAAATTCAGAGGAAAATGGCTAAGATTTAGGTGGAAAAGAAATGGGTTTTCTTCAATTATGAAGAGGGTTGGGACCAGAGGGGACTAATCTCTTCTCTACACCATATCTTGGGTCAATTTCGTCGAGCGGTGACGATGGTGGCGGCGGTAGTAAAAAAGGTGGCAGGGGTGGGCGGTGGCGGATTCTTGGTAGATCATAACACTGCTGCTGTTGGTGGTGGTAGCCGCGGTGGCTTGAGGTGGTTTCCGGTGAAGATGGGCTGGAGATGAGTTGGGTTGTTGTTGATGATGATGATGATGAGACTATGAGAATGAGAAGAAGGAAAATTGTGAAACTCTGATGAAGATGGCGACAGGAGAGCATGGTTGAAGATGAAGAGGGAGAGATCTTCTTCATGGCGTCAACTTTATGTTTAGAGAAAGAGAGAGGAGAGAGGGTGTGGGGGTGGAGGAATTTATAGGAGAGGCAGGAGACACATGATCAAGTGTTTGGTTGCCAAGAAAAACATTAAATGGAAAATGGTGACCACTCGGGATTGGGAGTCGGCAATCACCATCTTCTCATCATCAAATGGATCACGCATTTGTGCGTGTAGGATTCATATACATACATACATATATATAAGTCGAAAATTCTATGTACTGTCAAATTGTGCTTCAAATTTTATCCCAAAGTTTCGTCCATAGATGGACTTTTCTATCTATTTTTAATTTGGAAAATATTGGACACCTCTAAAAATGTTTCATAATTTAACACCCATAATGATTTAATTTGACAAGTGTCAATTTTTAATTGATTACGCTCTCAATAATATAAGACTCACCATCCTTTGTTATATTATAGATATATTTGTGATGTATAATATATGAGCATGCAGTATTGTTCTTTTAATTTATAATACTATTTTAATATACCTACGCATAAATTAGGAATTGATAATGCTAAGTACCAAAAATTTGTCTAAAAATTTATCCACAATAAGAAATGATGGTTGAGCTTATTAGGTTTATGAAATTTAAATTATTTATTGATATTTATGTATAAAATTTGTGTAAAATTTTTGAATAAATAATATTGGTCACCACTAATAAATATTTTGATAGTAAACAAAGTACTTATTAATAATAACCAAAATTAGGACGTGATGTTCTACCATCTCTAGTATTGGTCATTTCAAAGCCCTAGATAATTGTGCATTATTTTATCATTTAATTGTGTTACTGTCAATGTAAACAAAGTACTCATTAATTCAAATAAATTACTGTAGAGAAGTGGTTTCGAAAATACTCTTTTGATTGTGGGAGACGCTAGCGATCCTCTTCTAGTCACCTGAAAAGGAATGAACACTCCGGTCGGGAGTACCGGAATTAGCACTCTGACGGACAAGTCAGTCTTTACACTCAAGTTTACTTGTATTCTAAATTAAGCACAATAGTTCTCACATACCTCTTATTGGCTGATATTCTTCTATTTATATCTTTTCTCTCTTGGGCCACAGGATTAGGCCCACTTTCTGTTCGTCATTCGGCTTCCTTTGTAGCAAATTCCTTTTTACTCGGCCCTTTGCCCTATTCGGCTATTTGACTGATTAGGGTATGATTTGGATGTGGGATGAAGCCGAATATTATACATACATCCTAGTTCCCCAAGTTCATATACTTAGCCTATTTACGACCCCCATTATTCGGCCCCCACAATTGTCCCCCCAAACATTCCACTAATGACAGTTGGTTGGAGTGTTTGGTTTCGAACTCGAAAAGTCATAGCCGAAATTCGGCGGCTGACCCCATTTCCAAGGCAGATGTCTGAACACATGCTTCTCGGTCATCATTTCAACTTCCCGTCCCTTCGTACTCTTCTACTTATTATGATTTAAAATTTTGATGTCTTTTCAAATACACACGCTTTTAGATATTTGCTGTTGGACTGTTTTCCGTGTTGTCTTTGCAACTTCTTTTCCTTCACTATCCTCTTCGTCTCTCGTAAGTTCTCTTTGCCTGGTTTGTTTTTGGTTTCGAGCATTCGTGTAAACTGTTGGAAATGGCAAAACACCTGAAAGACCTCCTCTCTTCGGATCGAATTTCTGGCTTCCGACGCCATTTTTCCATTCCTAATGACGTCCATCGGTCATTCGTGGTAGACGGCACCCTCGATATGGAGAGGGCTGATGAATCCACAATCGTCTTCCCTCTCCTATCAATCGCAGAGGGTGGAGTCCGATTCCCGCTTCATCCACTCCTTAGGGCTGTGCTCTGCCATTGGGGTTTAATCCTTTCCCAACCCAATGTTAATTTTTTTAGAACCGTAATGGGGATTATCGCACTAAACCGTCGCCTTAGGATTAATCTCGGCATTCTTGCTATTCGGCATTGTTATGCCTTGGCCAAGTCTTCTAGTCGGCATGGGAGTTACTTCCTTAGAGCCAAGGACACCCACCATCAACTAGTGACTATGCTTTCTAGCTCTGGGAAACGAGTCGATGATGTTATGGTCGTTGTTCAAGGTAATTGGGAATTCGGCGAAGGCAAGGATCGCCTCAATTCTATTCCTAGACGGAGGGGTGAACCAGGTGGCCGTGTAGCTTCTTTTATTTATTTTTTGTTATATTCATAAAGCTTCATTTTTTAGACCTTATGGCTTTGCTTGTGCAGGGAACGATTTGAAGAAAGTCTTGACTTCAACCAACGACGCTGTTCTTTCTGAAATCAAGGTTGCGCTCAGCTATTTCGGCCGGCCGAGTCTTAAAAAACAGGAGAGGGTGGCCCACATTCTTCTTCGCTACGAGCCGACCTAAACGACCTTCTCAGCGGCAGAGAACATCCCAGTTCCGAAGGGTGAGGAGTTTCTTACCGCCCTTATCCTGACCGATTTCAAGAATTTTGGGCAAGTCAGTCTTGAGGGGTCCGATTCGGAATGACCAGAAGTAGTTGAGGTTGCCGAGTCCGATCAGTCCGAAACTGAAGACGAGGCTTTGCAGTTAGCCTTTGAGGAAGCCGGCCTCAACTCAGTCGACCCTCCGTCCACTTTGGACCGAGAGGACCTTCAACCCGACGACATTTTTCACGGTCTGGAGGACCTTCCCAGCGCTTATCCCGAAAATATGGCTGGGTTAAGCCTCACACAACTTGCCAAAAAGGCGAACGCGAAAAGGATGACAGCACGACGAAGGGCATAGGCTATTCGAACCGGAGTGCCTCTTGCTACTGAAACTCAACCTTCCCTGCCTGTTAGCGAATCTCAGCCCTCCTTGCCTGTTATTGAGGAGGGGATGACAGAAAATCGAAGTGCCGAGGCCGAGTTGGTTGTGCAGGCCGATCGAGAGGCTGAACTAAGGGTCGGGAAGCGCTCTGCCGAGGTTGAGGCCGGCTTAGAAAATAACCGCACCGACAAACGACCTCGTTTAGAGGAATCAGATGTGATCGTGCCTTTTGTTATTCAACCGAAGATAAAAAACACGCCGATCCCTTCTGATGCTTCGGTAATTAAAGATCCAGCGGTCGCGCTTAGCATGGCTACATCCGTCACTGCTGGCTGACAAGGCGACTTTCCAGGCGGAGCCGGATCTGGTTTCAATAGCATTGGCCGCGCAATCCGCATTTTTGGTATAAATCTTGACTTTGTTTTTTCACTTTATGCAAATACTATTTTGGTCTTAACTTCCTGTTTTGTAGATCGTCGGAAAGATAACGGAGATGGGCCGTCACCATCATGACGCCATCGAACAGCTCGACCGTCTTCAAACTGAAGTTGAGGGCCAAAGGAGTAGGGCCGAGTTTGAGGCTTTAAGGGCGAAGATGGAAGGCGCGCGGGCCGAAGCTGAGATAGAGAGGGCATGAAATGCGGAGGAACTGAGATTAGCCGCCGAGAGGAGGGCGAACGCGAGCGAGGGGCACTGAAATTGGCCCAGGAAGCGGTCTCTAAACTGGAGGCTGAGTTAAAGGAAGTAAAGAAAGCGAAGGAAGCAGCCGACTCGGAGGCTTCTAAGGCATTAGAGGCCGGGAAAAGTGCTGTTCTTGCCGAATATGTAGACAAAGTCTCCAAATTTGAAAATCGGGGATTCAAACACGGCTGGCTCAAAGCCCTTGCTGTTGCTGATGTGACATTGGCTATGCCAATTCCATACGAGCAAGTGGATATTGAGCTGCTGCAGTTTGACTCCGAGGATTAATTTGGGCGACACCTTTTTTGCTTGCTGTTTTGTTTTTTGCTTGCTGTTTTAGGAGTTTTCGAATGTATTTTTACATCTTTTTGTTTGGTAATTTTCATGTGTAAAATGGCTACAATTTGTGCCCAATTTTCTAATGAAAATTTCCTTTTTGCCTTATTGTTATCTGTGCTAGCTTTTGTTATTGATAAATGATATTACTGTTGATTGCAAGATGGCTACACTTTGTTTTTAATACCAAGTATCGATCGGCATTAGGCATAAACATTTGGCCGATCAGATTAATAAATCTGCCTTTGCCCCAGCCAGTGCACGAGCGTCATTAGTCGAATAGGCCTAGTTCGTGGAATGGCTGTAGCATAAATCTATTGGCATCGGGCTTAAATATTTGGCTGATCAGATTAATAAATCTGTCCTGGCCCCAGTCAGTGCACGAGCTTCGTTAGCCGAATAGGCCTAGTTCGTGGAATGGTTGCGGCATAAATCTATCGGCATGGGGCTTAAATATTTGGCTGATCAGATTAATAAATCTGCCCTTGTCCCAGCCAGTGCACGAGCTTCGTTAGCCGAATAGGCCTATTTCGTGGAATGGCTGCGGCATACATCTATCGGCATTGGGCTTCTGGCGTTTGGCATTAATGACGTCGCCTCGGGGGCGCTGCATACATATGAATAAATGGGCGTGTAATTCATGAATGAGGGTCCTATTTATGTGCTCAGTCAGCAACTCAGTCCAGCTCTTTGAGGAAGATTAAAGAAGTGCGAATGTCAAATAAGCTTTTCTTCAACAGTAGAGGTGAAGCGAAGACGCTAGTTGAGCTGGGAGGTGCCATGAGTCGACGCGGTGAACCTTCACGCACGGGCAGTAGGACTTTGAGGGATCGGGAGAGACACCAATCTCCTTGTCATCGAGGTAGGTCGCCTAGGAGGGATAAACAGCCACAGTGTAAGTCTCCTCAACCCCGTCCTGGAAGGGAATCCGACGCGACTCCTCGCCCATTGAGTTTCGCGGTCTTCGTGGGTAATAGACCAATGACAGAGGCGGATTCGATCATTCGAGATCCAAATGTGGCAGTCGAGTTTGCTTGACAGATTTTTCCACCCGAAGTTCAACAGTCGATGGTAGGGCAGCCGGACTTCGAAGTGTTTCGTGAAGGCGTTCACGGGGCGATGAGGGGACTGCACACGACTTATGAGATCGGCATGCGTCTCTGTGCCGCTCGCCGCGACATAGAACAGAGAGATGAACGCATTCAGAAATTAGAAGCTCGCGCCAAGGAGGCCGAGCGTGAACTAAGGAAAATCAAGTCTGCAGGGCCCCAATCAACCAGCCACCCTAACCCGGTTGTCGAAGAGAGGGTTACTCAAAGGCTGATTAGTGATGCGATTACCGATCGTAATACGGCTAGCATGTTCGCGATTGAGATTGCGATAGCCGCGGCCTATGAAAAAGGCTTCCATGACGGCCAACTGGTCGAAATTCAGAAGACCAAAGAGAAACTCACCGAAGAAGTTTGCCGATGTGAAAATCGTGGCTTTAAGCACGATTGGATCAAGGCATCTCAAGCCGCGGAAGCTCTCCAAGCATCGGGCATTGATTCGGCATTGCCACTCTACCAACGTAATCATTTTCCATTTTCCGCCTTTGAAGTCGAGAGAGTGAGGATGAGGGCGACGCCGTATAAAAATACTGTGTAATTATGTAATTATTGCCTGATTGAATAAAACGTCGTTTTTAAAATGTTTCATTGTAATTTGCATTCGGCACACACGTGTTTGCATGTGTTTCATTGTATAAACATCGACCGGCCTGAGTCAATTAGGCATTTAGTTCTGAACGGTTATATGCTGGCTTGTCGTGAGCATTTTTCATTAAATATATATTCGGCATACGTGTCATGCGTCGATGAGGCTTCGAATTCGGAGGCTTTTATCGGCCCAAAGGCGTCATGCGTCGATGAGGCTCCGAATTCGGAGGCTTAATCAGCCCAAAAGTGTCATGTACCAGGGGCTCCGAATCCGGAGACTGTTAGCCCATCTATAATTGCCGTTTAGATAATTAGGCCTTTTTAACTCCAAAAAGCCGAAAATTAGCACATGGAGTGGCTGTGGCCAATATTGATCGGCGTTCGTCTTTTGGAGTTCAATGTTAATGAAATCGCCTCGGAATCTTCGCACCAGTAACTTCACTTACTGTGTTCAGACTCGATTTAGAACGATTTTGTTGCGTGGGGAGCAGAGGAGAAGCTCGAACTTTGGCTGAGCTTGATACTACAATGAATCGCAGCAGAGAACCCACCCGTGCGAGAGGTAGGGCGTTCAAAGAATGGGAAAAACGTCATCCTCCAAGTCGTCGAAGCAGATCACCCCGAAGGGAGAAACAACAACGGGGAAGTTCTCTGTAACCGCGACCGAGAAATGAGGCCGACATAGCGCTGCGACCGTTGAGTTTTACTGTTTTGTGGAGAATTCCTTTCTTGTCCTAGATCTTGGCCTTGACGTTGTCTATGGTGTCAAAGCTTTCCACCTCGAGGGTGATTGTCTCGCCGGTGTGAACATCGTGGATTTAAGTGCGGTCAGATAGAAGCATTTCAAGCTGCGGATGTTCTCCGAGCAGCGAGCGTTGATTCGGCGCTGCCGCTGTACCAACGTGACCACTTCCCTTTTTTCGCCTTCGAAGTTGAGAAGGGTGAGGACGGAGGCGACGCCGTATGAAAATAGATATTGTAATGGTCGAACGCGGATTGCGTTTTTGTAATTACTGTTTAATCGAATAAAATGTTTTATTTTAAAAGTTTGTATCTCATTTTGGATTTTTATATGTTTAATTAAACATCTTATTTTGAATGTTGGCACATTTTGCTTTGTTCATGCGGTTGTGCCAGCTTAACTTACATATTCCTGCTTTGATGTATAAATGTTTTTTCATTCTGGAGGGCGCTCTGAATTCGGAATGTTACTCGGCCCTTGAGCGTCGCCCGGTGGGACACTATTTGGTCAGCCGAATTTGGAGGCTTTATTGGCCAAAGACGTCATGTGCCGATGGGGCTCTGAATCTAGAGGCTTTTTGGCCAATCGTGATATCCACGAAGGGCACTTCGAATTCGGAGGCTTTTTCGGCCCAAAGACTTCATGCGCCGAGGGGGCTCCGAATACGGAGGCTTTTTGGCCAATCGTGATATCTACGAAGGGCGCTCCGAATCCGGAGGCTTTTTTGGCCTAAAGACGTCATGCGCCGATGGGGCTTCGAATCCAGAGGCTTTTTGGCCAATCGTGATATCCACGAAGGCGCTCTGAGTCCGGAGGCTTTTTCGGCCCAAAGACGTCATGCGCCGAGGGGGCTCCGAATCCGGAGGCTTTTTCGGCCCAAAGATGTCATGCGCCGATGGGGCTCCGAATCCGGAGACTTTTTGGCCAATTGTGATATCCACGAAGGGCGCTCCGAATCCGAAGGCTTTTTCGGCCCAAAGACGTCATGCGTCGATAGGGCTCTGAATCCGGAGGCTTTTTGGCTAATCGTGATATCCATGAAGGGCGCTCCGAATCCGGAGGCTTTTTCGACCCATAGACGTCATGCGCCGATGGGGCTCCGAATCCGGAGGCTTTTTCGGCCCAAAGACATCATGCGCCGATGAGGCTCCGAATCCGAAGGCTTTTTGGCCAATCGTGATATCCACGAAGGGCGCTCTAAATTCGGAGGCTTTTTCGGCCCAAAGACGTCATGCGCCGATGGGACTCCGAATTCGGAGGCTTTTTGGCCAATTGTGATATCCACGAAGGGCGTTTTGAATCATAAGATTTTTTGGCCAATCGTGATATCCACGAAGGGCGCTCCGAATCCGGAGGCTTTTTCGGCCCAAAGACATCGTGCGCTGATGGGGCTCCGAATCCGGAGGCTTTTTGACTAATCGTGATATCCACGAAGGGCGCTCAAAATTCGGAGGCTTTTTTCGGTCCAAAGACGTCGTGCGCCGATAGGGTTCTGAATCATGAGGCTTTTTGGCCAATCGTGATATCTACGAAGGGCGCTCCGAATCCGGAGGCTTTTTGGCCAATCGTGATATCCAAGAAGGGCGCTCCGAATCCGGGGGCTTTTTCAGCCCAAAGACGTCATGCGCCGATGGGGCTCCGAATTTAGAGGCTTTTTGTCCAATCGTGATATCCATGAAGGGCACTCTGAATCCGGAGGCTTTTTCGGTCCAATGACGTCGTGCGCCGATGGGGCTCCGAATCCAGAGGCTTTTTGGCCAATCGTGATATCCACGAAAGGCGCTCCGAATCCGGATGCTTTTTTGGCCCAAAGACGTCCTGCGCCAAGGGGGCTTCGAATCCGGAGGCTTTTTTCGTCAGAGCACTTTTTAACTAGATTTCGCAGTGGGTGGGATTACAACTTTTCAACAAGAATCCTTGCATTACAAAAGTGAAATGTGTACATGGCGAATCATTTAGAACTAGGATCATTCCCCATAAGTCGGGTTTAATGACAGAATTTTCGCAAGTGCGTCGAGTTCCAGGGTTGTGGCAGACTCCTTCTTAACATATTTCTGAGCCGATGTGGAATCTATCCTATAATGACCGTCTCAGTTAGGACCCAATTTTTCATCAACCATTTTCTTGTCATCCGGAAGGACCTTCAGGATCAACTCTCCCGGTGCGTAGTGGCGCAGTTGAATGCGTTGATTATATGACTTGCCAAGCTGCTGCTGGTATCACTTAGGGCTTCCGTGGCTTTTCGCTAGGGAGCCGTTCGACATTGTCGAGGCTATTTCGATTCGGCACTTTAGTGGAGTTAACCTGCGACTCCGTTGGTGTCTTTCCAGAAAGGAGATAACATGCTTGTGCGGATTGCTGGGAACCACTGATTTGCTCAATGCCGTGTTCGGTCGAGAAGCGTAGCAGCTGATGATAGGTGCTTGACACAGCCTGAATAGTATGCAACCAAGTTCGTCCCATGATGAGATTATACGGCGAAGGGAGCTTGACGACCAAGAATTCCACATCCACTGTTTGGGAGCCCGCTCGAACGAGTAGTGTGATTTTTCCCAATGGGTACTCTAGATTTGTGATGAAGCCGAATAATGGATAAGGAGCCGGAGACAGGTCTGATTCGTTAAAGCTGAGTTTGATGAAGGTCTCGTAATACATAACCTTCGAAGTGCTCCCCTGGTCTATGAGGACGCGTTCAATGGTAAATCGGTTTACGTGTAGTTCAATGACCAATGGATCAATGTGGGGGAGTGTAATGCCGATAAGATCAGAATTGTCGAAGATAATACTCGGAGCTTCGTGGGGCCGTTTCGTTGGTGTGCGTTGCTTCTGGGGGGCTGATTGAATTGCGTGTACGGTAAGAGGCGTTGGAAGGCTGTATATCATATGAATGACGCTGAGCGGAGGTGAATCCTGTCGAAGGGCAACTGTTTTGATTGCGCTCTTTCGGACATGTTACTGGAGCCGACCATCTTGCACCAATTCCTCAAGGTGGTCTTTCAAAGCATAGTAACTGTTCGTACCATGATCGTGATCTTTGTGATATTCACACCGCCTGTCCCACCTTCTCGTGTCAGGAGGTCCCACCATTTTGGACGGCCTTTTGAAGAACGGAAGATGTTGGATTTTGGACATAACCGAGCTGATTGGCTCTGACAGCTACGTATATTTCTTGTCGGCGCGCTTTGTGTGCCTACTATCAACTTGCAGTTGCTCATTTGCTCGGTGTGAGCATTGATCGCTTGATCGACGAGAATCCCGTCTCGTCTCGTTTAGCCTGCTGTCATGGTTCAGGGCTCTGAGGTGGTATGGAACTTATTGGCTGAGCAATTTCAGGAGGGGCCGTTTTGTTGGCCATGTGTCCGGCTTTAACCCGTAAGGCATCATCTTCCACTTTGCAATATTCCCCTACTTTCTTCATCAACCCCCAGACTGTTTTGGGGGTTTTCTAGTCAAGGAACTGCGGAGGGCACTATCTGGATGTAATCCCATTTTGAAGGCAGTGATGGCCATGAAGTCGTTGCAAGCGTCATCAACAAGATTAAAGCATTCCCAATATCGCACCGAATATGCTCTTAGTGTTTCTCCTTGCAGGATTTGCATTGCCCAGAGAGAGTCGACTTGTTTCGGCTGGACCTCGTTGGGGATGAATCTGGCCCTGAAGGATTTCTGTAATTGGTGGAAGGTTTTGATTGAAGCCGGCTCTAGTTTATAATACCACCTGACAGCTAATGGTCCCAAACTGCTGGGAAATATTCGGCACATGAGGGCCTCGTCGTCTGCATGCAATGTTATGGCTTGCTTGTAGTGGCGGATGTGGTCGATGGGGTCTGATTTGCCGTCGTAGAAGGTGAATGACGGCGCTTTGAATTTCTTGGGTAGCACTGTCTTTGCAATCCGTCATACGAAGGGATCGTGTTGATCTTCGTTCAAACTGCTCCTTCTTCGCTTGTGCCTTATACGGGGACTTTCTTCAGAAGAACTGGTAGTTTCAGGTCGCCCCTTCTTCCTGGGCTCCGGGGATAATGAGTCGGAGTCGCTATCAGTGTCGTCTTGTCGGGCTCGAGGTTGTCGACCACCTGCCTTCGGAGATCGTTCCGGATTTAGGCGTACAGCTTGTTTGGACTTTCCCACTTCCAAGGCCAAATCTTCACGAAGACGTTCGTTTTCAGCGATCATGTTCTCCAACCTCTGTTCATTTTGCTTTGCTTGTTCCATGATCGCCTGCATTGTCTCATGCTCCGAAGTTGAGGGTGAGGCGAAGTTCAAGGCACGTCTTGCGGCGATAGTCTCCGGTCCAAGCATGTTTGTTGGAGTGAGGTCGTCTCTTTGCGTGGTTTCATCAGTGACTATTGGAGGATCTTCTGTTGCGCCTGCCATGGATATATTTGAGTATTCCCACAAACGACGCCAATTGTAGAGAAGTGCTTTCGGAAATACTCTTTTGATCTTGGGAGACGTTAGCGATCCTCTTCTAGTCACCTGAAAAGGAATAAACACGCCGGTCGGGGGTGCCGGAATTAGTACTCCGACGGACAAGTCAGTCTTTACACTCAAGTTTACTTGTATTCTAAATTAAGCACAATAGTTCTCACATACCTCTTACTGGCTGATATTCTTCTATTTATATCCTTTCTCTCTTGGGCCTCGGGATTAGGCATACTTTCTGTTTGTCATTCGGCTTCCTTTGTAGCAAATTGCTTTTTACTCGGCCCTTGCCCTATTCGGCTATTTGACTGAATAGGGTATGATTTGGATGTGGGATGAAGCCGAATACTATACATACATCCCAGTTTTCCAAGTTCATATACTCGGCCTATTTACGACCCCCATTATTCGGCCCCCACAATTACATTGATAGTAATACAATTAAATCATAAAATAATGTACAATTATATATGATAAGTATGATTTTAAGAATAGATTGTTCATTTTTAAAGTTATGATTTTGTGATATAATCTTTCGACTATCGATACTGAAATTACTTGATTTTTTGCATGAATAATAATCTTGGCAAAACTTACAAAATAAATAATTCAAATTTGGCTCACAACAATTACACCATCTAATTCAATTAAATAGGTTCGAGAGAAGTCCCATCCTAAGAATAAATATTGAATGCAATGATGACATCATTTTATGGAGAAATATTAAAAATTTCTAAAACTCTAAATTCATCTATGATATTGTGGTAGGGATTGCGTTTCAAGTGTTTGATTTTTAAACTAATCAATAATTGATATAGAATAACTTTCATCATTGTAAATAAATTTAAAAATTATATTTTAAGAGTTCAATTTTTTTGCTATTTTATTTGGTACACTAATCTAATAATTTAATTCCTATTATCACAGTATATATTTTTTTCATTAATTAAATACCACTACAAAATTTCAACTTATGTCGATATCTACACATCTAGTCATAGGGCTAGAGAGGTGTGGTGAGATAAAGCGACCTGTAATTAATATTGTGGGACATTTAAACAATGGAGAACTCATCAACACCAGTTGTCAAAAAACTCAAACAAAATAAATTTAATGAGGTTAGCTTAGTAGTCAAATTGTTATGGATTCGATCTCTTTTCTCAAATGTACTACAAAAAAATTGTTAATGACATTTTGAAAATTATAAATCTAAATTAAAAATTATCAGATTTAACGTAAGCTCTGCCGACGAATCTATATCTTATTTAGAGTAATGTTATGAATAATTTTTTTTTTGTCATTAACATAAATATAAAAAAATCAATTAATGTTTGATATATATTTTTTATTTCAAGCCTATTTTGAAAAGTTGATTAAAAGTTAATTTTTTAACTTTTTGATTTTTTTAAATCATTTCGCCTTTCTGATTTTTTACACGTTAAAAAAAAAGAAAAGAAAAAAAAGTCATCTTTTAACTTAATTCCCAAATAAGAATTGCTAGTCAAAAGCCATATATTCTACAAAGATGATAACAGCATCATTTTAGTAATACATTGGATGAACAGCACATTCTTGTAACCAGTGGAATTTGTTAGAATTTTGGAAGTATTCAAACTCAAAATTAATTGAAAAGGGGTGAAGAGGTCTGAACTAAGTTTGAATAGGCTAAAGTATCAAATCAATACCAAAAAAATGGGTTATTTTCACTAAGATCTCATAAATTATTAGCGAATATTACTTTGTCTATTTTATCTATGAAATCGTACATTGTGACCTCTTTAACTATAAAAAAATTATCACTTTTACTCTTGCAGATTCTCTTTAAACAACGTTCAAAATGGATGTATTTGTATGAATATGTATGAATTCATAAATGAGATAGTAAAATGATATTCACTGATAGTTAAAAAGGTCTTAGTGTAATTAATCTATAAAATAAAATCTTAGATAATCAATGTAGAGTAAGTTAACACTAATTCTATATGTGGTCTGGTTTTGAGTGATGAAAATGATAGAGAGATAAACAGCCCAATAAATAAACCTGAGATGAAGATTTGATCAGGAGACCATTCAAAACCAATTAATAATAAAGTGAAGAGATATCTAAATTATTTGAATAAAATTTGAATGACTTAAAAAATTGATTTAGGACAAAGTCTAACAAAGTCACAGTTTTCATGGTACGTGAAGGGACCAAGTGTTCTTGTGCTTTTCTTGCATACCCCTCACATGCCAGGAGAGAGAAGCAGCCTCTGGAAAGAAAAATTGGATTCCTGTGAAGAGAATTTATAAAATATGTGTTGGAAAATGACTTCGGAGGTTATGAAAAAATTCTTATTTTTTTTTGGTTAATTTTGAGCATTAACTAAGATGGGACCTAAGCATTATTTTTAACGTTTTTCATTGGGTTCATGTTTAATGCTGCGTAGTGAATAAAACCGTGTATTTGATTGCTCAAAACTATTTTCAGATGAAAGAGAATTCAACGCGCGTTTAAGGATTCGTGACAATGGCTTTAGGTGGATTTTCTACACATTTGTGAAATGTGTTTGTCCCACATTGGAAAGGCTTGACATTTTGAATGGGTTTATATACTCTAACTTGGGATACTTGGGATGGGCCCCAACGGGAACCAAAGTTTGTGTAAGGGTGTGGTTATGGGTAAACATTTCCGGATGAATGAGAATTCAACGCGCGTTTTCGGGTTTGTGGCAATGGCTTTAGGTGGGTTTCCTACACATTTGTGAATTGTGCTTGTCCCACATTAGAAAGGCTTGAGATTTTGAATGAGTTTATATACTCTAACTTGGGATACTTGAGATGGGCCCCAAGGGGTACCCAAGTTTGTGGAATGGTAAGGTTATGAATAAAATGGGCTAGACCCATTGGACCCAGAACAAAAACCACACGCGCCGCCACCGCCGCCGTTTGTCCGGACGGATTGGGCTTGGGCATAGGTGCATGGTATGAGGTTGGGTTGGGCTTATTTAGCTCAATACTTATCTTTTTGGGCAAAAAATATTTGTAATTTATTTATTTATTTTTATTTTGATTTCAAAATTTTAAATAAATTGGTCTAGAATTTTTCTTTCACCCAAACAGATCCCTAATGGGTTCAAATCCACCCGAACAGATTCAAAGGGTTCAAACAGGTTCATACCTGTTCAATTCAAACTGAATCTATCCAAACAGATTCAAATTTGTCCAGGTACTTGTTCAATCAACCTATTCGGAATAACCACTATTTCTTCTATAAAAAGCCAACCTTTTAGCATTTCTTGCATAAGAATTTTCTATCAAAATTTCGTCCTTCTTCTCTGTGTTTCTCTACATCTATTCTGCATTTAATTTTAAAAAGAAAGAGAGAGAGTTACAACATAATTTGGTTCACCAGACTTGATTTTGTAGTGTTGTAAATTCAAGTGTTAGTTGTTGCATCCTGGGAAGTAGACGCCAGTAAATCTCGAAGTACAGGAGCGACGGAGAAATCTATTTTAAGGAGATTGCATTCAACACAAGCCTCGACGTTAATTTCTGTAAGCGTTTAATTCGGAATTTAATTTATATAATTATTTTCTGAATTATTTTATTTTGTTGTTTATTTAATTTATACATTTAATTTACACACAAACATCACAGTGGGTATAACAATCTTAAAGTAGATTTATGGTTTTTTATTTTTCTGTGTTAGACAGAAGAATATTTTGTTTCGGAAAATTAAATAATAGTCATATACTATTTAATTTCTTAAATAGTAGTAATTTATTATTTAATGATTTCTTTGATAATATAGTAGTAATATATTGTTTATCATTGAAATTTTGTTACAAAATATTATTCTGTTTATTTTGTGTGTAAATTCTTTTCTGTATAAATTTGTGATTGGTGTATTATTATTATTTCGTCAGAATTATGGCAACTGAAATAAACAATGCTGAGACTATTATTACTCAAACCGCCACACCTGTTGTGCTACTAATGACTTCGGCAATATCGGTAAATCATGGGAAGAAGCTAGAAAAATTCAATGGAAATGATTTTAAAAGATGACAACAAAAGATGATATTTTATCTTACCACATTAAATTTGGCTCGCTTCATTCATGAAAAAGCTCCGACACTAAACGAGGGTGAAACTAACCGAAAAATGGTTACCGCAGTCGATGCATGGAAACATGGTGATTTTCTGTGTCAAAATTATATCCTTAATGGGTTAGACAATACACTGTACAATGTGTTTAGTGTTAAAAGCACCGCTAAAGAACTATGGGAATCTCTAGATCATAAATATAAGACAGAGGATGTCGATACAAAGAAATTTGTTGTCGGCCGTTTTCTGGATTTTAAAATGATAGATTCCAAGACGGTTATTAGCCAAGTTCAAGATCTCCAATTAATTATCTATGAACATACATGCAGAAGGGATGGTTCTCAGTGAATCTTTCCAAGTAGCAGCAATCATTGAAAAATTGACACCATCCTGGAAAGAATTCAAAAATTATCTGAAGGATAAGCGCAAGGAGATGAAATTGGAGGAATTGATAGTGCGGCTCTGAATTGTAGAGGACAACCGTGGTTTTGACAAGAAGTCAGAAAATTATGTCATGTAGGCTAAAGCAAATGTTGTGGAACATAGACAAGGGTTAAAGTTCAACAACAAAAAGCGGAAGCATGATGACAATGGTACCAAACAAGGATCCACTAGTAAGATCAATAAAGGGATCAACAATGGGTTCTTCAAGAGTTTCAAAGGCAAGTGTTTTGTGTGTGGCAAAGATGGGCATCGCGCTAATGATTGTCACATTCGCAAGGACGGAGGGAGTTCGAGCAAAAACCAACACAAGCCAACATAGCCAAGAATTTTTATCTTTCCGATGAAGTGGCAGACATCAATCTTGTTGCAGTAGTCTCTGAAGCAAATTTGGTGGGCAATCCCAAGGAATGGTGGGTCGATACTAGAGCAACCTGCCATATCTGTGCAAATAAGAAGATATTCACAACCTACAAAATGGTGGAACGTAGGGAACAACTTTTTATGGGAAACTCCTCAATTTCAACTGTGGAAAGACAATGAAAGATTGTGTTGAAAATAACCTCGGGGAAAAAACTCACACTCAACAATGTACTCCATGTGCTAGAAATTCAGAAAAAATTGATTTCTGAGTCATTATTGATCAAGAATGGGTTTAAACTAGTCTTTGAATTTGACAAGGTTGTACTCTCCAAGAGTGGCATATATGTGGGGCAAGGTTATATGAGTGATGGGTTTTTTAAGCTCAATGTGAATATTGTTGTACCAAATTTGGCTATTAATAATAAGAACACATCTTCTATTTATATTGCGTAGTCTTCTTTTTTATGACATGGTAGATTATGACATGTTAATTTTAATTATTTGCGTAGACTTATTGCTTTAGAATGTTTACCAAACTTAGAGTTTGATCATAATCATAAATGTGAGATTTGTGTTGAGGCAAAACTTACTAAGACATCATTTAATAAAGTAGAAAGAAGTACTGAACCTTTAAGTTTAATTCACACAAATATCTGTGATTTAAAATTTGTTCAAACTAGAGGAGGTAAAAAGTACTTTATTACTTTGATTGATGATTGCACTCGATATTGCTATATATACTTATTGAGAAATAAATATGAAGCCTTAGAAGCTTTTAAGCAATATAAGCTCGAGGTTGAAAAACAACTTGGCAAAACTATTAAAATAGTGAGGAGTGATAGAGGTGATGACTATGATGCACCATTTGAGGAATTTTGTTCTGAACATGGTATTATTTACCAAACCACTGCACCCTATTCTCCTCAGTCAAATGGAGTTGCTGAGAGAAAGAATCGAACTCTTAAAGAGATGATAAATACCATATTGATTAGTTCAGGTTTACCTTAGAACTTGTGGGGGGAGACGATTTTGTCTGCTAACTTTATCCCTAACAGGGTAACCCATAAGAAACTTTATCAAACACCTTATGAATTATGGAAAGGTCGACGACCTACCTTAAATTACCTTAAAGTGTGGGGGTGTTTGGCCAATGTGGCAGTCCTTAGTCCTAAAACGATTAAGGGGTTGTTTGGGGTGTCCTAAATAAGTGCACTTTTTGTCTTTTTGGACTAAAAAGTTGAGGAAAAAAATATGGATGTTTGGGTTAACTTTTTGACTTTTTATGGAAAAATGTGTATTAAAAAATTGAATAAATTAGTGTGTAGGGAAAAATTAGGATTGGGAGTTGTGCAGCCGTAATTTTTGACGTTTGGTGAATAGTGATAACTTTTTAACTTTTTGAGTAACTTTTTGGCTTTTTGACTTTTTTTATTCTACCCAAACTTGGCCTAAGATAGGACCAAAAATCGTTGATTGTGTTTTCATTGGTTATGCAAATAATATATAAATTTTTAGTTCATAGATCTGAAAATCCTGATATACATGTAAATACTATTATTGAGTCAAGGAATGCATCGTTTTTTGAATACATTTTTCCATGCAAGGAAACTAAATAGAAAAGTTCAAATAAAAGAAATTTTGTTATTGCTATGGGTAGCAGTGAAGACCACAATGATAATAAAGTAGATGAACCTAGATGTAGCAAGAGGGTTAGGATCTCTACATCATTTGGTCCAGATATTCTGACATACTTATTAGAAAATGAGCCTCAAAACTTCAAGGAAGTAATGTCAAGTCCTGAAGCTCTGTTGTGGAGAGATGCTGTGAATAGTGAAATTGAATCAATACTGCAAAATCATACTTGGGAACTGGTGTGTCTTCTACCAGGGTGTAAACCTCTTGGATATAAGTGGATATTCAAGAGAAAAATGAAAGTAGATGGTTCAATAGATAAATACAAAGCTAGGCTTGTTGTTAAGGGATACAGGCAGAAGGAAAGCCTTGATTATTTTGACACCTATTCACCAGTAACAAGAATAACATCTATTTGCATGTTGATTACGATTGCAGCTTTGTATAATTTGGAAATACATCAAATGGATGTGTAGACACCCCATTTTTGACTGACCTTAAGACTCAGACGTCATCGATTGAGCGCTCGGTGATTGCGCATGTTGTGCTCGTTTCGAGTTTCCGAAGTTTTTGGCCGAATGCCTTGCCTCTAGGCCTTTGAACTCTTTGTGTTTCTGCTCGGTTTGTGGACCAAGCCTTGTTTCCCTTCCCTAGAGGGAGAAGGAGGTTTGTGGACCACCTTTTTGTGGTCGTAGACCACTTTTTGCGGTTGTAGACCACTTTTCCTGCTTGGAGACTAGTTTCCGATTTTCGGTGCCTTCGACCGCGCGCCTTATCTTGGGACCACTTAACGTTCTCCATTTGGCATGGTTTTTGAACCATACCTTTTTGCCTCTTCCTAGAGGGACACTGTGGTCTTGGAGACCACTTTTGTGGTCGTAGACCACTTTTGGTGCCCGTAGACTAGTTTTCGAGGCTTCCGGCCGCGCGTCTTGCCTCTCGGACTTTCGTCTTGCATCCTTTTTGGTTTGTTTTTGGTATAAACCTTGTTTTCCTTGTTTGGAAGGTGGTACAAGGGTGGGAGACCAGTTCTCCCCCTTGGAGACCACTTTTCTTCCTGCCAGCCAGATTTCTGGTCGGGCAACTAGTTTTCTTGGTCTTTAGGCCACCTTTTCTAGTCAGCCACCACACCACCACCTTGCTTTCATGCTGCAGACCATCTCCCCCCCCATGGCCGACCACTTTCTTCCCTGGCCGACCATTTCCACTGGTCGGCCGACCAGTAGAAGTAGCTGGCCAACCACTTCAAGTGGTCGGCAGCTTTCCATCACCTTTTTGGAGATATTTTTTAGCCAGCTGTAACAGCTGGAGGGCACAGAAGTGATCCTCCATACACGTGTATGGAGGGATGGCTTTCGGTCTAAGCTTGTCCAACAAGCTTACAATTTATTTTTCTATGAGAGGGAGGCCCTCCCTCCCTCCTCCAGGTTTAGAATTTTGTGCTTGAGAGATATAGATACACATTTGTCTCTATCTTGCTCTTTGCTTCACATTTGTGCTTCAAAAGTGTTTTTTTATCACACTTTAACACACAAACACACACTCAAACACCATACTCTTGTTGCTAAGGCTCTTTGAGGTTGGTTTTGGAGTCTTTGGACTAGTTTTGATCAAGGAAAGTTGCTGGAGTTGCAGCTTTAAAGGTGTTCATCAAGGGTGAGCTTTTAACCCATAAAACCCTTGTTTTGGTTTAAGCTTTTGAACCTATTTGCATGCTGTTTTTGGCTTAACTTTAAATTGAAAAAAGTTCTAATTTTGCATGCTTAACATGTTTGTTTGAGGTCTCTTTTGTGTTGGGGGTGGTCTACCCTCTCTTAGGCCTTGTTTAGGCCTTGTTTTGAACCTTCCTTTTAAGCTATTGGGACCACCTTGTTTTGGCCTTCTCACCACTGAAACTCAGAGGGATTTCAGTGGTGGAAATGGTGTTTTAAGGTCCCAAATAGGAGAGGGTCATCCCCTCCCCCTGTGTCTTGTATGCTTGCTTCACTTGCCTCATGTTTGAGCATGTTTATCTAGCATATGTTAGCTCCATCTCAGGCCATTTTTGGCCTTATTTCAGCATGGCATACCACTATTTTCACTTGGTTTTGTCATCTCATGCATGCTTTATACACTTATAGTGTAAATTTTGCAAACTAGTCTTGTATGCTTCATGAAGTAGCATGTCTTTCTAGCTTGTTTTGAGTCCATCTCAGCATGTTCTTGGTGTTGTTTTTCCATGATATACCTCTGTTAAGGTTTGGTTTGATAGCCCCATGCATGCTCCATGCACTTGTAGTGCAATTCTATGAACTAGCCTAATGTGTATCATGCTTTAGACCATCATTCTAGCATGATTTTGGCTTAACTCTAAGAAGCTTTTGTCCATGTTTTAGCATGCTCTAGCTCTGATTTGTGTTGTTTTGGTCATGCATGCCATGCTTTGTATAGCTATAATGCATTCTAGCTTGCTAGCTTTGTGTATCAAATCCACTAGTATGCATTACTTGGACTATTTTCATGATTTGACATCATTTGGAATGTTATTTCAGTCCATATAGTGTGGTCATATACTTGCATTTGTCACGCTTTCCATGCTTTGGAGAGTTTGTGTTTTATGCCTTAACACGAGCCATTGCGTATGCCTTCATGCCTAAGCTTGCGAGCTATCATTTCAGTGTGTTTTTGGGGTTATTTTGCCATAATATAACTCTGATTTTTGTTGGCGAAGCCATCTCATGCTTGGTCTTAGTAGGTGTAGTGTAATCCTCCCTTTTGGCCTTGCATATTTCATGCCTTATGCCCTTTATGCTAGCTTGTTTTGGCTTCCTTCCATACATGTTTTAGACTCATTTTGACATGTTCTAGGACTGTTTTGGGTTGTCTCGACCATATGCTTCATGTTTTGTATAGCTATAGTGCATGTGCCTATGCTAGTTTTGAGCTTTGAGCACCATAGCATGCTTTATTTGTGTTGTTTACATGATTTGGCATCCTTTAACATGACATTTCAGAGCATATAGAATTTCCATGCTCCCACTTCTTTCACCCTTTGAGTGCCTCTAAGGGTTGTGCGTTGTCGCCTTGTTTATGGCCTAGCTTGTATGCCATCTTGTCTAGGCCCTTGAGCTCCCATCTTAGCATGTTTTGGTCTTTATTATGAACTACTTGTGCTCTGTTTATGGCTGGTTCATGCTTTTGTGCCATGTATTGCATGTCCCTAGAGTAGTCCTCTTTGTTAGCTTTCATGCTTTAGGACCCTAGCATGCCATGCTTGTGTTGATTGAATGATTTGGCATTATTTCATATCTTATTTTAGTGCATCTAATGTTGTCACACTCCCATGTTTATCACTCCTTTAGCATTCTTGAGGGTTGTGCTCTTGGGCCTAGTTGATGGACCATTGCATTGAGCGTGCTTGTCTTGATCTTCATGCCTTAGTTTCATTATTATGGCCACTGATTTGGGCATGACTGAGATCTGTCTATTTTGGTTTAAGTCCATCGAGCATGATATGTGAATGTTGTTACATTGCATCATGTTGTTGCATGCTTATGTTGCCTTGCATTGTGTATGCATGCATTAGCATTGTTTGCATGTCATTAGCTTTGTTAAGTTGATCATGTCACATTGCATTGAGTATGCCACGTTGTTGTTTGCATTGTGTATGCCATGTAGTTGCATTGTGTTTTGCATGCCTTGCATTGCATGTTTGCATGCTTAAGTTGCATTGCATGTTTGCATGCTTGAGTTGCATTGCATTTGTTTGGATTAGGTGTTAGTCCAAACACGAGGAATGAGGGACGTTTCATACTTGAAGTGATGAAACGTGCCTCAATTCTCGGTCGTCGAAACTCTTGATCACACATGATAGAGTTTAAGGCATTTGTGTGTTTATTTGTGCATTCATTTCATATTAAATTGTGCAATTTGGCTTCTCGGCCATCATGTATTGAGATGCGTGATTGGTGGCCTGGGGGTCAAGAACCACACTCCCTTGAGCTTATGAAATGATAGGGAGGGTGGTTGTGCACACATATGTTGCAAATACATTGCCATGCCCCTTCTTGTTCTCTGTCGCAGCAAAGTGGAGGAGTGCAGCAAAAACTGGTCGGCCGACCAGAAAAACTAGCTGGCCGACCACTTTTTTTGGTCTGCAGCAAAGAAAAGTGGTCGGCAAGTGGTTAGCAACATCAATAACTGGTCGGCCATGTTCTTATAGGTTCCCATGGTGGAGTTGAAGCTTTGTGGAGCTTGGTGCAAGGTTCTGAGAATAGTTGCAAACAGAGGCAAATTGGGACATCGCGATGGATTTCTGAACGAGGCGACCGAGCATGCATACACTTCTCGCCTCGAGGCTCATTTTTACTGCTTTCCTTAGCTAGTTTATGCTTTGGTTCTGTATTTAAGTAGTTAATGCGTTTAGCTGCTTATTTGTGTTGTAATAACTAGTTAGTTAACTTGATTAGTTAATTAGCTTTGTTTTGTACTTAATTAGTTAACTAGGATTAGTTAATTAGTTTTGTGATGTAATAATTAGTTTAATTAGCTTAGATTAGCTAGTTAGCTTCTTATTCGGACCCTCCGTCGAGAGGGCCAACAGTTGTAATAAGCATGCGTGTATGCGATGCATGTCTTCCAACCCCCATTTCTTTCTCCCTTTTACTTACCACCTTTCGATGGTTAGTTTTAGGGCATATTTCAATTAGCATACTTATACTTCGCATGCGTGCATCATTCATTTTGTGTTGCATGCACCGGGCTCGGTGCATCATACAAATTGCATTGTATTTTAATCCCAATTTGAATACACGTACCAAGTTGCATTTCACATGACATCTTAGAATAGCCGAGCCTATCATAGTTGCATTTTGTATGTGTTGCATTAGTCATCTTAACATGAACTAGGATCATGCATGATTTCTAACTAGCTCTCTGTTTTGGCTCGGAGTACACTGTGAGTGTTTACGCTTTAGCATACTGCATGTGTGTTAATGTTGCCATGAAAGCATGCTTGCCATGAGGCTAACTGCTTATTTGATATAACTGCTTGAATGCCTGTGGGTGAAGGTTGGATTGCTTGAATTGGAATAATTCATCAAATCCCTGATTTAGCCTACTTGCGAGTAGCAAACTTCAAATCATTTTCACAAACGAACATGTAATGTTTTGTTCCAAATTAGGCGATCTAGTCTATACTTGTATGGTGTGCGCATCACATAGTAATTCTAGGTTAATAACAAGAATAAGAGCACATATGTTTTCAAAAAATAAAATATCATGCTTAGTAAAGGCCGATCTTTGATCGGGTGAGCGGGGGTGCTCATTGCATGACCTTCTCCTTTCGTACCCAAGTTCCCGAGCTGAGGCAACTTTGGTGATGACGGACACGTGGCCTTAGGCACTAGTCAGGGTTTCCTAAATTTCTCAAAATAAAACATTTAGGTGGCGACTCTGTATCTGGCAAAGCAGTCCATGTTTGACACTTCTTTATAAACATCAGTTTTCCAAAACGATTTGCCGGATTTGGACTCTTTGGTGATTTATCGGTCTCACATTGCACTTTGCGAGATTAGATTCAGAACCGTGACACGAGTCCGAATTGTAGTAGCTAAAGAACAAAACGATTCGCGCCCTCGCGGCGTGGAAAGCGGAGTTCTTGGGGCGGTCTACAGTTTCTGGCGACTCTATTGGGGATTTAGAGAACTTGACTCGAACTCATGATATCTTGTTTTGTTTACAGTTATATGTCTCTTTGCATTGCATTTGCATTGGTGCGCCTAGGACACCATGTTCGCTGTCTGCTATTCCTGAACGGTTTGCCGGAGGCTGTGTGCCATAAGGCAGATCGGTTACGGGCTCTGCCACGATGGGAACACAAACTCCGGTTATTACTGAGGCACCCTTTCGACCATTCGACCTAGTGCATATCGGAATTCATAGTGACCATTCCAAACTAGGACAGGTTGCTTACCCGATTATAAGTTGTTTAAAACCGCTGCGTGCATAGTGAAACCCTAGCTCCTGACAAAATAGGACAGAGAAACCCTACCCCTAACACAGGGGTGTTTTGGCTCTCATTTGCTTGCTATGTGCTTTTAGAGTGCGTCTCTACAGGAAAGCATGTATCAGTTTGCAAGTCTGGGTATCAGGCCTGAGGGCATCAGTATTCGGGAATCAGTTTTACCTGAGGGTACCAAATCTGGGGCAGCGATTTGGGCACAGTAAACAGTGTTTGAGAGCAGTATATTCAGCTTACAAGTGCCAACTGTGTCTTGCCATGTCAACTATGTGTTGTCTTTATTAAAGCCGTTATGATGTCCATTTTTCTGGTTGTATGTTTACTTATTATGCTTTATTTATCTTTTTGCAAGGTAGTTTAGCACAATTGCATCTGACCAGGCAGATATTCCCCGAGCACTCCGAGTTAGAGGTCGAAGACTTAATCGATCCGAGGATCTGATAGACGGACAAGCAGTGTTCCTTTCTTTACCCCCGGTTACTAGACGGAGGTCAGTAAGGCGCAGTGTATTAGTACAACGGTTGCCAGATCAGTGGTCCTTGAGTAGTCGGGCTGAGATTTCCTAGTCTACGGCAGAGACAGACATACCGGTTGTTCAGTTAGACCAACATCCTATGGCAGGTATGGAAGAGATAATGCGTCAGCTCCAGGAGAGTATGCAAGCCATGCAGTGGGATACTGCCCGCCAGGCAGAAGTGGTTGCACGTCAAGTAGAAGTAGTGGCCCAACAGGCAGAGTTAATTGCCAGGCTACAGCAGCAAGCCAGAGCATCTGCTTCGCACCCAGCTCCTCCCCCACCAAGAGTTCCAATACTCGGGGAGACCGCCAACGTCCAGGAAAATACGAACGTTCCAACGGGGCCAGCTCTGCCCCCAATCCTATCCCAACTGTCTAAAGTGCCCATCAATCTAGTAGATTCATCATTTGAATTTGAGGTGGATCCAACAACGCTAAAAGTGAGCAAGCTAGAAAAGCTATTCAAGAAGTCTCAAGGCGTGAAATCCATTCCGGACATAGAGGATGGATATACCGATTTTGCCGTGACTCTGTCGGACCGGTTTAAAATGCCGCACATAGACCATTTTGACGATTTTGGAGATCCTATGGTGCACCTGCGGTTGTTTTCGGATATCTTAAGGCCAATGGGCCTCACCAGATTGCAGAAGCTTTCCCTGTTTGGCTGGACCCTGTCGGGTATAGCGGCTATTTGGTACGCGAAGCTAGAGGACTCTGTTAAGAGAAGCTGGGAGGAGATGGCTGAGGCCTTCTGTAGACGTCCCCGAACGTCCCGGGAGGAATTCCGTTTTGTTCATTTGGGGCTTACTACAGTTTGGACTCAATGTCACGGTCCTGTATCTAATCTCGCGGAGTGCAATGCAAGACCGATGAATCATCAAAGAGTCCAAATCCAGCAAATCGTTTTAAAAAATTGATTTTTAGAAAGAAGTGCCAAACATGGATTGCTTTGCCAGATACAGAGTCGCCACCTAAATATTTTATTTTGGGAGAATTTAGGAAACCCTGACTCGTACCTAAGGCCACGTGTCCGTCATCACCAAAGTTGCCTCGGCTCGGGAACTTGGGTACGATTGGGGAAGGTCACTTCGTGAGCACCCCCGCTCGCCCGATCAAAGATCGGCCTCTACTAACCATGATATTGAGTTTTGAAAACATTATGTGCTCTTATTTCGGTTATTAGCCTAGAATTACTATGTGATGCGCGCAGCATGCATGCATAGACTGGATCGTTTAAGTTGGAACAAAACATCTCATGTTTGTTTTTGAAAGCGGTTTGCTCCTCGTAAGTAGGCTAAAATGTGGATTTTGCTATCCTCAAGTGGGCTTAGAAGACATGGTGATTTGCCACTCTCAAGTGGGCTTAAAACTCGCAATCGATGAATTGTTCCAACTTAAATAATCTAACCTTCACCCACAGGCATTCAGGCAGTTATATCACATAAGCAAATAGCCTCATGGTAAGCATGCTATCATGGCAGTCACTCACACGTATGCAAGGATGTTAAAGCATAAACACTCACCGAGTACTCCAAGCCAAAACAGAAACTAGTTAGTAATCAATGCATGATCCTAGTTCATGTTAAGATGGCTAATGCAACACATGCAAAATGAAAGTAAGATAGGCTCGGCTATTCTAAGATGGCATATGAGATGCTACAGGTAACATGTATTCAACTTGAAATTGAAATACAATGCAGTTAGCATGATGCACCGAGCCTGGTGCATGCATAACAGATGAATGGATGCAAACATGCGAGCATAAGTATGCTAATTGAAACATGCCCTAAAACTAACCATCATAAGCTGGTAAATAAAAGGGAGAAAGACGTGGGGTTGGAAGACATGCATCACACACACGCACACTTATTACAACATTGCCCTCTTGCAGAGGGTCCGAATAAATAATACACAACCGAATGAATAACGAACTACAACTAATTATTACACGACATTAACTATTTAACAAACTAGCTAAGTAAGCATGTAAACTAAGTGAATGTGACTGCCTCGGCTCTGTTTTGGATGACAATGGAAGCATGCATGCTTGAATCACTTTTGTTGGGAAATCCATCGCAATGCCCTCGACTCACCTTTGTTTGCAATTGATTTCAGAAACTTGCACAGAGCTCCAAGAGGCTGAAACTCCACTCTGGAAGGCTGTGGGAAGGCTACCGACCAGCCCTTGGCTATGGAGACCACCTGCCGACCACCCTTTGTGGTGGAGACCCAAAAGGGTGGTCGGCCTGCCAGAAAATCTGGTCGGCCGACCACTTTCTGCCCCTAGATTCTGGTTTTCTGCAACACAAAGCAAAAGGGAGGCATGGTAAGATATTTCCAACAAATGTGTGCTCGACCACTCTCCTTGTCATTGCATAAGCTCTAGGGGGTGTAGACCTCGATCCTCATGCCACCAATCACGCATCTCGATGCATGATGGCCGAGGAGTCGAATTGTACGACTCAATATGGAATGAATGCATATGAAAACACAACAAGGCCTAAACTCTATCATGGGTAATCCGGAGCGTCGGCGACCGAGAATCGAGGCATGTTTCGTCACTTTGAGTACGAAACGTCCCTCGTTTCCCGTGTTTGGACCAACCCTACTCCAAACATAATGCAACAAGATAGCATACACAATGCGACTAACATGCAACCCTAAATGCAATGCAACCTAATCATGCTGGCATGCAAGGGATGATATGCAAACATGCAACTAGCATACACAATGCTATGAACTAAGGATGGCATACTCAATGCATACGAACCATATGGCATACACAATGCACATACGAAGACTATCATGCACAGATGAAGACTATCAATGAGATGATCAAGGCATACACAATGCAATGGCGAAACATACAACAACATGAACTAAATGGCATACACAATGCAAGATGGACTTAAACCAATGTGAGTGGACCTCAGCCACACTCAAACTAGTGGCCAAACACAATTGAAATTAGACAAGAACGCTCATGCAAACATATCCAATGCAAGGGACCGAACCTAAGGCATCGAATGCCACTCTACCAAAGCATGGCAAGGGATGACACATGGCATACAATGACACAAATTCCAGCTCTGAAATAGCATACAAGATGGTTCCGAAACATGCAAACCCCTCACTCTACGCATGCTAGATGACCCGAATACCGAAACTAGTGGAATGTATTACACTCTAGGTATGCAAAACAATGCTCAAATGATGAAACCAATCCCAAACAGTCCCTATGCAGACCAAAATCAGTGGCAAAATGCGTTAGGATGGTGGCTCGGAATGCATTCAAATGAAGCTCATGCAATGGCCGGTAAATGAGACATTCAAGCATAACTCTCAAACGCATTTAAAGAGTGAAAATCATGGGAATATGGCATACATGTAAGCTCTGAAATATGATGTGCAATGGCCCCAAAACATGAAAATACCTCAGTATATGCATGTAATAGACCTCGAAACTCAAAGCCAAGCATGGATATTATGCTACAAGCATGCAAAACAAGCATCATTCGACCATGAGACCCAAAAACAGAGCTAAGGCAGTCCAAAATATGTACAAAATCAGTTTAAGGCATGCCCAAAAAGTGCTGGAATCAAGGGTCAACATAGCATGCAATGTAAGCTAGTAAAGAGGATTTGCACTACAAGTATGTGAGGCAATCAAGAGGTCACCAAACCAGAAAAATTTAGAAGTATGACATGCCAAATAAACCCCCAAAACCCACTAAAACATGGCCTATGCATGCAAGAATGATAGGCTCCTTTGATAGGCTATAAAGAGGGTTGTTCTACACATGCAAGAGGGACACTTAATATGGAAAAACAACCTTTAGAAAGAGGTTATGAAGGCCCTTAAACCCACTGAAAAGGGCCTGAAATGAGGCTAGGAAGCATGCAAGTAAAGGCTCCTTTGAAAGGCCATGAAGAGGGTTACTCTACACATGCAAGAGGGACACCTAATATGGAAAAACCACCTCTGAATAGAGGTTATGAAGGCCCTAAAACGCACTGAAAAGGGCCTGAAATGAGGCTAGGAAGCATGCAAGAAAAGGCTCATTTGAAAGGCCATGAAAAGGGTTACTCTACACATGCAAGAGAGACACCTAATATGGCAAAACCACCTTTGGAAAGAGGTCATGAAGGTCCTAAAACCCACCAAAAATGGCCTAAAACATGCTTAAGAAGTGTGTAAATATAGGCCCCTTTGTTAGGCCAACAATGCTAATAAACAAGATAAGGGGTGAGAGGGTCACCCCTCTCTGATTTTGGGGCTCAAAACAGTATGCTAGCCACTGAAAATCCACTAGATTTCAGTGTCTAGAAGTCCAAACAAAGCTAACTTCAAAGGCCTAGATGCTTGGCTTAAAACAAGGTGAAAACAAGCATGCAAGGGGGTAGATGACTCCTAACAGAAAAATGACCTTAAACAAACTTCAAGAGGAGCTCAAAATAAGCCTTTTTTTAGTTTATGACAAAGCCCAAATATGCTTGAAAATATTGCTAAGATATGAAGCAAAATAAGGACCAAAAAGGGAATAAGAGTGTTACCCTTGTAGCCAATAACTCCAGCAGCTTCTGGACCAAAACAGCAACCCCTTAACCTCTGAAAACAAGCTCCAAGGACCTTAGGTTGGTGTTGGAGGTGTGTGGTTGTGAGGTGGTGTGCAAAGAAGGGCAAGAACTTCACTTTTTGAAGCTAAAATGGAGAGACACAAAGGGAGATATGGTGTATGCCTCTCAACAATTTCTGAACCCTTGCAAAGGAATGAGAGGCCTTCCTTTACAGAGCCAAGGGTCCAAAGCTTCTCCTAGAAGCTTAGAACCAAGAGTGAAGATCCTCCATACATGTGTGTGGAGGATGCAACTTGTGCCTCTCAGCTGGCACAGCTGGAAAGCATTCAGGGAGACAAAAAAGGTGGGAGCTGGCCGACCAGTTCAAGTGGTCAGCCAACCACTTGCCCTGGTCGGCCGAGCAGGTCAAAAGGTCCAAGGTGGTCGGACATCCCCTATGATGAAGCCCCAGAAGTTAGCTTTCCAATGGCTCCAGCCTTGCATTAAAATTCTAACTGTGCAAAAAGTTATGCCTGTTGTGGTGAAGCCGCGCAGATTTGGTCCAACCGGATTGATGCCCTACTTCAACCAACCATATCTCCCCCGTCCGGACTTGGCTTTAGGAGATTCTTGAGTGTAAAATGAAGCCCCAGAAGTCTCATTTCCAACGGTAATGGCGTCATATCTTAAATCCAAGTGTACAAATAAATAGGCCCGATTCAGCGAGAGCTGCTCGACTCTCTCTTAACGGTTCATGCCCATTTTCTCCCCCAACTGGATTTCTCCCATTTTCTCCTATTTTCCTCAACTTCAAACCCCTAAGCAAGGTGTTTTGAAAGATTTTTCAAAGATTCCATCTCTCTTTCATTCATTTCCACTTTGCCCTGGCTCAGTTTATCGAAAAGCGCGACATTTAACAAAATGTGAGCCTCGAGACATTGTAGGAACTTTATTTCAAAAATATTTCGAAAGAGAGGGTTTTAAGATCTAAAATCTTTTGATCAAGAAATGGAGTGTGAGGTTAGGGTTTGACTCTCCTCTTGCCGAAGAAATTGAACCTTTGCTCTGCTCAACTTTCTCCACCAAGTAAACCATCAGTAGTGCCCAAGTCTTAAGGGCGGTCAAAAAGGGGGTGTCTATACCTTCATAGCTCAATACTCCTATAATACGCAGATCGAGGTCACAACTCGTGATCTTGAGACAACCAGGCAAGAGCCAAAGGAGAGCTTCTCCGATTTTGTAACCCGCTGGAGGACTAAAGCCTCGATGATGACCATCAGGCTCGTTGACAAAGATCAGATTCGGATGGTTGTGTGCAACCTCCATCCCAAGCTCATGCAAAATATGATCGTCCTCCCCCTACCCACCTTTGCAGATTTACATGAGATCGAGGTGCAAATCGAGGATGCTATGAAATAAGGTCTGATTGACCATGAAAGAGAGCAGCCCAAGAGGGCATTCAACCGCGGTACGAATGCAGGCACAAGCAGTGCTGCAGCTGCTAGAGCTTCAGATGTCGGCATGGTCACCACCACCACCACCCCAAAAACCCTTGCAGCTACACCCTTCACCAGTGCGTCCGGAAGTAGCTCGCAAACAACCAGATATGCACCCAAAGGCCAAAGAACCTTTACTCTACTATACATGTCTTTGTCCATGGCTTTGGGGGTTTTGATCAAGAAAGGGCACTTGAAGCCCCTAGAGCCGCGACCCTTACCAGAAAAACTTCCTCCCTCCCATAACCCGGCGAAGTACTGCGTCTTTCACTAATAGCATGGTCACGAAACTGACCAGTGTTTTCGATTGCGTCATAAGATTAAGGATCTCATTGATAACAGGGTGATCGTGCCTCCAGAGAAGCCGAATGTCACAACCAACCCTCTCCCACCACATAACCAAGCTCCACCTCCCATGTGCATCAACTTGATCTAAACTGGGGTTGTATCATACGGCCCTAGTATATATATCACACCTTCCCACCTACCCAAGCCGGAGGTGTTCATTCCGGACAGCACTGACTTGTGCATGTTGGGCATCCCCCAAACCCAACCGAAACCGGTGGTGGTGACTATCAAAGGTAGAATTGGAACGACTGCTGATAGTAATGAGGATTTAGAGCCTGAGGGATCTGCAAGCTTTGTGTACAACCCGAGTAGTTACATTACTTCAATAAGCCAGGATAGACCGAGAGTAGAGCTACCGGTTGGGGCAGAGATTTGTGTAATTTGAGAGGATGGACCTAATCAGGGGCTAGATGACCTAGCGGAGCAGGAAGAGGACATTGCCAACCTTTAGTTCTTCAACGAACAGGATCTGGGAGGCGTGACTGTCAACTGGTTTGATCTGGAAGGGTCATCGGAAGCTATAGGGTGGCTTAGCGACGAGCCAGATATTGTTGAGCAGCCTCAGCCAGAACAGGGTCCGTCAGAGACGGGGACATCAGTAGTGGCTGGAATGGCCGGGAATCAGAGTGGATCGCCAGAGAGCACCGGTGTTAAGGATTTTGCTCGAGATCAGAGCATTTTGAGTACGGAAGATACTGAATAGCAGGCTGCACTGAAGCAGTTTGAGCAGGAATAGATCGAAGATCTCGAAAGGGCTAGAAAGACCAAAGCCCTTGTGGGGATGGAATGTGCTGTGAGCACAAGAACGGGAGGTGCTGTGCGCACAGGAACAGTTGTAACAGAACCGGATAGTTACTTGTCGATGGCCGATGGAATGTGGTGGGAAGACGACGAACTATGTCTTGCCCACACCGACGAAGATTGGGGACAGAACCAACCGGATGATACTTAGTATATTGGAGAGGTGGACCACATGACTAGGAGTGGGCGGTACTTTAAGCCCCCACACCTGGACCAACCAGAGGCGTCCAGGAAGGACAAGGAGGCGGGGAGGCAGAAAGAAAAGTTACTAAAGGAGGTGGCTGTGCTGAAACAACTTAAGAAGATACAAGCAAACATCTCCAGCTGGGGACTGCTTATGGCCTCAAGAGTTTATAGACAAGCTGTCATTTCTGCAATGGACAAGGCCAAACTCTCAATTGACACCACGCCTGAACAGTTAGTAAGGTTGGACTTTTTGGGAGGGGCTTCCCCGATGTTGACCTTCACTGACAAGGAACTACCGCCTGAGGGCTCAAACCATAACAAACCACTCTATATCTCTGTGGAGTGCAGAGAGAAATGGATACTAGTAGTTCTTGTTGACATA
This sequence comes from Camellia sinensis, assembly GCF_055761805.1. Taxonomy (NCBI): domain Eukaryota; kingdom Viridiplantae; phylum Streptophyta; class Magnoliopsida; order Ericales; family Theaceae; genus Camellia; species Camellia sinensis. Next base: position 198,783,651 of record NC_138965.1, read on the forward strand.
GGATCTGCTATCAACGTGTGTCTGTCGAGGACGGCATATGTAATCGGGTTGAAGCCCGTGGATTTTATGCCTACTGCCCAGGTGATACAAGCATATGATAATACCAGCAGAGAAGTGATGGGGACTGTGCAGATTTGGACTCAGGTCGGCCCAGGACAACAGGATATTGACTTTCATGTCTTGGACATTCCCGCAACCTTCAATCTACTCTTGGGGCGGCCATGGCTGCACCAGGTGAAGGTAGTCTCTTCCACCCTACACCAGATGTTGAAATACCCCCCACGGGAAGGGAGTGGCTATTGTTTTTGGAAATTCTTCAATCCATCCGCCACCAGAGGTGTCTACAACGGTTCTGGAGATCGAGCATGGCGCAGAGGATGTGTTCCTATCAGGATTTACCCTAGCCAAGGCCCGGGTTGTACAGAACATACTGGCTATTGATGAGGGGTTATATGTCAGTGCACAGTCTGTGTACCTCATGAACAAGCTCCAGCACATCCTCGGGATAGGATTAGGGAGAAGTGGCTGGAAAGGCATTGCAGCGTTGGCTGAAGTGCCGCACAACCCACATACCTTTGGCTTAGGTTATCTGCCTACCAAAGAGGACTGGGTGAGGAAAGGCAAAGACATGGCCGGAAGAGCCAGAGCAAAGCAGGCTAGGAAGCATTATGAGTTGATGCACTGACCTATCCAAGGGACCCTAAACGGACGCTTTTTCCGGGAGGGGGAAGACTTCCCATTCTGCGGTTTCCTAGAGCCATGGCTAAACGCAGAGAAGAGGCACCTGTTGGGATTTGAGATCTTCTTTGACTTGCAATTGTCTGGGGATGATGTTGTCGAGGAGCAGACAGACCCACCAGCTGAGGCTGAACAGTGCAAGGAGGAGGATTCCGAGAGCGCAGAGTTTGAAATAGGGGTAGCACTGGCTTGTCTACTTTCAGATCCTCCGATCGTACATGAGTGCTTGGGGGATAACTTCTCAGTTTCTATGATCAGAAATGAAGCGACTGTGAGCCCATCTTCAAACATTCTGGATGTATCCATCGCACCCTCCCTCGTATGGCAGTACGAGGAGGGCTTTTTATTGAGCAGCACTGGGTCAGGTAGTGAGCCGTAATCTGATTCCACTAAGTCTGTGGAGTCGGAATCAGGTTCCAGCTCATCTGAGTCTGAGTCCGGTATTCTTGGAGGTGACAACCCGGATGCCACAGTCCTGTCTAGGTCGTCTTTTTCTTTTTCCTTTGAGTCTGTTATAACAGAGGAATCAGGCGATTTGAAAGTGATTAATGAGAATTGTGTGGCTATGGCCTTCAAATACTTTTCTGTGCCCTTGATTTATTGCATTAATCAAGACTTTCAAAATTTCGATGAAAACGACAAGGAAGAAATTCCTCCGGTTTTGAAATATTTGCTTGATCAAGAGCAGGAGAGGTTTGTAAAACCCTTGGTTGATGAAATCACCACAAGTAATGTTGGTACTGAGAAGCACCCGCGGCTGGTCTAGATAGGGTCCATGTTGTCTTCGGAGGAGCGCGAGCACTTAGTCGCTTTATTAAAAGATTTCAAAGATGTTTTTGCGTGGTCTTATGAAGACATGCCTAGAATCGATTCTGAGATTGTACAGCACCGGATCCCTCTTGACCCAGAGGCCCGACCTACTAAGTAGAAGCTCAGAAGGATCCGCCTGGACTGGGCTCTCAAGATCAAAGAAGAGGTCACCAAGCAAATTGATGCAGGGTTCCTGCTAGTATCTGAACACCCAACTTGGTTGGCCAATATAGTTCCAGTGCCGAAGAAGGACGGCAAAATTTGAGTATGTGTGGACTTCAGGGATTTGAACAAAGCCAGTCCGAAGGACGACTTTCCTTTGCCGCATATCGACGAATTAGTGGACTTCACTGCTGGGCATGCTTTGCTCTCTTTATGGATGGGTTTTCTGGCTACAATTAGATCTTGATGGCACCCGAAGACCGGGAGAAGACTGCTTTTACCACCCCGTGGGGAACCTATTGTTATAGGGTGATGCCATTTAGGCTAAAGAATGCTGGAGCTACATATCAATGGGCTGCGACCACAATATTGCACGACACGATCCATAAAGAGGTTAAGGTGTACGTGGACGACATGATTGTCAAGTCCAAAGAAAGAAAGGGCCACTATACCACCTTGCAGAAATTCTTCCAAAGGATTAGAGAGTATCGGTTGCGGCTAAATCCTCAGAAGTGTACGTTTGGTGTTACAGCAGGAAAAATGCTGGGGTTCTTGATCACACAGAGAGGTATCGAGGTCGATCCTTCCAAAATCAAGGCCATCTTAGAAATGCCACCATCAAGGACTGAAAAGGAGGTGTGAGGCTTTCTGGGTAAAGTGCAATTCATAAGATAGTTTATTGCAAAATTAACCTTGACTTGTGAACCACTCTTTGGTCTCCTGAAGAAAGGAAAAAATTTCTAATGGGACAGTTGATGCCAAGCTGCTTTTGAACAGATCAAGCAATATTTACAGAACCCACCTGTGTTGTCACCGCCTGAGCTGAGAAAACCGTTGATTCTGTACCTTTCAGTAACTGAAACTACAATGGGCTGTATGCTCGCACAGGAGTCTGAGGACAAAGTGGAGAGGGCTATCTACTACCTAAGCAAGAAAATGCTAGATTACGAGACTCGCTACACTCCGTTGGAGAAGGCTTGTCTGGCCTTGGTATGGGCTACCAGGAAGCTGCGGCACTACCTGTTAGCTCACTCTATAATACTGGTTTCGAGATTAGATCCCATCAAATATCTCTTCAAGAAATTAGCACTTACGGGTAGGCTAGCCCGTTGGTTGCTTCTACTTTCCGAATTTGATCTGAAGTATGTGATGCACAAGTTAGTAAAAGGGAGAGCAGTAGCGAAGTTCCTAGCCGATCACCCAGTTGAAGGGGATGAAACAGTCGAGTATTTGTTTCCAGACGAGGCCATTCTACATGTTGAAGAAGAGATTTGGACGATGTACTTTGACGGAGCGTCAAACCGATACGGGTATGGGATAGGGGTGTTGCTAATAGCGCCCGACAATTCCCGCATACCCTTAGCATTCAAACTCCAGTTCAGAGTATCGAATAATGAGGTAGAATATAAGGCATGTATTGCTGGTTTGGAAACCGCCCTAGAACTAGAGACAAAACGGTTGGATGTCATCGGGGACTCGAACCTTGTTGTATCTCAAGCTAAAGGCGATTAGAAAGTTAAAGAAGAAAAGATGAGAATCTACCATCAGACCTTGGACGTTCTAATTCCTCAGTTTGAGAAACTGAAATTCGCTCATCTATTAAGAGAGAACAACACGTTCGCAGATTCATTAGTAACTCTATCTTCTATGATAGACATCCCTTTCGGAGTTCAGATGAGTCCGATCATCATCGAACAGAAATTTGTGCCAGCCTACGAGTTGATTGCTGCCATAGACGAGGTACAAGATGAGAATCCCTAGTATTACGATGTCTGGAACTTCTTGGAAAAAGAGGCGTATCCACTAGGGGCAAATGCCAAAGATAAGAGGGCAATTCGAAGAATGACTACTCAGTTCGTTGTCTACGTAGGGAAACTGTACAAGAGGGGTCATCTCGGGATGCATAAGCTGTGTGTTGATATTGAAGAGTCTAGGCACCTGATGGAGGCCATCCATGGAGGAGAGTGCGGAGTGCACATGAACGGGGTGATGCTAGCTCGGAAGGTCCTGAGGCAGGGTTATTACTGGTCCACCATGGAGGAGGATTGTATTAGCTTTGTTCGGCGATGCCACAAATGTCAGATCCATGTGAACCGCATGAACATTCCGTTGTCAAAGCTGTACAACATGACTTCGCTATGGCCGTTTTCAGTTTTGGGGATTGATGTAATTGGGGCTATCACTCCAAAGGGGTCCAATGGGCATGAGTACATTCTGATAGCGATAGACTACTTCACAAAGTGGGTTGAGGCCCAATCTTGCGCAGTGTTAAAGGCATCGCACGTTGCTAAGTTCATGAGGAACATCATCTGTCGCTACGGAGTCCCGAATGAGATTATTTCAGATAATGGTTTCCACTTCAAGAAGGAGGTGATCGACTTGTTAGAGAAGTACAACGTGGCTTTTCATAAGTCATCCACATATCGACTGCAAACCAACGGAGCAGTTGAGGCCGCCAACAAGAACATCAAGCACATGCTGCAAAAGATGATGGAAACCTATCGGGACTGGCCAGATAAGCTGCCATTTGCTCTGTGGGGCTACCAGACTTCAATTTGAACTTCCACTGGAGCAACTCCGTATTCCTTGGTTTATGGGATAGAGGTTGTTCTGCCTATCGAAGTTGAGGTTCCGGCATTATGGGTATTAGTTGAGTGTCAGATAGTTGAGGCAGATTGGCAGCAAAGCAGGTTCAGAGAACTCATGCTCTTTGAGGAAAGAAGGCTGAAAGCACTGTATCATGTCCAGGGTTATCAACGAAGAATTGCCAGGGCTTTCAACAAGAAAGTTAAGTCTAGGAATTTGAAGGAAGGGGATCTTGTGCTCAAAGACAGCCGAGCTCCCATCCACGACCCTAGGGGCAAGTTCAGACCCAATTGGACTGGTCCTTGCATCATCAAGTCTATCTGGTCGGCTGGAGCTGTCATTCTGATGGACTTAGATAGCCTAGAATTCTCCCAACCGATCAACATGGACAAGTTGAAGAAATACTATCCTTGAGTGGCTCGCTAGGCCGAAAACCCGAAAGGGCGACCTAGGCAAAAGTTAGAGCACATAAAATTTGAAATAATAAAAACTGAGCTCGCAAGGTTAAAAACCCAGAAAGGGTGGCGTTGGCAAAAGTTAGAGCATAAAAGGAGAGTGTTAATACACGAGTGAACCCGAGCCGAACTACGTAAGGCTTGATTCCCATCTGTGTGATACGTAGGCTACTTCATTCTGAAGGCCAGCCATAAACACTTCCAAATCAACTTTGTCCGTGTGATCTTGTTGGTCATCTTTGTCTATTCTGCATTCAAGAGCTCGGTTATGATCTCCAGTGCAGTGCTATTCAGACTAGGGGTAACTTTCCAGTTGATGGGATTCGGGGTTGTACATCTCTGAGAGGGCGATTTATGATCTGGAGTTGGGCCGAGGTAGCGACCGAGCAGGTTGAGAGCCCAGCAGCGCATGGGGCCGAGATGATCGACTATTCGCCCATAGATGGGCTGCCAGAACTTGGGCCGAGTACGTCGCGCCCCAGACCTTAAAGAAGCGGCTCGGCAAGGCAGTGCTCGGTCGGACCGAGATGCTCGGTCCGAGGATAGCCGAAGCTAGACAAGCCGAGTGACCGGCGCCCGGAAAGGCGCGGTTAGCCGAGGTTATCGTTTGACTGGCAGGAAAGCCGACCACAGGGGGTGCTTCGGGCTAGGCTTTGCCGAGATGCCGCCTAGCCCGGTCCTCCTTGCTCTTTGCCAGTGAAGTGCTTGGGTATGAAGCACGGCACGACGCAGCAACGCATAGAGCAGCTCGGCTGCCGAGCTCCAGCTGTGATGGCGGGCAGTTGAGATTAGGTGATGTTCAGCAAGGTCTATGCTGACAGATGGGATGAGCGGAGCCACGTGTCAGGAGATGACTGGGAGTAGATATGGGGCACAGAGGGTATAAAAGCATGTCTGCGCCCCCCATGCGCGACAGATGAACATTTGGTGAGACATACACTAAACACTCAACACTCTCCCTTCTCTCTATCTATCCCCTAGTGTGTGTTCTAACTTGACCGTCGGAGGGGTTTTCCGGCCACACACCGCCGGGTAGCTCACCCACATTGTGCTTTCAGGTGATCGGATAGAAACGGAGATTGGAAGAAAGGAATACGGGCTCGCCTGAATATTTGCTCCCTGTACAATCTCAATGATAGATCTCGGGTGTGTCCAGTTTTGATCCATATTGAAAATGGTTTTGAAAAGTTTTAATAAAAGTTGATTTTTCTCAAATTAATCTTTTTACAACTTAGACCATTTTTGGACCAAACGGGAAATTTTCAGTACCCACAACCTTCAATTACATTGATTTCAGTACAGAGTTCTCCTACTCTTGAATACAAATTAAAGTTGCTTTTTATTACATTTATAAAGAAAAACTTGAAAGTACTGATAAAGTAATAAATTCGGGGCATAGTCAGGTGTTCCTGCGTCCCCTCCCAGAGCTTGTGGAAGCCTCTGATGCCAAAGTAGGCCCAACTTGCACCTCCTCATCAAGCCAAGCTATGCACTCATCAGAAAGGGTGCAGCTGAAAGTGGGAGCGGGGGCCAGAAGCTCTCTCGTCCTCCATGTTGTGGCATACCAAGCTCGCCGTGTGCCTCGAACTGGAAATGCAGCAGGCTACTCTATCCCCTCTGCCGGGCAATTCTGATCATGTCCAAACTAACGCCAAAATCGGAACGGGAAGAAAAAGACACAGTGAGTAAGGCCGATCAACTGAATCCCAGGCTGGCGAGACATGTTATAACTCATCGCCGGCAAATTGAGCAAAAGACAGCGCCAAACAATACTGGTAGCGGATAGATTACACATCCATTCGCACCACCATCCCTCATCAAGGGCATCGACTAGACGTCGCCGGAAGAAATAGCTACGAGTTGAATATGCTGGGCATGAGTCCACAACCTTCAATTTATCCATCAACCATATCTGGGGAGGGATGAAAAATGAGAGATTAAAGAATAGAGAGGTGTACGTAGAGAGAAAAGTGAGAAAAGGGTTTTGAGAGAAAAATCGAGCCTGAGGGCCGAGTGATGTGAGAAATATATGTGAGATGGGATGGGAAACATTACCTGCAACAGTAGTGGACTCCCCGCGAACCTAGTCGTCTCTCGGCGATGAAAAGCATCCAAACCCATCAATGTCTCTGCCAGTGTCATGGCAATGCAGCACTTGCCCTCTTTTAAGCCTTGGGAAACCTCAATCAACCGGGCACTCGACCCTCCGGAGCCTGAGGCAAGCAAGAAATGAGACAGCATGCACAAGCAAAGCGCATGTCGCCGAAAACCCTGCCAGTGATGATCGCCACGGTTATCGGCATCAGAAAACTGATAAACCAAGCTAGGGATGTCTAATTCTCCATCGTGAATCAAAGACCGAGCGTCATGCATAGTGAGCCCGCACATCCGTCCTAAGGCTTGGATGTGGCCAAAGTGGAATTTTGACAAAATCTCTTCCTCGCGTTCGGACTCCATCAAAGCTTGGAAGTCTTCGAAAGTGGGACATATCTCTTGCCCATCAAAGCAAAAGACGTGTGTAATCGGATTCCAAAACCTTGTCGCGGCATGAAGGAACGGAAAACGCAGCAGGGTGCGGCCCAACATGAATAGTGCATTTATGCCGAAGCCCCGGAAGTTCAACTTTTCTGAGCCATCCAAGTTAACAATCCAATTTGTGAGATTTTCGACAAGAAACGCCTCCATTTTGGTGCAAAACTGAGTTAGAATGAGGGAACCACGAAGCTGGGACCTTTATGAAGGATAAGGCACTGTGTGGAGGATAAGTGTCAAGAATCTGGAGGTCCCCAGAAAAACTGGTTGGCCAGCCACTTTTTCTGGTCGGCCAGCTACTTTTTTGGTTTGCAGGACAAGAAACTGGTCAACAAGCTCTAAAAGTGGTCGGCCGTGTGCAAAAATGTGGTCTCCACCTCCTTCTTGTCTCTAAAAGAGAGTCTCTAGCTTTCCTGTGTGCTGAGAGTACTGAAAGTCTGAGTTTACCTCTATTTTGGATGCGTTCTTTTGCTTAGTTTGTCCGAAATGCATTTGCTTATCGAGTTGTTAAGTTTTGCTTATCGAGTTGTTGCTCTTTGATTATCGAGTGTTGCGATTTGTTTATCGAGTTGTTGCTCTATGCTTATCGAGTTATAAACTTGCTAAGGTTTTGTTGTTTCTTAGTGAGTTAAGTTGTTTAGTTTGTTGTGTTGGTTCACTACCTGACTTGGCAATACATGATGTTCAATTTCCATTCAATCTCATTTTTGTGCAAAATGGTGCAATGCGATGCTTAGAATACAAGTACAACACTTTTTGAACAAAAAACTGCTTTCATTCCATCATAGCTTCTTTTTACAACATTTTACAACGAGGTACAAGTTTAAAGGAAAATAAAAATAGCCTAATGCTGTACAATGTGCTATAACTACATGTAAAAAGGAAAATAAAGCAGGAACATCTGCATCGGCGCTATCAAGCTCAAGACCGAGAGGCCCTCTTCACCCTCTTCGGCTGAGAAGCCTCTGCACCACCGCCACCGGTACCACCATCTGAATCGGAGTTGCCGTCCTCGGAATCCTTCTCAGCGTCACCTTCTCCCTCAGAACCAGAACCAGAGTCATCATCTCTGCCTGCAGATGTCTCTGACTGAGAATGCGCAGACTCTTCCTCCTTGCTGGACTCGTCAACCTGTCAGCATCCTCCTCGGCTGCGAGTCGAGGCCCCTCTCCTAGCTGCTTGAGAAGGCCTGGATGGCCCGGGCCCTGGCAGTGGAACCTGAAAAGGGTAGTTTGAATACATCAGCCAGAGTATGTATATTAGATGCTGATGCAAGTATGATGCATGAAGTGTGTGCATGCAGATATAGTATGTGAATGTGATGTGTCAGATGTGCTCTACACATGCAGTGAATCAATACAGTGAAATATTCAATTTCAGTATGTCATCAGAAGTATGATAAATACAGGGAAATTGAAAAGTACCGGAATGTCGAAGGCGTACAGCAGCCTCTCTCTCCGCAAGACCATGCTCTCGAGTGAGGCCACCACCCCGAGCAACCGTTTTGTATACTCTTTGAGAGGCTGCAGATGCAAGTTCAAGTCATCAGTGAATGAATGAATGTCTAAATATCTGAGTGATAAATGAAAACTACGGAGCATACCGGTGGTGAGTCAGGGTCATTGACGTATCAATGATCGGGCATTAGAGGCTCTAATGGAATCTGGTAAGAAGTCCCATACTGCCAGCCCGTCAGCTCGGTCTGAAGATCTGGCCATCCAGCATACTGGCAAGTCGAAGTTCTGGCCCGGCTAGTCGAAGGGACGTCTGCAGCTCGGGCTCGACTCGATGATGGCATATCAACAGCTCTCCTCGTAGGAGTGCGAACACCTATCAGTGAGGGCATCAGGAATGTATGGACGTATGTCCCGTACTCCCTCTCCTCTAGGAAGAGAACTGCATCGACACCCAGCATGAGGTCGTCAGCCTCCCGAGGGATGAGACTCTCTATGGACCGTATGTCCAATGGAGGCACTGAAGGTATCTCCTAGGCCGGATTGCCCATCGTCTGGCGCATGAAGTGCTCCCCGAGGAACCAGGCTCTGCCGACTGGTCCCTCATACAAAATCCTGTACCGGGAGGGGCCCCATGCCCTAGCGAACCGGAACCAGGAATACCTTGGCATGGCTATCCATGGCTACCAAGTAATCTGAGGATATCAAATGCATGAATTGATCAGTTGTCATAAATATGCAAAATGAATCAAAGATGAAAGCATGAAGAACTGAGAGTTCTGATTTACCTCCGTCGCCCGTACAATATCAAAGTACTGTCGGAGATATAGTGATGTCTCCCGGGGCCTGGACCGTCACCGACCATCGAATCTATGTGAATACGGTATCTCAAGCGGGGCTTCGACCTCCGGCTCGGGAGCGAGCGTTGGGAAGTAGGCGTAAACCCATAACTGTGAAAAGCAAGATAGTGGCTGTCAGAATACCAAATGTATAGAAAATGCAGAATGCTGAGTGCCGATTGTGAATACAGAATGTATAGAAAATGTAGAATGCTGGGTGCAGAATGCGAATACAGAATGTATAGAAAATGCAGAATGCTGATTGTAGAATGCGAATACAGAATGTATAGAAAATGCAGAGTTCTGAGTGCAGAATGCAAAGATAGAATGTATAGAAAATGCAGAATGCTGAGTGCAGAATGCGAATACAGAATATACAGAAAATGTAGAGTGCTGAGTGCAGAATGCAGAGTATAGAACGTAATGTGTGCAATGTGTGTTGTGTGCAGTGTACAGATAATGAAAGGCAGAAATGTAAATCAAGAGGGTAGAATGTACTTTCCAGGCTCGCCATTAGCCACCTACTATAGTGTCGCACCCGCGGGAGGTCGCACTCATATAGCAGTAAAGGGTGGCAAGGCCAGCGCCGCCCCAATCATACTATTGGACCTGTGATAGGTCTACCAGAGCACTGAACAGATGTAGCCCAACTGTGTTCCCCTTGTCGGAGAACAGTGTCGTCCCAAGTAGGAACATCAGAAACCCCTGGGCATACTGCTCTATCTCCTTAACAGTCTTAGGCATAGTCCTCCGGTACTACTCGGCGAACTAGGTGTACCTGACCCTACCTGATGATCTGTCGATCGGCGGATGCGCTCAGAGAAGATAGGTCCAGGTGGCCTCCCACTCACCCATATCCGCATTGTATGGGATAAGCCGACCTCCCATGTCGAGGCCCGTCAACATGGAAAAGTCATACGGGGTCATCGTCATATCCCCGGTGGCTGAGAAATGAAAGGAGTTGATGGTGTCCCAGCATCTCTCTGCTAGTGCGCCCAGAAGGGTCCTGCTCGCCGAAAGTCACGACACCCCCATACAAAATGGGCCAAACCCTGCCTTATCCACAATCTGCCGAACAGTATCTGGGAGCTCCATATACCACTCCCTAGCAATGATCGATCCATAACCCTGTGTGAAACGGGAAGATACCTGCGGGAAAAATGAACAGATGTAATCAGTTTCAAATAAATAGAATACTGTGTTATGAACTGTGTGTTCAGATTGAACAGTGTGCTATGTATGAGCTGCATGCCAAATAAATCGAATACTGTGTTATAAACTGTGAGTTCAGATTGAACAGTGTGCTATGTATGAGCTGCGCGCCAAATAAACTGAATACCGTGTTATGAACTATGTGTTTAGATTGAACAGTGTGCTATGTATGAGCTGCGTGCCAAATAAACTGAATATTGTGTTATGAACTATGTGTTCAGATTGAGCAAATACTGCATTATGAACTGTGTGTTCAGATTGAGCAAATACTGCGTTATGAACTGTGTGTTCAGATTGAGCAAAATATTGCGTTATGAACTGTGTGTTCAGATTGAGCAAAATACTGCGTGATGAACTGTGTGTTTAGATTGAGCAAGATACTGCGTTATGAACTGTGTGTTCAGATTGAGCAAAAATACTGTGTTATGAACTGTGTGTTCATATTGAGCAGTGTTATGAGCCGTGTGCAAAGTAAACAGACTGCTGTGTTATGAACCGTGTGTTCAGATTGAGCAGTGTTATGAGCTGTGTGTAAAGTAAACAGAATGCTGTGTTATGAACTATGTGTTCAGATTGAGCAGTGTTATGAGCCGTGTGCAAAGTAAACAGAATGCTGTGTTATGAACTGTGTGTTCAGATTGAGCAGTGTTATGAGATGTGTGCAAAGTAAACAGAATGTTGTGATATGAATTGTGTGTTCAGATTGAGCATTGTTATGAGCCGCGTGCAAAGTAAACAGAATGCTGTGTTATGAACTAGGTGTTCAGATTGAGCAGTGTTATGAACCGTGTGCAAAGTAAACAGAATGCTGTGCTATGAACTGTGTGTTCAGATTGAGCAGTGTTATGAGCCGTGTGCAAAGTAAACAGAATGCTGTGTTATGAACTGTGTGTTCAGATTGAGCAGTGTTATAAGCCGTGTGCAAAGTAAACAGAATGCTGTGTTATGAACTGTGTGTCCAGATTGAGCAGTGTTATGAGCTGTATGCCCCAAATGTGCTGTGTGCCCAAAATGAGCTGTGTGCCCAAACGTGCTGTGTGCCCAAATGTGCTATGTGCCTAAAATGTGTTGTGTGCCCGAAATGAGCTGTGTGCCCAAATGAGCTGTGTGCGAAATTAATAGAGTGTTGTGTTGTGAGCTGTGTGCCAAGTCAGCATTGTGCTATGTATGAACTGTGTGTTCAGAACGAGCAAAAATACTGTGGATGAGAATGTGTTCAGAACGAGCAGATAGAATACATAGCGAGAGCATGAAATGTGCAAGGAATGCACAATACTTCGCAGAGAATGTAAAAATGAAGTACGCACATCTCGCACATGATGAGATAGGTGGGACTCAGGCTCCCGTAATAGCAAGTCTACAGGTGCTTGCCGTGCAAAATCGGTAAAATGATGGAAGGTGCTAGGAGGAAGGATATACTATTGCGGGTGGTACCTCTCCGAGTCGAACGACCGCATCCTCGGTGGCAACGGTATAATGTCGGGCTCATCCTCTACTCTTGGGGAGCCTCCGCTATATGGAATATTGTCGGCCATCTGAAAAAGATACAAAAATGAGCAAAACGAGCCAAAATTACAAAAAGTCAACAAAAGTCAATTCTCGGAAGAGAAAAAGTCAACAAAAGTCAATGCCCGAGAAAAGGTGCTAAACTTCGAGAGAAACTTACCTCAAGTGGTGAAAATGGAGAAAGAAGCTCCGAAAACAAATTCTAATCGGTTCAAAATGAAGAGAATCAAAAGTTTTCGCGAAACAACTTCGCGTGGGGCGTTGGAAAACGCATATAAAGTGCAGATCTGAAAGAGAAAAGGGTCTAGGAGCAAAGGAGAATGTGTTTCAGCCTTGTGTTTGTGAGCAAAAGTGATTTGGAGTTGTCCACTTAAAGATCCGGCCTTGAAAAGACCAATCTGTCCCTGTTTTGCTAAACTGGTCAACTAACCAGTTTTTCTGGTCGGCCGACCACTTAAGCGGTCAACAACTGGTCGGCCACTGATGTAGGTGGTTGGCAGGCCTCCTAGATGATCTGTAGGGCTCCATTGTCCTCCCTGTGTGTTTTGGTGATGATTGGAGTCCTCGGCTCTCAAGAAAGTGCAAGAAAAGTACACATTTCGGCTCAAAATGTCCCCGCGGGAACTTTAATTCAAGTCTTCGATGCATGGCTCATCGTTACTCGTCAAGAGCAAGGTGTATCCTTTTTGAATACGTTGTGACCCCTCCGGTTAAATTAATCTCGTTAAGGCTTATGTTTCCTTATTCGGCATTTCGTTTCGAACATACTATTAAAGTTGCACTTCTCTCACATTATTATGCACGTTTCTCGTTGCATTGTCATGCACTTTCCACCTGCATTGTTATGCACTCTTTAAGCACATTGTTATGCACACTACTCGTTGCATTGTTATGCACTCTATTTGCGTTATCGCGCATGTTTTACTCGTATTGTTATGCGTACTTCAGTTGCATTGTTATGCACCCACACTTTGCTTGCGTTGTCATGCACTTTTCACTTGCAGTGTTACGCACTTTTCACTTGCATTGTTATGCTCGTTCCGGTTGCATTGTTATGCACTTTTCACTTGCATTGCTATGCATATTTCCATCGGTATTGTGTATGCATGCGTTTATTTCGTATTGGAATTATACCATGATGTAACGTTGAACATATGTTACTAACTATATTGTACCTGTTGAGTTTCTTTCTTATACAGGCATGATATTGTGTGTACGGTTCATTTGAAGCTGATGCGACCAGACGATATTGTATGTCTTCTCCGCGTGAGACGTAGTTTGAGAATTGCATAATTTTTTTTACATCCTTTCTGCATGAAATGTAGTTTGGTTTGAATTCGTTCGCTTAAACTGTTGCATTTATTGTGTATAATTGCTTCATTACAACTTTCTTTGCATGATCATAAGTTATGTTCGGCTTTGTGCATGTCATTTACCATTTTGCCCCTGCCTGCGGGCACATCTCATTGTTATCTTGCATGTTTGTCTAAGTCTTTGGCCTTGTCAAAAATGGGTCATCTCTGGGCTTTGACATTCACTCTCGTCACTTCTTAACTTCTGAGTTCTGTTAAAGAGGGGTAACTGTAGATACCTAATTTTTGACCGACCTTAAGACTTAGACGTGATCGATAGAGCGCTCGGTGATTGCGCATGTTGTGCTCGTTTCGAGTTTCCAGAGTTTTTGGCCGAATGCCTTGCCTCTGGGCCTTTGAACTCTTTGTGTTTCGGCTCGGTTTGTGGACCAAGCCTTGTTTCCCTTCCCTGGAGGGAGAAGGAGGTCTGTGGACCACTTTTTTTGTGGTCGTAGACCACTTTTTGCGGTCGTAGACCACTTTTCCTGCTTGGAGACTAGTTTCTGATTTTTGGAGCCTTCGGCCGCGCGTCTTGTCTCGAAACCGCTTAACGTTCTCCGTTTGGCGTGATTTTTGAACCATACCTTTTTCACTCTGCCTAGAGGGACACTGTAATCCTGGAGACCACTTTTGTGGTCGTAAACCACTTTTGGTGCCCGTAGACTAGTTTTCGAGACTCCCGGCCGCGCACTTTGCCTCCTGAACTTTCGTCTTGCATCCTTTTTGGTTTGTTTTTGGTACAAACCTTGTTTTCCTTGTTTAGAAGGTGGTACAAGGGTGGAAGACCAGTTCTTCCCCTTGGAGACCACTCTCCTTCCTGCCAGCCAATTTTCTGGTCGGGCAACTGGTTTTCTTGGTCTTTGGGCCACCTTTTCTTGTCGGCCACCACACCACCACCTTGCTTTGACGCTGCAAACCATCTCCCCCCCATGGCCGACCACTTTTTTCCAAGGCCGACCACTTCCACTGGTCGGCCGACCAGTAGAAGTAGCTAGCCGTGGTTGGCAGCTTTCCATCACATTTTTGGAGATATTTTTTAGCCGGCTGTAACCGCTGGAGGGCACATAAGTGAGTATGGAGGGATGGCTTTAGGCCTAAGCTTGTCCAACAAGTTTACACTTTATTTTTCTGTAAGAGGGAGGCCCTCCCTCCCTCCTCCAGGTTCAAAATTTTGTGCTTGAGAGATATAGATACACATTTGTCTCTATCTTGCTCTTTGTTTCACATTTGTGCTTCAAAAGTGCCTTTTTATCACACTTTAACACACAAACACACACTAAAACACCATACTCTTGTTGCTGAGGCTCTTTGAGGTTGGTTTTGGAGTCTTTGGACTGGTTTTGATCAAGGAAAGTTGCTAGAGTTGCAGCTTTAAAGGTGTTCATCAAGGGTGAGCTTTTAACCCTTAAAACCCTTGTTTTGGTTTAAGCTTTTGAAACTATTTGCATGCTATTTTTGGCTTGACTTTAAATTGAAAAAAGTTCTGATTTTGCATGCTTAACATGTTTGTTTAAGGTCTCTTTTGTGTTGGGGGTGGTCTACCCTCTCTTAGGCCTTGTTTAGGCCTTGTTTTGAACCTTCCTTTTAAGCTATTGGGACCACCTTGTTTTGGCCTTCTCACCACTGAAACTCAGAGGGATTTCAGTGGTGGAAATGGTGTTTTAAGGTCCCAAATAAGAGAGGGTCATCCCCTCTCCTTGTGTCTTGTGTGCTTGCTTCACTTGCCTCATGTTTGAACATGTTTATCTAGCATATGTTAGCTCAATCTCAGGCCATTTTTGGCCTTATTTCAGCATGGCATACCACTGTTTTCACTTGGTTTTGTCACCTCATGCATGCTTTATACACTTGTATTGTAAATTTTGCAAACTAGTCTTGTATGCTTCATGAAGTAGCATGTCTTTCTAGCTTGTTTTGAGTCCATCTCAGCATGTTCTTGGTGTTGTTTTGCCATGATATACTTCTGTTAAGGTTTGGTTTGATAGCCCCATGCATGCTCCATGCACTTGTAGTGCAATTTCATGAACAAGCCTAATGTGTATCATGCTTTAGACCATCATTCTAGCATGATTTTGGCTTAACTCTAAGAAGCTTTTGTCCATGTTTTAGCATGCTCTAGCTCTGATTTGTGTTGTTTTGGTCGTGCATTCCATGCTTTGTATAGCTATAATGCATTCTAGCTTGCTAGCTTTGTGTATCAAGTCCACCAGTATGCATTACTTGGACTATTTTCATGATTTGGCATCGTTTGGAATATTATTTTAGTCCATATAGTGTGGTCATACAATTGCATTTGTCACGCTTTCCATGCTTGGAGAGTTTGTGTTTTATGCCTTAACATGAGCCATTGCGTATGCCTTCATGCCTAAGCTTGCGAGCTATCATTTCAGTGTGTTTTTGGGGTTATTTTGCCATAATATAACTCTGATTTTTGTTGGCGAAGCCATCTCATGCTTGGTCTTAGTAGGTGTAGTGTAATCCTTCCTTTTGGCCTTGCATATTTCATGCCTTATGCCCTTTATGCTAGCTTGTTTTGGCTTCCTTCCATGCATGTTTTAGACTCATTTTGACATGTTCTAGGACTGTTTTGGGTTGCCTCGACCACATGCTTCATGTTTTGTATAGTTATAGTGCATGTGCCTACGCTAGTTTTGAGCTTTGAGCATCATAGCATGCTTCATTTGTGTTGTTTACATGATTTGGCATCCTTTAACATGACATTTCAGAGCATATAGAATTGCCATGCTCCCACTTCTTTCACCCTTTGAGTGCCTCTAAGGATTTTGCATTGTCGCCTTGCTTATAGCCTAGCTTGTATGCCATCTTGCCTAATCCCTCGAGCTCCCATCTTAGCATGTTTTGGTCTTTGTTTTGAACTACTTGAGCTATGTTTGTGGCTGGTTCATGCTTTTGTGCCATGTATTGCATGTCCCTAGAGTAGTCCTCTTTGTTAGCTTTCATGCTTTAGGAACCTAGCATGCCATGCTTGAGGACCCTAGCATGCCATGCTTGTGTTATTGAATGATTTGGCATCATTTCATATCTTATTTTAGTGCATATAATGTTGTCACACTCCCATGTTTATCACTCCTTGAGCATTCTTGAGGGTTGTGCTCTTGGGCCTAGTTGATGGACCATTGCATTGAGCATGCTTATCTTGATCTTCATGCCTTAGTTTCATCATTATGGCCACTGATTTGGGCATGACTAAGGTCTGTCTATTTTGGTTTAAGTCCATCGAGCATGATATGTGAATGTTGTTACATTGCATCATGTTGTTGCATGCTTATGTTGCCTTGCATTGTGTATGCATGCATTAGCATTGTTCGCATGTCATTAGCTTTGTTAAGTTGATCATGTCACATTGCATTGAGTATGTCATATTGTTGTTTGCATTGTGTATGTCATGTTATCTTTTGCATTGTGTATGCCATGTAGTTGCATTGTGTTTTGCATGCCTTGCATTGCATGTTTGCATGCTTAAGTTGCATTGCATGTTTGCACGTTTGAGTTGCATTGCATTTGTTTGGATTAGGTGTTAGTCCAAACACGAGGAATGAGGGACGTTTCATACTTGAAGTGATGAAGCGTGCCTCAATTCTCGGTCGCCGACATTCTTGATCACATATGATATAGTTTAAGGCATTTGTGTGTTTATTTGTGCATTCATTTCATATTGAATTATGCAATTTGGCTTCTCGGCCATCATGTATTGAGATGCATGATTGATGGCCCGAGGGTCAAGAACCGCACTCCATTGAGCTTATGAAATGATAGGGAGGGTGGTTGTGCACACATATGTTGCAAATACATTGCCATGTTCCTTCTTGTTCTCTGTCGTAACAAAGTGGAGGAGTGCAGCAAAAACTGGTCGGCCGACTAGAAAAACTAGCTGGCCGACCACTTTTTCTGGTCTGCAGCAAAGAAAAGTGGTCGGTAAGTGGTTGGCAACATCAACAACTATTCGGCCATGTTCCTACAGGTTTCCATGGTGGAGTTGAGGCTTTGTGGAGCTTGGTGCAAGGTTCTGAGAATAATTGCAAACAGAGGCAAATCGGGGCATCACGATGGATTTTTGAACGAGGCGACCGAGCATGCATACACTTCTCGCCTCGAGGCTCCTTTTTACTGCTTTCCTTAGCTAGTTTATGCTTTGGTTCTGTATTTAAGTAGTTAATGCGTTTAGCTGCTTATTTGTGTTGTAATAACTAGTTAGTTAACTTGATTAGTTAATTAGCTTTGTTTTGTACTTAATTAGTTAACTAGGATTAGTTAATTAGTTTTGTGATGTAATAATTAGTTTAATTAGCTTAGATTAGCTAGTTAGCTTCTTATTCGGACCCTCCGTCGAGAAGGCCAACTATTGTAATAAGCGTGCGTGTGTGCGATGCATGTCTTCCAACCCCCATTTCTTTCTCCCTTTCACTTACCAGCTTCGATGGTTAGTTTTAGGGCATATTTCAATTAGCATACTTATGCTTCACATGCGTGCATCATTCATTTTGTTTTGCATGCACCGGGCTCGGCGCATCATACAAATTGCATTGTATTTCAATCCCAATTTGAATACATGTACCAAGTTGCATTTTACATGACACCTTAGAATAGCCGAGCCTATCTTAGTTGCATTTTGCATGTGTTGCATTAGCCATCTTAACATGAACTAGGATCATGCATGATTTCTAACTAGTTCTCTGTTTTGGCTCGGAGTACACTGTGAGTGTTTACGCTTTAGCATACTGCATGTGTGTTAATGTTGCCATGAAAGCATGCTTGCCATGAGGCTAACTGCTTATTTGATATAATTGCCTGAATGCCTATGGGTGAAGATTGGATTGCTTGAATTGGAATAATTCATCAAATTCTCGATTTAGCCTACTTGTGAGTAGCAAACTTCAAATCATTTTCACAAATGAACATGCAATGTTTTGTTCCAAATTAGGCGATCTTAGTAAAGGCCGATTTTTGATCGGGCGAGCGGGGGTGCTCATTGCATGACCTTCCCCTCTCGTACCCAAGTTCCCGAGCCGAGGCAATTTTGGTGATGACAGACACATGGCCTTAGGCATGAGTCAGAGTTTCCTAAATTTTCCAAAATAAAATATTTAGGTGGCGACTCTGTATCTGGCAAAGCAGTCCATGTTTGGCACTTCTTTATAAAAATCAGTTTTCTGAAATGATTTGTCGGATTTGGACTCTTTGGTGATTTATCGGTCTCACATTGCACTTTGTGAGATTAGATTCAGAACTGTGACACGAGTCCGAATTGTAGTAGCTAAAGAACAAAACGATTCGCGCCCTCGCAGCGCGGAGAGCGGAGTTCTCAGGGCGGTCTACAGTTTCTGGCGACTCTGCTAGGGATTTAGAGAACTTGACTCGAACTCATGATATCTTGTTTTGTTTACACTTATGTGTCTCTTTGCATTGCATTTTCATTGGTGCGCCTAGGACACCGTGTTCGCCATCTGCTATTCCTGAATGGTTTGCCGGAGGCTGTGTGCCATAAGGCAGTTCGGTTACAGGCTCTGCCACGATGGGAACACAAACTCCGGTTGTTACTGAGGCACCCTTTCGACTATTCGACCCAGCGCATATCGGAATCCGTAGTGACCATTCCAAACTAGGACAGATTGCTTACCCAATTATAGGTTGTTTAAAACCGCTGCGTGCGTAGTGAAAACCTAGCTCCTGACAAAATAGGATAGGGAAACCCTACCCGCAACACAGGGGTGTTTTGGCTCTCATTTGCTTGCTATGTGCTTTTAGAGTGCGTCTCTACAGGAATGCATGTATCAGTTTGCAAGTCTGGGTATCAGGCCTGAGGGCATCAGTATTCGGGAATCAGTTTTACCTAAGGGTACCGGATCTGGGGTAGCAATTTGGGCACAGTAAACAGTGTTTGAGAGCGGTATATTCAGCTTACAAGTGCCAACTGTATGTTGTCATGTCAACTGTGTGTTGTCTTTATTAAAGCCGTTATGATGTCCATTTTTTTGGTTGTATGTTTATTTATTATGCTTTATTTATCTTTTTGCAAGGTAGTTTAGTACAATTGCATCCGACTAGGCAGATATTCCCCGAGCACTCTAGGTTAGAGGTCGAAGACTTAATCGATCCGAAGATCTGATAGACGGACAAGCAGTGTTCCTTTCTTTACCCTCGGTTACTAGACGGAGGTCAGTAAGGTGTAGTGTATCAGTACAACGGTTGCCAGATCAGTGGTCCTTGAGTAGTCAGGCTGAGATTTCCTAGTCTACGGCAGAGACAGACATACTGGTTGTTCAGTTAGACCAACATCCTATGGCAGGTATGGAAGAGATGATGCGTTAGCTCCAGGAGAGTATGCAAGCCATGCAGCGGGATGCTGCCTGCCAGGCAGAAGTGGCTGCACGTCAAGTAGAAGTAGTGGCCCAACAGGCAGAGTTAATTACCAGGTTATAGCAACAAGCCGGAGCATCTGCTTCGCACCCAGCTCCTCCCCCACCAAGAGTTCCAATACTCGGGGAGACCGCCAACGTCCAGGAAAATACGAACGTTCCAACGGGGCCAGCTCCGCCCCCAATCCTACCCCAACTGTCTAAAGCGCCTACCAATCTAGTAGATTCACTGTTTGAATTTAAGATGGATCCAACAGCGCTAAAAGTGAGCAAGTTAGAAAAGCTATTCAAGAAGTCCCAAGGCATGAAATCCATTTCGGACATAGAGGATGGATATACCGATTCGGCCGTGACTCTGCCGGACCGGTTTAAAAGGCCGCACATAGACCGTTTTAACGGTTTTGAAGATCTTATGGTGCACCTGCGGCTGTTTTCAGATATCTTAAGGCCAATGGGCCTCACCAAATTGCAGAAGCTTTCCCTGTTTGGCCAGACCCTGTCGGGCATAGTGGCTATTTGGTACGCAAAGCTAGAGCACTCTGTTAAGAGAAGCTGGGAAGAGATGACTGAGGCCTTCATAGCTCAATACTCCTACAATACGCAGATTGAGGTCACAACCCGTGATCTCGAGACAACCAGGCAAGAGCCAAATGAGAGCTTCTCCGATTTTGTAACCTGCTGGAGGGCTAAAGCCTCGATGATGACCATCAGGCCTGTTGACAAAGATCACATTCGGATGGTTGTGCGCAACCTCCAGCCCAAGCTCATGCAAAAGATGATCGTCCTCCCCCTACCCACCTTTGCAGATTTACATGAGATCGGGGTGCAAATCGAGGACGCTATGAAATAAGGTCTGATTGACCATGAAAGAGAGCAGCCCAAGAAGGCATTCAACCGCAGTACGAATGTAGGCAAAAGAAGTGCTGCAGCTGCCAGAGCTTCAGATATGGGCATGGTCACCACCACTACCACCCCAAAAACCCTTGCAGCTACACCCTTCACCAGTGCGTCCGGAAGTAGCTCGCAAACAACCAGATATGCACCCAGAGGCCAAAGAACCTTTACTCTACTATACATGTCTTTGTCCAAGGCTTTGGGGGTTTTGATCAAGAAAGGGCACTTGAAGCCCCTAGAGCCGCGACCCTTACCAGAAAAACTTCCTTTCTCCCATAACCCGGCAAAGTACTGCGCCTTTTACTAACAGCATGGTCACGAAACTGACCAGTGTTTTCGATTGCGTCATGAGATTCAGGATCTCATTGACAACAGGGTGATCGTGCCTCCGGAGAAGTCGAATGTCATAACCAACCCTCTCCCACCACATAACCAAGCTCCATCTCCCAAGCGCATTAACTTGATCCAAACTGGGGTTGTATCATACGATGCTAGTATATATATATCACACCTTCCCACCTACACAAGCCGGAGGTGTTCATTCCGGACAGCACTGACTTGTGCATGTTGGGCATCCTCCGGTGGTGGTGACTATCAAAGGTAGAATTGGGACGACTGCTGAGGCAGGTGATAATGAGGATTTAGAGCCTGAGGGATTTGCAAGCTTTGTGTACAACCCGAGCAGTTACATTACTTCAACAAGCCAGGATAGGCCGAGAGTAGAGTTGCCGGTTGGAGCAGAGATTTGTGTAGTTCAAGAGGATGGACCTAATCAGCGGCTAGATGACCTAGCGAAGCTGGAAGAGGACATTGCCAACCTTCAGTTCTTCAACGAATAGGATCCGGGAGACGTGACTGTCAACTGGTTTGATCTGGAAGGGTCAGCGGAAGCTATAGGGTGGCTTAGTGATGAGCCAGATGTTGTTGAGCAGCCTCAGCCAGAACAGGGTCTGTCAAAGATGGGGACATCAGCAGTGGATGAAATGGCCGGGAATCAGAGTGGATCACCGGAGAGCACTGGTGTTAAGAATTTTTCTCGGGATTAGAACATTTTGAGTATGGAAGATACTGAATAGCAGGCTGCACTGAAGCAGTTTGAGCAGGAAAAGATTGAAGATCTTGAAAGGGCTAGAAAGGCCAAAGCCCCTGTGGGGACGGAATGTGCTGTGAGCACAAGAACGGGAGGTGTCGTGCGTATAGGAATAGTTGTAACAGAACCGGATAGTTACTTTTCGATGGCCGACGAAATGTGGTGGGAAGACGACGACCTATGTCTTGCCCACACCGACGAAGATTGGAGATAGAACCAACCAGATGATACCTGGTATATTGGAGAGGTGGACCATATGACTAGGAGTGGGCAGTACTTCAAGCCCCTACACTGGACCAACCAGAGGCATCCGAGAAGGATAAGGAGGCGGAGAGGCAGAAAAAAAAGTTACTAAAGGAGGTGGCTGTCCTGAAACAGCTTAAGAAGATATAAGCCAACATCTCCATCTGGGGACTGCTTATGGCCTCAAGAGTTCATAGACAAGCTGTCTTTTCTGCAATGGACAAGGCCAAACTCTCAATTGACACCACGCTTGAACAGTTAGTAGGGTTGGTCTTTTCGGGAGGAGCTTCCCCAACGTTGACCTTCACTGACAAGGAACTACCGCCTGAGGGCTCAAACCATAACAAACCACTCTACATCTCTGTGGAGTGCAGAGAGAAATGGATACTAGTAGTTCTTGTTGACACAGGATTTGCTATCAACGTGTGTCCGTCGAGGATGACATATGCAATCGGGTTGAAGCCCGTGGATTTTGTGCCTATTGCCCAGGTGATACGGACATATGATAATACCAGCAGAGAAATGATGGGGACTGTGCAGATTCAGACTCAGGTTGGCCCAAGACAACAGGATATTGACTTTCATGTCTTGGACGTTCCCGCAACCTTCAATCTACTCTTGGGGTGGCCGTGGTTGCACCAGGTGAAAGCAGTCTCTTCCACCCTGCACCACATGCTGAAATACCCCCACGGGAAGGGAGTGGCTATTGTTTTTGGGAATTCTTCAATCCATCCGCCGCTAGAGATGTCTACATCGGTTCTGGAGATCGAGCATGGCACGGAGGATGTGTTTCTATCAGGATTTACCCTAGCCAAGGCCCGGGTTGTACATAACATACTGGCTATTGAGGAGGGGTTATATATCAGTGCACAGTTTGTGTACCTCATGAACAAGCTCCAGCACATCCCCGGGATAGGATTAAGGAGAAGTGGCTGGAACGGCATTGCAGCGTCGGTTTAAGTGCCGCACAACCCACATACCTTTGGCTTAGGTTATCTGCCTACCAAAGAGTACTGGGTGAGGAAAGGCAAAGAGATGGCCGGAAGAGCCAGAGCAAAGCAGGCCAGGAAGCATTATGAGTTGATGCACCGACCTATCCAAGGGACCCTAAACGGACGCTTTGTCCGGGAGGGGGAAGACTTCCCATTCTACGGTTTCCTAGAGCCATGGCTAAACGCAGAGAAGAGGCGCTTGCCGGGATTTGAGATCTTCTTTGACTTGCAATTGTCTGGGGATGATGTTATCGAGGAGCAGACAGACCCACCAGCTGAGGCTGAACAGTGCACGGAGGAGGATTCCGAGAGCGCAGAGTTTGAAATAGGGGTAGCACCGGCTTGTCTACTTTCAGATCCTCCGATCGTACATGAGTGCTTGGGGGATAACTTCTCGATTTCTATGATCGAAAATAAAGTGGCTGTGAGCCCATCTTCAAACATTTTGGATGCATCCATCGCATCCTCCCTCGTCTGGCAGTACGAGGAGGGCTTTTTATCAAGCAGCACCGGGTCAGGTAGTGAGCCGGAATCTGATTCCACTAAGTCTGTGGAGTCGGAATCAGGTTCCAGCTCGTCTGAGTCTAAGTCTGGTATTCTTGGAGGTGACAACCCGGATGCCACAGTCCTGTCTAGGTCGTCTTTTTCTTTTTCCTTTGAGTCTGTTATAACAGAGGAATCAAGCGATTTGGAAGTGATTAACGAGAATTGTGCGGTTGTGGCCTTCGAATACTTTTCTGTGCCGTTGATTTATTGCATTAATCAAGACTTTCAAAATTTCGTTGAAAACGACGAGGAAGAAATTCCTCCGGTTTTAAAATATTTGCTTGATCAAGAGCAGGAGAGGTTTGTAAAACCCTTGGTTGATGAAATCACCACAATTAATGTTGGTATTGAGAAGCACCCACGGCTGGTCTAGATCGGGTCCACGTTGTCTTCGGAGGAGCGCGAGCACTTAGTCGCTTTATTAAAAGATTTCAAAGATGTTTTTGCGTGGTCCTACAAAGACATGCCTGGAATCGATCCTAAGATTGTACAGCACTGGATCCCTCTTGACCCAGAGGCCCGACCTGATAAGCAAAAGCTCAGAAGGATCCGCCTGGATTGGGCTCTCAAGATCAAAGAAGAGGTCACCAAGCAAATTGATGCAGGGTTCCTGCTGGTATCTGAATACCCAACTTGGTTGGCCAATATAGTTCCAGTGCCGAAGAAGGACGGCAGAATTCGAGTATGTGTGGACTTTAGGGATTTGAACAAAGCCAGTCCGAAGGACGACTTTCCTCTGCCGCATATCGACGAATTAGTGGACTTCACTGCTAGGCATGCTTTGCTCTCTTTTATGGATGGGTTTTCTGGCTACAATTAGATCTTGATGGCACCCGAAGACTGGGAGAAGACTGCTTTTACCAGCCCTTGGGGAACCTATTGTTATAAGGTGATGTTGTTTGGGCTGAAGAATGCTGGAGCTATATATCAACGAGCTGCGACCACAATATTGCACGACACGATCCATAAAGAGGTTGAGGTGTACGTGAACGACATGATTGTCAAGTCCAAAGAAAGAAAGGGCCACTACACCGCCTTGTAGAAATTCTTCCAAAGGATCAAAGAGTATTGGTTGCTGCTGAGTCCTCAGAAGTGTACGTTTGGTGTTATAGCAGGAAAAATGCTGGGGTTCTTGATCACATAGAGAGGAATCGAGGTCGATCCTTCCAAAATCAAGGCCATCTTAGAAATGCCACCACCAAGGATTGAAAAGGAGATGTGAGGCTTTCTGGGTAAAGTGCAATTCATAAGACAGTTTATTACAAAATTAACCTTGACTTGTGAACCACTCTTTGGTCTCCTGAAGAAAAGAAAGAATTTCCAATGGGACGGCCGATGCCAAGCTGCTTTTGAACAGATCAAGCAATATTTACAGAACCCACCTGTGTTGTCACCGCCTGAGCCGGGGAAACCATTGATTCTGTACCTTTTAGTAACTAAAACTACAATGGGCTGCATGCTCACACAGGAGTTTGAGGACAAAGTGGAGAGGGCTATCTACTACCTGAGCAAGAAAATACTGGATTACGAGACTCACTACACTCCGCTGGAGAAGGTTTGTCTGGCCTTGGTGTGGCCTACCAGGAAGCTGCGGCACTACCTGTTAGCTCACTCTGTAATACTGGTTTCGAGATTAGATCCCATCAAATATCTCTTCGAGAAACCAGCACTTACGGGTAGGCTAGCCCGTTAGTTGCTTTTGTTTTTCGAATTTGATCTGAAGTATGTGACGTGCAAGTCAGAAAAAGGGAGAGTAGTAGCGGAGTTCCTAGCCGATCACCCAGTTGAAGGGGATGAAGCAGTCGAGTATCTGTTCCCAGACGAGGCCATTCTACATGTCGAAGAAGAGACTTGGACGATGTACTTTGACGGAGCGTCAAACCGATACAGGTATGGGATAGGGGTGTTACTAATAGCGCCCGACAATTCCCGCATATCCTTAGCATTCAAACTCCAGTTCAGAGTATTGAACAATGAGGCAGAATATGAGGCATGTATTGCTGGTTTGGAAGCCGCCCTAGAACTAGGGCAAAACGGTTGGATGTCATCGGGGACTCGAACCTTGTTGTATCTCAAGCTAAAGGAGACTGAAAAATTAAAGAAGAAAAGATAAGAATCTACCACCAGACCTTGGACGTTCTAATTCCTCGGTTTGAGAAACTAAACTTCGCTCATCTGTTAAGAGAGAATAACATGTTTGTAGATTTATTAGCAACTCTATCTTCTATGATAGACATCCCTTTCGGAGTCCGGATGCGTCCGATCATCATTGAACAGAAACTTTTGCCGGCCTACGAGCTGATTGCTACCATAGACGAGGTACAAGATGAGAATCCCTGGTATTACGATATTTGGAACTTCTTGAAAAAAGAGGCGTATCCACCAAGGGCAAATGCCAAAGATAAGAGGGCAATTCGAAGAATGGCTACTCAGTTCGTTGTCTGCGGAGGGAAACTGTACAAGAGGGGTCATCTCGGGATGCATAAGCTGTGTGTTGATGCTGAAGAGTCTAGGCGCCTGATGGACGCCATCTATGGAGGAGAGTGCAGAGCGCACATGAACGGGGTGATGCTAGCCTGGAAGGTCCTGAGGCAAGGTTATTACTGGTCCACCATGGAGGAAGATTGTATTAGCTTTGTTCGGCGATGCCATAAATGTCAGATCCATGTGAACCGCATAAACATTCCGCTGTCGAAGCTGTACAACATGACTTCGCCATGGCCGTGTTCAGTTTGGGGGATTGATGTAATTGGGGCTGTCACTCCAAAGGGGTCCAACGGGCATGAGTACATTCTGGTAGCGATAGACTACTTCACAAAGTGGGTTGTGGCCCAATCTTACGCAGTGTTGAAGGCATCGCACGTTTCTAAGTTTATCAGGAACAACATCATTTGTTGTTACGGAGTCCCGAATGAGATTATTTCAAATAATGGTTTCCACTTCAAGAAGGAGGTGATCGACTTGTTGGAGAAGTATAACGTGGTGTTTCATAAGTCATTCACATATCGGCCGCAGACCAACGGAGCAGTTGAGGCCGCTAACAAGATCATCAAGCATATTCTGCAGAAGATGATGAAAACCTACCGGTACTGGCCAGATAAGCTGCCATTTGCTTTGTGGGGCTACCGGACTTCAATTCGAACTTCCACTAGAGCAACTTTGTATTCTTTGATTTATGGGATGGAGGCTGTTCTGCCTATCGAAGTTGAGGTTCCGTCATTACGGGTATTGGTTGAGTGTTAGATAGCTGAGGCAGATTGGCAGCAAAACAGGTTTGAAGAACTCATGCTCTTTGACGAAAGAAGGCTGAAAGCACTGTATCACGTCCAGGGTTATCAACGAAGAATTGCTAGGGCTTTCAACAAGAAGGTTAAGTCCAAGAATTTGAAGGAAGGGGATCTTGTGCTCAAAGATAGCCGAGCTTCCATCCACGACCCTAGGGGCAAGTTTAGACCCAATTGGACTGGTCCTTACATCATCAAGTCTATCTGGTCGGCTGGAGCTGTCGTTCTGATGGACCTAGATGGCCTAGAGTTCTCCCAACTGATCAGCATGGACAAGTTGAAGAAATACTATCCCTGAGTGGCTCCCTAGGCCGAAAACCTGAAAGGGCGACTTAGGCAAAAGTTAGAGCACAGAAAATTTGAAATAATAAAAACTGAGCTCGCAAGGTTGAAAACCCAAAAAGGGCGGCCTTGGCAAAAGTTAGGGCGTAAAAGGAGAGTGTTAATACACGAGTGAACCCGAGCCAAACTACGTAAGGCTTGATTCCCATATGTGGGATATGTAGGCAACTTCATTCTGAAGGCCAGCCATAAACACTTCCAAATCAACTTTGTCCGTGTGATCTTGTTGGTCATCTTTGTCTATTCTGTATTCAAGAGCTCGGTTGTGATCTCCAGTGCAGTGCTATTCAGACTAGGGGCAACCTTCCAATTGATAGGATCCGGGGTTGTACATCTCAGTAATAGATCTCGGGCGTGTCCAGTTTTGATCCATATTGAAAATGGTTTTGAAAAGTTTTAATAAAAGTTGATTTTTCTCAAATTAATCTTTTTACAACTTAGACCATTTTTGGACCAAATGAAAAATTTTCAGTACCCACAACCTTCAATTACATTGATTTCAGTACAGAGTTCTCCTACTCTTGAATACAAATTGAAGTTGCTTTTTATTACATTCATAAAGAAAAACTTGAAAGTACTGATAAAGCAATAAATTCGGGGCATAATCAGGTGTTCCTGCGTCCCCTCCTAGAACTTGTGGAAGCCTCTGATGCCAAAGTAGGCCTATCCTACACCTCCTCATCAAGCCAAGCTATGCACTCATCAGAAAGGGTGCTGCTGAAAGTGGAAGCGGGGGCCAGAACCTCTCTCGTCCTCCATGCTGTGGGATACCGAGCTAGCTGTGTGCCTCGAACTGGAAATGCAGTAGGGTACTCTATCCCCTCTGCTGGGCAAGTCTGATCATGTCCGAACTGACACCGAAATCGGAACGGGAAGTAAAAGACACAGTGAGTCAGGCCGATCAACTGAATCCCAGGCTGGCGAGACATGCTATAACTGATCGCCGGCAGATTGAGCCATGGACAGTGCCAAGCAATACTGGTAGCAGATAAATTGCACATTCATTCGCATCATCATCCCTCATCACGGGCATCGACTAGACATCGTTGGAAGAAAATAGCCACGAGCTGAATATGCTGGGCATGAGTCCACAACCTTCAATTTATCCATCAACCATATCTGGGGAGGGATGAAAAATAAGAGATTAAAGAATAGAGAGGTGTACGTGGAGAGAAAAGTGAGAAAAGGGTTTTGACAGAAAAACCGAGCTTGAGGGCCGAGTGATGTGAGAAATATATGTGAGATGGGGTGTGAAACATTACCTGCAACAGTAGTGGACTCCACGCGAACCTAGTCGTCTCTCGGCGATGAAAAGCATCCAAACCCATCAATGTCTCAGCCAGTGTCATGGCAATGCAGCTCTTGCCCTCTTTTAAGCCTTGGGAAACCTCAATCAACCGGGCACTCGACCCTTCGGAGCCTGAGGCAAGCAAGAAATGAGACAGCATGCACAAGCAAAGCGTATGTTGTCGAAAACCTTGCCAGTGATGATCGCTGCGGTTACCGGCATCAGAAAACTGATAAACCAAGCTGGGGATGTCTAATTCTCCATCGTGGATCAAAGACCGAGTGTCATGCATAGTGAGCCCGCACATCCGTCCTAAGGCTTGGATGTGGCCAAAGCAGAATTGCGGCAAAATCTCCTCCTCGCGCTCGGACTTCATCAAAGCTTGGAAGTCTTCGAAAGTGGGACATATCTCTTGCCCACCAAAGCTAAAGACGTGTGTAATCGGATTCCAAAACCTTGTCGCAGCATGAAGAAACGGAAAACGCAGCGGGGTGCGGCCCAACGTGAATAGTGCATTTATGCCGAAGCCCCGGAAGTTTAACTTTTCTAAGCCATCCAAGTTAGTAATCCAATTTGTGAGATTTTCGACAAGAAACGCCTCCATTTTGGTGCAAAACTGAGTTAGAATGAGGGAACCACGAAGTTGGAACCTTTATCAAGGATAAGGCACTGTTTGGAGGATAAATGTCAAGAATTTGGAGGTCCCCAGAAAAACTGGTCGGCCAGCCACTTTTTCTGGTCGACCAGCTACTTTTTTGGTCTGCAGGACAAGAAACTAGTCGGCAAGCTCTAAAAGTGGTCAGCCATGTGCAAAAATGTGGTCTCCAGCTCCTTCTTGTCTCTAGAAGAGAGCCTCTAGCTTTCCTGTGTGCTAAGAGTACTGAAGGTTTGAGTTTACCTCTATTTCGGATGTGTTCTTTTGCTTAGTTTGTCTGAAATGCATTTGCTTATTGTGTTGTTAAGTTTTGCTTATCGAGTTGTTGCTCTTTGTTTATCGAGTTGTTGCTCTTTGCTTATTGAGTTATAAACTTGCTAAGGTTTTGTTGTTTCTTAGTGAGTTAAGTTGTTTAGTTTGTTGTGTTGGTTCACTACCTGACTTGGCAATACACGATGTTCAATTTCCATTCAATCTCATTTTTGTGCAAAATGGTGCGATGCGATGCTTAGAATACAAGTACAACACTTTTTGAACAAAAAGCTACTTTCATTCCATCATAGCTTCTTTTTACAACATTTTACAACAAGGTACAAGTTTCGAGGAAAATAAAAACTGCCTAATGTTGTACAATGTGCTACAAGTACATGTAAAAAGGAAAATAAAGCAGGAACATCTGCATTGGCGCTATCAAGCTCAAGACCGAGAGGCCCTCTTCACCCTCTTCGACTGAGCAGCCCCTGCACCGTCACTGCCGGTCCACCATCTGAATCGGAGTCGCCGTCCTCGGAATCCTCCTCGGCGTCACCTCCGCCCTCAAAACCAGAACCAGAACCAGTCATCATCTCTGCCTGCAGATGTCTCTGACTGAGGATGCGCAGTCTCTTTCTCCTTGCTAAACTCATCATCCTGTCTGGCAGGTGCTCTACGTCCTCCTCGGCTGCGAGTCGAGGTCCCTCTCCTAGCTGCTCGAGAAGGCCTGGATGGCCCGGGCCCTGGCAGTGGAACCTGAAAAGGGCAGTTTGAATACATCAGCCAGAGTATGTATATCAGATGCAGATGTGAGTATGATGCATGAAGTGTGTGCATGCAGATATAGTATGTGAATGTGATGTGTCAGATGTGCTCTACACATGCAGTGAATCAATGCAGTGAAATATTCAGTTTCTGTATGTCATCAGAAGTATGATAAATACAGGGAAATTGAAAAGTACCGAAATGCCGGAGGCGTACAGCAGCCTCTCCCTCCGCAAGACCATGCTCTCGAGTGAGTCCACCACCCTAAGCAACCCCTCTGTATGCTCTCTGGGAGGCTGCAGATGCAAGTTCAAGTCATCAGTGAATGAATGAATGTCTAAATATCTGAGTGATAAATGAAAACTGCGGAGCATACCGGTGGTGAGTTAGGGTCACTGGCGTATCGATGATCAGGCAATGGAGGCTTCAATGGAATCTGGTAAGAAATCCCATACTGCCAGCCCGTCAGCTCGGTCGGAAGATCTAGCCATCCAGCATACTGGCAAGTCGAGGGCATCCTTCTAGTCTTACCCCTCGAAGTGCTGGCCCGACTAGTCGAAGGGACGTCTGCAGCTCGAGCTCGGCTCGATGATGGCATATCAGTAGCTCTCCTCGTAGGAGTGCGAACACCTATCAGTGAGGGCGTCAGAAATGTGTGGACGGATGTCCTGTACTCCCCCTCCTCTAGGAAGAGAACTGCATCGACACCCAGCATGAGGTCGTCAGCCTCCCGAGGGATGAGACTCTCTATGGACCGTATGTCCAATGGAGGCACTGAAGGTATCTCCTGGACCGGATTGCCCATCGTCTGGCGCATGAAGCGCTCCCCAAGGAACCAGGCTCTGCCGACTGGTCCCTCATACAAAATCCTGTACCGGGAGGGGCCCCATGCCCTCGCGAACCGGAGCCGGGAATACCCTGGCATGGCTATCCATGGCTGCCAAGTAATCTGCGGATATCAAATGCATGAATTGATCAGTTGTCATAAATATGCAAGGTGAATCAAAGTTGAAAGCATGAAGAACTGAGAGTTATGATTTACCTCCGCCTCCCGTACGGTGTCAAAATACTGTCAGAGATATAGTAATGTCTCCCGGGGCCTGGACCGGCACCGACCATCAAATTTGTGTGAATACGATATCTCAAGCAAGGCCTCGACCTCCATCTCTGGAGCGAGCGTCGGGAAGTAGACGTAAACCCATAGTTGTGAAAGGCAAGATAGTGGCTGTCAGAATACAGAATGTATAGAAAATACAAAATGCTGAGTGCTGAATGTGAATACAGAATGTATAGAAAATGCAAAATGCTGAGTGCAGAATGCAAATACAAAATGTATAGAAAATGCAGAGTGCTGAGTGCAGAATGCGAAGACAGAATGTATAGAAAATGCAGAATGCTAAGTGCAGAATGCGAATACAGAATATACAAAAAATGTAGAATGCTGAGTGCAAAATGTTGAGTATAGAACGTAATGTGTGCAATGTGTGCCATGTGCAGTGTACAGATAATGAAAGACAGAAATGTAAATCAAGAGGGCAGAATGTACCTCCCAGGCTCGCCGGTAGCCACCTACTATAGTGCTGTGCCCGCGGGAGGTCGCGCTCATATAGCAGTAAAGGGTGGCAAGGCCAGCGCTGCCCCAATCATACTGCTGGACTTGTGATAAGTCTACCAGAGCACTCAGCAGATATAGCCCAACTGTGTTCCCCCTATCGGAGAACAGTGTCGTCTCGAGTAGGAACATCAGAAACCCCCGGGCATACTGCTTTATCTCCTCAACAGTCTTAGGCATAGTCCTCTTGTACTGCTCGGCGAGCCAGGTGTGCCTGACCCTGCCTGATGATCTGTCGATCGGCGGATGCGCTCCGAGAATATAGGTCCAGGCGGCCTCTCACTCACCCATATTCGCATCGTATGGGATAGGCCGGCCTCCCACGTTGAGGCCCGTCAACATAGAAAAGTCATACAGAGTCATCGTCATATCCCCCGTGACTGAGAAATGAAAGGAGTTGGTGGTGTCCCACCATCTCTCTACTAGTGCGCCCAGAAGGGTCTTGTTCGCCGAAAGTCGCGACACCCCCATACAAAATGGGACAAACCCTGCCTCATCCACAATCTGTCGAATAGCATTCGGGAGCTCCATATACCACTCCCTAGCAATGATTGACCCATAACCCTGTGTGAAATGGGAAGATACCTGCGGGTAAAATGAACAGATGCAATCAGTTTTAAATAAATAGAATACTGTGTTATGAACTGTGTGTTCAGATTGAATAGTGTGCTATGAATGGGCTGCGTGCCAAATAAATCGAATACTGTCTTATGAACTGTATGTTCAGATTGAACAATGTGCTATGTATGAGCCGTGTGCCAAATAAACCAAATGTTGTGTTATGAACTGTGTGTTCAGATTGAACAGTGTGCTATTATGAGCTGCGTGCCAAATAAACTGAATATTGCATTATGAACTGTGTGTTCAGAATGAGCAAATACTGCGTTATGAACTATGTGTTCAGATTGAGCAAATATTGCATTATGAACCGTGTGTTCAGATTGAGCAGATACTACGTTATGAGCTGTGTGTTCAAATTGAGCAAAATACTGCGTTATGAACTGTGTGTTCAGATTGAGCAAAATACTGCGTTATGAACTGTGTGTTCAGGTTGAGCAAAATACTGCATTATGAACTGTGTGTTCAGGTTGAGCAAAATACTACATTATGAACTATGTGTTCAGATTGAGCAAATACTGCGTTATGAACTGCATGTTTAGATTGAGCAAAATACTGCGTTGTGAACTGCGTGTTCAGATTGAGCAAAATACTACGTTATGAACTGTGTGTTCAGGTTGAGCAAATACTACGTTATGAACTGTGTTCAGATTGAGAAAAATACTGCGTTATGAACTGTGTGTTCAGGTTGAGCAAAATACTACGTTATGAACTGTGTGTTTAGATTGAGCAAAAATACTATGTTATGAATTGTGTGTTCAGATTGAGCAGTGTTATGAGCCGTGTGCAAAGTAAACAGAATGCTGCGTTTTGAATTGTGTGTTCAGATTGAGCAGTGTTATGAGCCATGTGCAAAGTAAACAGAATGCTATGTTACGAACTGTGTGTTCAGATTAACCAGTGTTATGAGCCATGTGCAAAGTAAACAGAATGCTGTGTTATGAACTGTGTGTTCAGATTGAGTAGTGTTATGAGCCGTGTGCAAAGTAAACAGAATGTTGTGTTATGAACTGTGTGTTCAGATTGAGCGGTGTTATGAGCCGTGTGCGAAGTAAACAGAATGTTGTGTTATGAACTGGGTGTTCAGATTAAGCAGTATTATGAGCTGTGTGCGAAGTAAACAGAATGCTGTGTTATGAATTGTGCGTTCAGATTGAGCAGTGTTGTAAGCCGTGTGCAAAGTAAACAAAATACCATGTTATGAACTGTGTGTCCAGATTGAGCAGTGTTATGAGTTGTGTGCCCCAAATGTGTTGTGTGCCCAAACGTGTTGTGTGCCCAAAATGAGCTGTGTGCCCAAATGAGCTGTGTGCCAAATTAACAAAGTATTGTGTTGTGAGCTGTGTGCCAAGTCAGCATTGTGCTATATATGAACTGTGTGTTCAGAACGAGCAAAAATACTGTGTATGAGAATGTGTTCGGAACGAGCAGATAGAATACATAGCAAGGGCATGAAATGTGCAAGGAATGCATAATACATCATAGAGAATGTAAAAATGAAGTACGCACCTCTCGCGCATGATGAGATAGGTGGGACTCAGGCTCCTGTAGTAGCAAGTCTATAGGTGCTCAACGCACAAAATCGGTGAAATGATGGAAGGTGCTAGGAGGAAGGATATGCTATTGCGGGTGGTACCCCTCCAAGTCGAACGGCCGCATCCTCGGTGGCAACAGTATAATGTCGGGCTCATCCTCTACTCTCGGGGAGCCTCCGCCATATGGAATAGCGTCGGCCATCTGAAAAAGATGCAAAAAGATGCAAAAATGAGCGAAACGAGCCAAAATTACAAAAAGTCAACAAAAGTCAACTCTCGAAAGAGAAAAAGTCAACAAAAGTCAACGCCTAGGAAAAGGTGCTAAACTTCGAGAGAAACTTACCTCAAGTGGTGAAAATGGAGAAAGAAGCTCTGAAAAGAAACTCTAATTCGCTCAAAATGAAGAGAATCGAAAGTTTTCGCGAAGCAACTTCGCGTGGGGCATTGGAAAACGCGTATAAAGTGCAGATCTAAAAGAGAAAAGGATCTAGGAGCAAATGAGAATATGTTTCAGCCTTGTGTTTGTGAGCAAAAGTGATTTGGAGTTGTCTACTTAAAGATGCGGCCTTGAAAAGACCAATCTATCCCTGTTTTGCTAAACTGGTCGGCCAACCAGTTTTTCTGGTTGACCGACCACTTAAGCGGTCAACAACTGGTCGGCCACTGATGTTGGTGGTCAGCAGGCCTCCTAGATAATCTTCAGGGCTCCATTGTCCTCCTTGTGTGTTTTGGTGATGATTGGAGTCCTCGGCTCTCGAGAAAGTGCAAGAAAAGTACACGTTTCGGCTCAAAATGTCCCCGCGGGAACTTAATTCAAGTGTTCGATGCATGGCTCATCATTACTCGTCAAGAGCAATGAGTATCCTTTTTGAATACGTTGTGACCCCTCCGAGAGGTAAATCGGAGGTTCCGGTTAAATTAATCTCGTTAAGGCTCATGTTTCCTTTTTCGGCATTTCATTTCGAA
The DNA here is from genome assembly GCF_055761805.1 of Camellia sinensis. Taxonomy (NCBI): domain Eukaryota; kingdom Viridiplantae; phylum Streptophyta; class Magnoliopsida; order Ericales; family Theaceae; genus Camellia; species Camellia sinensis. Next base: position 198,818,756 of record NC_138965.1, read on the forward strand.
CATACTATTGAAGTTGCATTTCTCTCGCATTGTTATGCACGTTTCTCATTGCATTGTCATGCACTCTCCACCTGCATTGTTATGCACTCTTTAAGTGCATTGTTATGCACACTACTTGTTGCATTGTTATGCACTCTATTTGCGTTGTCGCGCATGTTTTACTCACATTGTTATGCGCACTTCGGTTGCATTGTTATGCATCCACACTTTGCTTGCGTTGTCATGCACTTTTCACTTGCATTGTTATGCTTGTTCCGGTTGCATTGTTATGAACTTTTCACTTGCATTGCTATGCATATTTCCATCGGCATTGTGTATGCATGCGTTTATTTCATATTGGAATTATGCCATGATGTAACGTTGAACATATGTTACTAACTATATTGTACCTGTTGAGTTTCTTTCTTATACAGGCACGATATTGTGTGTACGGTTCATTTGAAGCTGGCGCGACCAGAAGATATTGTATGTCTTCTCCGCGTGAGACGCAGTTTGAGAATTGCATAATTTTTCTTACATCCTTTCTACATGAAATGTAATTTGGTTTGAATTTGTTCGCTTAAACTGTTACATTTATTGTGTATAATTGCTTTATTACAGCTTTCTTTGCATGTTCATAAGTAATGTTCGGCTTTGTGCATGTCATTTAGCGTTTTGCCCCTGACTGTGGGCACATCTCTTTGTTATCTTGCCTTTTTGTCTAAGTCTTCGGCCTTGTCAAAAATGGGTCGTCTCTGGGCTTTGACATTCACTCCCGTCATTTCTTGACTTCCGAGTTTTGTCAAAGAGGGGCAACTGTAGACACCCCATTTTTGACCGACCTTAAGACTCAGATGTCATCGATTGAGCGCTCGGTGATTGCACATGTTGTGCTCATTTCGAGTTTCCGAATTTTTTGGCCGAATGCCGTGCCTTCAGGCCTTTGAACTCTTTGTGTTTCGGCTCGGTTTGTGGACCAAGCCTTGTTTCCCTTCCCTGGAGGGAGAATGAGGTCTGTGGACCACCTTTTTGTGGTCATAGACCATTTTTTGCGATCGTAGACCACTTTTCCTGCTTGGAGACTAGTTTTCGATTTTCGGAGCCTTCGGCCGCGCGCCTTGTCTCGGGACCGCTTAACGTTCTCCGTTTGGCGTGGCTTTTGAACCATACCTTGTTGCCTCTACCTAGAGGGACACTGTGGTCTTGGAGACCACTTTTGGTGCCCGTAAACTAGTTTTCAAGGCTCTCGGCTGCGCGCCTTGCCTCCCGGACTTTCATCTTGCATCATTTTTGGTTTGTTTTTGGTACAAACCTTATTTTCCTTGTTTGGAAGGTGGTACAAGGGTGGGAGACTAGTTCTTTCCCTTGGAGACCACTTTCCTTCTTGTCAGCCAATTTTCTAGTCGGGCAACTGGTTTTCTTGGTCTTTGGGCCACCTTTTCTTGTTGGCCACCATACCACCACCTTGCTTTCAGGCTGCAGACCATCTCCCCCCCATGGCCGATCATTTTCTTCCCTGGCCGACCACTTCCACTGGTCGGCCGACCAGTAAAAGTAGCTGGCCGACCACTGTGGTCGGCAGCTTTCCATCACCTTTTTGGAGATATTTTTTAGCCAGCTGTAATAGCTGGAGGGCACAGAAGTGATCCTCCATATGGAGGGATGGGTTTAGGCCTAAGCTTGTCCAACAAGCTTACACTTTATTTTTCTATAAGAGGGATGCCCTCCCTATCATGACCCGAACCCGCCCCCGTGGGTTAAGGACATAACCGGCCAGTAATCATGAGATTACCTACGGCCTCAAAACAAAACAAATGTATTTTAACAGAGTTAATGGGGGCCAAACGGAAGCAGTTCAAAACTTTGTCCATAGAGTTGTGCTTACATGGCACATCCAAACAACCAAACATATATACATTAATAACTCACAATAGAAATACAGTAGCATAAGTTCTGTACAAACAGGATCATCCAAAAACTAAGTCAACCCATGAAAACTATATACAGACATATGCAAAGTCCTCGCCAGCATGACAAAAATAACATAGCATAGCAGAAAGGCGAAGACGAGTCTTGTGCGTGAGACACTAGGGCTGACTCTCCAAAACTCGGTTGTTCCACACGGACTTCAATGGGGCTGGGTCTGGACCTCTCTTGGCTCACCTACAAACACATGAATGAGCGTGAGCGATGGCCTAGTGAATAATATCAAATAAGAAGATACAAACGATATGTAAAACAATATACTCCGAATGGCCTTGGGCCCAATACACATTTTTATTTAACATTTATATACACAATTTGAGTCAAGTGACTGCGGTTTCAAACGTACTGGCCTTTGGCCCATTTATCTTTTATTCCTGTCAAAACGGCCTCTGACCCACTCATTCATGTCAAAACGGCCTCTGGCCCATCCATTCATGTCAAAACGGCCTTTGGCCCATCCATTCATGTCAAATCGACCTTTGGCCCATCCATTCATAACAAAACGGCCTTTGGCCCACCCATTCATGTCAAAATGGCCATTGGCCCATCCATTCATGTCAAAACAACCTTTGGCCCATCCATTCTTGACAAAACGACCTTTTGCCCATCCATTCATGTCAAAACGGCCTTTGGCCCATCCATTCTTTCTTGTCAAAACGGCCTCTGGCCCTTTCATTCTTATCAGACATTTGTCCAAAATTCAAACTAGCAAATCATAAGGCATAAGGCTTATAAGAAAATAAGCAATTGGATAAATGACATGCTTCCAAATATCGATATTACTCACAGTGATCGGTTGGTTGGTTTGCCCTGGAGCTCGACCCTACACAGTCCATGAACACAAAAGGGTCACAAACAATTCAATCCGTTCTTAAATTCACATTTTCTCTTTAGGTTTTATTCTTATCTCTTTAACTCAATTACAATGCTCAATACATGCCAAAGAGTACTTAGAAGTGAAGGAGAACGAAAAACGAAACACAAAACGCATAAACAAAATTTTAAAAAACAGGGTCCCCGCTCGAGCGTGGACTTCCCTGCTTGAGCGGACCCAATTGGTCTGCAAAAGTGCTGGTTGCATCAAATTCACGCTCGAGCATGAACTCGGGCGCTCGAGCGGAAGGTCTGTCTACATAGCTCCCCGCTTGAGCGGACGCCATGTCTGCAAAATATGCTGGGAGCTCGTATTTCACGCTCGAGCGGACATCAAGAATTCTGGGTTTTCCAAAATGTGTTCTTGAGCTCAAAACGACCTCCAAAGGTTCCAAACTCATAATCTTGGTTCCCAAACATGCAAATACATTACATACCATGATTACACAAGTAATAGGAGGCCAATTGCTCAAAATCATGTTCACATTTCTTCAAAATCAATCAACATTTTTGGTATACTCATGGCTCAAGCTTTCAAATCTCATATAAGTTCATAAATCAAACATGCATGCAGTCTTTTAACTCCAATTCCATTTCAAAAGATACAAATAGTGTCTATTCTCATAAAGCTCAACAAAACCAAGCTTGCATGTATGATCAAACTTCCAATCTTGTTTAATTGGCATGCTACATGCTAGATTATGCAAACTTATGGCAATTGATAGCAATTCTATTCTTGCATGACCATAACTCATCAAAATCAACACAACTCATGATTTAGCTTACCAATTACTCTTGAATTCATAAAATCACAAGCTCAAACTTAAGAATTTGGGGTTGATTACTCACCTAGGAGCTTTAATCCTCACAATCTATGGTAGATTCTTGAGTTGGACGTCAAATTCACAAGCCTTCAAGCTCAACTTTGATTTTCCTACACTCTCTCTCTCTCTCTAGTTCGGCCTCTCCCTCTCTCCTAGAGTGATTTCAGCCAAGATGAAATAAAAGAGAGGTATTGAGTGTATAAAGGCCCCCACTCAACACATTATTTTATTATAAAACAATTAGGCACCTAATTCATTAATTAAATCAATTAATTCTGATCTAAATCAATTTCTAATCAAATTTCACCGTAGGCTCTAAAAATTACACTAATCACAATAGCGTAATCAATTTCGGGTTCTGTGGCCGATAAGGCCTTCAATTTAATTTCCAAAGTAGATAGTCAAACAGATATTCCTACGGTGAACAGATAGAAATTCAAAACCACATATTTTCACATAATGGCACACAAAATCATATTAAACACATAATCATACTCATATTAAGGACCAATTAACACATTACAGAACAGGGATATCACAGTCTTCCCCCCTTTAGGAAGTTTGGTCCTCCAAACTTAATTTACCTTCTTCGGGAAACAAATGTGGATAGCGTAGTCGCATTTCCTCCTCTTTTTCCTATGTAGCATCTGTCCCATAATGTTCCTTCCATTCCACTTTCACCATTGGGATGGACTTGCTTCTCAATTGTTTCACTTGCCGATCAACAACTCGTTCCGGCCATTCGGCGTATTCCATATTTTCATCAATAGCTACCCGGTGATAATCAATCACATGAAACGGGTCTCAGAGGTAACCCCTCAACATCGACACATGAAACACGTTATGGATTTGTTCGAATCTCGGTGGCAAAGCAACTCTATAAGCAACTGGACCAAGCCTTTCCAAAATTTGAAACGGCTCAATGTAACGGGGCGACAACTTGTCCTTCTTTCCAAACCTGACTTGGCCTTTCATCAGAGAAACACGGATGAACACATGGTCACCAACCTCATACACAAGAGGTCTTCTCCGAACATCTGTATAATTCTTTTGTCGGTCCTGAGCTGTTTTGAGCCTTTGCCGAATGATCTTGATTTTCTCAGAAGTGTCTTGCAGAATTTCAGGCGCAAGTAAAGCTCTATCCCCGACTTCTGTCTAACAAATAGGTGATCTACACCTTCTACCATACAAAGCCTAGTATGGTGCCATACCGATGCTGGAGTGGAAGCTGTTATTATAAGCAAATTCTGCAAGTGGCAAATAGTCTTCCCAACTCCCCTGAAAATCCAAAGCCCACATCCGAAGCATATCTTCCAGAGTCTGTATTGTTCGTTCTGATTGCCCATCTGTCTGTGGATGGAATGCAGTACTGAACCTTAATTCTATCCCCATAGCTTCTTGCAAACTCTTCTACAATCTAGATACAAATTTCGGATCTCTATCAGACACAATAGATACCGGAACTTCGTGTAAACGGACAATCTCATCAACATAAATAGTAGCCAATCTATAAGCATTAAATGTAGTCTTGACAGGTAGAAAATGTGCAGATTTAGTCAGTCTATCAACTACAACCCAAATAGAATCCATACCTCGTGAAGTCCGAGGTAGACCAACAACGAAATCCATAGTCACATGTTCCCATTTCCATTCAGGAATAGGGAGAGGCTGTAGTAGACCGCCTGGTTTATGATGTTCAGCTTTAACTTGTTGACACTGAAGACATTTGAACACGTATTCTACAATCTCTTTCTTCATTTTAGGCCATCAATAGGTTTGTTTCAAATCCCGATACATTTTATTATTACCCGGATGCATAGCAAATACGGATCTGTGGGCTTCGTCTAAAACCCTCTTCTTTAGTTCCAGAATATCTGGGACACACATTCTGTTTCGAAATTTCAACACTTCATTCTCAATACTGAACTCTACCTTCGGACTTGTCTCAAATTCATCAATCACTTTCTTGAGGAATTTATCCTCTTTCTGTTTCTGCTTGATCTCATCAATGATTGTCGGCTCGGCTGTAATAGTGGCTATCAATCCGCCCTATTCACACATTACTACTTCAATTTCAGACTTCTCAAAATCTTGCAAGATTTCTTTCTGTTCAGTAAGCAAACAAGCCATACTCTCCGTTGATTTTCTGCTCAAGGCATCAGCAACTGTGTTAGCTTTCCCGGGGTGATACTGAATCTCTAAATCATAATCTTTTATCAATTCCAACCATCTCCTCTGCTGCATACTTTCTGTGTGAAAAAGTATTTCAAACTTTTGTGATCCGTGTAGACTTCACACTTTGCTCTATACAGATAATGCCGCAAGATTTTCAAAGAAAAAACAACTACCGCCAATTCTAGGTCATGTGTTGGATAATTCTTCTCGTGTGGCCTCAACTGTCGGGAGGTGTAAGCAATAACCTTTCCGTTCTGCATTAACACACAACCCAAACCTTTACAAGACGCATCACTAAAAATTACAAAATTCTCCGTACCTGAAGGTAGTGTCAAAATTGGTACAGTGGTCAATCTTGTTTTCAGTTCATGAAAGGCGGACTCCCTTTCGTTATTCCATTCAAATAATTGCCCCTTGCGTGTCAACTGGGTAAGTGGTACTGCTATCTTTGAAAAGTCTTTCATAAACCTCCTGTAATACCTAGTTAAGCCCATGAAACTGCGCACTTATGTTACATTTGTTGGTGTAGGCCAACTCACAATCGCCTCTATTTTCTGCGGGTCCACTGAAATTCCTTCCTTGTTGATTACATGCCCTAAGAAAACAACTTCATCCAACCAAAATTCACATTTCTGTAGTTTAGCAAATAATTTCCTTTCCCGAAGTATTTGTAGGACAGTTTTCAAGTGATGTTCATGTTCAAGTCTATCTTTGGAATATATCAAAATGTCATCAATAAAAACTACAACAGATTCGTCAAGGTAGGTTTTAAAAATTCAGTTCATTAAGTCCATAAATGCTACCGAAGCATTAGTCACTCCAAATGGCATAACAAGAAACTCAAAATGTCCATACCTCGTTCTGAATGCGGTTTTCTCAACATCCTCTGCCTTAACTTTTAGCTGATGATACTCGGATCTCAAATCAATCTTAGAAAACACTTATGATCCCTGCAACTGGTCAAATAAGTCATCAATACGGGGTAGGAGATATTTGTTCTTTATTGTTACCTTGTTCAATTCCCGATAATCAATGCACAGGCGTAGGGTTCCATCTTTCTTTTTCACAAACAGTACCGGTGCACCCCAAGGTGAAATGCTAGGTCGGATAAACCCCTTGTCAAGTAGGTCTTGCAACTGTTCTTTCTGTTCTTTCATTTTAGCAGTAGCCATTCTATAGGGAGTTTTAGAAATGGGCTGGGTGCCTGGCACAGTCTCAATAGTGAACTCTATCTCCCTGTCTACCAATTCCCCTAGTAATTCAATTGGAAACACATCTGGAAATTCTCTAACAATAAGGATATCATTCGATTCAGCGTTCACAGATTGTTCAGACAACACATAGCACAAATAACCCTGGCACCCCTTCCTGATCAGTTACATGCTTTCATTGCAGATATCAAATAAGGTGGAGGCACTACCCCATTAACCACAAACACAATCTCTTTATGTTCCGGTGGTTTAAATACAACTCGTTTTGTCACACAATCAATGGTGGCACAATACTTGGCCAACCAATCCATACCCAAAATTACATCAAAATGCCTAAAGTTCAAGGGCAGCAAATCTATATATAGGATAGCATCCTCAACACGCATATCACAAAACCGGTATATGGATTACACAATACAGATTCTCCAGATGGAGCAGACACACATAGCAGACATGGCAGTAATTCTAAAGGTCTATTAAGTCTAGACGCAAATGCATATGTCACAAAAGAGTGTGTGGATCCGGAGTCAATTAATACAAAAGTATCCTGATTACATATAGAAATAGTACCTGAGACAACTACGTTGGCATTCCGTGTATTGCCCGGAACAAGCGCAAAAACTCTCCATTGTCTCACAGTATCCCCGGTGGTAGCAGATCTCAAAGTATTCCTCGGCTTTGGGACCGATGCAGTGGAACTGGCAGCTATCCTTCCACCATTCTGGTTACAATCTCGGGCCATATGCCCTTGTTTCCCACACTTGAAACAAGCTCCTGACACATAGTAACAAACTCCACGGTGCCTTTTGCTACAAATATTGCACATGGGAGATGTGTCTTGGGAAGAATTCGAAGTATTCGAGGAGCCCGTATTCTGGTTTTTCAAAAATTTCTTCTTTGGAAAGAAGCTTTGCCTTTTGTTGCCTTTCCATTCTGTTGCTGGCTTAGCCTGTCTGGCTATGTTAGCCTCTGATATTATGGCCTTATCTAGCACCCCGATGTAGGTTTCTAGCTTCAAGACATTCACCCTTTCTAATATGTCACTTCGAAGCCTAGCTTCAAAATGTCTCGCCTTCTTATAGTCTGTGTCAATCACATGTGGTGCAAACCTGGCCAATTCAGTGAATTTGGCCTCATACTCGACTACAGTCATACTGTCTTGCCTTAGTTCCATGAATTCTGCTACTTTCCTATCCCGAACACACTGTGGGAAATACTTGTCATAGAAAATTTCTAGAAATTTTGCCCAATCAGCATCCTTATAATTTTCGTGCATTAACATCTACCATCTTCTTGCTTCGTCTTCTAACATAAAGGTGACTAGAAGCACTCTCTGTGTCTCCGAACACGGGAACACTTTAAACAATTTTTTGATGCCAAGGACCCAAGCTTTAGCTTTCAAAAGATCTAATCTACCATGGAATTGTGGTGGTTTCATTTTCTTGAACTCTTTGGTGAGGGCTATGATTCGATCGTCATTCTGATTATCTGGCACAGGAGGTGCCGGAGGTGGAGGTGGAGGATGTGGTTGCTGCCACTGTTGTTGCCATTCTTGTTGCTGTCTCAATGTCTCTGCCATTTCCTGAATCAGTCTTTCCATTCTATCCAGTCTGGCAGTAGAAGATTCCTCTATCTCATCACCTCTCGTTCTCACCATCAGATTAAACTTGCATTATACTTTATACAAAAGATACACATGTATGCATATACTAAGGAGCATACATAATCGAATAATTTGAAATGCAAGCAGCTCACAAACTCATAACGCATAGTTGTTCACATTTAACAATTAAGCGTATTCTTGATGCTTTCAGATTCATACTCATCACATGAATGCATCCTAGATCTTTTCTAGATGCTTATTGCTCTTTGGACAAGTGTGTGAGTTATTAACTCATGCTCTGATACCACTCTGTCATGACCCGAACCCGCCCCTGTGGGTTAAGGACATAACCGGCCAGCAATCATGAGATTACCTACGACCTCAAAACAAAACAAATGTATTTTAACAGAGTTAATGGGGGTCAAACGGAAGCAGTTCAAAACTTTGTCCATAGAGTTGTGCTTACATGGCACATCCAAACAACCAAACAGATATACATTAATAACTCACAACAGAAATACAGTAGCATAAGTTCTGTACAAACAGGATCATCCAAAAACTAAGTCAACCCATGAAAACTATATACAGACATATGCAAAGTCCTCGCCAGCATGACAAAAATAACATAGCATAGCAGAAAGGCGAAGGCGAGTCTCGTGCGTGAGACACTAAGGCTGACTCTCCAAAACTCGGTTGTTCCACACGGACTTCACTGAGGCTGGGTCTGGACCTCTCTTGGCTCACCTACAAATAGATAAATAAGCGTGAGCGATAGCCCAGTGAATAATATCAAAGAAGAAGATACAAACGATATGTAGAACAACATATTTCGAACGGCCTTGGGCCCAATTCACATTTTTATTTAACATTTATATACACAATTTGAGTCAAGTGACTGCGGTTTCAAACGTACTGGCCTTTGGCCCATTTATCTTTCATTTCTGTCAAAACGGCCTCTGGCCCACTCATTCATGTCAAAACGGCCTCTGGCCCATCCATTCATGTCTAAACGGCCTTTGGCCCATCCATTCATGTCAAATCGGCCTTTGGCCCATCCATTCATAACGAAACGGCCTTTGGCCTACCCATTCATGTCAAAACGGCCTTTGACCCATCCATTCATGTCAAAACGGCCTTTGGCCCATCCATTCATATCAAAACGGCCATTGGCCCATCCATTCATGACAAAACAGCCTTTGACCCATCCATTCATGTCAAAACGGCCTTTGGCCCATCTATTCTTTCTTGTCAAAATGGCCTCTGGCCCATTCATTTTTATCAGAGATTTGTCCACAATTCAAACTAGCAAATCATAAGGCATAAGGCTTATAAGAAAATAAGCAATTGGACAAATGACACACTTCCAAATATCGATATTACTCACAGTGATCAGTTGGTTGGTTTGCCCTGGAGCTCGACCCTACACAGTCCATGAACACAAAAGGGACACCAACAATTCAATCCGTTCTTAAATTCACATTTTCTCTTTAGGCTTTATTTTTATCATTTTAACTCAATTACAATGCTCAATACATGCCTAAAAGTACTTAGAAGTGAAGGAGAATGGAAAACGAAACACAGAACGCATAGACAAAATTTCAGAAAACAAGGTCCCCGTTCGAGCGTGGACTTCCCCGTTCGAGCGAACCCAATTGGTCTGCAAAAGTGCTGGTTGCATCAAATTCACGCTCGAGCATGAACTCAGGCGCTCGAGCGGAAGGTCTGTCTACATAGCTCCCTGCTCGAGCGTGGACTTTCCTGCTCGAGCGGACGCCATGTCTGCAAAATATGCTGGGAGCTCGTATTTCACGCTCGAGCGGCGATTTCCCCGCTCGAGCGGACATCAAGAATTCTGGGTTTTTCAAAATGTGTTCTTGAGCTCAAAACGGCCTCCAAAGGTTCCAAACTCATAATCTTGGTTCCCAAACATGCAAATACATTACATACCATGAGTACACAAGCAATAGGAGGACAATTGCTCAAAATCATGGTCACATTTCTTCAAAATCAATCAACATTTTTGGTATACTCATGGCTCAAGCTTTCAAATCTCATATAAGTTCATAAATCAAACATGCATGCAATCTTTTAACTCCAATTCCATTTCAAAAGATGCAAATAGTGTCTATTCTCATAAAGCTCAACAAAACCAAGCTTGCATGTATGATCAAACTTCCAATCTTGTTTAATTGGCATGCTACATGCTAGATTATGCAAACTTATGGCAATTGCTAGCAATTCTATGCATGCATGACCATAACTCATCAAAATCAACACAACTCATGATTTAGCTTACCAATTAATCTTGAATTCACAAAATCACTAGCTCAAACTTAAGAATTTGGGATTGATTACTCACCTAGGAGCTTTAATCCTCACAATCTATGGTAGATTCTTGAGTTGGGCTTCAAATTCACAAGCCTTCAAGCTCAACTTTGATTCTCTTACACACTCTCTCTCTCTCTAGTTCGGCCTCTCCCTCCCTCCTAGAGTGATTTCAGCCAAGATGAAATAAAAGAGAGGTATTGAGTGTATAAAGGCCTCTACTCAACACATTATTTTATTATAAAACAATTAGTCACCTAATTCATTAATTAAATCAATTAATTCTGATCTAAATCAATTTCCAATCAAATTTCACCGTAGGATCTAAAAATTACGCTAATCACAATGACATAATCAATTTCGGGTTCTGTGGCCGATAAGGCCTTCAATTTAATTTTCAAAGCAGATAGTCAAACAGATATTCCTACGGTGAACAGATAGAAATTCAAAACCACATATTTTCACATAATGGCACACAAAATCATATTAAACACATAATCATACTCATATTAAGGACCAATTAACACATTACGGAACTGGGATATCACACTCCCTCCTCATTCAGGTTCAAAATTTTGTGCTTGAGAGATATAGATACGCATTTGTCTCTATCTTGCTCTTTGCTTCACTTTTGTGCTTCAAAAGTGCCTTTTTATCACACTTTAACACACAAACACACACTCAAACACCATACTGTTGTTGTTGAGGCTCTTTGAGGTTGGTTTTGGAGTCTTTGGACTGGTTTTGATCGAGGAAAGTTGCTGGAGTTGCAGCTTTAAAGGTGTTCATCAAGGATGAGCTTTTAACCCTTAAAACCCTTGTTTTGGTTTAAGCTTTTGAACCTATTTTCATGCTATTTTTGGCTTGACTTTAAACTGAAAAAAGTTCTGATTTTGCATGCTTAACATGTTTGTTTAAGGTCTCTTTTGTGTTGGGGGTGGTCTACCCCCTTTTAGGCCTTGTTTGGGCCTTGTTTTGAACCTTCCTTTTAAGCTATTTGGACCACCTTGTTTTGGCCTTCTCACCACTGAAACTCAGAGGGATTTCAACGGTGGAAATGGTGTTTTAAGGTCCCAAATAGAAAAGGGTCATCCCTTCTCCTTGTGTCTTGTATGCTTGCTTCACTTGCCTCATGTTTGAGCATGTTTATCTAGCATATGTTAGCTCCATCTCAGGCCATTTTTGGCCTTATTTCAGCATGGCATACCACTGTTTTCACTTGGTTTTGTCACCTCATGCATGCTTTATACACTTGTAGTATAAATTTTACAAACTAGTCTTGTATGCTTCAAGAAGTAGCATGTCTTTCTAGCTTGTTTTGAGTTCATCTCAGCATGTTCTTGGTGTTGTTTTTTCATGATATACCTCTGTTAAGGCTTGGTTTGATAGCCCCATGCATGTTCCATGTACTTGTAATGCAATTCCATGAACTAGCCTAATGTGTATCATGCTTTAGACCATCATTCTAGCATGATTTTGGCTTAACTCTAAGAAGATTTTGTCCATGTTTTAGCATGCTCTAGCACTGATTTGTGTTGTTTTGGTCATGCATGCCATGCTTTGTATAGCTATAATGCATTCTAGCTTGCTAGCTTTGTGTATCAAGTCCATTACTTGGACTATTTTCATGATTTGGTATCATTTGGAATGTTATTTCAGTCCATATAGTGTGATCATACACTTGCATTTGTCACTCTTTCCATGCTTTGAAGAGTTCATGTTTTATGCCTTAACATGAGCCATTGGGTATGCCTTCATGCCTAAGCTTGCAAGCTATCATTTCAGTGTGTTTTGGGGTTATTTTGCCATAATATAACTCTGATTTTTGTTGGCGAAGCCATCTCATGCTTGGTCTTAGTAGGTGTAGTATAATCCTCCCTTTTGGCCTTGCATATTTCATGCCTTATGCCCTTCATGCTAGCTTCCATGCATGTTTTAGACTCATTTTAACATGTTCTAGGACTGTTTTGGGTTGCCTCGACCACATGCTTCATGTTTTGTATAGCTATAGTGCATGTGCCTATGCTAGTTTTGAGCTTTGAGCACCATAGCATGCTTCATTTGTGTTGTTTACATGATTTGGCATCCTTTAACTTGACATTTTAGAGCATATGAAATTGCCATGCTCCCACTTCTTTCACCCTTTGAGTGCCTCTAAGGGTTGTGCATTGTCGCCTTACTTATGGCCTAGCTTGTATGCCATCTTGCCTAGGCCCTTGAGCTCCCATCTTAGCATGTTTTGGTCTTTGTTTTGAACTACTTGAGCTCTGTTTGTGGCTGGTTCATGCTTTGTGCCATGTATTGCATGTCCCTAGAGTAGTCCTCTTTGTTACCTTTCATGCTTTAGGACTCTAGCATGTCGTGCTTGTGTTATTGAATGATTTGGCATCATTTCATATCTTATTTTAGTGCATATAGTGTTGTCACACTCCCATGTTTATCACTCCCTGAACATTCTTGAGGGTTGTGCTCTTGGGCCTAGTTGATGGACCATTGCATTGAGCATGCTTGTCTTGATCTTCATGCCTTAGTTTCATCATTATGGCCACTGATTTTGGGTATGACTGAGGTCTGTCTATTTTGGTTTAAGTCCATCGAGCATGATATGTGAATGTTGTTACATTGCATCATGTTGTTACATGCTTATGTTGCCTTGCATTGTGTATGCATGCATTAGCATTGTTTGCATGCCATTAGCTTTGTTAAGGTGATCATGTCACATTGCATTGAGTATGCCATGTTGTTCTTTGCATAGTGTATGCCATGTTGTTCTTTGCATTGTGTATGCCATGTTGTCTTTTGCATTGTGTATGCCATGTAGTTGCATTGTGTTTTGCATGCCTTGAATTGCATGTTTGCATGCTTAAGTTGCATTGCATGTTTGCATGCTTGAGTTGCATTGCATTTGCTTGGATTAGGTGTTAGTCCAAACACGAGGAATGAGGGACGTTTCATACTTGAAGTGATGAAACGTGCCTCAATTCTCAATCGCCGACACTCTTGATCACACATGATAGAGTTTAAAGCATTTGTGTGTTTATTTGTGCATTCATTTCATATTGAATTGTGCAATTTAGCTTCTCGACCATCATGCATCGAGATGCGTGATTGGTGGCCCGAGGGTCAAGAACCACACTCCCTTGAGCTTATGAAATGATAGGGAGGGTGGTTGTGCACACATATGTTGCAAATACATTGTCATGCCCCTTCTTGTTCTCTGTAGCAGCAAAGTGGAGGAGTGCAGCAAAAACTAGTCGGCCGACCAGAAAAACTAGCTGGCCGACCACTTTTTCTGGTCTGCAGCAAAGAAAAGTGGTCGGCAGATGGTTGGCAACATCAACAAGTGGTCGGCCTTGTTCCTACAGGTTTCCATAGTGGAGTTGAAGCTTTGTGGAGCTTGGTGCAAGGTTCTGAGAACAGTTGCAAACACAAGCAAATCGGGACATCGCGATGGATTTTTGAACGAGGCGACCGAGTATGCATACACTTCTCTCCTCGAGGATCCTTTTTACTGCTTTCTTTAGCTAGTTTATGCTTTGGTTCTGTTTTTAAGTAGTTAATGCGTTTAGCTGCTTATTTGTGTTGTAATAACTAGTTAGTTAACTTGATTCGTTAATTAGCTTTGTTTTGTACTTAATTAGTTAACTAGGATTAGTTAATTAGTTTTGTGATGTACTAATTAGTTTAATTAGCTTAGATTAGCTAGTTAGCTTCTTATTCGGACCCTCCGTCGAGAGGGCCAACTGTTGTAATAAGCGTGCGTGTGTGCGATGCATGTCTTCCAATCCCCATTTCTTTCTCCTTTTTACTTACCAGCTTTTGATGGTTAGTTTTAGGGCATATTTCAATTAGCATACTTATGCTTCGCATGCGTGCATCATTCATTTTGTTTTGCATGCACCGAGCTCGGCGCATCATACAAATTGCATTGTATTTCAATCCCAATTTGAATACATGTACCAAGTTGCATTTCACATGACATCTTAGAATAGCCGAGCCTATCTTAGTTGCATTTTGCATGTGTTGCATTAGCCATCTTAACATGAACTAGGATCATGCATGATTTTTAACTATTTCTCTATTTTGGCTCGGAGTACACTGTGAGTGTTTTCGCTTTAGCATACTGCATGTGTGTTAATGTTGTCATGAAAGCATGCTTGCCATGAGGCTAACTGCTTATTTGACATAACTGCCTGAATGTCTATGGGTGAAGGTTGGATTGCTTAAATTGGAACAATTCATCAAATCCCCGATTTAGCCTACTTGCGAGTAGCAAACTTCAAATCATTTTCACAAACGAACATGCAATGTTTTGTTCCAAATTAGGCGATCTAGTCTATACTTGTATGCTGCGCGCATCAATAGAAATTCTAGGTTAATAACCGGAATAAGAGCATATGTGTTTTCAAAAAACAAAATATCATGCTTAGTAAAGGTCGATCTTTGATCGGGCAAGTGGGGGTGCTCATTGCATGACCTTCCCCTCTCGTACCGAAGTTCCTGAGCCGAGGTAACTTTGGTGATGACGGACACGTAGCCTTAGGCACGAGTCAGGGTTTCCTAAATTTTCTAAAATAAAACATTTAGGTGGCGACTCTATATCTGGCAAAGCAGCTCATGTTTCGCACTTCTTTATAAAAATCAGTTTTCCAAAACGATTTGCCGGATTTGGACTCTTTGGTGATTTGTCAGCCTCACATTGTACTTTGTGAGATTAGATTCAGAACCGTGACATGAGTCCGAACTGTAGTAGCTAAAAACAAAACGATTCGCGCCCTCGCGGCGTGAAGAGCGGAGTTCTCGGGGCGGTCTACAAGATGTTAAAAAAGATTTTTTGAATGGTGAGTTAGATGAAGAAATTTATATGGAACAATTGAAAAGGTTTCAAGTTCCTGGCCAAGAGAAAAATGTTTGTAAACTTGTCAAATCTCTTTATGGCTTAAAATAAGCTCCGAAACAATGGCATGAAAAATTTTATCACGCTATGTTTTCGGATGGTTTTAAGATAAACAAATGTGACAAATGCGTCTATGTTAAAAGCATAGACAAAGGTTATGTCATAGTTTGTCTTTATGTGGATGACATGCTCATTATTGGAAACAATAATGACATGATTAAATCCACAAAGAAAACGTTGAACAAAAAGTTTGACTTAAAAGATCTGGGAATAGTAGACGTAATTCTAAGAATAAAAATTACTAGAACATTTGAAAGATATGCTTTATCTCAGTGTCACTATGTTGAGAAGATTTTGGAGCAATTTGGAAAGCATGACTACCGTCCTACTAAAACACTTGTTGACATTAGTCTTCATTTGTAAAAAAATACAGGTGCAAGCATATCACAATTAGAGTACTCTTGGATGATCGGAAGCTTGATGTACTTAATGAATTGCACTAGGCCAAATATAGCCTATGTTGTAAGCAAATTACGTAACTACATAAGTAATATAGGGTCCAATCATTGGGAAGTGATAATTAGGATACTTAGGTGTCTAAGACATACCTAGAATAATGGCTTACATTATACTAAATATCCAGCAGTACTCGAGGGGTACAGGGATGCAAATTGGATATCGGATGCTAAAGACTCAAAATCCACTAGTGGATACGTCTTTACCCTAAAAGGTGCTACAGTCTCTTGGAAATCTTTCAAGCAGACATGCATAGCTAGTTCGACAATGAAACTTGAGTTTATTACATTAGATAAAACAGGAGAAGAAGCAGAATGGTTTCGTAATTTTTTAGAAGACATTCCAATGTGGCCTAAACCTGTGCCAGCTATATGCATTCACTGTGATAGTGAAGCAGCAATAGGATGGGCACAAGTCATATGTATAACGGTAAGTCTCGACACATTCGTCGAAGACATAATATCGTTAGACATTTGCTCTCACATGAAATAATTTCCATAGAATATGTAAAGTTAAAGGAAAATATTGCGGATCCATTGACTAAAGGGCTAGCCAAAGAGCAAGTGTACTATTTATCGAGGGGAATGAGATTAAAACCTATTACTTAAAAGTCGCCATAATGGCAACCCAACTTAGTTAACTGGAGATCCCAAGATCTAGGTTCAAATGGACAATTGAATTATGGATGACTTCACGTATCACTAAAGAGGGTTTCTCCTACCCATTTCTATGATAAGAAGAGTGATACATGCAACATTAGTAGGATAAACTTTTCTTTTAATGATTCTTATAGCTTGGATATCCAAGTGGGGTATAGCAGGATATTCTTAATAAGAATTTATCTATATGAGTGTGAATTGGGCCTGTTCTGTGAGAATTGAGAAGGCTAAATTCTCTAAAGCACTCATGAATTACCAAGCGTTGTTCAGGGCCAAAATAAACACAACCGTAAGAACCAAACTATGTCTATGGGTACACTATGTGTAGTCTATTGTCTTGGCTTACATAAACAGCTGAACAGCTCAAGGCATCGCGTCCACTGGTTAGCCAGTAAGTCCGATAGGTTTTCATTAGAGAAAGTTCAAAGCCAAAAGCTACCTATCTCGATGTGATGTATCTTCTTAATGTACTCTTTCTTTGTCTGCATTTTGTTGCATGTCCGTTATCGTAAATTCCATTCATATGGAGGATTGTTGGAAAATGGCTTTGGAGGTTTTGAAAAAATCCTTATTTTTTGCTAACTTTGAGCATTAATTAAGGTAGGACCCAAGCGTTATTTTTAACATTTTTCATTGGGTTTATGTTTAATGTCGCGTAGTAAATAAAACCATGTATTTGGTTGCTCAAAACCATTTCAGGATGAATGAGAATTCAACACGTGTTTTCGAGTTCGTGGCAATGGCTTTATATGGGTTTCCTACACATTTGTGAAATGTGCTTGTCCCATATTGGAAAGGCTTGAGATTTTGAATGGGTTTATATACTCTAACTTGGGATACTTGGGATGGGCCCCAAGGGGTACCCAAGTTTGTGAAATGGTGAGGTTATGGGTAAACATTTCCGGATGAATGAGAATTCAACGTGCGTTTTCGGGTTCGTGACAATGGCTTTAGGTGGGTTTCCTATACATTTGTGAAATGTGCTTGTCCCACATTAGAAAGGCTTGAGATTTTGAATGGGTTTATATACTCTAACTTAGGATACTTTTGATGGGCCCCAAGGGATACTCAAGTTTGTAAAAGGGTGAGGTTATGAGTAAAATGGGCTAGACTCATTGGGCCCAAAACAAAAACCACACGCGTGCCGCCGTCCCTCCGGTCGAGCGGCCTGGGCTGGGCTAGGCTGCGGGTGCGTTATGTGAGGTTGGGTTGGGCTTATCTGACCCAATACTTATCTTTTTGAGATATTTGTAATTTATTTATTTATTTTTAATTTTGATTTCAAAATTTCAAATAAATTGGTTCAGAATTTTTCCTTCACCCAAATAGATCCCTAACGGGTTTAGACCCACCTGAACAGGTTCATACCTACCTGAACAGGTCATACTTGTTCAATTCAAACTAAATCTGTCTAGGTACCTGTTCAATTTGTCTAAACAGGTTTCTACGTGTTCGGAATAGCCACTATTTCTCCTATAAAAAGCCATCCTTCCAACATTTCTTGCATAAGAATTTTCTATCAGAATTTCGTCATTCTTCTCTGTATTTTTCTGTATCTATTCTGCATTTAATTTTAAGAAGAAAGAGAGAGAGTTACAACATAATTTGGTCCGCCAAACTTGATTTTGTAGTGCTACAAATTCAAGTGTTAGTCATTGCATCCTGGGAAGTAGACGCCAGTAAATCTCAAAGTATCGGAGTGATGGCAAAATCTACTTTAAGGAGATTGTATTCAACATAAGCCTTGACATTAATTTTTGTAAGCATTTAATTCAGAATTTAATTTATATAATTATTTTTTGAATTATTTTATTTTATTATTTGTTTAATTTATACATTTAGGGGTTGTTTGGGGTGTTCTAAATAAGTGCACTTTTTGAATTTTTGGACTAAAAAGTTAAGGAAAAAAATATGGTTGTTTGGAATAACTTTTTGATTTTTTATGAAAAAATGTGTATTAAAAAATTGTATAAATTAGTGTATAGGAGAAGCTTGGGCAGAGTAGGTAGTACGTTGGGCAGAGTAGTGTATAGGAGAAGTTTGCCTCCTTTTTGGGCATTGAATTGGACGGTGCTGTTCGGCCCGTAGGTAGGAATGGCAACGGGACGGAGCAGGGCGGGGCCGGGGACCACACTCCCCGTCCCTGATCCCCGATGGTGAAAATACCCCCGGCTCCGGCCCCGATCCCCGACGGGGAACTTATCTCTGTCACCGCCCCCACCCTCTAACGGGGATTGGGTTTCCCCGACCCCGTAAATTCCCCGGAAAAAAAAAAAAAAAAAAAAGAAGAGAGCAAACCAGCAGCTATCATCATCATCAGTACCAACAGAGTCTACAAATTCATCATCAATGATCATCATCATCATCATCAACATCAACAACAACAAAATGTATATCTATGCCTCCGCTTGGGAAGTGGGTTGGCTTTTTGGTTTTTTTTGGCTATTTGAGCCTGGGCTCAGAAGCTTGGTTTGGGAATGACTTTTTGATTTTTTGGCTTTTTTGACTTTTTTTATGAAAGAAGAGTGTAATGATTATGGGTTAGATGTGATATTTTGTCTGTTGTGGCTCAAATAGCCTATTCTGTCTTTTGTGGCTCAAAGAGCCAAAAGAGCCCAAATGAGCTCTTCCCAAACGACACCTATATCTATATCTATATCTATATCTATATCAATAATGTTGATATAGTGAAGATCTTGAGAACTAGTGTATATATATATATATATATATATAATAGTGGCTGTAGATCTGGAGACGAGACAGAAATGTTCGTCGCGATTCAGATCTAGAAGGAGCTCTCCGTCGCCGATCTCTCTCTAGATTTCTTCGTCGCGACTTCAATCTGGAAGGTGCTCATTCATCTCAAGGTGCTCATTTATCTCTCTCATAGAGAGCAGAGAGAGAGAGAGTTGAGAACTTGAGAGTAGACAAAGAGAGAGAGTGAAAGAGAGAGTTGAGAATTGATAAATATTAGATATAATAGCCTTCTGATAAAAAAAAGATATAATAGCCTAAACATAGATAATAAAGCTTAAACATATATATATATATATATATATATATACATACGGGACTGTCGGGAACTATTCAGGGCCCGGTCGGGGCTGGGAATTTATCACCATCCCCAGCCCGAAAATCATCGGGGATTTAATTTTTAATATCATCTCCGGTCCTATAGGGATAATCTTCGGGGAAAATCCATTCTAATCGGGGTTCGGGGGTCAGGTCCCCATCAGGCTGGGTTTAAATTACCATCCCTACCCATGGGGGCCCACCACGAGTCCCGTTTTGCTAATCGGAACCGTTCAATATATAGAACTCGTTGAGTACTATACACTTGTAAAAAATCACGTTAATCGGATATCGATAGCTCTCTGATCGGAGTAGTTTTTTTTTCAACCGTTAACTATAACACCATCAATTTTTTTTATAGAAAACTGATTTGATTATTTAGTTAGCGATATCCGATCAACGTAATTTTTTACAGACATATATTACTCGACGAGTTCTACACATTGACGGTTCAAATTATCAAAATGGGACTCGTGTCGGGCCCCACGGTCCAAATAACAACGTCTTGTTTGCTTTTCCGCTTGTTCCTTTTGTACAAACGGTTGGCCGCTAAAGTACAACTCACATGACATGATTTGTACTTTTTTTTTTGTAAAATTAATTGTTTTAGGTGAATAGTAATAACTTTTTAATAATTTTTTGACTTTTTTGAGATATGTCAATCCAGCCCTTAATTTACACACACTACATTGGGTATAACAATATGAATTCCAGACCTCACTTTTATGCAAGTGGGCTTGAAAATGCTTAAGATCTCTGCATAGTTAGATCAGGATTCTCAGTTAGAGATTTCACTGTAATTGTCGTAATTTAACAGTCTATGTTTAAATTAGAACAAAATAGGATCGTTTAACAGAGTGAGGTTTTAAAAATATATACGATATTTTAATAGTTTTTATTTTAAATTAGAAAAATTATACAGCAATGGTATTTTCACAATATTTACAAATTGATGAAAATTTTGTAATTTTAATAATTAATATTTATAAATTTTACTATTGATTTGAATTTTTTTAAAAGATACACTGAATTGTAATTTCTCCTTTTAAATCTGACATGTTAATTATGTACTTTCTGCCGTGATAAAAAAAACATAAGAAGATTATTGCACAAAAACAATGACAGAGAATATTTATCCACATAATTATGCCCTATGCATCCAGCAATGCGAAATTATGCATATGCCACAGAGAGAGAGAGAGAGAGAGAGAGAGAGAGAGAGAAGTAAGATAACAGTCTTTTATTTTTGGTTGTATACAATTGAAGAGTAATAGTATCACATGCCCAAAAAAAAAAAACACAAAAAACAAAAAAACTTGAGTAGAGGAAAAAAGATTTTACATACATTTCACAAAAAAATGGCAAGAACAACAACCTTTTGTTCTTGGTTGTATACAATTGAAGGGTAAAAGCACTACATGCCAAAAAATAAAAAATAAATAAAACTCAACTTGGGGAAAAAAGATTGAAGCTGAAAATCAATTGGTAAGACAATCATCAACAAACTGGTATTTTTGGTGAAGGTTCAGTCACTTGCCAACCAAACGACGTGTGCGTGCATTGGCACCTTTGACTCGCGAGTTAAGTTCTTCCACATCATCATGAAGATGATCAAGAGCTTTATTCTGCCTGAATGGATCACCAGATTGCTTAAAACCACATATTAACACAGCAATAACAAATTAAAAAGAAAAGAAAAGAAAAGAAAAGAAAAAGATCAAAGGAATACTGAAATGGAGATAACACAAAATATCTCTATCCAACCAAAAATTAGATAAAAATCTTTGCAACTGACAACATAATGTGTCATCTTACGAAAACTATGAAACAAAAGGATAGAAGCATTTTTCGTGGTTAAAGAGAAAATCAGTTAGCTAAAACGCGAAAGCTGATGCATTTGGTAAGTGCTAAAAAAGCTGAAAAATAGCTTCTTTGTTAGTGGAGAAGTTGTGTAGATCCTCATCTTTTTTAGCCGGAAACAGATAGGCTTTTGGTTTTTGGCTTAGCTTTTTTAGGGTTTTTGAAACAAGGCCTTAGTTTTGTACAACGGAAGGGCTTGTAAAAATAATCCATGGAAGCAAAATGAGGACCACTTCCATAACAGGCCTTTCAAGCAAAAAAACGAAGGTATTTCAAAGGCATAAACTAATTAAGCTACTATCTTCGGATTTCGACTGAAAACTAAAATGGAAGTGACAAAGATTAATGCAATAAAAGAACTATTATTGTGGATAGGTACAAACACAACTCACTTCTCAAGTTCAGTTCCCATGTCAACCGCCATACCCTTCAGATTGCCTAAGATGTCACTTAGATCGGAAAGTGAATCATCTTGCTTCATCTTCTCCACCTGGTTTCCATAACCGCATATGAATAAGCAAAAAGAAGAATAGTGAGCGTAAATTTTTGTCATAAGTCTACTTGTTGAATTATTATTGGTCATAAGCACGTACCTCAATTTTCTGTAAGGCATTTGTTGGTTCGGGAGGAGGTGTACGCAACTGTCCTTTGGGTGGAGGACCTAAACCCAACTTTTCCCTCTGCTCCTTGTTTTGTTTTCCTTTGAAATAATCATCTGTTGAATCACAAAAGTTGATCAAATATGGGAATAATCAACAGGTCAAATGGCCAAATTGTAACGCAATTGTGTATTTTCACTTGCGTAATGATACGCGAACAAAATTTGTATACAAAAAAATCTATACAGAATGATGTCTTATTTATACCCATTCATTGGAAGTCAAAATGTCCATCACTATAGTTCATAATCACAAGAGTGCCATTGCTACATAATTCTTGTCTTAAAATGACTATAATTTTCCTTTTCACTTTCTGATTCAAACATGTGGCGTCAAAATTTGCTAAGAAAAAATTAGTTGGAAAAGAAATGGGCCAACTACATATATATTGTATATGGGGTGGGAAAGGGAGGGGTGCAGAAACCTTTTGTGTTTGCAGGCCCTGAAATTTCCCGTGTCTTCTTTGGCTTCCAAGGCATAGCGAACATGCCTCCAAGATTGTTCAACAGTTTCTCTCCCTGAAATTAACAATGAATAATTATGAAATATGCTTCCAATTGCTACCCACATACACACAGAAATCTCCAGGAAACAACAACAATAAGAATAACAGAGTGAAAATAAGCGAAAACACAATGAAGTGCACAAGATAGGGACAGATCACCGTTGTCCACTTTATGTAAGATTTTAGCATTGTCTTTCTGATTATTCAAATAAGATTAGAAGAAGTGGTCTTCCAAATTAACTAGTTGGGTCTAGAGGTTCCAATTTTGCCAGTTTTGATCAATTTGATCTAAAACTACTAAATTGAAGTTCCAGATTTAAAAAGTACTAAATGATTTGAAATGATTAGATGAACATGGCATTTAAAGATTCAAACTCGTGCTTCATAACAATTAATTTTCCCATATGAACTAGAGTTTGTGAAAGAAAATGAGCATACCTTGTGCAAGAAAATGAGCAGAGTTTGTGAAAGAAAATGAGCATACCTTGTGCAAGTCCTTGTCCATATCAGCGGCCATCACGTGGGTCCTATGGATTTGCTCACCCTGATGATGCAAAGTGTCAAGGGTCCTTGTAGCATCCTGTCTAATATCCTCAGCAATCTTCAGGCAGTTGTTTACAGACTTTGTAGTGTCCTCAGACTTAGTCACAGCGTAACTCTCCAATTCTTGCACTGACATGCTATCAAAGTCTTCTGAGTCACTATAACTATTCTTGCCTTTGTTCCTTGCTGCTGAAGAAGAGGATTTGGAAGATGCCCTTCTACCATCATCGTCGTCATCATAAGCGTTGGATTTGAAGTTTGGAGGAAGGAGCACAGGTTCAGAAGAAGTTCTTCTCCCAACTAGGTTTTGCTTGTTATTCGATTCAGTATCAGAATCAAAAGGGTTAGAAGTTGAAGAACCTGGAAATCCAGGGTCAACTGAATTTTGCTTAGAAACCTTATTGGCTGGTGATTTCAAAAATCCAAACATTTTGAAGGATGAGTAATGATTACAGATACAAAATTAAAGAAAAATCCAGCAAGATTGTATTGGGATGGGTACGGAATTCAACAATTGTATCTGGAAAAACCCAAAAAAAAAAAAAAAAAATCCATTAACCAAAATGAATTTCTATAGCATTTGTCACAGCTTTGACTGCCTTTTGTGTGTGCGTGTGATCTCCATGAACACAACTTTATTGGATCTCAAAAGGCTAATTATAAATGATAACTGCAAGGCTATTGAAGTAAGGACTATCATAGAGGGCAGACTTGAAACGCAACTTCGGCATTAATTTCATGACGGAAAAAGAGAAAAATCAAACAACAACTCTATTTATTGTTTGCTTCTACTGTTTTTTTTTTTTTTTTTTTTTTTTAAGTGCTGTTTCTCTCAGAAATAATATGGGGTTTGTAAGCATTTGGAGTAGAAGGAATTGAAGGACTCAAAGTGAAGACAATACACAAGACAAGTGAATGACAAACAGAAGAAAGCAATCAAACACAAAGATCCCTGGAGAATATATAGTTACATGTGAATATTAGTGAGTGCGCACTTACATGTGAATGACATAACTAAAATGGAAATCAAATTACAAGGAAAATGAAAATGCTTGTGACTTCCAAGCTGATGTACATATTTATTTATATTGTGGGTTAATTTTGTTTTTTCTCCTAAACCTATCATCACTTTTTCTATTTCATACCTAAATTATTGATTTTATTTTTAATTTCAGCTAATGTGGTCCAAGATGATTGTCCAAAGCCTAATTTGAAGAAAAAAAAGCTCATTTCAAATTTTGAACAACCTAAATCATATAACCAAACACTCAATTTTTTTATGCATATTTTCAATTGAGAAATGAAAAAAAAAAAAAAAGAAGAAAAAAAAAAAGAGTTTGGTCCTAAAGTTTTAAGTTGTCCTTGTTTGTCAATGTTAAAAGGCAAATGTCTAGAAAATATGGAAAATTATTTAAAAAATGCATTAATTTTAGTAAAAGTGTATTAAATTTAGCGATAATTGTATTATGTTCTTCAAATTTTTTACCTTTTTTTTTGGGTGTATTAATTTTTTATCTTCTACTTGTGCCCTAGTGACGCTTGTAGTTAAATAGTCAAAAAAAAAAAAAAACTTTTTTTTTAAATGTCAAAAATAATTAAAATACCCCATTTTAACAGTAGGACTAAAAAAAGGTGGATGTATAATTGAGTGATTTAAATTGTTTAAATCATAGAACAACTTTTTACCCATTAGATTAGATTTCCTTAAAAATATTTGTAGAGATTATTTAGATGAAATTAATAGTTAAGGAAAAAAAATATATAAAAAATAACAATAATGTAGATATGAAAGTGAAATTAACCTTATATATTGTTGAAAGTAAAGAAACCAATGGAAAAGCAAATGATTACAGTCAAGATTCGTAAACTCAGAAATGAAATAAAAAGAAAAATATAAAGAAACGAATTAAAGAGTACCTAAGAAGAAAAAAGAACAAATATTTGAAGATTAGACAAAACGGGTTTGCTGAGTAAACCTTGAAATGATCGTGAATTGGGAGATTGAGGAGTAGGAGAAGTAAATTTTTTCTCTCCTACCTAAAAAAAAATAGAAAGAAACCCAAATTGAAAGGAGGAGAGAGAGTGTATTTTGAACAAATCAAAATGAGATGATAGGAGAAACGGAAAACCAGGTAGACCCTTCTTCAACCTCAACTGCCACACTCCACTTTTTCACGACATTTCTAGACCGTTGGCGCTATCTTCCCTTCCTCTTTCTGCTTCTGAGAGTTTCACACCCCAAACAAACACAATAATAAAAAAGAAATTATTTATTAGTTTGTTAATTTAATTTAATTCAATTTGTATATTATAAAATATTATTTAGATAAATCACGCTGACATTGGTAGCCCCATAAAGATTATATCCCACCATTTAAGGCCCAATACATAACCTAAATACTAAAACCCAACATTGCTGAAGACAATTAAAATAATTTAAATAGTAAAAAATTTTTTTTTTTTTTTAAATGTCAAAAATAATTAAAATAAACCATTTTAATAGTAGGAGTAAAAAAAGGTGGATGTATAATTGAGTGATTTAAATTGTTTAAATCATACAACAACTTTTTACCCATTAGATTAGATTTCCTTAAAAATATTTGTAGAGATTATTTAGATGAAATTAATAGTTAAGGAAAAAAAAATATAAAAAATAACAATAATGTAGATATGAAAGTGAAATTAACCTTATATATTGTTGAAAGTAAAGAAACCAATGGAAAAATCAAATGATTACAGTCAAGACCCATAAACACAGAAATGAAATAAAAAGAAAAATATAAAGAAACGAATTAAAGATAGAAGATGAGAGTACCTGAGAAGAAAAAAAAACAAATATTTGAAGATTAGACAAAAAGGGTTTGCTGAGTAAACCTTGAAATGATCGTGAATTGGGAGATTGAGGAGTAGGAGAAGTAAACTTTCTCTCTCCCACCCAAAAAAAAAAATAGAAAGAAGCCCAAATTGAAAGGAGGAGAGAGAGTGTGTTTTGAACCGATCAAAATGAGATGATAGGAGAAACGGAAAACCAGGTAGACCCTTCTTCAACCTCAACCGCCACACTCCACTTTTTCACGACATTTATAGACCGTTGGCGCTATCTTCCCCTTCTCTTTCTACTTCTGAAAGTTTCACACCCCAAACAAAAACAATAATAAAAAAGAAATTATTTATTAGTTTGTTAATTTAATTTAATTCAATTTGTATATTATAAAATATTATTTAGATAAATCACGCTGACATGGGTAGCCCCATAAAGATTATAACCCACCATTTAAGACTCAATACATAACCTAAATACTAAAGCCCAACATTGCTAAAGATAATTAAAATAATTTAAATAGTAAAAAAAAAAAACTTTTTTTTTTCAAATGTCAAAAATAATTAAAATACCCCATTTTTACAGTAGGAGTAAAAAAAGGTGGATGTATAATTGAGTGATTTGAATTGTTTAAATCATAGAACAACTTTTTACCCATTAGATTAGATTTCCTTAAAAATATTTGTAGAGATTATTTAGATGAAATTAATAGTTAAGGAAAAAAAATATAAAAAATAACAATAATGTAGATATGAAAGTGAAATTAACCTTATATATTGTTGAAAGTAAAGAAACCAATGGAAAAAGCAAATGATTACAGTCATGACCCATAAACTCAGAAATGAAATAAAAAGAAAAATATAAAGAAACGAATTAAAGACAGAAGATGAGAGTGCCTGAGAAGAAAAAAGAACAAATATTTGAAGATTAGACAAAAAGGGTTTGCCGAGTAAACCTTGAAATGATCGTGAATTGGGAGAATGAGGAGTAAGAGAAGTAAATTTTTTCTCTCCTACCCAGAAAGAAATAGAAAGAAACCCAAATTGAAAGGAGGAGAGAGAGCGTTTTGAACAGATCAAAATGAGATGATAGGAGAAACGAAAAACCAGGTAGACCCTTCTTCAACCTCAACCGCCACACTCCACTTTTTCACGACATTTCTAGACCGTTGGCGCTATCTTCCCCTCCTCTTTCTGCTTCTGAGAGTTTCACACCCCAAACAAAAACAATAATAAAAAAGAAATTGTTTATTAGTTTGTTAATTTAATTTAATTCAATTTGTATATTATAAAATATTATTTAGATAAATCACACTGTCATGGGTAGGCCCATAAAGATTATACCGCACCATTTAAGGCCCAATATATAACCCAAATACTAAAGCCCAGCATTGCTGAAGATAATTATAATAATTTAAATATTCAAAAAGAAAAAACTTTTTTTTTTAAATGTCAAAAATAATTAAAATACCCCATTTTTGCAGTAGGAGTAAAAAAAGGTGGATGTATAATTGAGTGATTTAAATTGTTTAAATCATAGAACAACTTTTTACCCATTAGATTGGATTTCCTTAAAAATATTTGTAAAGCTTATATAGATGAAGTTAATAGTTAAGGAAAAAAAATATAAAAAATAACAATAATGTAGATATGAAAGTGAAATTAACCTTATATATTGTTGAAAGTAAAGAAACCAATGGAAAAAGCAAATGATTACAGTCAAGACCCATAAACTCAGAAATGAAATAAGAAGAAAAATATAAAGAAACGAATTAAAGACAGAAGATGAGAGTACCTGAGAAGAAAAAAGAACAAATATTTGAAGATTAGACAAAAAGGGTTTGCCGAGTAAACCTTGAAATGATCGTGAATTGGGAGATTGAGGAGCAGGAGAAGTAAATTTTTTCTCTCCTACCTAGAAAGAAATAGAAAGAAACCCAAATTGAAAGGAGGAGAGAGAGTGTGTTTTGAACAGATCAAAATGAGATGATAGGAGAAACGAAAAACCAGGTAGACCCTTCTTCAACCTCAACCGCCACACTCCACTTTTTCACGACATTTCTAGATCGTTGGCGCTATCTTCCCCTCCTCTTTCTGCTTCTGAGAGTTTCACACCCCAAACAAAAACAATAACAAAAAAGAAATTGTTTATTAGTTTGTTAATTTAATTTAATTCAATTTGTATATTATAAAATATTATTTAGATAAATCACACTGACATGGGTAGGCCCATAAAGATTATACTTCACTATTTAAGGCCCAATACATAACCCGAATACTAAAATCCAGCATTTCTGAAGCCCCAAGTAGCAATGAGAACCAATGACATCAAGACACATGGCAGGAGAAGGGCAAGCCACATACGCAGACAAATATCTGCAAAGTTATTGTCATTGCACATCGCCATTAATGAGGCCCCTTACAGCATTTATTGCGATAACCCCTCTCCGTCGAGACAGAACGCCTTCACCATGAACAAGGTAAGCAAGAGCGTAGACTTTCGGCCAAGGTGACAGGTCAGAAGGGACAACGAAATAATTACCAGAGGATATAAGAAGACGTCGAAGACAAGAAGAAGGTTAAGCTTTTCTATCTCTAATTTATCTCTACATTCCGTTTTTCTCTCTAACTTGCTCGTCGGAGGGTTCACTGAGGGACTCCCCGCTCCCCGTTGAACTCGTGTGCAGGTCTTCTAGTGGGCTTGATCACTTGGGCACCGGTTTGGGAAGCGTGGATCAGCCCGACCCGTTCTATCTGTAAACCGCTGTATCATCAGTTGGCGCCATCTGTGGGAAGGTTTTGTTCGGCGTGCCAATTATGCTCATTGTCGCCGGAGACCCTCTCCTCATAACCCCCTCCTACCACCTGTAAAGGTGGATGGTCACAACTAGATCTATGGCTTCTCACCACCGGTGTCAAGGGTCCTTGTAGCATCCTATCTAATATCCTCAGCAATCTTCAGGCAGTTGTTTATAGACTTTGTAGTGTCCTCAGACTTAGTCACAGCGTAACTCTCCAATTCTTGCATTGACATGCTATCAAAGTCTTCTGAGTCACTATAACTATTCTTGCCTTTGTTCCTTGCTGCTGAAGAAGAGGATTTGGAAGATGCCCTTCTACCATCATCGTCGTCATCATAAGCGTTGGATTTGACGTTTGGAGGAAGGAGCACAGGTTCAGAAGAAGTTCTTCTCCCAACTAGGTTTTGCTTGTTATTCGATTCAGTATCAGAATCAAAAGGGTTAGAAGTTGAAGAACCTGGAAATCCAGGGTCAACTGAATTTTGCTTAGAAACCTTATTGGCAGGTGATTTCAAAAATCCAAACATTTTGAAGGATGAGTAATGATTACAGATACACAATTAAAGAAAAATCCAGCAAGATTGTATTGGGATGGGTACGGAATTCAACAATTATATCTGGAAAAACCCAAAAAAAAAAAAAAAAAAAAAATCCATTAACCAAAATGAATTTCTATAGCATTTGTCACAGCTTTGACTGCCTTTTGTGTGTGTGTGTGTGTGTGTGTGATCTCCATGAACACAACTTTATTGGATCTCAAAAGGCTAATTATAAATGATAACTGCAAGGCTATTGAAGTAAGGACTATCATAGAGGGCAGACTTGAAAAGCAACTTCGGCATTAATTTCATGACAGAAAAAGAGAAAAATCAAACAACAACTCTATTTATTGTTTGTTTCTACTGTTTTTTTTTTTTTTTTTTTTTTAAGTGCTGTTTCTCTCAGAAATAATATGGGGTTTGTAAGCATTTGGAGTAGAAGGAATTGAAGGACTCAAAGTGAAGACAATACACAAGACAAGTGAATGACAAACAGAAGAAAGCAATCAAACACAAAGATCCCTGGAGAATATGTAGTTACATGTGAATATTAGTGAGTGCGCACTTACATGTGAATGACATAACTAAAATGTAAATCAAATTACAAGGAAAATGAAAATGCTTGTGACTTCCAAGCCAATGTACATATTTATTTATCAGCAGTGATTTAAACCTCCTCAAACTTCAACCCCTATCACCCCCCACACACATATGGCGGGTGGTGATTGGAAGAGAAGAAAAAAAAGAAAAAGAAAAAGAAAAAATGACCAATCAAAAAAGAAAGGGGGTCAAAGGGGGTGGGGGAAAGGGGGTCCAAATCTTTATTCATTTATTTATATTGTGGGTTAATTTTGTTTTTTCTCCTAAACCTATCATCACGTTTTCTATTTCATACGTAAATTATTGATTTTATTTTTAATTTCAGCTAATGTGGTCCAAGATGATTGTCCAAAGCCTAATTTGAAAAAAGAAAAGAAAAAAAAGCTCATTTCAAATTTTGAACAACTTAAATCATATAACCAAACACTCATTTTTTTTATTCATATTGTCAATTGAGAAATGAAAAAAAAAAAAGAAAAAAAAAAGTGTTTGGTCCTAAAGTTTTAAGTTGTCCTTGTTTGTCAATAGTTAAAAGGCAAATGTCTAGAAAATATGGAAAACTATTAAAAAAAATGCATTAATTTTAGTAAAAGTGTATTAAATTTAGCGATAATTGTATTATGTTCTTCAAATTTTTTACCTTTTTTTTTGGGTGTATTAATTTTTTATCTTCTACTTGTGCCCTAGTGACGCTTGTAGTTAAATAGTCAAAAAAAAAAAAAAAAAACTTTTTTTTTAAATGTCAAAAATAATTAAAATACCCCATTTTAACAGTAGGACTAAAAAAAGGTGGATGTATAATTGAGTGATTTAAATTGTTTAAGTCATAGAACAACTTTTTACCCATTAGATTAGATTTCCTTAAAAATATTTGTAGAGATTATTTAGATGAAATTAATAGTTAAGGAAAAAAAATATATAAAAAATAACAATAATGTAGATATGAAAGTGAAATTAACCTTATATATTGTTGAAAGTAAAGAAACCAATGGAAAATGCAAATGATCACAGTCAAGACTCATAAACTCAGAAATGAAATAAAAAGAAAAATATAAAGAAACGAATTAAAGATAGAAGATGAGAGTACCTGAGAAGAAAAAAGAACAAATATTTGAAGATTAGACAAAAAGGATTTGCTGAGTAAACCTTGAAATGATCGTGAATTGGGAGATTGAGGAGTAGGAGAAGTAAATTTTTTCTCTCCTATCTAGAAAAAAATAGAAAGAAACCCAAATTGAAAGGAGGAGAGAGAGTGTATTTTGAACAAATCAAAATGAGATGATAGAAGAAACGGAAAACCAGATAGACCCTTCTTCAACCTCAACCGCCACACTCCACTTTTTCACGACATTTCTAGACCGTTGGCGCTATCTTCTCCTCCTCTTTGTGCTTCTGAGAGTTTCACACCCCAAACAAAAACAATAATAAAAAAGAAATTGTTTATTAGTTTGTTAATTTAATTTAATTCAATTTGTATATTATAAAATATTATTTAGATAAATCACGCTGTCATGGGTAGGCCCATAAAGATTATACCGCACCATTTAAGGCCCAATATATAACCCAAATACTAAAGCCCAGCATTGCTGAAGATAATTATAATAATTTAAATATTTGAAAAAAAAAACTTTTTTTTTTTTAAATGTCAAAAATAATTAAAATACCCCATTTTAACAGTAGCAGTAGAAAAAGGTGGATGTATAATTGAGTGATTTAAATTGTTTAAATCATAGAACAACTTTTTACCCATTAGATTGGATTTCCTTAAAAATATTTGTAGAGCTTATTTAGATGAAATTAATAGTTAAGGAAAAAAAAATTAAAAAAATAACAATAATGTAGATATGAAAGTGAAATTAACCTTATATATTGTTGAAAGTAAAGAAACCAATGGAAAAAGCAAATGATTACAGTCAAGACCCATAAACTCAGAAATGAAATAAAAAGAAAAATACAAAGAAACGAATTAAAGACAGAAGATGAGAGTACCTGAGAAGAAAAAAGAACAAATATTTGAAGATTAGACAAAAAGGGTTTGCTGAGTAAACCTTGAAATGATCGTGAATTGGGAGATTGAGGAGTAGGAGAAATAAATTTTTTCTCTCCTACCTAGAAAAAAATAGAAAGAAACCCAAATTGAAAGGAGGAGAGAGAGTGTGTTTTGAACAGATCAAAATGAGATGATAGGAGAAACGGAAAACCAGGTAGACCCTTCTTCAACCTCAACCGCCACACTCCACTTTTTCACGACATTTCTAGACCGTCGGCGCTATCTTCCCCTCCTCTTTTTGTTTCTGAGAGTTTCACACCCCAAACAAAAACAATAATAAAAAAGAAATTATTTATTAGTTTGTTAATTTAATTTAATTCAATTTGTATATTATAAAATATTATTTAGATAAATCACACTGACATGGGTAGGCCCATAAAGATTATACCCCACTATTTAAGGCCCAATATATAACCCAAATACTAAAACCCAGCATTGCTGAAGCCCCAAGTAGCAATGAGAACCAATGACATCAAGACACATGGTAGGAGATGGGCAAGCCACATAAGCAGACAAAGATCTGCAAAGTTATTGTCATTGCACATCGCCATTAATGAGGCCCCTTACAGCATTTATTGCAATAACCCCTCTCCGTCGGAACAGAACGCCTTCACCATGAACAAGGTAAGCAAGAGCGTAGACTTTCGGCCAAGGTGACAGGTCGGAAGGGAGAACGAAATGATTACCAGAGGATAAAAGAAGGCGTCGAAGATAAGAAGAAGGTTAAGCTTTTCTATCTCTAATTCATCTCTACATTCCACTTTTCTCTCTAACTTGCTTGTCGGAGGGTTCACTGGGGGACTCCCCGTTCCCTGTTGAACTCATGTGCAGGTCTTCTAGTGGGCTTGATCACTTGGACACCGGTTTGGGAAACGTGGATCAGCCCGACCCGTTCTATCTGGAACCCGCTGTGTCATCAGTTGGCGCCGTCTGTGGAAAGGTTTTGTTCGACGCGCCCGTTATGCTCATTATTGCCGGAGACCCTCTCCTCATAACCCCCTCCTACCACCTGTAAAGGTGGATGGTCACAACTAGATCTATGGCTTCTCACCCCAATGTCGCCAATCATCAAGCCGACCCTCCCAATCCAAATAACCCACCACAGTATTTCACCGAGCTCACCAACAGTATTAACCGCCTGGCCGAGCAAAACCAAGCCTTGATTAATGCTCTACTCCAAAGAAACATTCCTATGCCTCCTCCATCACCTCTAGATATCCCACCCAACCAAGAACGAGCCCCGAGCCATACTATCCAGCATCCTAATCCACCCAACCTGGAAGGCTTGCAACCCTCTCCCCCAGGTATAAACCTGCCACCCCAGGGCCCACATCCATCGATCTCGACACCAACCCCTGAGGGAGAGGCCAACAGCGTCCAGCCCCCGCTGCCTTCCGGTGGTGACAACATCCCTCTCTAGGACACAGAACTCCGAGCCACCAACTCCAAGGGGTCATGTAGAACATACAGCATAAACCATTTACCACGGCCAACTCCCCATTTGTTGCCTCCATCAGGGACAAACCTCTACCTCCTAAGTTCAAGATGCCCATGATCTACTCTTTTGACGGTACAACGGACCCAGTCGATCATTTGGAGACCTACAGAACTCTCATGATCCTCCATGCATTCCCCGACGAAATCATGTGTCGAGCTTTCCCCGTGGCACTCAAGGGGTCGGCTCGACTCTAGTTTAGTCAATTGCCAGCAGACTCTGTCTCCACTTTCCAGCACCTTAGTGACTCCTTTCTCAGCCATTTCATTGGAGCCCAGCACCAGCGGCGTCTAGCAACCCAACTCCTCAATATCCGTTAGACCAAGGGGGAGTCGCTGCGCAGTTTCGTTACTCGCTTCAACACCGAAGCCTTGCAGGTAGCAGAAAAAGATGACAAGGTCATCCTTACAGCTTTCATGGCCGGTCTATGGTCATCTGATTTCCTTTTCTCCCTCTCAAAAAACCCCCCGACCTCCATGGCAACCCTACTCTCTAAAGCCCAAAAATACATGAATGCTGAAGATTCCCTAGCCGCTCGACAAGACCCAATAGCCAAAAACCCGACCTCTAGAGAGAAGAGAAAAGACTCAGAAACCAGAAATACCCAGTACACTCACCAAACACCTCAGTACAATGACCGACCACCCCGAGCCGACCGGTCGGCACTAGCCCGACCGCCCGGCCAGTTCGAGCGGTATACACCCCTCAATTCCCCCATGGAACAAATCCTCAATCAGATCCAGCGGAACTACCCCCTAAAATGGCCCCAACCATCGCAAACTCCTTCTAATCGGAGAGACCAGTCCCAATATTGTTGCTTTCACCAAGATCACGGCCATAATACCGAAGAATGTGTTAACCTCAAAGATCAGGTCGAAGGCTTGATTTATTAAGGACGTCTCAATCGATTCACAGATACTCGCCCTCAGCAGAGGCAACAGATTGAACCCATCAGAAACAACCGCCGGCGCACCCCTCCCCGACAACCAGCACAACCTAACCAAGGTCATGATCGCCATCCACAACAAGCTCGGGCACAAGGTAACCCCGTCTCACCTATTGGATAAATCAGAGTTATTTCCGGCGGGCTTGCTTGTGGAGGACCATCCCGCTCGGCTCAACGGGCAGAACTTAGAAAAATAAGGTAGGGCTTAAACAAAGAAGTTGCCACATTGAACCGACCTTCCAAACAGCCCAGGCAATGGACTGAACCTATAACCTTTACGGACGCCGACTGCACAGGCATTCGCTTACCCCATGACGACCCTCTCGTCATTTCCGCCCTCCTCTCCAATTACAAGGTCAGACGGGTTCTCGTCGACAACGGCAGTTCTTCCGACATCATTTTCTTAAATTGCTTCCGCCAGCTCAAGATCGGGAAAGAAAGGCTGTCCCCTCTCCAAACCC
This sequence comes from Camellia sinensis, assembly GCF_055761805.1. Taxonomy (NCBI): domain Eukaryota; kingdom Viridiplantae; phylum Streptophyta; class Magnoliopsida; order Ericales; family Theaceae; genus Camellia; species Camellia sinensis. The sequence goes on from NC_138965.1 coordinate 198,854,155, forward strand.
CATTGGTCAGCTTTACGGGTGATCGGGTGACCTCCATCGGCTTCATCGATTTTCCCATCACAATCGGCGAATACCCGCAGCAGACCACAAAGTTACTCACCTTCCTTGTTGTCGACTGCCCCTCTACCTACAATATCATCCTTGGCCGCACCGCCCTAAATGCCTTCCAAGCTATCACATCCACTTTCCATCTTGCCATCAAGTTCCTCACCGATCTTGGAGTCGGCATAGTGAGGGGAGAGCAGACCGTGGCTAGAGAGTGTTGTGTCGCCTCACTTAAAAAAGTCAAGCTTAAGGAGGCTATGATCATTGAAGGACTCGACGTCAGAGACGAGAACGAGCTGGTCAGAGGAGAACCAGTGGAAGAGCTTGTCGAGGTCCTCATCGATCCCATCAACCCGACAAAAACTGCCAAGATCGGCAGCCAACTATCCTCCCCGGCCAAGGCCGACCTCACCGCCCTCCTGATTAAGCACAACGACATATTTGCCTGGACCCACTCTAACATGCCAGGTATTGACCCCTCCTTCATCACCCACCATCTCAGCATTGAGCCCCATTTTCGACCCATCCACCAGAAACAGTGCATCTTCCACCCGGAGCGCAATAACCTTATTGCTTCTAAAGTAGATAAGCTCCTTGAGGCACAGTTTATCACAAATGTAGACTATCTCATGTAGCTGTCGAATGTGGTTTTGGTTCGTAAAAACAATGGTAAATGGCGACTCTGTGTCGACTACTCCGACTTCAACCGAGCTTGCCCCAAAGACAGCTACCCTCTTATTCGCATAGATCTGCTGGTTGACGCCACGGCCGGCCATTAAATGCTCAGCTTCAGGGATGCTTTCTCTGGGTACAACCAAATTCTAATGCACCTGTCCGACAAGGAACACACCTCCTTCATCATCGACCGGGGCACCTACCATTACCGTGTGATGTCGTTTGGGTTGAAAAATACCAGAGCTACTTACCAACAGTTGGTCAATGCCGTCTTTTATCATCAGATAGGTCGGAACATGGAGGTATATGTTGGCGACATGCTAGTCAAGAGCAAGCTCACCACTAATCATCTAGCCGACCTGCAAGAGACCTTCGGCACCCTACAGAAGTACCAAATGAAGCTCAATCCGGAGAAATGTGCCTTCGACGTAGGAGCTGGGAAGTTCTTAGGCTTCATGGTTAGTCAGCGGGGCATCGAAGCTAACCCCGAAAAGATCAAGGCCTTAATTGAAATGCAGTCACCTAGAACGGTTAAGGAGGTTCAGCGGCTTACTAGCCGAGTTGCCGCCCTCAACCGCTTCATTTCCCGTACAACGGACAAGTGCCTCCCCTTCTTCAAAGTTCTTCAGCAAACTTTTGAGTGGACAGCAGAATCCGAAGAGGCCTTTCAGCAGTTGAAACAAAGCATGGCCAACCCCCCTTACTTTCTCAAGCAATCACGGGCGAGCCTCTCTTTCTCTATTTGGCTGTGTCAAACACCGCAGTTAGTGCAGCACTCATCAGGGAAGACAGCTCTATCCAACGATCGGTCTACTACATCAGTCGGGCTCTCAAGGGAGCAGAACAGAACTACCCATTGCTTGAAAAAATGGCCTTAGTCTTGGTCATAGCCTCAAGACGACTCCGGCCTTACTTCCAGGCCCACTCTATTATCGTCCTCACCGACCAACCGTTGAAGAAAATCATGCAACAACCAGAGCTGTCCGGACGACTTATGCAATGGTCAGTCGAGCTCAGCCAGTTTGATATCTCCTACAGACCTCGAACGGCGATCAAAGGGCAGGCTGTCGCCGATTTTATCCTGGAATTCACTAATCTCATTCCGACCATGGCCCCACCACCTCCACAACCCCAGACTGAGGTAGAAGACCCCCATTCTTGGACCCTCAACGTCGACGGATCATCCCGCAAAGAAGGCAGTGGGGCTGGTCTCCTCCTCACCACCCCCGAGGGCGGTTATTTCAAGTGTGCTCTTCGGTTCTTGTTTGATGCAAGCAATAATAAGGCCGAATATGAGGCATTGATAACAGGTCTCCATCTAGCCAGAGACATTGGTGTCAGCCATATCCGGGTGTTCAACGATTCCCAGCTTATTGTCAGACAAATTACAGGGGAATTCGATGCAAAGGAAGACACAATGCGGGTTTACAGGGATATTGCACTCCCCCTTGTTCGCCTCTTCAATACTTTCCATATTAAGCACATCCCCCGGGTGGAAAACTCCAAGGCAGATGAGATGGCTCGGTTAGCTTCTGCAGACCAGTCAGACCCCAGCCATGGTGTCCGCCTCGAGTACCTGACCCACCCTGCCATTTCCTCCAACCAACAGGAAGTCCACTTCCTCCAAAATGAACCCATCCCATAGGCGTCTGACATCTTTCTATTTTTGACAACGGGGGAACTGCCAGATGACAAACAGCAAGTTGCTAAAGTCAGGGCCCGGTCGTCCAACTACATTCTTGTTAGTGGTCTCTTGTACAAACGTGGCTTTTCACACCCACACCTGAGATACCTCAACCCTACTCAAGCGACCTACGTAATGAGAAAAGTCCACGAGGGTGTATGTGGCAATTATTCGGGTGGCAGGTCCCTAGCCCACAAAATACTTCGTACTGGTTATTTCTGGCCTACTCTCAATCAAGATGCGATAGACTTCGTGCTCAAATGTGATAAGTGCCAGCGTTTTGCCAACATCTCCCATGCTCCACCTACAGAATTGATCACACTTTGTAGTCCCTACCCATTCGCCAAATGAGGGATCCACCTAGTTGGCCCATTGCCCATTGGCCGAGGCCAAACCAAATTCGCCATTGTCGCCATTGATTACTTCACTAAATGGGTGGAGACAGAGCCCCTTGCCACAATTACCGAGCAGAACACAACCAGATTCATCTGGCAGTCGATCGTATGCAGATTTGGCATCCCTCAAGCCATCGTCTCCAACAACGGCAAACAATTCGACAATGCCAAGTTCAGGAAATTCTGTGCAGAACTTCAAATCCAGCCATGTTTCTCTTCCCCAGGTCATCCCCAAGCCAATAGCCAAGTTGAGGTCACCAACCGTTCTCTTCTGAAGATCATCAAAACGATGTTGGAAGCTGCTAAGGGACTCTGGGCTGAGGAATTACCAAATGCACTCTGGGCCTACCGTACTACCGCTCAAACTCCCACTGGGGAGACCCTCTTTTGCTTAACATACGGTGCTGAGGCGGTCATCCCAGTGGAAATCGGTCTTCCTACCCCAAGGGTTCTACATCCGAATCCAAAAGTAACTGAAGAACTACGTTGGGCAGACCTAGACCTAATCGAAGAGCTCCGAGAAACCACTGCAGTCAGGCGGGCCTCATACCAACAGAAAATGAGAACACACTATAACCGCAAAGTTCGACTGAGGGAATTCGCAGTGGGGGACCTTGTTTTGTAAGAAACAACTCTTGCCACCAAAAATGCAACTGAGGGTAAACTGGCAGCCAAGTGGGAAGGACCTTACGTTGTGAAAGCCAGACCTCGTCCGGGTACTTACTGATTTCAAGATATGCAAGGTTGAGACCTCCCCCATCCATGGAATGTCGAACACTTGAAGCGTTATTTTCAATAAATTCCTATGTCTGTTATTGATCAGTTCTTGTATTTTCTTTTTGGCAATCTACACACTTGAATGTTTTTCTTCTTCTCTCACTTGATGTAAATTTCTGATCTAATGGGTTACACTTTACATGAAAACAATCTTATATCTCAATTATCTGTGTGGTACCCTTAATAATGTCCGGATTGCAGTACTCAGCTATAAGCCTCAGCCAGACTGAGCATGAAAAGCCTCAGCCAGACTGAGGATGACAAGCCTCATCCAGTCTGAGTATGACAAGCCTCAACCAGACTGAGCATGACAAGCCGCAGCCAGACTGAGCATGACAAGCCTAAGCCAGATTGAGCATAACAAGCCTCAGCCAGATTGAGTTACTTGAAGAGGCAGCCTGACCGATTTCATCATGGCTCAACCCGAACTGAGCACGAATGAAGAGATCGGCCAAGGCCACTATTGCAACTTTATGATCGTGGCATAGTTGCCATACTTAGTCAAATTCTGGTCCAACGTTTTCCAAGTCAGACTGGCTCCTTGCTGGGTCATGATTCACAACTTCACTCTGCATTGAGGTTTTCTTACATTTTAAACTTCACTCTGCATTGAGGTTTTCTTACATTTTAAACTTCACTCTGCATTGAGGTTTTCTTACATTCTAAACTTCACTCTACATTGAGGTTTTCTTACATTTTAAACTTCGCAGTGACTTATACACAAGCCCTGTGTAGACCACCACTTTCATTCTTTGTAGACTCTTAAATAATAAAGACAATAGCAACAAAACACAAACACAGCTCATAATTTTATTCATTCACAACTTATACATGAGTTTATTAGAGCAACTCCAAAAAAAAAAAAACAAAACAAAACAAAACACCAAAAAAAAAAAAAAACAATCAAAACTCTAAGTACAAATTTTGTTCACACCAACTATTCCTCTTCACTCGAGGCGAGGTCTTCTTCTTCAACACCCTCGTCTAAAGGGGTCTGGGCCACGTCGTCTTCATCAATCTTCACACTACTGAAGTCCAAGTCTGGGAACAACTCTTCTATTTTACGTTTAAACATCTTCCAACCGCTGTCCCAGAACTCAGCCATCTCGTGTTTGTAGAAGTCCGACCACTAGAAGCTTTGGATTACTTTTTCCTCACTCCTGATCCTAGCGGTCGCTCCCGATGGGCTAGCCCCCCCAGACGCCTCCCTTGCCAAGTTACTGGCGATCGCAGCATCGATCGCCATCTGGAAGTCAGCAGACCCCTTGAACTGCTCTATTGCTGCGACGCACAAGTCGAGGTATGCTACCCTCTCAGAGGCTGACGTGGTCTTCTCTTCTTCCAACTCCTTCTCCAACCCCGCCTTCTCCACCATCGACTTGGCCCGCTCGTCCGCCAACGTCCTCTCCAGCCCAACAATCTTCAGATCCAACTCTTCTTTCTCTTTGATTGACTGAGCGCGAAGATCTTCGTTGCTGGACATGGCCTCCTCCCACCGTTCGTTGGCGACGGTGCAGGCTGCCAAGGCTTTTTCTAGCTTCTTCTGCACGTTCCCTAATTGGAACTCGAGCGACACCACCTTGCGGCATTCCGCCTCCAGCTCTAACTTGGTCACGAGCAGTTCAGCATTAGCTCGATTGGCTGAGTACCCCTGCACCATCGCCAACACTTGCATCTTTTTCGCCTTCTAGGCCTCTTCCAACCCCCTAGTGCACACACTTTGTGCGGTCTTCCTTGATCCAGCAGTTTCTCTCCTCAAACTTTCAAGTTGGGCCTTCGCCTCCTTCAACTTTACCTTCAGTGGCCCCACTTCGCCTTTGGCAGCCGCCACCTTTCTCAATAGGGCTCCTGCTAAGGCAATGGCCTCTATTTGGGCGGAACACAGACCCATTAGCAGCTCAGCCTCAGTAAAACAAGCCACCGAGCTTACGGTCGCTTCTTCCACTACCTCCAAAAGGCGATCGGTAACTGTCCTGGTTGGGCCTCCTTCTTCCTCCAGTCGCCCAGACACTGCTGGCGCATGGTAGATGGCAGTCTTCTGCCTGACCCCCTCTCCTTGGGGCACAAGAACCCCCTTGGGCTGCTGCTCTACCCCCTCCTCAAGGCCAGCTGACCCACTCTCTATTTGCATCTTGGGGCCCATGGCACTCATGGGCTCTTCTGCTCCTTAACCCCATTGACCAGTCGCCCCACTCTCCATCCCCCTTGTTTCCCCCAACCCCACATCAAGGGTCTTCTCCACCGTCACCTCCTTCCTCCTCTTCACGACGGGCTCCCCCGTGCTCTCCCTCACCCTCTTTTTCTTCTTCAAAGTCTCCATCTCCTTTTTGTTCCTCTTCTTCAGAGGATCTACTGGGGGCGGTCGTGGCTCAAAGCCCCCTAGATCCTTTTCCCCCAGTGGCTTTGGGCGCGGTCGAATTCGTTCATTGGCGATTGGTTTCGGAGCAGGCCCCAAGTTGTGCCTCCTTATACTTGTCCGCTTGGGCGAACAATCTCCTCTCCTCCTCCTCCTCTGCCTTCCTCTACGCCTCCAGCTCCTCCATCACTGGGTCTTCCCCCAATGGTTGCGGTCCTAATTTCAGAGCGAACAACGTCCAAGGCAGGACCAGCTCATCCCACCTCAGCCCTTTCTCTTCCCTTCATTCCCTCACCTTCTTCACTCGGTCTTCAACCTCCCCACCCAACTTAGGTTCGAATGATTTGGTGGGGACCTTCCACGTGGTGTGCGCCCCAACCCCACCGTTCTCCATCATAAAGAACCATCTCGGTCTCCACCCCTTCACCGACGATGGAAGACCTGCCACCAGACCTCTCCCCGCCACCGCTTGTAACGTCACCCAGGTCTCTTGCTGACCGGAGGCCTTGTAGCAGGAGAAGAACTCCTCTACTATCATCGTTGTCCCTCCGGTCACCTACGGCTAAGCACTCGTGCACGCCATTACTATCCTCCAACCGTTCGACATCAGTTGCCCTGGCACCGCCTCTAGCTTGCTTAGCACATCCACCACAACCTGAGGGAGGGGTAGCCTCAACCTTCATTGCAATGCTTCTTCGTAGAGGCTAAATTCGCCCGGCCGCACATCTAATGCCCTTTCCTTGGATATGGGCACTCTTAGCCATATCTCTGAGGGAATTTGATACTTCTTCCTTATTCCCCCCAACTCCTCCGCTGTCAGTACATACCTATCCGGTTTGGTGTGCCAATGGTCTGGCTCCACCTGACTAATGGGCCTCACGGCCGAGATTATTGTCCTAGAGCGAGCCCGCACAGCCTGACCTGCTTCATCCACCTCCCTGCGCCCCGTACGGTATTGTTCTGCCAAACCCACCGCATCATCGTCGCCTAATGAATCAACCCTCGCGGTCATTGCTTCCTCTTGGGCCATCTCTCTCGTGTGTCTGCGAATAGCTTCGGATGCGGGCACAAGAGAATTCACAAAGTGTTGCAGCGGTGTATCACTAGCGACGAAGGAATTTACACTTGGAATATTTTGGTTGTTTGCAAAGAGGTATGTAAAACGGATAATACCAAAAGCCTAAAGCTTGCCTATATTCCAAGGGTCACAATTAATTTTCGCCAGTTTGAAAATTTTCAACAATCCGCCAAAACTGTCTTTTCGACAACCTATAATAATGACCTATCATTTCACTTCTTGCCTAATGCCTAACCTCCCCTACTACAGGATTCTGCCACATGTACGAGCACGATTCACTGCCCTTTTCCCCTACCTTGTCTTTTCCACTTCACATCACCACGTGCCCCGCCGCCCCTCGAGCCCCGCGCACCGCTACTCACCCTTCCGGTCGGCCCTCCTCATGGTCGGTCTCTCCACTCGGCCACCTTTCGCGGTCAGCCCTCCTCATGGTCGGTCTCTCCGCTCGACCACCCTTCGCGATCGACCCTCCTCATGGTCGGTCATTCCACTCGGCCACCTTCCGCGGTCGGCCCTCCTCATGGTCGGTTGCTCCTTTCGGTCGGCCTTCACCCTACCGGCCTCCCACAACCCTCATTTTCTTCGCTATTCCCTTCGTTGGACTAAAGCTGCACTTGGGAATGGGGGACTACTGACATAGGTAGGCCCATAAAGATTATAGCCCACCATTTAAGGCCCAATACATAACCTAAATACTAAAGCCCAGCATTGCTGAAGCCCAAAGTAGTAATGAGAACCAATGACATCAAGACACATGACAGGAGAAGGGCAAGCCACATAAGCAGACAAAGATCTGTAAAGTTATTACCACTGCACATCGCCATTAATGAGGCCCCTTATAGCATTTATTGCGATAACCCCTTTCCGTCGGGACAGAACGCCTTCACCATGAACAAGGTAAGCTAAAGTGTAGACTTTCGGCTAAGGTGACAGGTCGGAAGGGATAACGAAATGATTACCAGAAGATATAAGCAGACGTCGAAGACAAGAAGAAGGTTAAGCTTTCTATCTCTAATTCATCTCCACATTCCGCTTCTTTCTCTAACTTGCTCGTCGGAGGGTTCGCTAGGGGACTCCCCGTTCCCCATTGAACTCGTGTGCAGGTCTTCTAGTGGGCTTGATCACTTGGACATCGGTTTGGGAAACGTGGATCAGCCCGACCCGTTCTATCTGGAACCCGCTGTATCATCACACACTAACGCTATGTTTGGAAACTTACGAGAGAAAAGAAAAGAAAAGATTACTTAAGTTATAAGAGAAAAGAAAAGAAAATATTGTGATTTCTCTCCTTTTTGTTTGGATAAGGAAGAATAAAAAAAAAGAAATGATTGTGATTTCTCTCATTCTTGTTTGGTTAGATTTCATTAAGAGAAAAGAAAAGAAATTATTTTATATTATATTACTAAAATAACCTTTTTATATTTTCAATTATTTTATTTCTCTTATTTTTATAAGGATAAAATTGATATTATGAAAATAGTGGTTTCTTTTCTCTCCCAATCTCTCTACTTTTGGGAAGATTGAAAATGAGGCTTATAAGAGAAATGAGTTTCTCTTCATTTCTTCTCATTTTTCTCCACTTAAGTTATCCAAATAAGTAAGAGAAATACATATCTCTCCATTTCTTTTTTTCTCTCTCCAAATCACGCAATCCAAACATAGCGTAAGAGTTGTTTGGGATGATTATATTTTTTGATTTTTTACAAAAAAAAAGAAAAAAAAGATATATATATATATATATATATATATATATGGACAATTTTTTTTAAGGTCCCTAATAATAGTAATTTAGAGGATAAAGGACATAAAAAAAAAAGGGGGTGATGCATCAAGTCCCTCAACTATATGGCGTGCATTTTTAATTATGTCATGGACCAAAATTCCCTTCACAAATCAACACAGAAACTAAATTGAATTCCGGCGACTGAGTTCCATTCCAAACATCCAACCATCTTCACGAGCAAGAGAACACTAGAATTAGGGTTTCAATATCATCTTCACCATCGACATTAGAGTTTTACTATCTTCTGCTAAAATCTTCCCATTCCTTCCTCACAAATTTCTCTGACCCCGTTTTCACTGTTCATCGTCATCTCAGTTCATCTTCGTCACATTGCATCTTCATCTCAGGGCATATCAATTCGTAATTAGCGTTTCATCATAATTCTGGTAAGTTTTTCTACAATCCAACAAGTTTTTATCTGGAAATACAGTTAATTGCATTTTATATTAACCTTCAATAATTAGGGTTTCAATTTCGTAATAAAAAACTACATGAATTTGAAATATAGTTTTTATCTGGAAATACAGTTAATTGTATTTTATATTAACCTTCAATAATTAAGGTTTCAATTTCGTAATAAAAAACTACATGAATTTGAAAAAGTTATTTCTTTGTGTTTTGAACTTATTCTTGAACATGTTTGTGTGATTTTATCTGTAAATTTCTTTGGTATTTGCTTGATGTATGTTTCTTCTTTGAATTTTCACTAGCATGTTTATTTTGAAAAAAGTTATTTCTGTGTTTTGATCTTATTTTTGAACATATTTGTGTGATTTTGTCTGTAAATTTCTCTGCTCTGTAAATTTCTCTGGAATGTCTATTTTTCTCTGGAATGTGTAATTTTCTCTGAAATGTCTATTTTTCTCTGGAATGCTATATTTTCTCTAGATGAATTTGACCTCACAAAACACAATATACAGAGAATTTTCTCTACTATTGGCAAATTTCTCTAAATGAATTTGACCTCACAAAACACAATGTACAGAGAATTTTCTCTGCTAGTGGCAAATTTCTCTGTGTTTTGATCTTATTCTTGAATATGTTTGTGTGATTTTGTCTATAAATTTCTATTCTCTGTAAATTCTCTGGAATGTCTATTTTTCTCTAGAATGTGTAATTTTCTCAGGCTTTTTCATTTTCTGTGCCTGCTAAATTATGTTTCTTTTTTGAATTTTCTCTGACTATATTTTACATCTATATGTATTATTACTCTCTTGTTTGTATCTAAGTTTCTTTGGCATTTATAATTTTCTCTGACCACATCACTTTTCTCCCTTGTGTGTCTCTATCATATTTAATTTTCTCTAGTTGTGTATGTAAATTTCTCTAGCATTTTAATAATATGGACTTTAAATTTTCTCTGGAATGTGTAATTTTTTTTGATATTTTCATTTTCTATTTTCTCTGGGAATGGAAAGTTTCTATGGCTAGATGTATTCCACAAGAAAAAAATTAGTACTCTGAAATTTAATTTTCAGTGTCTAATTATCTCTGACATTTATAATTTTCCCTGGCCATCTTAGTTTTCACCCTTATGTGTAATTTCCTCTGACATGTCTAATTTTTTCTAGCATGTTCATTTTTCTTTGGATTTAATGTTGACATCTTTATGTTTTCATCATTGTCTAGAAATGGCAAAATGTAAAAGCAGCAAAACACCAGAAACACCGAGTAAGAAACAGAAACTCTCTCAGTTTTCTTATGATCTAAGATCAAAACGCAGCAAAACACCACAAACTCTTTGCCAAAACATACAAGTCCAAGGTGATGAAGCAAATAGCATCAAAATGAATATCCCAACTTCAAAAGACTCAAGCTCAAGGGGGAAAAAACCTGTTAAACTTCAAAGAAAGAGAGCTCATTACAGCATTCAATGCCGATCCAACCTCTCATCTGTTGTCTCCTTTTTTCAAACACTTAAATTCAATTCAAACCAACTTGAAGAGCTTCAAATGACCCCATTCTGGTATTTGATCTAAGCTCTAACAATTGAAAGGATGGTTCCAAGGAAATCTAGGAAATCTGATGATGATGTAGTTGCAATAATCCAACGTTACAATGAAAAAACGAAAGCATTCACAGTTGGTAAAAAAAAACTTGACCTTTATAACCAATGACATGACCTTGATTTTTGGTTTGCAATGAAGTAAAGGAGCCATGTCATTAAGATACTCTAAAAAGCCAAAATCTACATCCGTAAGGAGAAGATTTCCAAAGGACACAAGGCTCACTGGTTCTGTTCTTAAAATGCCTTGGTCAAAGCAATAAAAGGCAAGCAACCAACTGACTTCAAAGATATAAGAATCATTGTTACCTTATACTTGTGTCTCACCCTATTTTTTTGCAACAAGTGGGAATTCAATAGGGTGGGTTTTTATAAAGTACATGGAACCTCTTGAATCAGTGAAGCAGTATGATTGATCAAAAGCAATCACATCAACATTGATTGATTCTATCACAGCATTGCACAAAACTCCAAAAAAAGTTACAGAGCGTGTCATTGCATTGTTGGCAAGTATTATTTCCATTCAAATTTATAGTTATAATACTTACAAATTTGTGTGTTTTAGCAAAATTTAATTACTTTAATTTCCATCACAGTATTAGCTATATGAACATGCAAATATTATTGACTCGAAAGACAGTAACACAATTGACTTCCCAAGATGTGCCAAGTGGAACCTGCAAAGCTTGACCAAACAGTTGTAGAAGACACTAGTCTACTCTCTTGCATCTCGATAGGTTAGATTTCTATCGCCATTGAAATCTCAGTGAAATTCCAAAATTTCTCTGACCACTGGTTTGTTTTCCTCTTTGTGCCTTGATTGATTGAGATCAATTTTCTCTGAACTTTCAATTTATGTTTCTTCCTTGATTACCACTGGTTTGTTTTTGCCATTGTAATGAATTTTCTCTGCAATTCAAATTTCTTTGACCACAATTGTAACACATTAACTTATATGCCTTGATTGATTTTCTCTGATATCTGAATTATGTTGGTTGTTTCATAATTTTCTCTGACTCATAAAATTATTTCTCTTTGTGTGTAATTTTCTCTAGCCCATAATTTATGTGCCTTGACTGATTGAGATCAATTTTCTCAGAAATTTCAATTTATGTTGCTTTTTTTATTAACACTGTTTATTTCTACCCTTGTAATGAATTTTCTCTAGAATCTAAATTTCTCTGACCACAATTATAGTGACATTATTTTATCTGCCTTGATTGATTTTCTCTGATATCTAAATTATGTTGTTTGTTTCATAATTTTCTTTGGCACACAAAATTAATTGTCATTATGTGTAATTTTCTCTAGCCTATAAAATTTTCTCTGAAATTTGTATCCCATTAGTATGATTTAGATGAATTTTATCTGGCCCATAACTTATGTGCCTTGACTGATTGAGATCAATTTTCTTTGAAATTTCAATTTATATTGCTTTTTGATTACCACTATTTATTTCTGCCCTTGTAAAAAAAAATTTCTGGAATTCAAATTTCTCTGACACAATTATAGTAACATTAACTTATATGCACTAATTGATTTTCTCTGATATTTAAATTATGTTGCTTGTTTCATAATTTTCTCTGACTCATAAAATTATCTCCTTGTCTGTAATTTTCTCTAACCCATACAATTTTCCCTGAAGTTTGTTTCCCATTAGTATGATTCAGATGAATTTTATCTGTCTTATTTGAATTTTTTCTCTCAGTGAATTTTGTAACATTTCTCTAATAAAATAGCCTTCTGTTATAGATAGATAACAAGGAGCTAGTTAAAAACCTATCAGAGGAGTTTTGTCTTGGTAAAAAGAAGAAGAAAGAATCAAAAAAGGCAATTGTCAAATTCAAGGAGACATTAGAAGATTCATCTGAAGAATAAGGAGGAAATGAAGAATGAGAAGGCAACACAGGAGAACAAGAAGCCAGCAATGAAGAAGAAGCTCAAGCAAGTAGTGCAGAAGCGGAAGCCAGAGAAGAAAGTGAAGAAGTAGAAGTAGAAGTAGAAGACAAAAAAAAAAAATGAACAGAAAGATGAAGACAATGAAGAAAAAGATGAAGGCATTGAATCTAAAGAGAAAGAAGAAAATAAAAAGGAAAGTGATGAAAAAGAACATAATGAGCCGATGGACCAACATCATGATAGCATTTGTGGCTTAACAATGCATCAGTCTCAAGAATATGAGGAATCAAAGAATGCTCAAATTGCTGATCTACATCAAAGACTAAAGGAACTTTCTAAATCCAAAATAGAAGAAGAGAGAAATTGGAATGAATTAATTGCAGAAAAGGACATTGTAATAAGAACCTTGACATCACATAACTCAGAACTTCAAGAAATAGACAATACAAACCAAATGAAACTAAGGATGTTGGAGGTTCAACAACAAGAGGATACAAAAACAATTCAACAGTTGAGGTATTCAATTTCAGAGCTTGAAACAGAAAATGCTAGATTGTATGAACAAATTCAAGAACTATTCGTCCAACTAGCAACACAACCTTACCGAACACTAACACAAGTTCAACCCCAAGGTCAGCGAAAATCTTGAGCCATAAAAAGTTATGTCCCTGTGTCAATATAACTTAGAGAAATTTCTATTTATTACAATTTTCTCTGTCAATGGTAATTTTCTCTAGAAGTTAAATTTCTCTGACCACATTAGTTTCTGCTGCTTATTTAATTTTCTTTGTCTATTTCCTTATTTGATTTTTGGGGCTTGTTTGATTTTCACTGTGTATAGTTGGAATAGAAGTGGAACAACAACCAACAACCCAGCAAAAACAAGTGCCACACAAAGAACAACCAAAGCAAAAGACAAAAGTCTATGGTAACTGGAAAATATTGAATCAAATAAATTTACATATTGAAATATGATCTGTTACTTCAGAGAAATTTAACTTTTACTGATATTTTCACTGTCTACAGTGAAAAAAGATCCTACATCAATGATAAAGAATTTAAAGGCAAAAGAAAGGAAAGAAAAACAGCAAGATCCAGAATTTCAATATCCCAAAGTTGCGAAGGTAACTAGAGGTTCAAAGCAAGCTGCAAAGTAAACAGAACAAACCACCAAAGACAAAGAAGTACTTGATGCTAATGAGTACGTCTTGCCTTAACCAACAAGCATAAAAAAATCTTGAGTTTTTCCACAAACTCTACCGGTTTCAAAATTAGTAAAAGAACATGTAAAAAACATCTTGCAGCACATATCAAATGTGTCTGGACTCAAGTAAATATAACAAATAAAACAGAAGATAACAAACAACAATTTACTAACTTATATTGCATTAACAACTATTAAATCATTTCTTTGTCATCTTGTAGGGCTTTAATCGGGACAAGTGAGTTCAATCTCATTACCTTTGAAGCTATTGGAAACCTAATAAAGGAAAAAGAAATTGCCAACAATGTAAGTCTTTCATCAAAATTTCACTGCAATGTTCCATCAGCCTTTATAAACTAATGTTACAATTATAAATGATATTTTTTAGGTCATTGATGGCTATGGAGAAATCCTATTTGCTGACCAAAGGAGAAAAGGACAACAACCAATTTCATTTTTTTTCACAAGCATGAGCTTAGTATGTTACTACTCTTTTATTTCATTTTCTCTAGAATTTACTTGCTACTTTCTCTTGTTAAGATACTTCTTGAAGCCAATTGTGTCACTTGTCTAATTTTTTCTGGTTAGTTGTGTGCATTTTAAATTTCTGTGTGTATATTTCTTAAATTTCTGTCATTTCAACTTTCTTATAACTATTTTTTGATTTTCTTTTACTGCAGAACTTCATCAAGATGACAGAAAATCAAACTTTCCGAATCTCATTATTTGACAAGCATCTTGAAACAGCATGGAGGAACTACATGTTCTTCCATTTCCTAATAAATACCGGGGGCAATGAGAAGTCAACAGATGGAAATTACTGGACATTGCTAGCCTTGGACAAAAAACACAATTTATGGAGATTCTACAACTCACTAAGGCCAAGGAGGGATGATGCACAAGACAAATATATCAAAGATGCAAAACAATTGGTAACGAGTGTAAATTTCTTTGATCCATGATAATGTTTATGTGATGATAATTTTTATAAAATCTCATTGATTTGTGTGTAAATTTCTCTGTTATTTAAAAATTATTTTTTTGCAGCAAGATTATATGGAGAATTTTTTAAAAGTTTTCCTTGAAAGAGAGGCACAATCACAACCCTCTTTTAAATTGATAAACTCACAAAACAAAAATTATGACTTTGAATATGTCAACAATGCTCCACAACAAGACAGTGATTCGTAAGTTTCATACAACATCTATAAATAAAATTATCTAATTTGAATGTTTCTTAAAATTAAATATGCCTATAATTTCTATGTAGTGTGGATTGTGGTCTCTTTGTATGCTACATAATGAGATGATATAGCAACCATGAACCTATCAGCTCAAAATTGTCGACACAAGACGTAAGGTTGATGACGACAGAAATAATAGAGAGATTTGTGATCGAAGTTGGCCGGTCATGAACAGAACCAATTCAAATACCACTAGAAGAAGAACAAAAAATATAATAGTGAAAGCACACTAGTGAAAGGAAGATAACGCACACAATGTAATTAGGAATAACCCTTCAATTTGTTTTTTTTATACATTAAAGGAATGATGATATTTAATATATATGTATATATCTTTTTTTGACTAATATAAATTTCATAGCTATCGATGGTTAAATATATATATATTTTTTTTATAATGCATGCTAAGTTGTGATTGTCAACACAATCCACACAGAGAAAATTGTCTCCAGAAATTTCTCTGGTATGATGCTATCAGAAATTCATAGAGAAATTTAACTCGTATCATGCCAAGATGGTACCTATATGATCATGTAATCTATAATGCACTGTGTTGGAACAAAACAATCATCAAATTCAAAAAATACAATGCGCATAGTAATTTTCTTTGCTATTGGCAAATTTCTCTAGATGAATTTGACCTCATAAAACACAATGCATAGAGAATTTTCTCTGCTAGTGGAAAATTTCTCTAGATGAATTTGACTGGTATTATAAACTCACAGCCTATAGTATGTATCAACAAACACAATGCACACTATAATTTTCAATACTATTGGCAAATTTCTCTGAATGAATTTGACCTCACAAAACACAATGCACATTTCAACAAACATAATACCCAGAGTAAATTTCTCTTCTATTGGCAAATTTCTCTGGATGAATTTGACTGGTATGAAGTTATCAGAAATTCACAGAGAAATTTAACTCGTATCGTGCCAAGATGGTGCCTATATGATCATGTCATCTGTAATGCACTGTGTTGGTACAAAACAATCATCAAATTCAAAAAACACAATGCACACAGTAATTTTCTCTGCTACTGAAAAATTTCTCTGGATAAATTTGACCTCACAAAACACAATGCACAGAGAATTTCCTCTGCTAGTGGCAAATTTCTTTGAATGAATTTGACTAGTATTATAAACACATTGCCTATAGTATGTATCAACAAACATAATGCACATTGTAATTTTCTCTGCTATTGAAAAATTTTTCTGGATGAATTTGACCTCACAAAAAGACAATGCACATTTCAACAAAAACAATGGCCATAGTAAATTTCTTTGCTTTAGGCAAATTTTTCTATATGAATTTGACTGGTATTATAAAGACACTCCCAAAGTATGTTTCTAAAAACACAATACAAAAAATAACTTTCACTACTATTGAAAAATTTCTCTGGATGAATTTGATTGGTATTATTATATACACACTATCCAAAAAATACATTTCACAAAACAAAATACACAAAGTAATCATCAAATATATTATTCAATCAATAAAATGTATTATCCTCAACTATTTAATAAAGATTCCTTGCATGTCCTCTTATTATGGCAACCAATACTTTCATATTGACTACACTTAATCACCCTTTTAAACTCTCCAGTAGAAGTAATTCTGTTCTTCTTTGGCCTCTCAGCTGGTCTCTTACTCAACAAAGGTAAAATCATAACATCATCAATGCTACACACAAGTTTTTGAACAGTTGGAACTGTGTCAATCGAAAATAAGTATGCTTGACGATACATATCAGTATGAAAAAATGGTTCAACAAATGAATTCAAATTCTTTTCACTGCTAAAAATTACAGCAACAACATGTTGACATAGATACCCATTTATTTCCCATTTTCGACATGAGCAAGTTCTTAACCCAAGATCAACCATAACTGAAGGAAAACAATGCACTTCAAAGACATTATCAGATCATAAACTCACATTCTATGTCCTTCCATCCACGAAAGCCTTCTCCAATACACTATCTATACGAGGACAAAGAACTTTATTCCATTTACTAGAGAGCAGCTTTCTTTCTGACCTCATATTCATGATTTGCAACCGTATTATGTCCACCAAATTTGTTATTAGCAAGTGCCGAGCTTCTCGTATCCATGAATTGAATGACTCAGCAACATTTGAATACATCTCAACATAACGTTTCCCCTCAAAATATGCGTCACTCCCATTTTCATATGGTAAACTTCTCAAGAAAACACTCACAATGTCTCCTCCCTCACTTTTTAATTCATTTAACTTGAAATAGAATGATGCCTTTGTTGGCACATATGCACATTCTGAAAACTTGGACACAATCGTCTCCCTAACCAAATTTGTGTTTCCACATGACAACCTATCCCTTAAATTTCTCTTTAGATGTTCAAGACAAAATCCATGATAGCAATTAGGGGAAAAACCTAGTAATTCCTTCCACAATACCACAATGTCACCTGATATAAAACTTATCACCCTTTCCGATCCCAATACTTTACATAAATGTTCAAGGAACTAACACCAATTGTCTTTATTCTCAGCATCAACAACAACAGAAGCTATAGGAAAAAAGCCTACAAAACAAATAGGAACAAGCATATTAGACATACATATGCAAAGAAAATTAGAATAAACAACCAGAGAAATTTGACACTGTTAACATCTAAAGAAACTTCACATAGTGGCCAAATCCAGAGAAAATTCACATAATGGCAACCTTTAGAGAAAATTCACTTAGTGACTAACTCCAGAGAAAATTCACATAATGGCAACCTTTAGAGAAAATTCACTTAGTGACTAACTCCAGAGAAAATTCACACAATGACAACCTTCAGAGAAAATTCACTTAGTGACTACCTCCAGAGAAACTTCACACATTGGCAATATCCAGAGAAAATTCACTTAGTGACCAACTATAGATAAAATTCACACAATGACAACATCCAGAGAAAATTCACTTAGTGACCAACTATAGATAAAATTCACACAATGACAACATCCAGAGAAAATTCACACACCGACCAAAATCTAGAGAAAATTCACACAGTGGCCATAACCAGAGAAAATTCACACAGTAACCAAAACCAGAGAAAATTCAAAGTGTCAGAGAAAAATCACATTCACTCAATTCTCCACATGTATAGAAAATTCACATACTTAGATAAAATTAGATATATTTACAATTACCTACATTCCCATCTTTCCCCGTTGCTGTAAGCATAACTCATTTGTATCGTCATTTTAAAAATATTCCATTAAGAAACAGCAATAACCGACAATATTTGAATCAACAATGCAGGTATGAAAAGCCACAAACACTCTTTTGAAAAACTTGTTATCTTCAAAATCTAACTCAAAACGACTACCTGGATTGTTCTTCAATGCCTCATCAAAATACCACCGTATTTGATCAAATGACAAACAAGAATCCCCATATGTACTACATTTTACTTTTTCAACCCCCAACCAACCACAGTTATAACTAATTGAGACCCCATACCTGTCTTTCATTTCTTTGACAACATCCATTGGACAAGTTAAAGGTTTTGCACTTACATCTTCAAGTATCAGCCTAGAAACTAAGCTGGAAGTCATCCTAGCATGTTTACTAGTACGAACCGCCACACCACACGTATGTTCATTGTTCAAAGTTCTTATGTAAAAGAACTTGTTTGTTTTTTCAACTAAAGCATGTACACGCCACATATATCCCCTTGATTCCTTATATGCACATTCTGCCGTAACTCTCAGCTTGTCATTTTTGACATCCATAAACTGAAAACCAACCTCAATAGTATACTTGCATAAAACAGTATGGAACTCAACCACACTACCCTCAAACTTTTGTCCAACACTCATAATATTATTTCACCAACCAGCTAACAACAACACCTTTTCTTGGTGAAAACAAAACTTATAGAGTGAATTCCTTTCAATATCCACCAGCCTATTACATTCACCATGCACAACATCTATCCATTAGACCCCACTTTATCATCTTAATTAGAAGTACTACACCTAATAACTGAAACATCAACTATATCAACACCACGTGCATAAACAACTCTCAACATATTCAAAAAATCAATATTTTTTCGAACCATACAATTCAGATGGCCCACAATCGAATATGAAATACACATCGTCTCAGGTTTCAAATTCTTCCAGGTTTTACACAAAATGCCAACTAATTCCTCAAAATTCAATTCACATGAAACATTAATGACAATAGTATCATTCCTATAGTTGCAAAGCAACAACACTGCACTGTCCATCGAAACTGAAAGAAAAAATAAGAAAAATAATTTGTTCAATATAAAAACACTTCACAAGAACAATATAAAAGTCTAAAGAAATTTCTAATAATTATAATTTTCTCTTGATTATAATTACCAGCTTATAATTTTCTCTGGACTCATACACAAGTCTAGAGAAATTTATAAACTTATCTTCAAGATAACAAAAACAAAATCATAGAAAACTTAATGAATCCAGAGAGAATCATAGAGAAATTTACTGCTAACTAGTAAACACAATTATAGACAAAAATCACACAGAGGATCTATTATGAAATTATAAGCTTCTCTGTGATTTTCACTGAATTACAAGCTTACAATTTTCTCTGTGTGATTATACAATATTGTACTCATTTCAAAATCAAGAGAAATTTACAAACTTATATACACCTTCAAGATAACAAAAAAAATTGCACTGTCCATCTAAACTGAAAGAAAAAACACAAAAAATTACTTTTGCTTAGAGAAACAAAAACTTATATTCACTTTGAACTACAAACTGAAAGTGAATAACTGTAGCTCGGATTTTTTGCGCCCCATTTCGGAAGGTTTGAAAGAAAGTCCAACAGTTCAGACTCCCGCGGTTCTAAATCTAATCTCACAAATGCAATGTGAAACTGATAAACACCAAAGAGTCCAAATCCAACAAATCGTTTTGGAAAATTGATTTTGAATTAAAAAGTGCCAAAATTGGGCTACTTTGCCAGATACAGAATTGCCACCTAAATATTTTATTTTGGAAAAATTTAAGAAACCCATGACTCGTGCCAAAGGCCACGTGTCTGTCATCACCAAAGTTGCCTCGGTTCGAGAACTTAGGTATGAAAGGGGAAGGTCATGAATTAAGCACTCTCGCTCGCCCGATCAAAGATCGGGCTCTACTAATTATGATCTAATTTTTTATAAATATTATGTGTTCTTGTTGATTATTAAACTAGCATTAATACGTGATGCGCACAATCAAGTATAGACTAGTTTGCTCAATTTGGAACAATGCAACTCATGTTTGTTTGTGAAAATGGTTTGAATTTGCCACCTTAAGTGGGCTTAAAGTTTGTGGATTCGCCACCAAATATAGTGGGCTTAAAACTGATTAGCCTCTCAACAAAGTGGGCTTAAAACATGCATTCGTTGAATCGTTCCAATTCAAACAACAAGCCTTTATCCATAGGCATTCAAGCAGTTTAGCATTTAAGCATATAGCCTTATGGCAAGCATGCTAATCATGGCAACATTCACACTCATGCAAGTATGCTAAAGTGTAAAACTCACCTAATACTCTAAGCCAGGAAAGCATGAGTTAGTGAAATATACATGATTCTTAACTATGTAAGATGTCTAATGTAGCTCATGCAATATGCAATTAATAGGCTTGGCTACTAATATGGCATATGAAGCAAATTGATAACATGCGGTTAAACATGTATTCAAAGAATTATTGAAATGACAATGCAGTTAGATTGATACGCCGAGTTTTGGTGCATACAATACGAATGAATGGATGCAAGCATAAGGCATAAGGTATGCTAATTTGAAACATGATACTCCTAAACTAACCATCAAAAGCAATTAAGTAAAAGGGAGAAAGACGTGGATTTGGAAAACATACACACACGCACGCACACTTATTACAACATTACACCCTCACGAAGGAGGGTCCGAATGAATAAGAGCTAACTAGCTAGCTGATTGAACTAATCTAATTAGACTAATTGCTACAAACCAAATGAATAACTAGCTAAACTAATTACTAATTATTACAACACTTTAGCTAACTAGCAAACTAATTAATTAATTTACAACACAAATGCACACAAACTAAGCATTTAAGACATTAAACCACGCTACCACTGCTCCGCCTCGGGAAGTGAAAGATGCATATGCTCGGTTTTGGCCTCGAAAAGACCTTCGTTTTGCTCTCGAAGCCTCTGTTTGCAGGGTTGAGAATTTCTAGAACCTTTTCGCTCCACCTTACCAAAAGTCTTCTGAAGTTTACATCAGTGGCTGCCGGCCATGGATGGATGATGTTGGCCCTTTGCCGGCCAAAAAGGGTGTATTGCCGGCCATCTATGGTGCACTGTTGTCCACTGATGCATTAGATCACCATGCTGCAACAGAGAGCAAACAAAGCAAAACAGTGTATTTCTCAAGGGTTGTTTGCACACTTTGCCTCCCATTTTCATGGGGAAATCAAATGAGGGACAAAATTTGGTTCACAAACCATTAATCAAGCAATTTCATTGCATGATGACTTGTGAAACCAATTGTGCAAGTTTAATAAATGCAAAATGAGACCAAAATGGCTGTCACCCTATCTTGCATGATCAAGGGCAATGGAGACCTAGAAAAATGACACATTTCATCACTTTTGAGTATGAAATATCCCATTTTCCTTGTGTTCAAATTAACGTCCGATTTGAACACATGCAATGCAACACAAAAGAATGTTTATCTTGCCTCTTTTACTTGTCAAATTTGTTTATACATTTTAGTTACCAAACTATTCATTAATCAATTTGTCCATTGGTGAGCGTCTTTTAAGATGAAAGAAGTGTCAACCAAAGGGATAATTTAAGGCAAGAGAGAGATCATGTTATTGGTAATGAACCCTCAAAGAGAATTAAACCATTAAGCATGAGCCTCAATCTCAAGCTTAAACAACCCTAAGGTTGAAACAACCCTCAAAGCAAATGAAAATGTGAGGAAATGAGGGAGATTACAGAGATTATAAGTGCTGAAATTAGATGAGAAAAAACACTAAAACATGTAATCAACTCAAATCAATGGTGGTTAAAGCCTCAAAACACCAAGCTAGTGAAAAGACTTACACTATAACTATGTAATACAAGACTCAAAAGGCACCAAACAGCCAAAACAATGGCAAAATAGTTCAAAACAGAGTGTAAAACATGCTAGACTTGAGCCTCAAATAGCTAAAACATTAAGCTAATACATAGGGCTAACTAGGTAAGCAAACAAGACATAAAGAAGGGGAGGCTAACCCCTCCAATTTTGCGCTTCAAAATGAGTTTTTTGTCACTGAAAAACCTCTGACATTCAATATTTAAAGGCCCAAAAAAAGATGGTTTTATAATGGGAAACAAAAGTGCAAAGGCCTTAATGGCAAGGAATAAAGAAGGATGAACCACCTTCTAACCATTAATGGCCCAAAACACTAATTTCATCCGATGAAAATAAAGTTTTTTATAGCTCAAAACCAGCCCATAACAGTAGGAAAAAGAGGGGAAAACAAATAAGCAAAGCAAGCTTAAAAGACTAGTATTGTACCTCTTGAAGAGAAGAGTGGTTCCAAGCTACAATTCAAGCCAAAAATAACTAGTAGAACTCCAAGAGGGCCTTAAACAACCTCGGCTCAAAGGTGATCCCTTTTGGTTAAGGGTTGATATGCAAAAGTGTAGTGTAAGTAGACAAACGTGTAGAGAAATACAAGAGAGAGAGAGAAATCTAGAGAGAGAGAGAGAAAATTTTGAGTCTTAATTCTTCCAACCTCCAAAACATGAGAGAGGGCCTCCCTATATATAAAAAATATGAATTCCATACAAAGAGATCCAGCCTTCCACGTGTGAGCAGATGCAAGCCTCTGTGCAACCAGCTGGCATAGCTAGCACAGCTGGCACAAAATATCTGTAGACAACATTGGTGGCCGACCAGCCATTAATGATGGCCGACAAGGCACATCAATGGCCAGCAGGCCAAAAGCCCTGGCCGACAGCACTCATAGATGGCCGGCAGGCCACCAAAGGCTGCAAAGAAGAGAGACCAAGACATGGTCCAAAAAGGAGGCAAAAAGGATGCAGGGTTTGGAAGGCTCAAACCTGTAGCATTCTGCTGAGGACTTTGAGCACTCGACGAGCAATCAGACTCGTCATCGGATGTACCTGCAAGAACATCCAAGTCTTGAAGGGCCGTAAAAAATGGGGTGTCTACAATAACAAACTTATAATTTTCTTTGTACTACAAATAAAAGTCCAGAAAAATTTAAAAACTTATATTCATTTTCAAGATCACAAAAATAAAAACACATTAACATCAAATTGACAAAAATGCTAATTATTCCACACAAACGCAGAGAAACTCATAAAGAAGATATGTTATGCTCACAAAAAATTCAATTGAGAAAAATAAAAGATAAAAAATAACAAACTTATAATAACATGTTCATAACAAGTTACAATTTTCTCTGTGATTTTCACTGGACTACAAACTTACAATTTTCTCTGTGATTTTCACTGAACTATAAACTTACAATTTTCTCTGAGATTCTATCTGCATTAGAAACTTCTAATAATATGTCCATATGAACTTATAATTTTCTCTGTGATTTTCATTGGATTATAATAACTTATGATTTTCTCTGGACTATACCAACAAAAGTGCAGAAAAAACAGAGAACAGAACTTAGAGAACAAAAAATGATAAGAAATTTACACTTATCTCTGGTTTAAAGAAATTTCTCTGGTTTGAAAAAAATAGAAAACAAAACTTATCATTGATAAGCATGTTGATGAAAAATAGAGCACGAAAAATGAACTTTTAACATCAAAATCAACTCCACTATCAACTCTCTTTGAAATTGATCAAAAAATAGAGAATGAAAAATGAACTCCAAAAATCACAATCAACTCTATCAAGCTGGCCTCTCTCTAAAATTGATCAATAATAGAGAATGAAAAATCAACTCTAAAAATATAAACAACTTCACTGAGCTAACCTCTCTTTTAAATTCATCAAAACTAAAAACAAAAACCTAATGCAAAAATACACTGAAAAACTAACATGAATCAGAATCCTTACGTACAATTTAAAACAAAAATCGAAATCCATGTGGAATCTCCATCGAAAACATATCTGATTCAACTCCACTGAAAAACCTACACGATCAACACATTGTAACACCTACATGATCGTACCAATCTCTATCGTCAAGTCCACTGCAACACTTGCAAAATCCCTACAAAATCTCCACCACGAAGTCAGTTTCCAAAATCTCCATCGTGAAGTCAGTAATAGAATATTCAGTTTGCCAAAATTCAAACAAACTTATCTCATAAAGAAGGGTAAATTAGGAATTTTATAACATAAAATAAGGTTGAGGGACCTTAGCCATCAAAACATATTATTGTGGACCATTCCTCCTATTAATAGTTGAGCAGGGATCTTAGACCAATTTTTCCTAAAAAAATAGAGAGATAATTTAACTCAAATAAATATACTTATCTAAATAAATATACTTATTTAATTTAGGTCAAATAATACCTTATTTATCTCATTTGAAAACAATATAAAATTACTTATTTACTCTTATTGAATTTTTTTCCCCATTACAACGTACACGCATTTTTTTTTTTTAGTTGCTAGACCATGATTTTTAGCAAGTGACAATCAAGTCAGTGATAGGTGTTTAATTTGAAGAAAAAATAGGATCAAAATTTAGTATTTTAAGATTATTCTTTAGAATTATTCATACATCTTTTACATTATTACTTTTCTTTCTTTTTTTAATTACATCTTTTTACATAATGATGTGCCTCTATTTGAGCAACATACAAAATAGTTTATTGAAAATGGTTCAGCCGTTATTGTAGTGTTTGCAAGTCTTTGTGTCCACCTAGCATCAATCATGTTTGATCGACGAAACAACTATCTCTTTTGCTGATCTGTCTTATTTCTAATGTTATTGAGAGGGGAAAATCCAATGAACAGAATGAGCCGAGCTATGTATGTGCTCGGTCGAGAAGTGTGAGCCTAGCTATGTGTGCAATTGAGGGGAAGTTGCACCGAACAAAGGACCGGGCTATGTATGGAATGGGCCGACCTAAGGATAGTTTGAGCTAATGACACGATCCTCTATATGGACCGAGCAATATTTGGCTGAGTCACGGTTGACCAGTTGGACAACTCGGAACTGAGCCGATTGATGGAAGTTGGTAACGGCATTGTGTCGGGTTATGGGTAGCACAGTACCAATTGCTACGAGACCCAATTGAAGTGCGATGAGGAAAACTTGCCAGTAGTTGTGCGTCAATGCCGTTTGGCGGTTTGGCCAAATGTTTTTTGGCAGTATTGACGCGTATACGTGTAAGGAATAGAGAGGGCAGTATAGCCACTCGTCCAGAAGAGGACGACAGAAATAATGTGTGCACAACCTAGGGAGGCGGGATAGTAGCCTAGATAAGGCATCCGACTTTACACTCAGAAAAAGCTAAGCGAATTTTACCAACTCTCTCTTTTTCTCTCTCTCTACATTCCCTTTCTCTATAAAGTGTGCAAACTTGATCGTCGAAGGGGTTTTCCGGCTACACACCCGACGGGTAGCTCACCGTCGTTTTGTTCTTAAGTTGAACGACTCTGTTCGAAGCTACGTAGAGCTTGGACCCAAGGAGTGCAGAAAGCAACAAATATTTTCTCCCCGTATAATTGACGCCGTCTGTGGGAATCCGACAGACAAAACCTTGTCCTCCAAGCTTTTCGGTCATCTTTTATGGCGAACAATGATGACATTCTGCTGTTCGCCATCGACAGTATCACGCCAGAGTCCGTTTAGTGCAAAGATGGCCTACCTGCCATTCCGACGATGGCTGGTTTGGAGACCTCCGTGCGAGGACTTCCTAGAGTTGCACGAGACAAGTGTGCAAGAAGTTCTGGGCACATCTTGTATGTAGGATAGCAGTTACCACCCCTTACATCCGACGACAACATCGGGATATTCAAGCTTCGACTGTTCAAAAGACCTGAAAGATGTGTTGGAGGAGCACGCTCGCTAGCGGGAAGCGCAGAGGGTGCATGCATTGCAGCAGCTGGCCCCTAAAAGGCGAACCAGTGAAGAGGTCGCCATGCCACCACCACGTTTGGTGACACACAAGCCACCAAACAGAGAGTTGGCAAAGCTAAGTGCCACCCCTTTTTCCGTAGAGATGGAGAACACACCACTCTCCCCCAGGTTTTATCAACCAAAGTTCACGCTTTATGACGGAAAGTTCGATTCGTACATGCACATAAGCCACTTCTAGTAGGTTATGGCTGGCACAGGCGAAACGATGTGCTTATGTGCCTTATTTTTCCATCGAGTTTGGGCGAGTTTGGCCTGAAATGGTTCGAGAGGCTGCTAGAGGAAAGTATCGAGAGGTGGCAACAATTGGCAGAGGCATTCGTGGCATGATTCAAGACCAACACCAAAACACCCAAAGAAGTCAACCACCTTTTGGGAATCAAGATAGAAACAGACGACTCCTTGAAGGCGTACAATGCCAAGTATTGGAAGACATTCAATGAAATTTTTGATTGCCCGACGAACCTAACAATCACCCAGTATAAGCGCGGTCTTCCAGTCGGACATAGATTGAGAGACTCGCTCACAATGAATCAATCATTGGCAATGGAATGACTCATGCAACACATTAATGAGCACATTCAAGTTGAAGATGATGCAGCCGCAGCTATCGTGAAAACTAGTCCGGTAGTAGAGGACAAGAGAGTAACGGGAAAGATTCAAGCAGTCGGACAAAAGGATGGCTGTGCAAACAACTATGGAAGAGATCTAGGGAGTTCGATTTTGGAAGACGTTAGTAAGAAGGCTGAGGAAAAGGGGCATAAAACTCGTAAAATATAAATGGCCAATCCATGTTCAGAACGCTGAATACTGCCAATATGAAATTTTATTCTTAGTTTTTGTAACCCTTTCTATTATTGACGTAATGAAACAAATAGACCATTTTTTGAGAAGTGTTGAATTTTCTTCCCACCAAGCAGATTTAATGCAGTCCAAGGGGCAACTAACGATCATTCTGACGAAAAATATCAAAATTCCTTGCCGAGCGGATTTTGCTCTGCGAGAGGTTTGTTGATGGTTTTGTTTAACTTTGGAATTACTTGCCTGGCGGATTTTGCTCGACTAGAGGTTTGTTGATGGTTTTGATCAACTTTGGAATTCCTTGCCGGCCAGATTTTGCTCGACCAGAGGTTTGTTGATGGTTTTGATCAATTTGGAATTCTTTGTCAGGCGATTTTTGCTCGGCAAGAGGTTTGTTGATAGTTTTGATCAACTTTGAAATTTCTTACCAAACGGATTTTTCTCGGTGAGAGGGTTGTTGTTGGTTTTGAGCAACTTCATAATTCATTGCCGAGCTGATTTTGCTTGCCAAGAAGCAAGTTGCCAAGCTGACCTTGCTCGCTAACTTTGAAGTTTCTTGCCGAGCTAATTTTGGTCGCCAAGATACAAATTGTCGAGATGACCTTGCTCGTCGACTTTGGATTTCCTTGCCGAGTTGACTTTGCTCGCCAAGAAGCAAGTTGCTGAGCTGACCTTGCTCGCTGATCTTGGAGTTCCTTGCCAAGCTGACTGTGCTCGCCAAGAAACAAGTCGCGGGCTGACCTTGCTTGCCGACCTTGGAGTTTCTTGCCGAGCTGATTATGCTCGCCAAGAAACAAGTCACCGAGTTAACATTGCTCCCCAACCTTGGAGTTCCTTGCTGAGCTTATTTTGCTCACCAAGAAACAAGTTGCCGAGCTGACCTTGCTCGCCAAATTTGGAGTTCCTTGCCAAGCTGATTTTACTCACCAAGAAGCAAGTTGCCGAGCTGACCTTGCTCGCCTTGGAGTTCCTTGCCGAGCTGATTTTGCTCTCTAAGAAGCAAGTTGCCACTGACCTTGCTCGCCAACTTTAGAGTTCCTTGGCGAACTGACTTTGCTCGCTAAGAAGCAAGTTGTCGAGCTGACCTTGCTCGCCAACTTTGAAGTTTCTTGCTGAGCTGATTTTGCTCGCCAACTTTGAAGTTCCTTGTCGAGCTGATTTTGCTCGCCAAGAAGCAAGTCGCATAGTTGATCTTGCTCGCCGACCTTGCAGTTCCTTGCTGAGCTGATTTTGCTAGCCATGAAGTAAGTCGCCAAGCTGACCTTACTCGCTGACCTTGGAGTTCCTTGCCGAGCTGAGTTCGCTCGCCAAGATGCAAGTTGCCGAGCTGACGTTGCTCGCCAACTTTGGAGTTCCTTGCCGAGCTGATTTTACTTGCCAAGAAGCAAGTTGCCAAGCTGACCTTGCTCACCAACTTTGGAGTTCTTTGCCGAGCTAATTTTGCTCGTCAAGAAGCAAGTCGCAGAGCTGACCTTGCTCGCCGACCTTGGAGTTCCTTGTCGAGCTGATTTTGCCCTCCAAGAAGCAAATCGTCGAGCTGACTTTGCTCGCAGACCTTGGAGTTCCTTGCCGAGCTGATCTTGCTCGACAAGAATCAAGTCGCCGAGCTGACATTGCTTGCCAACCTTGGAGTTCTTTGCCGAGATGATTTTGCTTGCCAAGATGCAAGTTGCCGAACTAACTTTGCTCGCCGACCTTGGAGTTCCTTGCTGAGCTGATCTTGCTTGCCAAGAAGCAAGTCATCGAGCTGACATTGCTCGCCAACCTTGGAGTTCCTTGCTGAGCTGATTTTGCTCGCCAAGATGCAAGTTGCTGAGCTAACGTTGCTCGCCGACTTTAGAGTTCCTTGCCGAGCTAATCTTGCTTGCCAAGAAGCAAGTCATCGAGCTGACATTGCTCGCCAACCCTAGAGTTCTTTGCCGAGTTGATTTTGCTCGCCAAGATGCAAGTTGTCGAGCTAACATTGCTCGCCAATCTTGGAGTTCCTTACCGAGCTGAGTTTGCTCACCAAGATGTAAGTTGCCAAGCTGACCTTGCTCGCCAACTTTGGAGTTCCTTGCCGTGCTGATTTTGCTCACAAAGAAAGTTACCAAGCTGATTTTACTTGCTGAGATGTAAATCGTTGAGCTAAGTTTATTTTTCTTACCAAGGAGTTGCACTGATTTTGCTCACTGAGAAATAAATTGCCGAGCTAAGCTGGTTAAGTGGTTAACACGAAAGTCGAAGAACATTTTGAAAAATTTGAGCTATGAAGATTTGTGCAGCAGTGCAGTGCGGGCCCCGAAAACAAGTGATAAAACTTGACTGAGCTATCATGAAGCTTAATGACAAACCGAGTTGAAATGAAGATTATACAAGAATAAAGTAATCCCAATCAGGTTGTAATCGATGGGATTAAGGGGCAATTGAGAGGGAAAAATCCAATGAGCAAAATGAGCCGAGCTATGTATGTGCTCGGTCGAGAAATGTGGGCCTCGCTATGTGTGTAATTGAGGGGAAGTTACAACGAACAAAGGACCAGACTACATGTGGAATGGGCCGACCTAAGGATAGTTTGAGCTAATGACACCGTTATCTGTATGGACCGAGCAATATTTGGCCGAGTTGCGGTTGACCGGTTGGACAACTCGGAGCTGAGCCAATTGATGGAAGTTGGTAACGGCATTGTGCCGAGTTATGGGTAGCACGACAGGAATTGCTATGAGACCAAATTAGAGTGCGAGGGCGAAAACCCACCGGTAGTTGCGCGTCAATACCGTTTGGCAGTTTGGCCAAATGTTATTTGGTAGTATTGACGCGTACACATGTAAGGAATAGAGAGAGTAGTACAGCCGCTCGTCCAGAAGAGGACGACAGAAGTAGTGCGCGCACAACCTTGGGAGGTAGGGTAGCAGCCTAGATAAGGCACGCGACCTTACACTCAGAAAAGCTAAGCGAATTCTACTCACTCTCTCTCTCTCTCTCTCTCTCTCTCTCTCTCTCTTTACATTCCCTTTCTCTCTAAAGTGTGCAAACTTGATCGTCGGAGGGGTTTTCCAGCTACACACCCGCTGGATAGCTCACCGTCGTTTTGTTCTTAGGTTGAACAACTCTGTTCCGAGCTACATAGAGCTTGGACCGAAGGAATACAGAGAGCGACAAATATTTTCTCCCCGTACAGTCATTGTTCAAAAATGTTATTATGTTTATCTTGGTAACCTTTTTAAACCCATATTATGTTCGTCTCAACTCTCACACTTGACCCATTATTTTAATCTAACCTGTTTCATTTTTATGGATCCAATCTTATTGCATTTTTCCCCACCACAACATACTAACCATATTTGCAGTGCTTCAAACTTTAGATTGGGAAGAAAAAAGATTGAAAACAAATTACACTACAATTTTGCTAAAGAATAACAAGACATGTTTGATTGACAGGATTAGAGTATGGAATTGTGATTATTAATTTGTGAATCCAATTGTTCTATGTTTGTTTTGACATTTTGTTTTAGGATTATTAATACAATGGATAATTAATCTAATAAATTTGTAGGATTATTAGTAATGGGGAAAGGGCGGGATTATATATCCTGAGTTGAGAAATAAAATAAAAAGATTCTTTTACCTTTAACTAAAAATTAAAACACTTGGGTGTGTTTGGTAACGTTTACGTTTTCAGTTTATATTTACAAAAATTTTATAAACTGGTTTTTGTTTATTTTTAGAAAAACATAAACTACAAACGCGTTTGGTAATTGACAAAATGTTTAAAAAAAATTAAAAATATAAAAAAGAGTGAGAAATGGTAAGTGGTGGCAAGTGGTGGTGGAAGACGGTGGTGGAAAGTGGTGACGGTGGGTGGTGGGTAGCTGGTGGTGGTGGGTGGGTGGGTGGGTGACGGTGGCGGGTGGTAGGTAATAGTGAGTGCGTGGCGGTGGTGGTGGTGGCGGGTAGGTGGTGGTGGGTGGGTGGGTGACGATGGCGGGTGGTTGTGGTGGGTGGGTGGGTGGGTGACGGTGGCGGGTGATGGGTGGTAGCGAGTGGGTGGTGGTGGTGGTGGTAGCAGGTGGGTGGCGGATGGGAAATGGTGGTGGGTGGTGATGACGGGCGGGTGGGTGGGTGGGTGAAGGTGGTGGGTGGTGGGTGGTAGCGAGTGGGTGGTGGTGGTGGCGGGTGGTGGGTGATGGTAACAGGTAGGTGGCGGATGACGGGTGGTGGTGGGTGGTGGCGGGTAGGTAGCGGGTGGTGGTGGTGGTGGGTGGGTGGGTGACAATGGCTGGTGGTAGGTGGTAGTGAGTGGGTGGTGGTGGTGGGTGGTGGGTGGTGGGTGATGGTGATGGTGGTGGTGGTGGTGGGTGGCGAGTGGGTGGCTGGTGATGGCAGGTGGGTGGTGAGTGGTGGTGACAAGTAGGTGGCGGGTGGTGGGCGGTGGGTGGTAGTGGCGGGTGGTGACTGGTGGATGGCAGGTGGGTAGTGGTGGCGGCGGCGGCGGCGAGGGGTGGGTGGCAGGTGGGTGGTGGTTGGTGGGGGCTAGTGGGTGGTGGTGGTGGTGGTGGTGGCGGTGGCGGGTAGTGGGTGGTGGTGGCGGAAGACGGTGGTGGAAAATAGTGGCGGGTGGTGGCTAGTGTTGGGTGGTAAAAAAAAAAAAAAAACCCAAAACTCAAAATGGAAATATATTTTTTGTATTTTTATTTTTTGGCCAAATTTATAAACTGAGACCATCAATTTTTAAATCAAAAATTTTACCAAACAAGTTTTTATTTGAATTTTTTTAATTTTTGTAAATATAAACAGAAAACTGAAAACGTAAGTGTTACCAAACGACAACTAAATATTACCAAACGACACATAAATATTTTATTAATATTATTATTAAATATCTCATATGAATATATAACTCATTATGTAGATTCTATATAAATTTCACATCTATATAAAATATATAATAAAAATGTTAATAAAATGTTTAAAATCTCGAACATTCCACCTACTTGAATGACACTAGTTGCAGAGGCTTTTCCCAATATAAGCCTTTTTTACATTGTATTTTCAAAACTAGGCCAACTTCTGATGGAATTCCAAAACTAAGTTAAAGCGCCATTACTATTCGCGCTTTTACTGTTAGGAGCGCAAAAGTAGATGAACAGCAAAATCGCTATTACAAATAGCGACTTTGATTAAGAAGTCGCTGTTACGAATAGCGCTTCTAGGATTAATTTTTTTCCCAAAGAAAACGCTATTAAGAACCGCGCTTTTTACACACAATTTTTTTGCGAAAAAAACGCTATTGCTAATAGCGCTTTCACTGTATATATAATTTTTTTTTTTTTTTTTTTTTAGAAAACGTTATTTCAAATAACGTTTTTACTGTTGAGACATTCACCAAAACCAACTTTTAAGTTATGGATGGTTTGATTTATAACACGTATGTAAAGGTAAAAAATTTTGTAATCAAAAATAATTTTTGCAATTTTTATAATCAAAAATAATTTATAAATTACCAAAAATAATTTATAATACGTATGTATTATAAAAAAATTTATAATAATTTATAATACGTATGTATTATTTAAATCTTTACATTTTTTATTTAAAGTTTTTTACAGTAAACCCATCTTCACATTTTATAATACGTATGTATTATTCAAAAATAATTTATAAAAATTTATAATTAATACGTATGTAAATAATTTAATACGTATCTTCACATTTACATTTACAATAAACCCATCTTCACATTTACATACGTATGGTTTAAGGGTAAAATTTTTGATAAATGATAAATCAAACCATCTATAACCTAAAATAATTATTATATATTTATTAATAATTTATTTAAAGTAAATAATTTATATATATAATACATACGTATCAAAAATAATTTATTTAAAGTAAATATATAAAAATTATATATATAATACATACGTATTATATATAGTTTATTTAAAGTAAATACATACGTATTATAAATTATTATAAAAAATTTTATAATACATACGTATTATAAATTATTTTTGGTAATTTATAAATTATTTTTGATTATAAAAATTGCATACGCTATTTGATTATAAATTATATATAATACATACGCTATTTGATTATTTTTTATTATAAATTTTTTTAAATACATACGTATTATAATTTTTATATATTTACTTTAAATAAATTATTTTTGATACGTATGTATTATATATATACTTTAAATAAATTATTAATAAATATATAATAATTATTTTATAAAATAAATTATTAATAAAAATTATTGATTGTAAAATAAATTGATTACTTTATAAAAATTATGGATGGTTTGATTTATCATTTATCAAAAATTTTACACTTAAACCATTCGTATGTAAATGTGAAGATGGGTTTACTGTAAATGTAAATGTGAAGATACGTATTAAACTATTTACATACGTATTAATTATAAATTTTTATAAATTATTTTTGAATAATACATACGTATTATAAAATGTGAAGATGGGTTTACTGTAAAAAGTTTTAAATAAAAAATGTAAAGATTTAAATAATACATACGTATTATAAATTATTATAAAAAATTTTATAATACATATGTGTTATAAAATTTTATTAATAATTTATTTTATAAAATAATTATTATATATTTATTAATAATTTATTTAAAGTATATATATAATACGTACGTATCAAAAATAATTTATTTAAAGTAAATATATAAAAATTATATATATAATACATACGGATTATATATAATTTATTTAAAGTAAATACATATATATTATAAATTATTATAAAAAAATTTTATAATACATACGTATTATAAATTATTTTTGGTAATTTATA
Organism: Camellia sinensis; assembly: GCF_055761805.1. NCBI lineage: Eukaryota > Viridiplantae > Streptophyta > Magnoliopsida > Ericales > Theaceae > Camellia > Camellia sinensis. The sequence goes on from NC_138965.1 coordinate 198,888,049, forward strand.
AATTATTTTTTATTATAAAAATTGTAAAAATTATTTTTGATTACAAAATTTTTTACCCTTACATACGTGTTATAAATCAAACTATTCATAACCTAAAAATGATTTATATTTACGAAAATTATAAAAATTATATAATTTATTATTATATATAAAAATTATATTAAAAGCAATGCTTAGTGTGGGTTGGGTGTGTGTGGGTGTGTGCGTGTGTCAGAGGTGGGTTGATTTTGGTGAATGTCTCAACAGTAAAAACGTTAATTGAAATAACGTTTTCTAAAAAAAAAAAAAAAAAATTATATGTACAGTGAAAGTGCTATTAGCAATAGCGTTTTTTTCGCAAAAAAATTGTGTGTAAAAAGCGCTGTTCTTAACAGCGTTTTTTTTGGGAAAAAAATTAACCCTAGAAGCGCTATTCGTAACAGCGACTTCTTAATCAAAGTCGCTATTTGTAATAGCGATTTTGCTGTTCATCTACTTTTGCGCTCCTAACAGTAAAAGCACGAATAATAATAACGCTTTAGCTTAGTTTTAAAATTCCGTCAAAAATTGACCTAATTTTAAAAATACAATATAAAAAAGGCTTATATTAGGAAAAGCCTCCCAGTTGCATGCATTCCAAAGTAGCATAGCTTTAGATAGCCATTTGGTGCTTGAAAAGGCAACCATTCAAAAAGTAGCAATCAGGGACTTTTCACTCTGTCTTGTTCAGGGTTTTAAAAAATAAATTTTTAATTTTTAATGTTTAATTGTATTTTTAATAAAATTTTAAAATATTTTTAATAAAAAATTATGTTTTTATAGATTAAGTTAATCTAAATACATTTATAAAATATAAATTTTATGAAAAATCTTTACAAAATTTTCTAAATAGAAAAATATAATAAATTTGTGTTTTATATATATTTGTGTTTTATATATATATATATATATATATATATATATATATATATATATATATTTGTTGAATTCTTTTTACATTTCTTAACAAATATTGTATTTTCTTTAATTACATTTAAATTAAGTACATCTAAAAAAAGTGATTAAAAAATCAATAAAAATAAAGGGTAACTACTAATAGGTCATAATAGTTGGATTTAATTATCATAAATTTATATTGAAAATAAATCCTAATAAAATCATCACAAAAAATAATTTTTATAACGATTTTTTTGCATGTCATTAAAAATTGACAATTAGTGTCTTTTTTGTCATATATTTTATGAATTGTTATTAAAACTTATAATTAATGACAATTTTTTTGTGATGAATATTTTAAACTGTCATTAAAAATTGAAAATTAGCAACATTTTTTGTGATGATTTTTTTAAACTATCGCTAAAAACTTATAATTAGTGATATTTTTTTGACAATTTTTAAATAGTTGTTGAAAATTAACACTTAGTGACTTTTTTTAATAGTGTTTGATGAAAAATATCATTAATTATCATATGACTTATTGAACAGTAAGTCTACTTGTTAAGACTTACACAAAAGTTTTCTTAAAACAAATATTACATTTAAATCATAATTATTTCACTTTTTTCTGTTACAAAATTATTACAAAAAATAAAAAATTCATCTCAAATAATTTTTTTTAACCAAACTAAAATAATAAAAAAATTAAATAATAAAGCAAAATTCCCCCCCAAAAACAAAACGAAGCCTAAACTAGTGAAATTTCCATAGAATAGTGAAATTTCCATAATATTCTTTGGCTTATGTTCCCACTGAAACGTCGAATGAGAGAGAGAGAGAGAGAGAGAGAGAGTGGGAAAATGACAAATGAAAAAAATCTCGCTCGTTTACAACATGAACCCAGTGTGTAGCTGAACCAAACAAGAAGATAAGAGGTCTCTCTCTGTATATTGTTTCCATTCTGTGTCACTATCAGCCGGAGAGAGAGTGAGAGTTTTTAGAGAGAGAAAGCAATGGCGGCATCACCATTCTCTGCAACAAACTCAATTTCACATTCAAATTCGATCTCAAGCTTCGTTAGTCTCAGCCAAAGGTACATGAATTCGAAGCCGTTACTGATCAGACCTCCGCGTTCTCGTCGTTCGCGGAAAAGCCTGACTGTGAAGAACATCGCTAGCGATCAAAAGCGATCACTCAATGACTCTCCTTCCGAAGAAGGTATTGCCATGCTCTGCTCTGTTTTGTGTTTCTATTATTACTGTGTGTGTTGTCAATTTGTTTTTTGGAACTACTTTCATTGCCTTCGAAATCAATTTTTTTTTTTTTAATTCAAAATGTTAACGAAACAATTCGAAGGAAATCTAGAATTGATAGTTAGTTTATGCTCGGCATTGTGTTAAGGAATTGTATGTGTTCTCAAATTCTACTTTCTGGTGTTTACTGGTTTTCTGCAAGGATGATTAAACCAAGCGTTTGTTTTCTAAGAAAAAATTAGGTGAAATTTTGAGTAATGCTTTTGTTAGATTTATTATTGTTTTCCTGATAAGAAGGAGAAAGGAAAAAACAGAGAAAAGCTTAATTGATTAAAAAATTCTGTGTGTTACACTTAGTTGAACTAAATTTTTCTTCTTTAATCGCATTTTCTGATGCAGCAGAAATATCACACGAGGTTAGATATTGTCTTGAATACACGGGGAAGAAACAAATTATCGAAGAGAAACTGAACAATATTGATGAAAGCTGTTTTTCCCTAAGACGTTCATCACTATTTATGATATACAAATCCTATAGAAACAAAACAAGGAAACACCTAATTAGGTTAATTCTTTGCGAGATACGAAAATAAATAAAAACAAACATAAAATTACCAAAAACGACAAATTTGAGTTATGCCCAAATCTGAATACTAGAAAACATTAAACCACTCCAAAACAGACAGTGCTAAAATGGATTTCCCAAAATAAAGTTATTGCTAAAACAGAACTTTCCTAAATGATTGATTTGAGGGCATAAACACAAAAATTTGGCTAAAATCCACCATGCATCATCGCCGAGGATGGGGATGACTTTGATTTAAAAGTTGTTTGCGATCAGACTACCAAATTTGGAAATACTTTGAGCTCAAATTACATTTCACCATCAATTTGACATCTTTGTCTTTTTCCTGTTCAATTGGTCCAAGAATTCTCTAGCTTCCTGTTATACTTATACATCATTTTTAGTAAGCAAATAAAGCATTGCTGCATTTGTTGCTTTAATTGAGGGCCTTTTAAATGGTAATTTTTGGGATATGAAGCCCCAATTTCAATTCCATAATGCAGTTTCTATGTCTACCTGCATATTCTGAATTCAAGTTTGTGGAGATAATTCTAAGGAAAACAAAATAATTCAATTCCACCAAATTGAAAGCCTATAAAATTCGATGCCTTTCAGCCAAATGCAGTCCTAGATTTCTCGAATTTGTTGATGTTATTCAGGAGTTATTGGCAATCGCGATTCCTTCAGGCCAGATTCTGCATCTGTTGTGTCAAGCATCAAGTACCATGCGGAATTCACACCGTCATTCTCTCCAGAGCAGTTTGAGCTTCCTAAGGCGTTCCACGCAACTGCGGAAAGTGTTCGTGATATGCTCATTATAAATTGGAACGCGACATATGATTATTATGAAAAGATGAATGTAAAGCAGGCATATTATTTGTCCATGGAATATCTTCAGGTTTCTCTGCGTTTCCAATGGGTTACTGCAATTCAAACACATTCTTCAATTATGTTTCTGATGCGAATGTATATTGTTTAATTTTGCATTACTTGTTGCAGGGTAGAGCATTGCTAAATGCAATTGGTAATTTAGGGCTTTCAGGGGCTTATGCAGAGGCTTTGAGAAAGCTTGGGCTCAATCTGGAGGATGTAGCTAGGCAGGTGGGATAGTTTCTTTCATGGAAGATCACTATATTTCATACTCTCATTCCACTTGACCATTGGAAAATTGTGGTCTTGGAGTTTTGCTGAACGTATGCATATTAGACCATATTGATCCTGTTTGGTGTAGCTGTTAAAACAGATTATAGATTATAGATTAACAGATTATAGATTATGATTTTAATCAGAAGCTGTTAATCTGTTTGGTATAGCTGTTGGATTATAGATTTAAGTTGTTGAGTAGTGTTTGTTAAATAAGTTGTGAAGTAGTTTTTTCAATTAACTTTTATTTTTTATTATTCACTATTTGTCTACATTTCTCATAAAAAATAATAATAATATTTTGTAGTCCATTTGTGTCTTTTTCTATTTTTAAAAAAATAAAAAATAAAAAAATCTAAGAGTATATAACCGTGAATTAACATGTCCATAGCAGAAACTGATAATCAGAAGTAAGGGGTGAGCAGTTTCTCAAAATCAGCTTTTTTGACTTAAAATAAGTTGTTAGAATCAGAAATTGTTTGAAATAAGTTTAACCAAACAGTCCAAAATAACTTTTTAAAAGCCAAAAGCTATAAGTTGGCTTAAAAAAACCCCACCAAACACCCCCATTAACAAGCACTAGGCAATAAGTTTGAAAGTTCTGCAGTTTTCATAAAATGTAACATGGAGTCAATATATGGTTGTTATTAGCTTGTTGTGATATCAGGGAATGTGGACTATTCAAACAATCCTTTTAAATGGCACTTTGTCTTTTGGCTAGTTAATCGACGACTGTATTATCTGTTATCACTTTTGATAATCCTGTTGCATGTTATTTTTCCTGTCTCCGCATTTAAACCCTCACCAAGCTGCAAAAATTAATATGCTTCAAGATTTGGCATACATTGGGGTATATTTATCTGATACATTGGGACTTTCTGGAATCTGTTAACTATTTCATTGACAGGAACCAGATGCTGCACTTGGAAATGGGGGATTAGGGCGGCTAGCCTCCTGTTTCTTAGACTCTTTGGCAACACTGAATTACCCTGCATGGGGCTACGGACTTAGATACAAATATGGCTTGTTCAAACAGCTCATTACAAAAGATGGTCAGGAAGAAGTTGCAGAAAGTTGGCTCGAGGTATGATTTGCTTCAGTTCTTTCTTCTTGCAGAAAAACTTAATAGAGTGAAACATAATTCACATGCTTCCAATTTCATAAGCCTTTAGCAAGAACTTTGTGCTTATTTGTTCTCAAGAACTACATGTTTTCTCAATGTTTAGGTTTCTCTTATCTGTTGACTTATTAAAGTTTCCCTCATTAGATGGGCAATCCTTGGGAAATTGCAAGACATGATGTCTCTTACCCAGTGAAATTCTATGGTGAAATTATTCTTGGCGAAGATGGAAAGAAAGAATGGGTTGGAGGAGAAGATATTATAGCTGTTGCCTATGATGTCCCCATACCAGGATATAAAACTAAAACCACTATTAACCTTCGGTTGTGGTCCACAAAAGTTGCACCAGAAAATTTAGATTTGCGTGCTTTTAATGCTGGAGAGCATGCCAAAGCATATGAGGCACTAAAAAAGGCTGAAAAGGTTTGGATTCATATTTGTCTGGAATTTCATTCCCTATTGATAGAATGTTCTTTGCATTTCTTCACTTAACTTTCATGAGTTCCAGTGTGAATAAAATTACTTACTAATGATTACTGCAACCCTGCATTTTTGTCAGATTTGCTATGTTTTATACCCTGGAGATGAGTCAAATGAGGGCAAGACTCTAAGGTTGAAGCAACAGTATACACTTTGCTCTGCTTCTCTCCAAGATATTATTGCGCGATTTGAGACGAGATTGGGTGAACCAGTGAGCTGGGATACCTTTCCCAACAAGGTTGCAGTACAAATGAATGATACTCACCCAACACTCTGCATCCCAGAGCTGATACGAATATTGATGGATGTGAAAGGTTTGAGCTGGAAGGAAGCCTGGGAGATAACTAAAAGGTACCTTCTTTCATGGCTGTAGCTTTGATTTGACATTACGTAATACTATACATGTTAACTTTCTTTGCATTGATTTACTTAACTCACAAGCACCCGTGTTCTAAATCCTTCTTAGACAACATCGAATTGAACTGCCATTTTCCATTGAGTTTTCTTGCGCCCTTCAGTTAGCTTTTACTTGTTCAGCCTGTTAATAGGGGTCTGTGAGGGGTGGACTGTATACAGACCAAACCTCTGACCATTATGTACATAGTGGCTGCCCTCTAATTCGAATCCACAACCTCAAGGTTGTTTGGCTTAATGTTAACCACTCAAACAGTGGGCTGCCCTCACAGTGTCTGCTTAAAATGTTTGTAATTGCATAGTTATCTTTCAAGTTTGCTGTGATCTTGCTTTCCTTATGACTGGAAAGTTATACTTATGGTTCAAGATTTAGTAGCTGATTTTCCTGTGATAATGTTAATTGTTTTCTGCCAGAACGATAGCATACACAAACCACACTGTTCTACCTGAAGCACTGGAGAAATGGAGTTTGAAGCTTCTGCAGGAACTGCTTCCTCGACATGTTGAGATCATAAAGATGATTGATGACGAGGTATACTTGTGACAGTATTGTGACGTATGGATTTCTTCAATTACTTAAAATACTGTTTTCAGTCCCACCTGTTTACATCCTGCTATCCATCGAAACACACCCACAGACCTCTCAGTTATGTATATTTCAGTAATTTTTCTGTCATTTGTTTGGTGATTTATCCAGCTAATTCATACCATAGTTTCCGAGTATGGCACGGAGGATCTTGACTTGTTGCAACAAAAATTGAAACAAATGAAAATTTTGGATAATGTTGAGTTACCTGCCTCCATCATGGAATTGCTTGTTAAACCAGAGGAAAACCCTGTTGTTGATTCTGTTGAAGAAAATGAAAGTTCTGAAGAAGCCATAGAACCTACTGGTAAAGAGGATCAATCTGAAGAGCTAGAGCCACTGGTTATTGAGAGCAAAGAAGAACTAACATTTGAACCAGAACCAGAACTGCCTGAGATTGTCCGTATGGCTAATCTCTGTGTCGTTGGTGGGTGTGCAGTAAATGGTGTTGCTGAGATTCACAGTGAGATAGTGAAAAGGGAAGTTTTTAATGACTTTTTCAAGGTAACTAGGTCAGTAAGCAATTTTATTGTCCTCTATATCTTACAATCATGGAACTAGAGTACATCACTTAAAGTTCTGAAGGTGCCGAGCGTTCTTAACAGTAATTTTTCTGCATGTTGTTTTTTGGCAGTTGTGGCCTGAGAAATTTCAAAATAAAACAAATGGAGTGACACCAAGAAGGTGGATTAGTTTTTGCAATCCACATCTAAGTAAAATCATAACCAAGTGGACGGGAACAGAAGACTGGTTGATAAACACTGAGAAGTTGGCAGATCTTCGAAAGGTAGACTGAAGCATCCAAATCAGATATTTGTTAATTGTTTCAATACCTTGAACATTCATTCCAAATCAATAAATTGGTTCATTATCACAAGAACATGTCCCACTAAGTGACTGTCAGAAATTAACAAGGCATTTTGGATAACACCTGCTACCTAGTCTTCCCTGACTTTGTTTGGTGTAAAAGATGTCAGATTTTAATTCTATGGACTTCTAGGTGCCTTTTTTTCTCGTATACTTCTTTTATTGAGTCCCATCATCATGCACATATATACTTCTTTCTATAATTACTTTTAGATACAAATCAAACATTTCTTGTGATTGTATGATTAGTTTGAGTTAATTACCTGCAGTTTGCGGATAATGAGGAGCTTCAATCAGAATGGAGGGAAGCAAAAAGGAGCAACAAGATGAAGGTTGTGTCCTTTCTCAAAGAAAAAACCGGATATATTGTCAACCCTGATGCAATGTTTGATGTGCAGGTTATTTCCTATCACATAATTCTTTTTTAATTAATTTTAGGTTCATTACTTTAATGGAAAATAATATATTGTGTGAGGAGGATAATATACTGTTGATGGAGGGATGCATCATTATGACCATCATGTCAGTTTGAAAAGCTGGTAAGATATCCCTTCCTTAGGAGCAGGGTGGGATGAACCATGTGGCTTATAGTTGATCGGCAAGGTATACTTCTTGGCAATGATTATATTGAAATCCGTAGACAAAACCTTTAAGCAGTAAACAGAATTTATTGCTTAAAAATTTGAATTAGACATCAAATCCATGTTGGAACCTGAATAAATATACCTCTAAGGTTCAATTCCTCTCCTGTCTTCCGGTTCATAGGCTTAGGGAGTGGCCTAAGCCTTTGAAGCCCGAGCTGACACACCTGGGGGACCCTTGCCTAGGCCGAGTTGTCGGTCATGAAAAACAATAATTTGAAATACTTTCACTTGTGATATGGATTTGATGCTTGTGTGGTGTAGAAAACTTAGGATTTTTTTTCTATAATCGTTTGAGATCAAGTAAGTTGCATTGGAAAAGACTATAATTAATGAAATCTCAGTGAATCAGAATAGATTTAGCATTTTTCCTTTGTCTATGAAGATTATATTCATAGCCTGCATTATCTAGATGGCATCTTTAGCTCTTTTTTTTTCTCATTGATTATTCTTTTCTTGTTTGTTTGTTTCTCTTACTTTTTCAGATTAAGCGTATCCATGAGTACAAGCGACAATTGTTGAATATAATGGGAATTGTTTATCGCTATAAAAAGATGAAAGAAATGTCTCCTGAAGAGAGAAAAGAAAAATTTGTTCCTCGAGTATGTATATTTGGAGGAAAAGCATTCGCTACATATATCCAAGCCAAGAGGATTGTGAAATTTATCACAGATGTGGGGGCTACAGTAAACCATGATTCTGACATAGGTGATCTTTTGAAGGTATGTTGCTGAGCAATATAGACAATATGTAGGGATCTCTTATGCTCTTACTGGTTCCGTAAACATTTGATAGGATTTATAGGTTAATTTTATTATCTATCTATAGTGTCTGCAATCTTATTATCATTTTTTTAGGATACTATATCTTGGCTTTTATCTATCGTTTTCCAATTATTATTATTATTATTTTCTTCTAGATGGAGATTTAGTATAGTTGTTCATGATGATACTTTATTGTTGGTGTAGAATGAGGCCATCACATTGTAAGTTGTAACTAATAAAGTAGGTTCAAAACTGAAGATAAGATGACAATACAAATGTGCATTAATAGCATAGTAAAAGCTGAATATAGTCAGTTAAAAGTAAGATCCTGTTTCTGTTTTAGGTTGTCTTTGTCCCTGATTACAATGTCAGTGTCGCAGAAGTGCTTATTCCTGGCAGTGAACTGTCCCAACACATCAGGTATTTTTAATTTGATCTATGTTATAGTTCTTTTGCCCTTTTATTTTATTTTAGTTTATCTCAGAGAGATCTGCAAAAATTTCTGGGACAATGTCAACACCTGCTAGCTTTTTTGTCAAAAAAATAAAAAAAATAAAAGGAGTACACCCACTTAGAGGTTTCTGAACATTCACGATTTACTATGTTGTCTTGTCTCATTGGTATATGTTAACCAGCCTTAGCATTTCCTGTTCTTTTTGTTTTTCTCTTTATGTTTCTTTTGAAAATTTGCTCTTTATTTCGACAATGCATTCTTTATCATGGTCATGTGAACCAATCCTGCGAATCTGTGATAGACCTTTCTACCAAAAGGGTAAAATATTTCTTCTTTCTATCATTCAACTATATCACTTCCCCCTTTTATGTGCTATGGTTACTCAAACCTATGTTTTGCACATACTCCAAAACATTCTTTTCGAAGTAGCCACTATCCATGAAAGAGTAGGATAGAACTGATTGCAGTGAATTACCTAATCACCACCGTAAGAAATTCTTATCAATAAAGCTCATCCATGGTGTTAGATTAAATTAGCATATGTTATTCCTTTCTCTCTTTCGCACTGACTTCGGTTCTCTCTCTCTCTCTCTCTCCAATTTTAATATTGTTAGTACTGCTGGAATGGAGGCTAGTGGAACCAGCAACATGAAGTTTGCAATGAATGGCTGCATCATAATTGGAACCTTGGATGGGGCCAATGTTGAAATAAGAGAAGAGGTCGGAGAAAATAACTTTTTCCTGTTTGGTGCCCGTGCTGAGGAAATTGCTGGGCTACGAAAAGAAAGATCTGAGGGAAAGGTGATTTTAAAAACCCCAAGTTCCTTTTCTTTTTAACCTTCATTTTGATAACTTTGGATTGAACTCATAATGCATCCAAAATGTCATAGTTGTGATATGGAATTTTCATGGATTGAAATCTGTGATTGAGGCAAAATGTTATAACTAACTTATTTAATAGTGAACAAGAGAGGATTAATATTTTATTTCAATAAGCTACAATGAATCACAACTTAATTTGTCTGATCCCATATGAAGTTTGTGCCGGACCCACGATTTGAAGAAGTCAAAGCGTTTGTCAAAAGAAGTGTTTTTGGTCCCTACAACTACGAAGAGCTGATGGGATCCTTGGAAGGAAATGAAGGTTATGGTCGTGCTGATTATTTCCTAGTTGGCAAGGACTTCCCGAGTTATTTAGAGTGCCAAGAGAAGGTCGATGAGGCATATCGAGACCAGAAAGTGAGTGTTGTTTACAACCATAATAAACATGTAAAGATATGCATGTCGAATTTCATTGTTTTATAGCTCTTTGTAACTAACCTTTTTTTGATTGTTTTTGGTGCAGAGATGGACAAAGATGTCAATCTTGAACACAGCTGGTTCATATAAGTTCAGCAGTGACCGAACAATTCATGAATATGCAAGGGACATATGGATGATTGAGCCCGTTATATTACCATAAAGGGATTGCATAGTCAAGAGGGGAACCAAGTTTTTCCCAGGTACCCTTTTCGCATACACGACAAAGTCTTAGTAAGCAAAGTAGTTCCATAGTTGATAATGTTAGTTAGCTAAATGTAGTACCGCTGAGTTTAATATCTCCTAAACTATGTGAAATCAGAGCAGTGTGACATGCACCACTTTTTCAAAGATAAAATTGAGATTAAAACTTCAAAATTACTTGGTTAGTGGGGTTAGTTACGCAAATGCAGTTTACTTTTTGTTCATTTTAGTTATCCACAGCATGATGAGAGAGGGAAGAATTGGAAAAGGAACTGGGCAGATTTGGTAATAGTGCATTAGGCCATATTTGGGTCAACTGCAAAAAAATAACCTTGAAAAAAGAGGGGAGAGACAGGTAGTGAAGAAAAGTAGCCATTGCAATTTGTTGGTCCAAGTGCAAAACTACATTATTCAAGGGAGGGTGGTGCCTACGTCCGGTGGGTCCAAACCATCCTGACCCTAATGGAAAGAGTTTGAGGGAATATCCCAACCCGATTATATATATTATTGTAAAAATATTGCCTAATAAATTTATTTATTTCTATATTTTTGTTAATGTCTCATCATATAAAATGATTTTTAGAGTTTTATTTTTAATATTCTATGTTATGTATACAAGGAACCTTTTCTCTATCTATTTACTTTGCAATTTCACTATTAGATCAAAGTCAAACAACACTCATCATCCTTTTGGTTTGTGCACTTTGTTATTGAGATTCAATGTTGAAAATACAAGTTGCAAAGCTAAACAGAGTGGGTCTAGCGGCGTAGGGTGGTGGAGGGGGTAAAATCAGTGGGGTAGGGGTGGGGTCGGAGTCCTTTCATTCATATCTGACAGTTTCATTTTTAAAGTTATGTTTAGATCAATGATTTAAGTTGGAATTTGTAGAGGGAAAAAATTTAAGAAAAAGTGAAAGGAATATAAGTTGTTATTATTATTGTTATTATTACCACATTTTCTTTAATTTTTGTTCACAAATTCTAACTCAAATCTTTAATCCAAAACAGTAAAAAAGTGCCTATATGAATTGATTTTGGAATGATTTAGTAATCGGACTCGCATTCAAACTATTTATAAAATGGTTGCTAAAAAGAAAACTCAATTCAGATTGAGTGGTCCTAAACAATAATAATTCTATAAATATTAAATACTCTTATTAAAATTTTTACTAAAAGTATATCATTGGATTTGCAACTATCGTTACTTTTATGACTACCAATCATATTTAACTTATTATACTTTTATTAAGATTTTTAATAAATTTTTTGATGTATATAACATTCCTTTGAATCAATTTTTTGAAACACTTCAATTGCAATTTGCAACATATAGCAATGCCCAGAAGAAAACAACAGTTTCATCATATTATCAAGCTTGTCTGGGGTCTAGCTTGAGAAAAAGGCCATGCACAGAACTTTTTACATGTGGTTCATATAATACTTATCTTAGCTGGTGTGCATAATACAATAAGGAGTCACTATGTTACACAAATTCCAATATTAGGATTGTTCCAATTAAAGCATAGTTTCTAATTATATAAGTGTAAAAATGTAAGAAAAATATAATATTTTTGCGCATGCTACACGTGTCCTGGGGCCGCATACATATATATATATATATATGTATGTATATTGTAAAATGTCTCTTTCTAAATGATTCTTTAGCCCAAAGCTAAAGTTACCCCAAAAAAATAAAAATAAAATAAAAATCACAAGTTATTGCAAAGTATATAGGGTTCGTACAACAGTCAGATCTTTTTATCATTCAACATATTTTTCATTATATAATGTGTCATTTTCGGGGTTCTCATGGGGGGAACATTAGATGGTTGTTAAGATATCATGACCTCACACTACAAGAAAAAATACTTTTGGCGATCACTTATTTTTTTTTGTCGCAAATAGTCTACTTTCTGCGACTAAAATTTAACTTTTGGCGACCACAATTTTTTGGTCGCGGAAAATCACCTTTTGGCGACCAAAAAAAAAAAGTTGGTCGCGGAAAGTATACTATTGGCGACCAAAGGCTTTTTTGGTCGTGGAAGATCACTTTTTGGTGACCAAAAAAAAAGTTGGTCACGGAAAGTATATGCTATTGGCGACCAAAGGCTTTTTTGGTCGCGGAAGATCACCTTTTGGCGACCAAAAAAAAAGTTGGTCGCAGAAAGTATACTATTGGCGACCAGAGGCTTTTTTTGTCGCGGAAGATTACCCTTTGGCGACCAAAAAAAAAAGTTGGTCGCGAAAAGTTATGGCAGGATAAATTTTTAAAAAAATGATACTACAGTAATTACATGCTATTTTTCTATTTAGGCATTAAAAGTTTTATAAAATAATATATAACCCAATTTTTATGGGTTATATATTTGTTTTACCAAATATGAACAAGAAGTATGTTATTGGCAGAGTGGATTGGGTGCATGGTGACTCCTTGGTCAGGAGTTCAAGTCCCAGGGAGCACAAAAGAATTATTTTTTTTGGGTCAAGGCGCTGACTTTTGGCGACCAACTTATCTTTGGTCGCTAAAAGTTTACTTTTAGCTAATATAAATTAGACTTTCCGCGACCAAAAAAGTTGGTCGCGAATGGTCACTTTTAGCGACCAAAGGCTTTTTTGGTCGTAGAAAACTATCTGTGACGAGGCTTTAGCGACCAACTCGCGACCAACATATTTTGGTCGTGAAAAGGTTTTAGCGACTAAATATGGTACTTTTCGCGACCAAAATGTTGGTCACGGAAAGTGTTTTTTCTTGTAGTGTCACCATCACTAGCTCATGATGATGAATTTTAGCTACTAAAGAAAAATTAAAACAAAAGCACATAATTTGTGCGCAAAAATATATCAAAAAAGATAATGTAAAATTTTTTATATTTTTCTTAGTTCGAACCTTATGTACCTAGTATTGCTATAAAAAATTCACGGTGATTCTGATAATAATATCATTCAGACACACATGCAAACTCTAAATGTGTGAACAATACACATTTTTTGATTGGTGAGATTAATGTACTTGAGATTTATATTTTTTTATTAATCATATTTTATGTATTGCTTATTTTACACACTAATTCATTATCAATTAATTACATATTATATATTATGCGTAATGCTATTCAAAGGCAAAAATTAGATTCACTTTTGAAACCTGCAAAAATTAGATTCACTTTTGAAACCTAATGATCAATTAACTGATCCCTCTTATGTGTTATTTCTCTTTTATATTTTCTCTAATTATTAACCAATCATTTCACTTATGTAACTTTGAGTTTAGAAAATGAATTCGTATATCATTTATTACACACTAATTCATTTTCAACTAATTACATATCAAATATTATGCTAATGCTATTCAAAGGTAACAATTAGACTCACTTTTGAAGCCCAATGATCAATTAATCGATCACTTTCATGTATTAATTTTCTTATATATATATATTTTTAATTATCAACCAATTATATTACTTATACATCATTGAGTTTAAAAAATAAGTTTAAATAATGAATTTATATATTATTTTTCATACATTATTATGACCATGGCCCACTTGTATATGCCTCATCTGATTATCTGTTTGCGTTCAAACAAAAATAATAATAATAATTCTGATTATCTGTTTATTCGGTGTCGGCAGGTACTTCCATTAGTTATCACCATGATCCTTTAACATTTAAGTTACACCCTCTCTAACAATTTAAATTATACAAGATATATATTTTTTGATTGGCAAAAGAAATATAAATTTTAATTTATAAAATATATGGTTCTTGGTATAGTATTCATGTTAACATTTTTTATATTAGGGTAAATTACACTAATCTCCCTTGAAGTTTGGAAAAAATCTAATAAGTTTTATATTTTTGGTATAATTGCAATAATTTTTGTTTATGTCTTAATTTTTTGGGAGTAAAAATAAATTTAAGAAATTTAAATATATGATATATATATATATATATATCTTTTTGGTGTTTATTTTTGTCAAATTAATTTTTTTTTCCAAAAAAGAAAGGTTCAAGAAAAACTTATTAAGAATTAAGGTGGGTCTTACAATTTTAGATTTATTAGTGTACCACAACATAACATTATTATTATTTTTTTTAATCAGCAAAATAATATTTTATTGATAACATAAAAAATACAGAAAGTATAACATACATAAAAAAAAGTAAGGAGAAAGCTACAAGCATCATAACTAGACTACTGATCCTAACAAAGTTGGTGCCGAAAACTAGCAAAATCATATGCTAGTAACTCCAAATTGATGACAAACCAACCAAGACCGCAAAGAAGAAAACAAAAACAGCAAAGACACCCAATCATCAAAAGCAGCCAAGGCCCCTAACCATTAGCTAGTACATCCACTTGACATCAACTGATACCCAACCTTCTGTTGCAACACAAGCCTTGATCTGATCAGATTAATGACAAAATCCTGCACTGAGTAGTACATCCCCTTTATATTAGATTTACTCCAAAGTGCTACCCTCACTTTTACCAAATCTGCTAGTTCATTCCAATCAATTGATTTACCACTACATAGACATTCATTCCTAGCTTACCATATTGACCAACTTTCCACATTTTAAGAACCATTGATGAACTTTTCCTCCATGCTGCTTCTCTTTGTTTCTTGAACTTAACACTACATCCACTCCTATATCTCTTTTAGCATGTTTTTTTATCATCCCCCTCTATTCTGGCCTTCTTAGACCTCTTACATTCCATGTCATTATCTTCCCAAGGAAACCATAAAATACACTTAAACCCCTGCATTGGTTACTTAGGCTTCAACAGCCATTCCACCACCTTCAATCCTTTCCAGATCTTTGCTTATTGGGCTGCAAGCATTGGACATTTACATACTTGTTGAATAGATGAAATAATTAAATTCCAACAAAGTAGGATATTGATTTTGAATTGAATTTCTCCAAAATTTTTAAAATGGTATCAAAGTTATATCTTGGTTGGTCTCTCCACAATCAATTCTTTGTTCCCAATCTATTTTTTCCGTCTTAGTCATCCCTCTATCACTTCTGCATGCAATCAGGTTGCACATGTAATAAATATGATGTGTTAGAGATTTAGCCTATCTCGTTTATGTAAGCTATCCAAACTTGATAAATAATCTACAAGTTTTGTCACTCAACCCTAATTGATTTTGAGTTGGATATTTTCAACATTCTAATGTAGTATTAGAGTTGATTCTTGAATGGCTTGTTGGGGTATTTCTACATTTATATCTCACCCACCTTTTTTTAATCTCTCTATAATCTCCACCGGTGATTGGACCACATGCATGAAAGATTTAGCCAACGTCTCTCTAAGCCACATAAATTTGGTCTATATAGTTAGGGTTTGATGTCTAAAAAATTTTATCTTGAGCAATTTCTTGAGCCAAGTCTTCACTCATGTTGTGTTTCCCTCACTTTATATATAAAATACACTACAACAAAAAGCAAATTTGGCGACTAAAACTAAATTTTTCGTCGCTGAAAGTAGTAGAATTGGCTACTAAAATGGAATTAGTCGCCAAAATTAGTCACTTTTGCCGACTAAAAGAGTTTAGTCGCCGAATATAAGGGTTTTAGCGACTAAAAGGCAGTTTAGTTGCCGAATATAGGGGTTTTAGCGACTAAAAAATTTTTAGTAGCCAAAGGTTAAGGTTTTTGGCGACTAAAAACATTTAGTAGCCAAAAGTATAGCTTTTGGCTACTAAAAAACAGTTTGGTCGCCAATTCTACGTGTTTTGACGACTAAAAACAATTTGGTCGCTGAAAGTCAAGTTTTTTGGCTACTAAAAAAAATTAGTAGCTAAAAACAGTCAATTGGCGACTAAAACTCACTTTAGTAGCCAAAAGGGAACGTTTTTGGCGACTAAAAACAGGTTTAGTCGCCAAAAGGGGACGTTTGTAGGCGGAACATATTTTTTTAGCGACTGAAAATTAATTAGTAGCCCAAAATTATAAAATTGGCGACTAAATAATTTTTTTAGTCGCCAAAAGTGATCTAAATTTTTTTTACTAAATAATTTATTTTTTACATAAATTATATTGAATATATATAATTATATTTATATATATAGTTTTGTATTAATACCGGTCAAAGTAATATATAAAGTATTAAATAGTTTTCATTCATATTCACTAGTCTCTCCACTTAAACTCAATTTACAGCAAAAGTTCAATTTTTTCCGATTACCTATATATATATATATATATATTTAGAGCAAGCAATTGAATGATTTAAAAAAATGTAATAGGAAAAAAAACCTAGGTACCATTCTTTTGTCTCTAGGGAAGATATTCACAGAGAGTTAGGTTGAAAAGGACATTCTTGCTTGGTGCCTAAGTTAAAGCTATTAATTTGATAAAAAGATTCACATCAGACGCCACTCTCTCTCCCTCTCTCCATTCGGCTGGTAAAAGTCATAAATTGATATTTTCTCAAATTTTTATTTATCATAACATATAAAGATATTAAAGGTCGCATTTTTAAACACATGTACGATGCATGCCTTTGTATTTAGTGATAAAAAATATAAGTAAAAAAATTATTTACGTATAGTATTTTTCATAAGCTACACTAGGCCTGTTTGGTAGAACTTATAAGCTGTTTATTTCAGCTTTTAGTTTAATTTAAGTTAATATGATTTGTCTTGAGGCAAATGGTTAATTCAATCAATAGAATAAAAATGAGAGATATCTCATTGTGAATACACAGCAAATTAACAACCCCCCCAACCCAACCCAACCCAACCCAACCCAATCCAAAAAAAAAAAAAAAAAAAAAAAAGGAAAGAGGAAGAAAAAGTATACAAAGCCATTAAAGAAGTGCCACCAAAATTTTGTGCATTTTTTTTTTATTTACAAAAATAAGTAGTATGTTAGATTGTTATGTCAATCAAATAAGGGTAGAAAGATCAGATAGATATGTTTTTAAGCTCTTCCCACAACAACTTTTCCATATATAAATAGGAGTCGTCAAACTCTTAATCTCTACGCAACTTACTTACTCAATAATACTATGTACCAAAAAAATATATATATATATATATATATTAAATTATAATTTATAATGGACATTGTACACACCCAATGTGTGCTATAAATGTAGGGGAATTAATTCTTTTTATTATCAAAATTTGAAATTCAAAATCAAATATAAGATAGTTATATTATAGATTATATAGGAGCAATTTGATAATAGAAAAGTGTGACAGTTTACACCAACAGTGTTATGTGCTTTGTATAATATCACAAATTAAGTCTTGAAAAATCAAATTGCAATTCAAATTTATTTTAATTGTAATCCTCACAATATTGAAAATGAATCTAGATCATAATTTTACAAAAAAATAGAATTTAGTGATATTTTACAAAATTAATAGAACTTCATGAAAATTTTTACACTACAAGAAATTAAAGTTTTAGAAACAAAAATTTAGAGACAAAATTACTTTTTAGTTTCGTAGAAAAGTGTTATTATTTTATTTTTAACGACAAAATTGGACATTTAATGATGAATTACTAACCTTTTGGAAACAAAAGTATTGTCTCAAAAAATAAAAATCTTTTTTGAACCAAGTTATTTTTTCCTAAAAGTGCATTTATTAGCTACATTTTCAAAATGTTGTCCCTAAAAGCTCATTTTTTTGATTTTTCAAGAAGACCATTTAGTGATTATCCTCGTAACAACTGAAATTAGTCCTTAAATATTTTTTGTAACAAAATTTAAATTTTGAGAGACAAAAAAACTTGATCTCTAAAATTTTTATATGTTGTAGTATTAAAATTTTAATTATTAACATTCATAAAGTTTATTACTAATCTGAAATTATTTTTAAAAACTTATACTGAATTGTAATTACTTCTCTTTTTTTTTTTTCTTTTTTTTTGTATGTACATATCATTATTGTTAGGCAAATAATGTAGGGTTTCCCTCCATATAATTGCAATGATGTAACTCACAAGTCCAAAAAAAAAAAAAAAAAAACAAATAAATAAAAAATAGAATGACGACAATGAATTTGGTCCACGGGATGGTGTGAAAGTAATGGCTAATTGTTACACCCTTTTTTTGTACATTAGTTGAGGCACTAAATCATCAACTAACCTCTTCAACCAAAAGTAGGACCTCACTAGTAACCACCAAGGTTTGAGGTTCACCTCATTATTTTTTTTTTAATTTTAATTTTTTTTACCATAAAACTTGAGATTGATAATTTTTAGAAGCATTCAATTGCTTGCGCCAGATTATCAATTAAGACTATGTTTGTTTTCACATAAAATAATTTATTTTAAAAAAAATTGTAAGTAAATTTTTTAGTAGGGAATGGCTTTCCTTCAGTCTATGATCGGACTGGAGGGTACTACTGGGCCTGTGGAGGTCTACCACGGGTCCCGTTTCGATAATCCAAACCATTCAATGTATATAATTCGTCGAGTACTATGTACTTATATTAAATCACGCTGATTGAATATCGATAACTATGTGATCAAATCAGATTTTTGTAAGCCGTTTATTGTTCACCGTCCATTTTTTTCTATACAAAACTGATTTGATCACATAACTATCGATATTCGATCAACGTGATTTATAATAGGCATAAAGTATTCGACAAATTCTACACATTAAACGATTCGGATTATCAATACAGGACCTGTGATAGGCCTCCATAAGCCCAACAGTACCCTTTAATCCGTTATTAGACCGGAGAGAAGTCATTTCCATTTTAGAAGTTAATCTTTAGATCAACTCTTTTAGCACATTGATCTTTTCAAAGCTGAAAGGGTGGCTTTTCATTGTCTTTTGACTCAATGCATACAATAGTACATTTTTTATTGGGGAGAATTGCACTGCCGTGTATATCTAAAAAAATATTTTTAAATTAGCGATAAACTTTACAAACATTAAAAGATAAAATCATAAATTTTATTATGAATTTGTAATTAATTTTATTGTAAGTATCAACCAAACATTAAAAACTTTAAATATATATTTTCAAAATTAATTTTATACGAAAAATATTTTATGCAGAAACAAATAAAGCCTAAATAGCAACCTTCTTTCTAGTTCAGGTGTCATCTATAGAGGTCCAGTTCAGCTCATGAGATTCATTACCAATCTCAATGATATGAGCTGCAGTGCAGTGTCTTTTGAGTAAAATATTTTTTTTAAAAAAATTGATCCAATTACACAGTTACATGATTTTATCATAATTTTAATTTTAATTTTATTTTTTAAATTATATTTATGATATATTTTTAACATTAAATTAATAAAATCATATAACTATAATTATTAAATATATATGTAGTAAAATATAGTGTGAGAGAAAACATCCCCATCATCATGAATAATGTTAAAGATAAGAATCATATTATGGTCCTGATTAATTTGCATGTGAGGACAAAGTCCTACCACGTCGACCTCCACTGTGCATGCCACATATCTATATATACAACACCAGTTTAAAAATGTCCAACAAGGTACGAGTTATTATTATAATATATTTAAGTTTTATGTTTTGATAATTTTTTAAAAATTAAAGTATTATTATTTGATTATTAGATATATAATAAAATTATATGATATGATATGTATCATTTTTTAATTTGTTTTACATTCAATAGTATAGATTCTAATTGTATTAGGTGAATTTATGAGTTTTTAACATTTCTTCTGAATATATTTAAAAAAAAATTATGATATGCAAGTTTTCTCAACAGATAAATATAAAACAAATACTAAAATAATTCTCCCATATAAAAAAATATTAAGATAATTCACTAAACCAATAAAGAAGCAGAAAAAAATACATATATACGAAAATGACTAATTTTATTAATGCTTAAATCATACTCGCATGGCAAATGACCAATTTTATTAATAAGTAAATCATTAAGTAAATTAATAATTTTTAATGATATGAAAAATATTTTTCAGTTAACCATTTTGTTAATAAATAAATCATTAAGTCAATTAACAGTTTTTAATAATATGAGAAATATTTTTCAATAAATAATTTTGATAATTTATTATTTCATAGGAGAATAATTTTTTTCTTTGAGTATTGTGCTAAATTAACATTTATAACAAACGATAGTTGTAATTTCTAATATTATAGGACCAATTCATATTTTAAACAAATCTTATAGGTGTATTTGTAATTGTTAAAAAATAAAAGATTTATTTTTCATAATTGATCAAGAATGTTTGCTTAATTACAAAAAAACCTGTTGCATAATTGACTAAGCATTTTACGTAATTATGAAAAAACCTTCGCCCAACATATAGGTCACAATTAGTAAATTATTCATAATAAAAGGACAAAATCGGAAAGAAAAGATGAAACTCAAGCAGCTAAGCAGTTCTTATATATAGATAAAAACTGTTTAACCGTTTGAGATTTGTCTTTTCTTTTCAATTGTGTCCTTTCATTTTAAATAATTTACTAATGGTGGCATATATGTGAGTGAATGTTTTTTTTTGTAATTATGGAAACATTTTTTGTCAATTATGCAACATGTTTTTTCGTAATTACGCAAACATTCTTGGTCAATTTTTATTTTTAACAAATTACAAATACACCCATAAAGTTTATTTAAAATATGAATGAATCATATAATACTAGAAATTACCACTATCATTTGTTATAAATTTTAATTTAATACAATACTCATCAGAAAAAAAAAAAAAACTATTCTCATATGCAATAATAAATTATCAAAATTGTTTATTAAAAAAAATTCTCATATTATTAAAAACTGTTAATTGAGTTAATGATTTGTTTATTAACAAAATGGTTAACTAAAAAATATTTTTCATATCATTAAAAATTATTAATTTACTTAATGATTTATTTATTACTAAAATTATTGGTCATTTGTTATGTGAGTATGATTTATGGATTCATAAAATTAGTTATATATATATATATATATATATATTTTATTCTGCTTCTTTATGAGTTCAGTGAATTATCTTAATAGTTTTTTTTAGACAAAAGAATTATCTTAGTATTTTTTTTAATATTTATTTGTTGAGAAAAGTTACACACCATAATTTTTTTTTTAAATTTGAAAAAAATGTTAAAGACTCACAAATTTACCCAAAATGATATGGTAATAGAATTAGAGTCTACATCATTAGATGTATAATAAATCAAAAAATGATACATATCATACCACATAATTCTATCATATATCTAATGATTTATTCTATTCAATTTCATAGAACAATATTTTAATTTTTAAAAAATTATCAAAATATAAAATTTAAATATACTGTAATAATAATTTGTGCCTTGTACGGGCCTTTTTCAACTAATATATATATATATATATATATGGTGTTTGAGATTTTTCTTTTTGAGAAAATAAAAATAAAAAAAGAGGATAAAGATTCTCAAAATAATGTTAAACAAGTAATATTTTTCTTAATCTTTTTTAGGTGCCACTCTTTTCTTTATATACTCGAATCATTTGAACAATATCAAAATATATACATATAAGGTCCAGCTTGTCTCAAGTTGAGATTAAGATTGGATCCGTCCAGTTCGGTTTATGGGGCCTATTTTTTGGACCTGTTTTGATAATCCGAACCGCTGAATGTGTAGAACTCGTCGAGTACTACATGCCTGTAAAAAATCACGTTGATCGAATATCAATAGATATGTGATCAAATCAATTTTGTATAAAAAAAAAATAGACGGTGAAACAATTAACGGTTGATAAAAAACTGTTTTTTTCACATAGTTATCGATATCCGATCAACGTGATTTTTTACAAGCATATAGTACTCGACGAGTTCTACACATTGAACGGTTCGGATTATCAAAACGGGACCCGTAATGGACCCTCAAGAACCCAACATACGATCCAGTCCGATCTTAGACTGAACCAAAGTCACTGCGATATATATATATATACACACACATACCTTTGTTCTAGCGACATGGATGTTCCAAAATTAAATTTGGGTGCAATAAACACAGAAATTCACAACAGACACAAGACATTTTTTCTAATTAGAAAATTATCTATAAAATTTTATTTTATTTTATTTTATTTATTTTTTCTTGAGAATTAATATTAAAATGTCACATATATACACTAAATTCACTTTTTTATTTTGCAGCACCTTAATTAATTTTTTTACAAAACCGATCATATCATTATTTTTCCAATCTCTCTCTCTCTCTCTCTCTCTATATATATATATATATATATAATACAATAGTCCCAATCAACTAAATTGACAAACACCACTTTTGTGAGACACAAGAAGTCTCTCATGAAGATGATAGGCATTGAACACCAAAAACCATTAATTACAACAATCAGAAAATAAATTTGAAAAGTATTACTAATAGTGGGTGGAGGGAAAACTTGAAGATGATTTGTGGTTAAAATAGTCATAAAAGACAAAATAGGTTATTTTAGCCATAACAAACAAAATATCATATCCAACTCATAATCATTACACTCTTTTCTCACAAAAAAAAGTCAAAAAAATCAAAAAGCCAAAAAGCCCTTCTCAAACTAAGCTTTTTAGCTCAGGCTAAAATAGCTAAAAAAGTCAAAAATTCAAAAAACCAATCCACTTCCCAAACCAACCCTATATTGATTTGAAATCAGAATTAAAAGAGAAATTAATTAATCTATTTTTAATTATAAAAATGATATTAGTAAATGAGTCTAATCAAGTGCTAATTTCTTTCTTTGCATCTATGAGGTGTCTTGTTATTTGAATAACTTCAAATTAATGGATCCAAAATTTTTGTTAAGTTATCAGCATCGATTGCCCTATTTGGGTGGGCCAACCTAGAGGTTGATAGCCAATAAAAAAACAAATTAAGAAAAAATTTAACTTATGACTCGTATAATAATCATGATTATAATTTCCCAAACGAAACATAAATCTACCCACCTAAATCATGTAACGTAGATGGGGTTTTTATTATTTATTGTCGAGTCATAGCTCACTCTCTCTCCTACTGAAGTGACTCAACTATTAGCCAATTTGGCTTTTTGCTTAAGATTACACTATAAGAAAGAGCAGTTTCGGCGACTATTTTTGCCGATTAAACTAAATTTAGCCATCAAAGGTATATCAATTAGTTACAAAAAAATTATTTGTGGCCAATAGTAGACACATTAGCTACCAAATAATATTTGGTCGCCGAAGGTACATGCATTAGCTACTAAACATTTTTGGTCCGTAAAAGTTTACTATTTTGCTACAAAAAACATGTGTTGTCGGAATTGAGTGTCTTTTGGCGACTAATTATTTGTTAGTCATTAAAACGTGACATTTTGGGTGACTAAATATGATTTTGGTCACTAATTGCACAGTCTTTACAAATTGTAAATTTGTTTTATTGGTATTTATGTATTTTTTAGCTACTACTTGTGTGTTAATCGTGCAAAACAAGGGTTTGGGCGACTATTTCAATTTTGGTCGCTAAATCTAAAAGGTTTACCGACTGTAATTCAGTAGCCAAAATGAGGCACGAAATTATGGAGGGAATATTTAATTTTTCATAAATATATTAGCGACTAAAATAAAATTTTGTCGGGAATAAAAAAATTTTTGTTTTATTTTTATTGCAATAGAACTCCATTTCCCTCCCTCTCGCACTCCCGCCTCTGTCATTGCTCTATCATTATCGCCATCATCGCAAAGCTTGTGGATCATCACTTTGTCTCCCTCCCAGGTATGTCCTCTCTCTCTCTCTCTCTCTCTCTCGATTTCTGTCCCATTCTCTGTATGGCCTCTCGGCTTCCCTCTCTCTCGCTCTCTCGCTGTTTACACACATACATGCATATATATATATATATATACACATACATATATACACACACACAAATCATATATACACAACCTTGATCCCATATATAATCGATTATACACTGTTTCCCTCTTCTCTATAGCTGAAATCGCCATCGCCATCGCCATCGCCATCGCCATCGCCATCGCCACAAGGGTTCTTGGATCATCGGGAAGTCTCCCTCCCAGGTATGTCCTCTATTCCACATGTGTCTCTCCCTCTCTCTGAGATACGTATCTCCCTCTCCATTTATCTGTCTCTTTCTCACTGTCTCACTCTCTCTTTCCCTGTCCCTGTTTACACATACACACATACATACATACATATATATACACAGAAATCATATAGGAAATGCTGAAAATTAGGGCATTGTTAATGAAATTTAAAATTAGGGCAATTCATAGGCTGAGATGTTATTGAATTTAGAACTGAGATGTTTAATGATGTATAATGGATTTTTATTGTAGGACTTGCCATAGCTATTTGAGTGTCAATCCTTACAATTTTAGGCTGCCAACAGCTATAATGCTCTGCCATTTAAAGCCTCAAGTTTCATAATTTGTTAAATTTATTGAATTTTTCTACTTTTATTATGCATGCATACATTGTGTCAGTTTCAATTTTTCATTTGTTTGAAATTCCATTTTACAATACATTACTAATGTTAGCTAACAGTTCACCGACATATAATTCCTCTCTCTCGGCAAACATGTATGTGGATATACCTAGCTATTCGATCCAGAATCTAAACCTTTTCTTATAGAAATCTAAAACATTAAAAAATTCTCTACATTGGAGTGCTATATGACTTATATTACAGAAGCATGATGGCCATGGCAATTGACCCATGCGATGGGCTTGGTTGGAAGTAAGGTCCAACGAAAAAGTTTAAGAAAAAAAATGTCATGTCTTTTGTGTTTGTCATGGAGAGATGTTTGTCTCTAGAAAAGGTAAAAAGGTTGTTAAAAGTTTTGAAAACAATGAAAAGTGTTTTCAAAAAAGTGAAAAATGCCTTGTATTCTTCACTTTTATTTTTATTTTTATTTTTTATATTGTCTATTTCTTGCCTTAGAATAGATACACTTGTTAGCAAGAAGGTATGTATGTGTAAATCCAAAACATGTAGTACACACATTAGGTGAATAACTAGTGAAGCAAGTCCAAATAATCTTTTTGGATACTTAGACAATTCTCCAGATTTGTGCTTCACAGCATGTGAATAACTAGTGAACAAGTCCTTAAATATACCACAACGAACATATATTTACACAATTGAAGCCAATTTAACTAAGAATCATTCCACCATTTTCTTTATTTATTTATTTTTTTTTTTTGTGAAAATGTTTAAGTTCCAGCACCCTTAAATCTCCACTTCACCTGTTCTTCTTAATTTCCGAGCCATTACGTAATTTTTTGCATTGAAAAGACTATTAGTAATAGACTAATATAGTGCAGAAATAATTATTTGAAAGTGAAGAAACTCCAAAAGAAATCATCACTTTGCTCAAGAATCCAGCATTCGAAAAGCATTATGTTTAACAAATATAACAGTTCAATTAATCCAGTTAAAATTATAGTAGCTTGTAACACTGATTAATAATGTTTGCTATCATAAATTCAAAAAGTTCAAATAAAACCTTCCTTGCTTCAAAACTTTAATTAGTGTAACCCCTTGAATGTTAAACAGTCACTCATTAAGACTAACTATCAATATGTCATTAGTTGCTTTTAACCGAACACAGGCCATGGGAATTTACAGTTTATGCAAACTTTGTTAAGTGATGGGGT
This sequence comes from Camellia sinensis, assembly GCF_055761805.1. Classification (NCBI taxonomy): domain Eukaryota; kingdom Viridiplantae; phylum Streptophyta; class Magnoliopsida; order Ericales; family Theaceae; genus Camellia; species Camellia sinensis. Next base: position 198,914,371 of record NC_138965.1, read on the forward strand.
TAACTCTCCACTAAGCTGATTGTCTTCCAAATGTCTAATAATGAAATAGAACACAATATGAAATTCAATAAGGCCTCTCACCAAGTATATCCCTTTATTAGTAATATGAGAAGGCTAGTGTTAAAATTGAATTGAAACCATACATAAATATACATACACACATCTCTCTCCATACATAGAATTTTGTCTTCCTAAGCTTCATGCTAAATTAGTATCAACGTACTTCTAATAGTCACTGATTGTGATAGCTAACATAAATAATAGATGCCTCACTCTCACTGATTGAAAAGCAAGTTTCCACTTCAGTTGGTCACTGAACCTTGTCATTCTTCTCTCCATTGCACCCTCCCTCTCTCATAGACAATAACTAAATTAGTATCAACGTACTTCTAACAGTCACTGAACCTCTATCATAGACAGTAATAGCTAGTATTATATATCATAAAATTTTAATAGAATGAACTTAGGGTTTTTCCAAGTATTTGCATGAACAAACTGTCTGCAATGGTTACTCTAGAATTGAGGAGGCTCCAAGCATGTTTTGGAAAGAGCAGATGGCATTTCAGTCATTAACAAAAAAAAGCCTAAATACTAAGAGTGGACAAAGAACAAAGAAAGGATTTTACTAGCATCTACAATACCTTTAAACTTTAAGTCTTCAATTTTCTCAATATTGATTGCAAGAGTCCAACGTGGTCAAATTTTTGTATCGATTAAAATTTGTGTAATTCTGTCATCCCTCTTTATATCACTCTCGACGTGCAATGTGGGAATTTCTGATTTGGTCCACCCACTTCTGTAGACGTCCCCGAACACTCCGGGAGGAATGAGTCCCCCGTTCCGTTCTTATTGGGGTTCGCTACAAGTTCGAACTCGCAAATTGTCACGGTTCTAAATCTGAACCAAGGAGTCCGAATCCGGCAAATCGTTTTGAGAAAACAGATTTTAAAAGAAGTGCCAAACATGGACTGCTTTGCCAGATACAGAGTCGCCACCTAAATATTTTATTTTTGGAAAATTTAGGAAACCCTGACTCGTTGCCTAAGGCCACGTGTCCGTCATCACCAAAGTTGCCTCGGCTCGGGAACTTGGGTACGATTGGGGAAGGTCACTTCGTGAGCACCCCCGCTCGCCCGATCAAAGATCGGCCTCTACTAACCATGATATCTAGTTTTGAAAACTTTATGCGTTCTTATTCCGGTTATTAGCCTAGATTTACTATGTGATGCGCACAGCATACAAGTTAGACTGGGTCGCCTGAATTGAAACAAAACGTTTCATGTTTGTTTATTTTGAAAATGGTTTGATGGTGCTACCCGCAAGTAGGCTAAGACGTGGATTTGCCACCCTCCGGTGGGCTTTAAAAAAAACATAATTTTGTCACTATCTAGTGGGCTTAAAACACACATTTGATGAATTGTTCCAATCCAAATAACCCAACCTTCACCCATAGGCATTTAGGCAGTTATATCACATAAGTAATTAGCCTCATGGCAAGCATGCTATCATGGCAGTCACCCACACGCATGCAAGGATGCTAAAGCATAAAACTTACCGAGTACTCCAAGCCAAAACAGAAGCTAATTAGAAATCCATGCATGATCCTAATTATACAGAAATGCCTAATGCAACACATATAAAAGTGTAACTATAGCAGGCTCGGCTATTCTGGACATGGCATATGAAATGTTACAGCTAACATGTATTCAACTTGAAATTGAAAATACAATGCAGTTAGTATGATGCGCCGAGCCCGGTGCATGCAAAACAGATGAATGAATGCAAATATACTATCATACTGTATGCTAATTGAAACATGCCCTAATCTAACCATCATAAGCGGGTAAATAAAAGGGAGAAAGACGTGGGGTTGGAAAACATACATCACACACACGCACACTTATTACAACATTGCCCTCGCGTAGAGGGTCCGAATAAATAATATACAGTCCCAAATGAATAATTATAGTCCAAATATGTACAAAACCCTAATTAATTAACAAATTAAATTAGGAAAGCAATAAATTGGCATGCAAGCCAGGGACTGCCTCAAATCTACTCCGGATGATGAATGATGCATGCTCCGGTTGCCTTTGTCAGAAAATCCCTTGTGATGCCTCGGTTTGCCTCTGTTTGCAATTGTTCTTGGAATGCGTGCCAAGCTCTGAAAGGCTGTCGATTTCTGATTTGCTGCAACAGAGAGCAACAAAGGGGCATGACAAAGTATTTTCACATATGTATGCACGACTACTCTTCGGGGAGTGTAGTCATCGATCCTCATGCCACCAATCACGCATATCGATGCATGATGGCCGAGGAGTCGAATGGCACGACTCAATATGAAATGAATGCACATATAAACACAACAAGACCTAAACTCCATCATGGATAATCCGGAGTGTCGGTGACTGGGAATTGAGACACGTTCCGTCACTCGAAGTACGAAACGTCCCTCGTTTCCCGTGCTCGGGCTAACTCCTATCCCAAGTACAATGCAATATGCATGACATGCATGAATGCAACTAATATACAACCTAGCATGCACAATGCTATGAGATGGCATACACAATGCACGATGTAACAAGGCATACACAATGCTCTAACATACAACCTAGCATACACAATGCTATGAAATGAAATGACATACACAATGCACGATGTAACAAGGCATACACAATGCTCTAACATACAACCTAGCATACGCAATGCTATTAAATGAAATGGCATACACAATGCACGATGGACTTACACCAACATGAGTGGACCTCAGCCACACTCACATCAGTAGCCATTAGGTGAAAATGAGACTCTCGAAATGCGTGCACGCATGCACGCAAACCGATGACCGAACCTAAGGCATAGTGTGCAACTCTAACAAGACATGGTAAGGCATGAAATGTGGCACATAAGCATGTAATTCCAGCACTGAAATATGATACAAAGCAGTCCCGAAACATGGAAGCATGGCACCCGATGCATGGAATGAACCCCGAAACTCGAAACTAGGCACACAAAATGACTTACAACTATACAAAGCATGCATTATTTGATCATGAAGCATGAAGACAGATGCAAGATAGTCCCAAAACATGCATATTTCCAGTTTATAACAAGTCTAAAAAATGAACACAAATAGGGCTAATCTATCATGCAAAAATGACCCTAAAAGTGGGATTAAACACAAAGGGACAGCAGCTGGGCCCAAATGGCAAAGAGCCCTTCAATAAAGTTGAAGAGAGGCTCAAAAAAAGGCACTTTACAGTTTATATCAAGCCAAGAAAATAATCACAAATAAGGCCAAACTATCATGCAAGAAAAGGCCTAAAAGAGGGGTAAAGAGACAAGTGATAGCTTTTGTTCTCAAACAGAGGAGAGCCGTTCAACAAAGTTGAAGAGGGGATTAAAACAAGATATTTCACAGTTTATGGAAAAGTCCAAAACAGGTCACAAATAAGCCTAAAATACTATGCAAAAATAGGCCTAAAAGAGAGTTAAAGAAGCAAGTGATAGCTTCTGGCCTCAAACAGAGGAGAGCCCTTAAACAATGTTAAAGATTGGCTCAAAACAAGATATTTTACAGTTTATGACCAAGTCCAAAACAACTCACAAATAAGCCTAAAATACTATGCAAAAATTGGCCTAAAAGAGAGATAAAGAGGCAAGTGGTAGTAGGAGACCTCAAACAGCAGGAGGTCCTTGATCAAACATGAAAAGGGGCTCAAAATATTACTATTTACATTTTTTATCGGAGCCCAAAAATGCTTGAAAGCAAGGCTTAGATATAGAGCAAGAAAAGACTAGAAAAGGGAGAAAGAGGACTCACCTTTGAAGACTAATGAACCAGCAGCTTTTGGTTGAAGAAATGGTGCTCCTAACCTCTGGAAATAACCTCCAAGTTGCTGGAATGAATTATGGAGGTGTGGTGCTATGAGGTGGTGTAGAAATGGTCCAAGAACAAAGGTATTTGATGGTTGAATGAGAGAAATGGAGGATGTATGTATGCAAAGCTCCAATTGGTTTTTTTCAACCCTTAGAAATGGTGGAGAGGTGCTGGTCTTATAGAGGGAGAGAGGCAAGGAAAGGGAGGGAAAATGAAATTTAAATTTCCCCTCCAAAAGAGCCCCCTTCGGATACAGGATCTGGGGGGAAAAAGAAGGCATATCTGTAAGGAACCAGGTGAGGGGGTCATGGCCGGCCAGGTTTTGAGGGTTTAGGGGGCCGGTCGGCCACCCCCCATGGCCGGCCGACCAAGGGTCAAAGGGGTCAATGACAATTGCTGGTCGGCCACCTCAAAAAAGTGGCCTCCCATGTGTGCACAACACAACTATGTAGTCAAAACCTAGAAAAAGTGAACCAGGAGAGAGAAAAGACCATTTTTTAGAGGGGTTCAAAAGGGTTAGGCACAATTACTGGTCGGCCACCAAATATTGTCAACACAAATATAGGGTTTAGGGTTCAAGAAAGTGGCCCCGGGGTGGTCAACATTGGCTTTCAAGTGAGGAAAACGGGCGTTGGAGAGCGATGAAGAAATAAAGCTAGCTTTTCAGAACAATTGCTGGCCTCCCACCCTCCTACAAGCTTCCTAACTATGAAAATAAGGTCTCCACCAAAAATGAACCAAAATGGATGCAAAACGGAGGTTCGGGGACCGAAACGCGCGGCCTGGGGCCCGGAAAATGGGCTGTTAAGCACCGAAGGTGACATTCGACCACGAAGTTGGTCTCTCGGGCGACAGTGTCCCCCAAAAGGGAGTAAATAAGGTGTATGCAAAAAACCGGAGCAAACGAAGGTGGTTAGGCGGTCCCGAACCGAGGCACACGGCCGTCGGCTCCGAAAAATCGAAAACCGGGCTCCAAACGGGAAAAATGGCCTACGACCACGAAACATAGCCTACGGCCACTGAGAGATGGTCTACGAGACCTCTCCCTCCCTTTGGGAAGAGAAAACAGAGAAAACAGAGCCTGGTTCGCAAACCGAGGTAAGGCACGAAAGAGTCCGGAAGTCCAGAGGCAAGGCTTGTAGTCGGGACTCTGAAACTTCTGAACGAGCACAATATGCAATATCACCGAGCGCTCAACTGGTGACGTCTGAGTCTTAAGGTCGGTCAAAAATGGGGTGTCTACAACTTCCCACATAACGAGGAAGATAACGAGTATGTATTTTCAGGGAGATTTGATTGATTGACAAACAAACTAGTTGAGAAATTGGAAAGGGCAAAAAAGAGTTGTGTGATATATTCTTTGAAAATATAAGAACAACCAAAGTCAATGCTAGAACTGCCCTAACTACTTGATCCACTAACATGCATGTAGGAATTGATTGAAACCTTTTGGCAAAAACTGTCCACACCTTTACACAAACATCTTGCGTGCAAAAACCTCCTCTCGTTACAAAGACAAAAACTGTCCACACCTTTACACAAACAAGTTTTCTGTGACGAATTTTTATTTATGTATTTTTGTTTTTTGTCTAATTTAGTTCATGTATATCATGCTTTGTAATGTAATTAAGCATGAGCATAGTTGAGTTATTTCGTTGCTAACATAATTTATTTTTGTCTAATTTATTTCATGTATTTCATGCTTTATAATAAAGTTATTTGCCTTATTGTAGTTTGAAAAATGGTTCCTGGCTTAAAGACTGGTCGGCTTCAAAAAAAGATAGTCACAGGCACAATAACAGACTCGCCGGCTGCTATTCCTTTATGATCACCGGTCGTTCCATCTCCTGTTGTCCCCGTACGATCAAATGAGGGACCAGGTCATCATGCCACTTGCCCACCATTGGTTGATTTCGATGAGACACAAGCCCCATCCGAAACACAGCCGAGTGGCGTAGGTAAGATCAAAGCGTATCAAATTTATCAATTATCACGTTAATATTATTTACAATTGTTTTGGTTGATTCTTTTGTTAACAGGGACTTCGAAGCCCACACGTGTACGCGGACCGACACTTGGCAAAGGAATACAAAAAATAATTAGAGCCAAGAAAGAGGAAAAATGTTATGTTCACATTGATCGTGCGTTGAATGCAATGACTGGCAAGTATGCCACTCCAGCAACTAACGAGTTAGGAATTCAAATTAGGAGCTTGTGCCCTCTGAAAGATGTCAAACCGTGGCTGGATCTTGCTGAGACTACAAAATCTGCCGTCATCCAATCTGTTCTTGTAATTGATATTACTTGTCCACAAGATGTAATTGTATTATGTACACTTATAAGAAAGAATTTTATTTAATGATCATAATTTCCATTTGTTATGCTTGTAGGACAAGTTTGAAATTAGAGACGATTTCCACAATGACTTACAAGCACAAAAGATTGTGAATAAGAAGGCATATGGGTTGTACAAAGATTGGAGGTACACGTTGAAGAAAGAATTCGAACTGTTAGAAGGACTTCCAATTAATGAGATCTGTGCTCATTTGCCCCTAGGGGTGAGTTTAAATGATTGGAAGCATTTGATCGATGTGGCATGGCAAGATGCATCTCACCAGGTAAAATAATAGACTAGAAAAAGTACATACATGTATGCCAAAATGTGATATGCCTTAATATTTACCAAAATTTTGTTTATCTGCTTGTCTTATTTTTAGAAATGGTCAAAATCTGGCAAGAGTAATAGGAGCCAATTGCCGTACAATCATACCAATGGGTCTCGCTCATTTCCTATTGCAATGGCTGCTATGGTGAGATTGATTTTATTTAAAATTAAATCCATTATATGTTATTTGGATATGAAAATAATATGTTGTGATTTTTAAGGGCAATTTGGAGTCTATTAATACTGTTATTAAATTGTAAAGCAAAAGAAGAAGAGCTATGTTTCCATTTCATGTTTTTTTTTTTTTTTCTCTTTGTAGGTAAGTAGTTGTATTGAAATTGTAAATGAAACACATGATAGAGCTCATATACCAAAAAATAAGTATACAAACTCTGTCTACAAATCTGTGTACAAACTCTGTCTGCTAACTATGTTTTCAACATGTACTGTCTGGAAAAAAACTGTCTGGAAAAAATCTGTTAATGATACCATTTAATAACTTGTGAAATTTGTGTTGACTAGAATAGTGGTGCTCATATTTCCAAATATGTCTGCAAATTTGGCTGCAAATCTGTCTACAAATCTGTCTGCAAATCTGTCCAAAAATTTGTCCTAAAATCTGTTAATGAAAATTTGTCTATACAAATCTGTCTGCAGAAAATCTGTGTAAACTATAAATCTGTCTGCAAAGACTCTGTTATTATACAAATCTATCTACAAAAATCTGATTAAAGTGTCGTTGATTTATACGTTGATGTGTTAACAAGTAGCAAAAACGGGAGAGTTGGATTTTCCTAAGTTCTATGAGGACAGCCACACTTTCAAGAAAACAAATGACTGGATTCATCCGAAATGCCATGAGCTGTGTGTAAGTATGTGACAAGGAAATAATTGTATTCAATATGACTTTACTTAGTACCCAATAATACATATATGTTAGTTAGCTTTTTTTGTCTTATTTATTTCCAATGATAGGAAGAGATGGTTAATGTACAAGTGGCCGTCATCAAGTCAGGAATGCCATTGACACAAGAGGAGCTTTCAAGACAAGTGCTTGGACAGAAGAAAAGGTACTTGCTTGGATTTGGGAGTGGCCCACTACCCTCTACCATAGCTGCATCACGAGCACACGATAAAGACATGGAGGCAATGCGAGCTGAGGTGGAGGCACTTCGTGCGGAGCGACAAAAAGATCATGATGAGTTAATGAAAGAGCGAGAGGAGCGCAAGAGATATTACAATGAGTTGTTGAAAGAGCGAGAGGAGCACATTCAATTAGCCAATGAAGTGTTGAAAGAGCGGGAGGAGGGACAAAAAGCAAGGGAGGAGACAAATACAAAGGTCGAGCATCATAATAACGTAGTCGCCAAACTGTCACAACTCTTGGGAATCTAAGTTGGGCATCCGACGTTTACTTTTTGGGAAGAACAATTTCATTAACGTCACGCTTACTTTGTTTAAATATGTTCGCTTAAAGAGTTGAAAATATCTTCAATTTGGGAGTTAGTCTGCCTCACAACTTCAATGGGAGTTGTTTAAATATGTTCGCTTTAACTTTTGTTTTTACGTTTCTGACCTGATTCTTTATACTCATTCCTAGATTTCTATTGTCTAACAACATTCGTAGTTTGTAGAATGTTCACTCATTTCTTGGTGCAAAGTTTAGTCTTGTTAGAGGCCACTGTAAATGAAAACAAATCGTACACAATGAGAACTGCTTTTGTTAAGGTAGATTATGAGGGATAAAATAAGACCTGTCATTAGGGCTGACTTAAATATGCACTAAAATGCGAATGCCACACAGTATATGAAGTTAGCACAGATTTAAGGCTTTGATTTACATTGTATCATTACCACCCAAGACCCTCATTCATTGAACTGTTACCTAGCAAAAAGAATTCTTCAAATGAGAAGTTGTAAAGAAGAGCACTGTTAATTGACAATTAGGAGACATTTAAGATGCCTTGACAATTCATTGAAGACTCTACTAACCAAGTTTAAATGTTCATTAAACTCTCTACTAGCTAGAAGTTTAAAGCTTATTTTTGAGTTTTCTTAGGCCTCGTTTGGGAACAGGCTAATTAGTAACTTTTTGACTATTTGGCTAAAAAGGTAGGTAAAAAAAACTTGTATGTTTGGGATGACTTTTTGGCTAATTATGAAAAGATGTGCAAAAAGTAGAGAGAAAATAGAATCTTTGCTTTTTGGTATGGATTGTTGGCTTTTTGGCTAATTTAGTAACTTTTTGGCTAATTGGCTAAAATAGCCTCTTGCCAAATGAGGCCTTAACAGTGAAATTCTATTTAACATATTTACTTGATTAAGATTAACCATAGTAGCACAATGTTATAAAAACATAGTGAATGTCATGTTTCGTTTAAGTAGTATGTGGAAATAAATAGTGTTATTTTGAGTATTAACTCAATCATTACATAATGTCGAAATGTGATAACATCACAGTTCTTTGAAATATATAGATGTTGTGCCTTCAATCATGACACATGTAGAAATGTGATAATATTATGCATTAATTTGAAATATATACATTTTGTGCCTTCATGTAACATCCAGTGGTGCACTGATCTGATTGCTCACTTATATCTGTCATTGTTAGAGAAAAACCTGAATAACATTTGGTAGTTTAGGAGATTTGAGTTTTTATGAAAATATTTATTTATCAATTGACATCTAATCATGTTCAAAAATTTTACTCAAATGCTCAAGGCTATCTGAAAATAATACATGATGCTATGAAAATCGTGATTGGCTTTGTCTTATGGTTGGCATAGTATTTTTTGGTTCCTTCGAGTGTCGGGAGATAGTAGGAAAAATTTGTCTCCTTCCTCTCTTTAATTAATGTGTCTCCTTCCTCTTTTTTAATTAATGTGTCTCCTTCCTCTCTTTATTCAAACATCAGTCTCTTTGCTTGTGAAGCTTCTTTTCCTAGCTAAGACATGTTTGTTTGTAAGTCACTTCTGGCCAATTGTAGTTGTATTAAATTTTTCCATCAGTATGTGATCATGGGGATTCATGGTCACTCATTTGTTGCTTATGTAAAACTAATAGTTGTAAGTATATGCTGGTGAGTTTTTATATTACTAGAGGACTCACATAATAACTTTGCTTCAGTCTATAAAGAATTTAATGATTCCTCCTATTTATATAAGAATTGGTGGGTAGTTGGACTGGTGGATGATGAAGGAAAAAAGCCAGCATTTTATTTTAAGGGGGCCAAGAACAATTTAATAGAATAGCTTCACACATAAGCATAACTAGTGAATATAAACATTAGGTTATATATATGTGTATATATATATATATATATATATATGTATTAAATTATGAATATGATAGGAAAAAATTATAATAAAAGTTATTTGATGAATTTATGTTGAGTGTACATTCATGGTAAATATGTCTTTAGGTTAAAGTTTTACTTAAAAACTATATACATCAAAGTATGGATAATGAAATTTTGTTAGTTATAATGTAGAAGAGTCATTATATTAAGTTAGTTGTAAAGTCATTGCACTATACCATATAAAACATATTGCAAAAAAATATCTTTGTATGCAATATAATTTTTTTTTCGAAATCAAGGGACAGACGGTACGTAAATAGGACACCTACATTCGGAGTTAGAGTTGAAAATGTAATTTATTTTATTCGGAAAAAGGGGTTCGGAGGGAAAAAATTCAAAACAGCCCCCGAACCTCTGTTTTAACATAACGGGAAGGTTCCCAGTGACAAATGTGACATGTAAGGACAGACAGTACGTAAAGAGGACACCTACGTCGGGAGTTAGAGTTGAAAATGTCATTTTTTGTAGTCGAAAAAAGGGGTTCGAGGGGCGAAAATGCAAAACAGCCCCGAACCTCTGTTTTAACATAACGGGAAGCTTCCCGGTGACAAATGTGGCATGTAGGGACAGACAGTACGTAAATAGGACACCTGCGTCGGGAGTTAGAGTTGAAAATGCCATTTTTTGTAGTCGAAAAAAGGGGTTCGGGGGGCGAAAATGCAAAACAGCCCCCGAACCTCTGTTTTAACATAACGGGAAGCTTCCCGGTGACAAATGTGACATGTAGGGACATACGGTACGTAAATAGAACACCTACGTCGGGAGTTAAAGTTGAAAATGTCATTTTTTGTAGTCGAAAAAAGGGATTCGGGGGGCGAAAATGCAAAACAGCCCCTGAACCTCTGTTTTAACATAACGGGAAGCTTCCCGGTGACAAATGTGACATGTAGAGACATACGGTACGTAAATAGGACACCTACGTCGGGAGTTAGAGTTGAAAATGTCATTTTTTGTAGTAAAAAAAAGGGGTTCGGGGGGCGAAAATGCAAAACAGCCCCCGAACCTCTGTTTTAACGTAACGGGAAGCTTCTCAATGACAAATGTGACATGTAGGGATAGACGGTATGTAAATAGGACACCTACGTCGGGAGTTAGAGTTGAAAATGTCAATTATTTTAGTCGAAAAAAGGGGTTCGGGGGGCGAAAATGCAAAACAGCCCCCCAACCTCTGTTTTAACATAACGGGAAGCTTCTCGGTGAAAAATTTGACATGTAGGGATAGACTGTACGTAAATAGGACACCTACGCTGGGAGTTAGAGTTGAAAATGTCATTTTTTGTAGTCGAAAAAAGGGGTTCGGGGGGCGAAAATGCAAAACAGCCCCTGAACCTCTGTTTTAACATAACGGGAAGCTTCCCGGTGACAAATGTGACGTGTAGGGACAGACGGTACGTAAATAGGATACCTACGTCAGGAGTTAGAGCTGAAAATGTCAATTATTTTAGTCGGAAAAAAGGGGTTCGGGGGGCGAAATGCAAAACAGCCCCTGAATCTCTGTTTTAACGTAACAGTAAGCTTCCTGGTGACAAATGTGACATGTAGGGAGAGATGGTACGTAAATAGGACACCTACGTTGGGAGTTAGAGTTGAAAATGTCATTTATTGTAGTCGAAAAAAGGGGTTCGGGGGGCGACAATGCAAAATAGCCCCCAAACCTCTGTGTTTACGTAACGGGAAGCTTCCCGGTGACAAATGTGACATGTAGGGACAGACGGTACGTACATAGGACACCTACGTTGGGAGTTAGAGTAAAACATGTCATAACAATAGTCGGAAAAAGCGTTTGGGGGGCGACAATGTGTTTATGTGGTTGAACATGAAATGTCCACGTCGTGGGTAACTATTTTGGTAATACCATCTTAAATTATAGTTTGTTTAACTCTTTTTTTATTAGTTTATGTACGGTAATATTTTTGGTAAATTGTTTAGTGTTTTTGTTAACTGTGGCCCTTTTAATTGCCATAAACAAGATAACTTTTGGCATTAATTCATAGAATCGATGCTCGTCTACCAGTCCATGTTTGGGTGTGTTTCATTACTTAATAGCTATTACTCGCCTTGTCTTTTAATGTTTGAAATTAATACAGTTGCTATATGTCGTCCATAAGTGTCTCTATAGGCACCAAACTAATGATTTTTTTTTTTTTTTTGGACATACAAATGTGGATATGATTTTTTTTGACAAGTACGGGAGGGCATTGTTTTTATACCTCTATCCGTATATATATAGTGGTTCAACTAAATTACTTTTTTGGTGTGGTAAATATCAACTAATTTGGCATGGTAGAAATTAGCATAGCACGTGGTACAAAATAGTTTTGGAGTAGTACAGATGAAATTTTTGTTGTGGTATACATATGTCCTTTTTGTTAATTAAATTGGTTATTCTTGTATTATGTATGGAATTAAATTATTGACGTTGGCTTAGACTTGGTTCGTATGGAATTTGTATTATATATAGAATTGGACGTTCAATATTAATTTTTTGGATGGTTGGAACTAAAATGTGTACATGTTAACATTCAACAATGTTGTTGAATGCTTGAATGGTTGATAATATATTTAGCGTTGATGGATTATGTTGTTTATACAGGTTACAGGTTCTACTAATAATGGGTACAGGTTGTTTAGAAATTTTAAATAAAAAAAAAAAAAAAACAAAAAGTATTTGACCACCAAATATTTTGGTAGCCAAATATGTAATTAAATGTTTTGGCGACGAGATATATTTAGTAGCAAAAACATAACCCAAAAACTTTTTGCGACCAAATATTTAGTAGCTAAAACCATGAAAAAGAAACTATTGGCCACTAAATTATTTAGTCACGGAAAAAAAAAAAGGTATCATTTGGCCACTAAAACATTTGGTGGCAAAAAGTGAACAAGTGAAATTTAAGAGGTTTTGGCTACGATAAGTTTTAGTCAGCAAAAGTTACAACAACAAAATTACAAGGTTGCGAAAAATATGTATTGTGTTGGTGACCAAAATATTTAGTCCATAATAGTTGGTCAAAATTTTACGCTAAAACTTTTAGTGACTAACATTTCAGTCGTCGAAAATGTCACGTTTGCCGACTGACTATAATTCATAGCCAAATGTTCACTTTCCGTGACGAATTCTTTAGTAGCAAGAAGAAACACCTTCCCTAACCACACGAACTTTAGTAGCCAAAAGTCATATTCGGCGACTAACGATTTTAGTGGCGAAAAGATAACATTTGCCCACTAAAACAGATTTAGTAGGCAAATGTTTCACTTTCGGTGACCAAATAAAGTTTAGTCGCCAATACTATCGCCGACAGGGTATAGGCGACGAAATTGGCGACAGAACTTTTCAGTCGGCAAATCGTTTCAGCAACCAAATATTGGACTTTTGGCGACCAATATTTTAGTAGCTAAAAGTGACATTTCTTGTAGTGTTACTTAACAAATTCTGATTATCGAAAATCCTAAATTTAAAAATCCTACTAAGATAAAGTGTCATTTTTCTATTTAACCTGAAGTCCACAAAGATCTTGAACCGCTGCCGCTTTCTATTTAACCTACCCTTCTTTTTCTAATAATAATAATAATAACGACAACAAGAGAGTAAAAAGAAGGTAATGATCAGTTTAATTTGGTATTTGGTTATGTAAATGGAAGTAATTTGCATGTTGTTCATACACGTCTAGAGACGGGGATAATACACTAGCCTAAGTCGATAAAAAAAGAAAGAAAGAAAAGAAAAGAAAACTAGCCTAAAATCAAATTAGGATTATGAAAACATCAATGACACACAATATGTAGATCAACTCTAAAAAATATTGCAGCAACCCTCAAAGTTCTCCAAAACCTAATTCTACCACATGAACTCAATGCAGGTTTCATAAGTTTGAATGTGTTTAATAGTGAAGCAAGCTTGCATATAGTTCCATGTATGTAGAAAGTGGTTAGGCGTTGTGCTAAGCCTAAACATGTTACTATTAATTTCATCAACCAAAAATTGATTTCCTTACTCAGTGTAAGCATATTTATTTTGATGAACACCATAAAATGCTACAACATTTATGAAATAATATTTCTCAAGATCAGAAGTCTTTTGACCTAGATGAAAAGTTGTAATCACTTTGAAGCATAAAACATTGCCTCAATTTATTTTTTTTAATGATTTGCATGCATATCATCTTAATGACGGACTTGCACCATTTTTATTTATTGAGGGATGTAGATCAAAACTTTTGTCAAGTTATCCACATCAATTGCTCTCTTGGTGGACCAAAATCAAAGGTTGACAGCCCAAACAAAAAAAATTATGAAGAAGTTAAACTCACCATTATTGTCACCCAATCAGAAAATAAATCCAACCACTTAAATTATGTAGCGTAGATGATTTTTTTTTTTTTTAATTTATTATCAAGTCATATCTCATTAGCCAATCTATCTTCTCGTGCCACCTTCCCCCCCCCCCTCTCTCTCTCTCTCTCTCTCTCTCTCCTAACCTTCCCTTCTTTTCCTTCCAAAATAATAATAAAAACAATAATGATGACGTGGCGAAAAACAAGTGGTAAAGAGTTTATTTTGATATTTGGCTATATAAATGAAGGTAAAGTTGAACACTACACCATAGCTAAACTGACTAATCCCAAATAAGTTGATGAAACTCCAAATCTACATCATATTTAATAAAACTCCGACTATGGTTCAGTTTAGATTTTCTTTTATTAGCTTATACATAGAATGATTAATTTTAGAGATTTCCTCAAAAAATTAGGGGCAAAATAGTATACTCAAATTGCACATGTACAAGATATGATACATGATTAATAGAGCATTCTCAATATTCAAGTTGTTTACTATCTCAAATGAAACCTAGCCTAAAGTCAAATCATTTATATGAACAATGAATTTTTTTTATCATGGACTTATTTTAGTTTAAAAGTTAAAAAGTTACTAAAAAAATCAGAAAGCCTAAAACCTATACCAAAAAGTCAAATATTATAATTTCTCTTTATTTTTGCACATCTTTTCGTAAAAAATCAAAAAGTCATTCTAAACATACTAGTTTTTTTTTACCTCATATTTTGGTCAAAAAGTCAAAAAATTACAAAAATAGCATATTTCCAAATGAGACCTAAATGTAAACTTTGTGCCTTTGTTTTCATCAATAAATTTTTTCATTTATTGATCAAAAATAGAAATAAAAATGACACATAATGTGTAAGATCAATTATAAAAGACTAGCAACAATCCTCAAAGTTCTCCAAATCTAATTCATCCACATGAACTCATAGTAGGTTTCATTAGTCTGGATGCGTTTGCCATACAATTCAGGCCTCGTTTGGCAAGTGCTCATTTTAGTCAAAAAGTTAAAAAGTTATTAAAAAAATCAAAAAGTCAACAACCCATACCAAAAAATCAAAGATTCCATTTTCTCTCTACTTTTGCACATCTTTTCGTAAAAAGTCAAAAAGTCATCCCAAGCATACTAGTTTTTTTTTACATCACATTTTAGCCAAAAAACTAAAAAGTTACTAAAAAAACATGTTCTCAAACGAGGCTGTAATTAGAAAGTGGTTAGGTGTTTTGCTAGACATAAACATGTTACTATTAAGAAATCTGGAGAAAGAGACGAATTTCTATCTATGCACTAAAGATATTTTTCCTTACTCAGTGTAAGCCTATATATTTTGATAAACAATAATATGATGGTATGACATTTATTAACAATATAATACTTGCAACACTAATTTTATTACTTTGACAATTGTAAGATATGGTAGATTATTATTTATTTATGTGACTATTGGTCGCATTTCAATATAAAAAATTATATATGAGAAGCAAGAGACTATTTTCATAGCCAACAAAATTGGCATTCATGACTAATTTGGATTAATGGAATTGGAGAAAAAAATAAAAAGAAAAAGAATAAAGTGTCAAGAGTAGAAAAATGGAGAGAAAAAAAAAAACAAAACTCCTCATAATTCACAGAACTTTTTTCTTTCAAGAGTTTAGAGTTTTGGAGAGAAACAAAAAGGGTTATTATAATAAGTAATTTTAAAAATTTTCTCTTCTCTTCTCTATATATTACAAACAATTTGATTAATTTTTAAGCAAGTGGAATTTATGCCATTATCTTTTTTCTTGTTTTTTTTTTTTTAAATGTTTTTCTGTCTTTTTTTATTTCTTAGTTATTCAAACAATTTGTAAACAAATTTAATGTGGCTATTAGAAACATAAAAATAACAACCTAACAACCCAACATATACGTATATGTATATATTATTATGTTGTTTGTCTACATAACAACAAAGGTTGCAACAGGATCCATGTACCCTCCTATCACTAATAACATTGTGTTTGGTAGGAGAGAAAGGGACATTAAAGGAGAAAATGAAAGAGAAAAGGAATATTATCATTCTGTTATCATGTTTGGCTGAGAAAAAAAAATCAAATAAGTAAAATATCTAAACCTATATTTTGTGGTTTATTTGAATGGTTAATGTCTTGGTTCCTTTTTCCTTTCAATTCTCTCCCAATAACCAACCAAATAAAAGATTTTTTCTTTATAAAATAAAAAATAAAAAAACTCAAAATGCTTTGTGCACGAAATTATAAGACAAAACAATACACAAAAAATGCATTTTGTCACTGAAATTTAATTTGACACCAAATTTGAGATGAATCTTAGCTACAAAGTAAGTTTTTGTTTTCTCATTTTTTTTTTCTTCTATTTTTCTCTTATCAAACTTACCATTAAATGCACACGTGAATGAATTAGCACTTGAATAAATTGTTGACGGTGATTTTTTTAACTTATCTTTTTGACAAATCTCTCTTCTTCTTCTTCTTTTTTGTTTTGTTTTATTTTGTTTTTTTTTTGTTTTTGCTCTGGATATAAACAAAAGTTTTATATATTTTTTTTATCACTAAACACAAAGTATTGAAATTCATATTAATAAATACCGGTGAAATTGATAATTTCATATATACTAGTAAAAAAATGAAGTAAAATTTCATTTATGTATAAAATATTGTTGTCGTGCTCTTTTTTCACTACCAAACATAACCATTAAATGGAGTACAAAAAAAAAAACATAACCATTAAATGCACCCACGTACATACTAGTACTCGATCCACTTGAATAAATAGTTTGACGGCAATTTTTTTGAATTTTTATCAAATTTTTTTACTACTAAGTTTTCATTTGGAATGAATTTTTTTAGTTTGATTTTTATGTTTATTTTAGTCAGACTAAAAAAGTTTTGTTTGTGATGATTTGTAATTTTTTTTGTAATTGATTTAATGGTTGTGTCCTCATTTGAAATGGACTTTTTTAGTTTGATTTTTATGCTTGTTGTAGCCTAACTAAATTTTTTTTGTCTGTGATGATTTTTTGTTTTCTTTGTAATTGATTTGATGACTGTGAAAGAAAAAATTATATGATTATGTTGACAACAATCTAGTTTAGATAAAATCGATAGGAAAGAGTCGATAGAAAAACCAATTTTCACAAACAAAAAAACTGATCAAGCAATGTGGTTGGTGTCCTATGCCTTGATAGATTCAAGGATTTCTTTAGATGTAATGTAAAGAAACAAGTGCAAACAAACTGAAATTTGATTGAATAACATTCAAACTTGTCATTTAATTTCAAGAATCAAATTACAAGCTTAAAAATTATTACAATCGACAGGGCCAAGCTGAGTATAAAAGTTAAATTACAGACGCACTATTCTTAAGTTAAGGTAGACTACTCCTAGATAGGTTACACTACTCCTAAATTTTACATGAGTTGTAAATTTGGTTGAAGGTTCTTTCTTCTTCGAATTTTTAGTTTATATATAACTTCACTGGTTATGCCATGCTGCCACGTGTCCATTTGCTGGCTTTCCATATCTGTCCATAATCTGTAACTGTTGCAACTATCTTGAATTTTCTTTTCTTTCGAAGTTGCCAAGTGTCACACCCTCGACTTCCTTTTTGAATCACTAGCTTTATGCCCTTGAATCTTGGACCTTTATTGCACATGGTTATACCTCTGTCGACAAAAGACGTCCAACTTATGGTGTCAACACTGCCTCTTCATATCTACCCATGATACTATTACAACTGCTGCAATTGCCTTGAACTTTCCTTCTTCTTGAAGCTGCTATGTGTCACATCCTCAATCTTCTTTCTTGGGCCACTAACTTCATACCCTTGATTCTTGGACCCCTTCTGCACAAGTTCATGCCTTTGTTAACAGAAGATTTCAAATTTATGATACCAATAGATTATAATCTAGATGTAATATTTTATCTTATTATCTATTTTAGTCTTTTTTTTTTAATTTTTATTGACTATTTTAACCAAAAAGTTACGCCCCAAATACCATCTAAATACAAAGCGCTAGAATTAACATTAATAAATATCAGTCATTGATGAAAAATAAAAAGTTAAAAAAATAATTGTAAACTCATTTAAAGTACAAATAATTTATGCGTACAAATGAGTATCATACTTTTATAAATTTATAATTATTTTTTTAATTTCTATTTTTTTTAAAAATATTTTTCCTAGAAAAATCAAGTAAAGTCCAGTTATGTAAGGAAAAATATCACATCAATGGAATGTGAAAAAAATAATTATAAATTAATAAAAAAAATTATATATATTAATAATTAAATTTATAATTTTTTTCATGAATTTATATATATATATATATATATTCTCTGACACCACTATAAGATAATAACCCCTTCATGTAAAACAAGTTTGGGGAATGGACCAGTAAATTTCGTTTTGTAAACTTATAATCTATAAGGTCCTAAATATTTTTTTGGTGACTAAGTGGTTCCTTAAATTATTTGTTGACTATTTTGCCATTGTTAGTACAGTTGGGGAACATGTGGCGTGGTTATGTGTGGGGAAGGTGGTGGGGTGTTTGTGTGTCACGTTGTTCGAAAAGCGCACTAGTAACTTTTTAAAATTTGATTGCTTTTACAGTTGTGATTGGGAGCCCGAAAGAGCTTCCCCCGAATGCCCCGAATCTACGAAACGACGCCGTTTCGTCGTTGTAATTTTTTTTTTTTCCGATCAGAAATCAGAAGCAGAAGGAAGACGAAGACAGAAGAAGAACAGAAGAAGAAAGAAGAAGAGAAGAAGGCAGAGGAGAGGCGACGGCGGCCGGGCGGAGGCAGCCGAACCAGCTGCGACGATCCGTCGGGCTGCGACGATCTGCCGAGCTGCGACGATCGAACGATCGGTCAGAATGCACGGGCCTCTGTGTGTGTGTGTGTGTCTCCATTCCCTCTTCTCTCTTCTCTCCTTCTCTTTTCCCTCTCTCCTCTCCTCTCTCTTTCTCTCTCTCTCTCTTTCTCCCTCTCGAATTTGAGCTCTGCAGGTCGAAAATGGCAGAACAAAAGAAAAAAAAGGCTAATGCCCAAAACGATGGGGCATTCGGGGCACGGAAATTCGAGGCACAAATCTTTATTCTTGTTTTTAACACGTGTAGTGTGGAACGTAAATTCCTTACTAATTGTTTTTTGGCATGTGACGTGAAGACACGCAATAATTTCATCAAATTAGGTCTATCACGTTGGCGTGTTACATATCACATTTAGAAAAAGTA
This sequence comes from Camellia sinensis, assembly GCF_055761805.1. Lineage (NCBI taxonomy): Eukaryota > Viridiplantae > Streptophyta > Magnoliopsida > Ericales > Theaceae > Camellia > Camellia sinensis. Next base: position 198,933,870 of record NC_138965.1, read on the forward strand.
CACTACTGAGTTTTTAATTTTTTTAGAGTGTCACAACACACCCGTCACGTGGGAAGGTGGTGGGGTGTTTGTGTGTCATGTTGTTTCAAAAGCGCACTAATAGTTTTTTAAAGTTTAGTTATTTTTAACCTGTGCAGTGTGGGATGTGAATTCCTACTAATTATTTTTTGGCGCATGACGTGAAGCTACACAGTAATTCAATCAAATTAGATCCACCATGTTGGAGTGTCACATGTCATGTTTAGGAAAAATACACTAAAGAGTTTCTAATATTTTTTGGGTGTCACAACATACCTGCCACGTTGTCACATTTAAAAAAAGTATACTAAGGAGTTTTTATTTTTTTAGAGTGTCACATCATACTTGTCACGTTGTCATATTTAGAAAAAATACATTAAAGAGTTTTTAATTTTTTTAGAGTGTCCCATCGTTGGAGTGTCACATTAAAATCCGCCACATTAGAATATCACATCATATTTGTCACACATTCAAAAAAAAAAAAAACTTCTCCAATTATCTAGTGAGAATATATCTGTCTCACCAATACCTATCCACATTTGAAAATGGACTTACTATTCACACACTATACTTAATAAGGACTTCTTAATCAATTATTTAAAACGTGGGACTAAATGATACAGAAGTTCCTAAAATAAGACTTTTCAACAAAGAAAAATGTTTGAGAGTCTCATTTTTTAAAGACCTCCACAATCCTCTTTGGATCTCTACTATTTATGTATATGTAGGGCTTACTCATGTATGTGTGGGGCTCACACCATCAATAATGGAGATTCAAATGAATTATGGAGATTTCTAAAAAACGAGAGACTCAATCATTGTTGTTTAATATATTTTCCAACAATTTTTTTAACAAAAATTTTGTTAAAATATTTTCTTTTATTTTGCTTGGTTATTTTTCCCTACAACCAAACGTACCAATAAAATGCACGCGCGTAGAAACCACCACTCGATCCCTATGACTAGATTTCATTTCAGCCTCTCTCTCTCTGCCCCGTACTACTATTTACAAGTTGACGGCGATTTTTCTATCTTATCTTTTATCTTTTTCACACAAATCTCTCTCTCTCTCTCTCTCTCTCTTGGTGTTTTTTGTGCTCTGAGCTTTCAAACTACAGTGCATAAGGACTTTCAAAAACTACTCACTTCTCTCCCCCCAAACCCTAACTTTCTCTCTCCCCCTCCTTCTCCCCCAATTCACCTCTCAATTTACATTATACACATATTTATATATGCATATATAGATCGTGGTGGCTACAGAGACATGGATGATGATGATAAGGACAGAGTCGATCCAGCGATTACCGAGTCGAGCTGGACATTCGGTGCTGACTCGGACAGCGTTTACTTCTTCGGCAACGATAGAGACAACAGTATACTGAGCGAATTTGGTTGGAATCTTCGGCCCGAGTCGGCGTCGGCGGAGGAAAGTGGTGGCGATGCCGGTAGTTTTGATCGGATCGGTGTGGAGGAGGAGGAGAATGATAGGCTGTTGATGGCGGCGGAGAGTACCATCACCACCACTGCTACGCACTGCACTGGTGGTGAACCGGGGATCCAAACCCGTCCTGTTCGAGACGCGTCAAAGTCGAATTCGAGCTCCTCGGAGGATCCGCCGGAGAATTCCACTGCCTCCGGCGAGAACAAACCACCGGCTGAGACATCGTGAGTGTGTGTGTGCTTTTGGTGTTGCGTGAACACTACTCCATGTCCTGAGGCTAGTATCGTAATAAATCGGGCATTTCATGGCCAAAATCACAAGCACAACAAAATACTCAAAAAAAATTATCTGAATTTTTTGTTTTTGAAATTCTGTGTCCGTACTTCTCTCTTCCATTTCCTAGCTAATAGGTGACACATCAGAAAGTGGGTCTAGTTTTTTTTTTGGACATAAATTATAATAATATTCTTTTACTAATTATATAGATTCCAAAATTACATCAATTATTCAGTATTCATGTAATATCATACAGTATAGTATTGTTTATATAATACTCAAAATTCAATTTTGTGAAAATTTTTGAAGTATTATAGAATTTTGTTGAAATTTTTTATTGATTGAAAAGTTCATATAAAAATATCTTATAATTTTTCGGAATATTGAGAGTTTTTTTTTTTGGAATGGAGAAGATTGTGGGTTTGACAGAGAGAACTCATAATGGGGGGAGATTTTTTATGAAGATTTTGAACCCCACCGTTATTGCGGCGGCAATGGCGTGGTATGACTTTTTTGGGTGGAAAATTGCTTTGTAAAATTACATAAAATGATGGTGCATTGAATATTACATGAATAGAGGAAGAATTTTTTATTTTTATTTTGGCATAATAGGAAAAAAGGTGAGAATATATGTATAATTTCACTTTTTCTTAACATGAATGCGTTGCTTTTGGGCATGTGCATTAGAATTTATTTGGTGCACACGCATTGGTTCTTCTTTGTTCTTCTACAATAAAATGGTAGTAAAGAATCTGTCTGTAAGTTGCTTGACATAATACTTTAATGCTTCTCTTAAAGCTGTTTGGTGGAACAGTCATAGATAGGTAGGTTTCTTCTTGAAATAGATCTATTTTATGGGTGTCAGTTCAGTTTCAATTTACTTTTCATAAATTTAGATAGAAATTTAAAAAATAAAAGAAAAAAAAAAAGGTAAACTATGATATTTTATTTTTAAATGTTTTTTTTTAACATTTCACTCACCTTAACCCAAGTTCATGATCAAAACATAATTTTAAGAATAATGGGGTAAACACATTAGAACACAGGCGTATGGGAGACAATTAATTAAGTCAACCTATAAGTTTTTTAATCTTGAGCTGGAAATTTAATAAATTTTAAAATATATTTAAATTGAACTGATTTACCTTTGGAGTTAATATCAAATGAATTTGATTGAGCCTTCGATTTTTTCGCTGTAAATAAATTTATTGAGCCGAGTTTTATTCAAGCTCCGAAAATTAATGAGTTTCAAATTTTATTCAAACTTTCACTTGTTTATAGGTTGTTTTGGAAAGATTGTTAAAAGTTGATTTTTTGATTTTTTTTTTTTTTACTTTTTTTTAAAGAACATGTAAAAAATATGAAAGATGATATGCCTCAAAATAGGTTAAAACTAGAAAGCACCTTTTAACCAACTTTTCAAAAGAGGCCTATATGACAAGCTAATCTTAAACAAGTGTTTAACAAAATAAACATAAGTCCAACTTGAATAGTGATTTGTTTACAGCCTGCTTCTTGGTAGTCCGCAAGTTCTTCCTATTAGTAGTTCATGGCCTCTCTCTCTTTAGCTGTGGGCTTTAGGGCATCCATGTGATGATATTTCTTTTTCCCCCTAATGTTATTTCCCATTATGTTGGCAAACTATGTTTTTACTCCTTTAAATGAAGGGCATTATGTTTACCCAGAATGGAAAATGGAAGCATTTCAAGAAAAAAAGTGTCATTTGAAAATATTAATTGCTACCAGCTCTGATATAAAAAGGAAACATATTTGACACTTCATGCAATTCTACCAAGAAATGCTATAATGGTTGAGTTTACATGTCTCTTAAGATTTTATTGTCCATTACTTACATTTAGCTAATATCAATGCATATAATTGAATCCTCTTAGACCTTCACTTCCTACGACATAATTCACAGATATTCTCGGTGATATATTTTTAAGAAACTTCTTTATTATTTTCCCTTTGTTTTGTTTTCTTTAATACTTTCTTTTCTTTTCTTTTTCTTGAGTAGTAGTTTTGCAGCAACCATAAATCAATAACCTCATTGAACAATGAATACTCTGAAAGAGTTACACATGCTTTTTTTCGATCAATCAGGTACTAGATTGTCTAGCTTGAATCTGTAGAGGTTTTTTTTTTTTTTTTTTTTTTTTATATCTTAATGAACTCCTGATCATTATTTGATTTTTTCTTGTTCAGTCTTTTTTCTTGTTCTGAAATTTGCTTCCACATTGATAATCTTGTACTAAATAATTTATAGGAGCAAAGTTAAAAAGAAAGTGCAAAAGAGAATCCGACAGCCTCGTTTTGCATTCATGACAAAGAGCGAAGTTGATCATCTTGAAGATGGCTATCGATGGCGGAAATATGGCCAGAAAGCAGTTAAAAATAGTCCATTTCCTCGGTAGGTAGTCACTTCTCTCTTTAAGAATTCCACTTGTGAAGACGATATCATCAATTTTTGTTTTAATTTCTAAGGTCATATCATCCCCTGTGTACTTTTGAAGTGTTTCCATATGAAAATGTTGTGAATTATATTTCCCTTTCTTGCCTAGGAGGTTTAGATATCTGTTCCAGCTATTCGTTCTTTTATTTATCAAGGACTATCGGTTTAAATTTACTTTCAATATTCTCTTTCTATTTCTTCTTTTATTTATCAAGGACTAGATATCAGTTTAAATTTATTTTCAATATTTTGTCTTTCTACTTTTTCACATTGCATCACTTTTTCTTTTTCACTTATATATGTGCATGAAATTTTATGTACTTCTAAAGGCTGCAACGGCTCGAAGTAAACCAAAGTTACACTATCTGTTTAATTTTGTTTTTGTTTTTTGTTTTTTTTAAAAAAATTATTTAAATTCTTCTCCTTTATCTTGGTTCCATTTTTTTACTTATTTTCCTATAGCATGCTCATATTTCAGATGGTTTAGTTTCCTGGGCTTACGGTTTCGTCTTTCCCTTAAAAATACAAGTTGCATATAAACTAGTTGCATAAAAATAACTTTTTTTTTTTTTTTCCCCCTAAGACTCACATAATATCAATGCAAATTGGGATAAAATTCATAATTTACTTTAAATCATTAAAGCAGAGTGGCATTTGGGGGGGAAATGATATGAGACAAGTGAAATAGAGATTTGGGCATTTGAAACATCAAATAGGTATAATTGATACTGTATTCTCAATTACCTAAATATGGTTTCTTGCCTAAATGACGATGAGTTAGTAAGGAAGCCAAAAAATGGAAATGTTGCAGAAAAACAAGACTATATATCACATTCTCTATGTACCATATTTTTCAGGAGCTACTATCGCTGTACAAACAGCAAATGCACAGTGAAGAAAAGGGTTGAACGATCTTCTGAAGATGCAACTATTGTGATCACTACCTATGAAGGCCAGCATTGTCACCATACAGTTGGATTCCCCAGAGGTGGACTTGTTTTAAGTCATGAAGCTACCTATGCAAGCCACTTGACTCCTTCAGCCTCACAATTTTATTATCCAAGAGCCCAATTTCCTCAACAATGTTCTCATTGCGTACCACAAACGCACCACGTTCCAGGTGATGCGAGAGAATCCCATTTATTGGCCGAGCCAAATCCTCAACTTCCCACTGATGAAGGACTTCTCGGCGACATTGTACCTCCTGGAATGCGCAATCAGTGACAAGATGGTACGCTCTAATTCATGTTAACTCTTATTTCAATCTCTTATAATCTTTATCTTTTTTATGGATTTTCTTAGTAAAAGCTATTTCCCACAGGGTTCATTGATGTTTAAGAAAGTTAAATGTATTAAACAGATGACTTCATGCAAATTTTAAATATTAATAAGTTCATTCCAATAATCAAAGAATTATTATTATTATTATTATTATTATTATTTTAATGTAGGTGATAGTAGTAGCAGAAAGCTATAAAGCATAAATTTTAGTTAAGTGACTCTGCACTAGATTAATTTTCTTGTAAAATATTTGAATTCACTACGTCAAGCCTCCAACTTTCACTTTTATGACCTGCAGCAATTGTGCTAATAATGTTCTTTTTTGATATAATTTATCCAAACATATAAGAAAACTTAAATGCATGAAAGAGTGCAATCTTTTGATGGGAGAATGTGCAAATGCTACCAAAAAAAATATATATATATATAATTACTATCTTGAAATGGATTTCTGGTTTCATATTATAGTTCAAAGTTTTCCATGAGTCCAAGATCCGTAGAAACCCTAGAATAAATATGGTACGTGATTGAAGCATGAAATCAACTTTACAAATTATTGGGTCATCTAAACTCCAGCTACATTTTTTATTTTTCACTAGCTAAAGTACGAAAAAGTACGAACCTAGTTGGGTCATCTCTTTGGTGCCAACCTAGTTGGGATCAATTTGCTCATTGTGATGCGTTGCACTCTCATGCCCTTTATTGATGTATTTAACTTGTTTCATTGTACTTGTTTGTTTATCAATAAAGTTTTATTTTGCCGATCAAAAAAAAAAAGTACGAAAAAGTACTCTCTTTATTTTACCTAATTACTTTAGCTATTGTGTTCTCCAACCATACTATTTATTTTAGCTAATCATTCAAACTAATTTAATTAATTTTAAAACAAAAAAAATAGTAATTGTTGATATTTTACTAATGTAAATTTGCAATAATAAATTTTCCCATACAAGCATACAAAATCTATAGAATGAGGAGAAAAAAAATACAAAATACAAAATATGTTATTCTGTAATTCATCAAACAGAATTAAAAGAACATATAAAATTGCTACATACACATGCATATATAAAATCTCAAATCCAAGACATAAATATACAAAAATCCAAGACATATACATATATATTTGTTTGGAGAGCCTATGGGGCTCTTTAATTGTAGTTAGCAAAAAAATAGGATGGTAAAGTAGCTAGCTCAATAGTCAGCCCATTGGAGCCCAAAATTAAAGTTATATTGGCTAAAATGCCTAACAAGCTTTTTTTAGCTATCCCCTTGGAGATACTCCGGGTATTATTCTCCTGAAAATTAGGAAAAACAAGAAAATACATGAACGAACATTCTTATACTATCTCCAAAATTGTATCTACTCCTAGAAATTGAATGGCAGAATATATGCATTTAGGATTGAGCAGCAGAATATGTGTTAGAACATAAACATAAACCATCTTTTTCCTACATTATAATCACACAAGGAAGCGATCACTAGTCATTAGGTGAGATCACCAGTATGCTGTATGCCTAATCAGAACATCAATCAATATGATTTTTTTTCATAAAACAAAAGCAGTTAGAATATTGGTCCAAGTTAGGAAAAAATTTAACACAGTTTATATAGTCTCAATTATCGGCTCCGCATTTGACATTTGAAACCCACAACATGAATGGCTTATTAGGTTCACTAGATGTAGCCTACATCAAAAAATAAAGGGTAAATTATGCAAATGGTTTGCAATTTACACGATATGTTAATTTAGTCCCTATTATTTTAATTTGCTTGATTTTGCCCTTAATGTACCAAAATGTGTCATATTAGTCTAATAAATAACGGTTGTTAGGTTTGGTTGCTGAAAAGTTGCCACGTGCTCAAACAATGTATCAATTTGGTCCTTATAGGTTATACAATATGTCAATTTGGTTCCTACTGGTTTAAATTTGCTTTATTTTGATAGGGACCAAATTGGCACATCGTATAAACTATAAAGACCAAATTGACACATCATTTGAGTTTTCGTCCACCAAACCTAATAGCCGTTATTTGTTAGACTAATATGATACAATCCGTTAAATTAAGGGGCAAAATGAAATAAATTAAAATTACAGAGATCAAATTGACACATCGTATAAACTACAAGAACCATTTGCATGATTTACCCAAAAATAAAATAAAATTCCATGAGTGTTATAAGAGAGTCAATGAAGCGTGGTTAATTTTTTTCTTTCTTTCTTTGATATGGTAGGCCATTGTCTTGAATCTGATGGTTAGGCGTGGTGTGCTTGTTTCCTTGTGGTCCTGCTTTATTATTAACTTTGTGTAGCTCTTATTGGTTGTGAGCTAATCCACCACTGTTTAGTTCTGATTTAATGCTAAACTAGAATACTCTATCCTGTTTTTTTATTTTATTTTATTTTTTTATTTTTTATTATTAACTTTGTCATGCTTTCTAATTAAGTATTCGAATGGTTTTTGTAGGATAGGGTTCACTTTGAAGTACCTTTGATAGAATAATGATCCCTAATGATGCTCAATAGGACTTTGTTTACACACATACCCAATTCCCTTTTTGAATAAAAAAGAATGAGACTGAACCCATGTGTGAGTTACATTTCTCTCTAAAGTTGTTGTTGGGGCAAAATTCATTTTACTCCTTGTGATATGAGCATTTGCACTTCATCCTTATATTGTAATAATAGATAATAATAGATAATGAGTCCCTTATGATTTTGAATTAAAATGCAATGTTAACACCCTTAATCATAAGGGGCTCTTTTGCCTATGATCGAAGTACATGAAGTGAAATACAAATGTCCAAATTACAATGGATAAATTCAATTTTATAATTTTATTTTGTTTCTCTATTCCTTATATATTTTTAGTTATAGAATCATCTGTTGAGATTTTTATGCATCCAAATGTTAATTATATCATGAGATTAGAAGTATATTACGATCAGAGAAAAGAAAAAAGAAAAATCTCTGAGCATGAATTACATTGTATTTCTATTCAACCTTGTCCTCTTAGAAGAGTCCAGTAGTCACAAGATCTAGAATCTATTACAAAAAGTTCACCCAGCTAAAGTTTTATTTCAAAGTTCGTTCGGAAGTCACTTTTCCATGAATTGCTTCCTACCGCACCTTTTTGGATTGGGTTCTGTTGTGTCCTAAAAGATTCAACTCACTTTATCACTCAAACCTAGATATAGTTTTATAAAGGGTAAGTCGCATTTTAATGTCAAAATAATTTCATTTTTATAGCTGTGTAAACTTCTTGTATATATTTATTATCGACTAATTCTTGTATATATTTATTATCTACTAACAAGTGTTCAATTAAAATCAAGACAGAATCTCATATGGACTAATCTCAAAAAATTACTTATACTTAGGAAGTTTCAAACTTGAAATTATGGAGGGAGCATACTTCCAAGGCCTTGACCATCATGCCAACCCTTTAGAGTTAAATCTCTTGTATGTATGGTGCAAGTTTTTCTTATATTCAATAGAAGTCTTTTCTGTGCATGAAAAAATATTTTACTTATAGTGTAATTATTTTAAGACTATCTCACTTATTTTTAGTTTTCCCTTCTATAAAACCTATTTAAGTTTTGAGCTAGTTTGAATGTTATCAATTCATTTGTCATGCATCAGATTATTTTTTTTAAAGAAATTTTAAATTAGTGGGACAGTCATAAAGTAATTGTACTATATATGAAATCTTTTTCTGTGCAACTTTGAAAACTTGTACCGAACACAGGAATTGATTTACACTATACACACATGAATGGATTTGCACTATATACACAAGAGACTTGCATCATTATGAAAATTAAATTGTTTCTTCATTGTTCTACTGAAAGGCAATTTACCCTCTGTGACGGAATTTTTTTCATAAACAGATCAAACACACGCAAATATTATATTTATTGGATTTTGTTTTCTTGGACTTTCTAAGTTAAGTAATGCTACAAGCTCAGAAAATTTACCAAGAAAATTACTCAAAAAAAGGAATCAATAGTCTACACCCATTGTGGATGTGGCCCATATCCAACTAATTTTAAATCTACACTACACAATCATTTTTGGAGTAAATTTTCATGGTTCATAACATATTTGTTCTGAGTTACTGAATCTTGTGACATGTATACAGGATATGAATAAGATGGTATATGAAGCAAATGAAGAACAAGAAGCTTATTCGTGACCACAGGACTGAAGCTAGTTTGGAGCCAGATATGAGTTTTTTTTTTTTTTTTTTTTACCTGTGGAACCCTTTTCCTACATATCAAGTGGCTAACCAGTCTCATGTAAGTACTGATTAACGGGCCTCATTCTTGCATTGAACTAAGATTTATCTTTGATCCCCCCTTCTCAATCCTGATATTACTATGTCTCTACTGTGTTGTATATCATATTGGTTATGATCATTATTATATATAATGTAAATTTATTGACTATATTCTCTTTTTACTGTTCTGTAAAAGCCACTTCATTTGAGAATTATCTTTGATCCTTTCTCAATCATCATGATATCAGCGTCTCATATTTGTTATCACTCTGTTCATATAATAGGTCTTATCACTCAACTTTGTTTTAATACATGACAAATCACATAATAAATTAAATATGATAAGAAATCTGATTATCATAATATTATTGAATGACTAATTATAAGAAGGAGCTTCTCACTTATCAATTGATCTATCTAGTCCGGTTTTCTATGAGAGTGATAGTAGGCTATTAAGGGCCATTGTTAGGAGTGTAAAAATAGGCGGCTCAAAGCCCGCCTGCGACCCGAGGTTAGGCCGACCTGTTTAGGCTGGTTTGGGTTCAGGCTGGTCATCATTTTGAAATTTGGCCCGTCAGCCCGTTTAAGGCCCACTCGAGGCTCGGCTCACTTGAGGCCCAATATTTTTTTAATGGAAATTAATAAAATTTTGGTAGAAAAAATAAAAAAGAACAAAAAGAACAAAAAAATTGTTCAAGCCCGCCAAGCCTGAGCCCAGGTCTAGGCCCACCAGTCTGACCAAGGCTCGAATACCCCCTGGGCTTGGGTCTAATTTCTGGCTTGTGGCTCGGCTGGATTTTGGCGAGAGCCTACGAGACCCGACATGGGCCAGGCCGGGCCAAATTTATACCCACTAGCCCTCTCAGCAAAAAAGAGACTTTGGGGTTGTTTGGCAAAGGAATTTTTTAACTTTTTGGGTTAAAGTTTACAAAAAGATAAAATAAATTAAAATAATTAATAAAATAAAATTTCACATCAAATTTATAATTATTTCACTTTTTTTCTCACAAATATTACATTCAACTACAAAAAAAATCCAACCCTCTTTCCGAACATAAATATTTTAACCTACTAAAATAGTCAAAAATTAAAATAGCCTATTAAAATAGCAAACTTTCCAAGCGAGGCCTTTACTGGTGAAAAAATTAATAGTGGTGTTTGGCAAGATTTGATTTTGGGTTTTTTTTTTTATTTTTTCCACTAAAAGACAAAGTTTTTGCAAAACAAAAAAAAAAAAAAAACAAACAAACAAATCCAAACAAAATATCATATCTAACTCCATAATCATTTCACTTTTTCTCTCACAAACATCACATCCAACCACAAAAAAAAAAAAAAAACCAACTATCTTACCAAACACTAAAAAAATATTATCCAATAATATCCTACAACTAAAAAAACATACATAAAAACCCACTTCTCAAACACCCACAAAATACAAGGTATAAGAACAATTACATCAATAAAAAAAGACAAATGCAAAAAGCATCACGATAGGTAAGATCATGTCAACTAAGTTGCAGATTATTGGCATAAAACTGTAGTGGGTGATGGGTGTAGAGTTTGTTTCTGGCTTGACTGTTGGAATGGAACAGTCAGCCTCAAAGACTTATTCCCTAGACTATTTAGATTGTCTAATGATAAAGTTGAGTCTTTAAGGGCTTTTGTGGCTAGAAGAGGAAATTCTGACAACTGGGTGTTTTGTTTTAGGAGGGTTTTATTTCAACGGGAACAAGAGGAGCTTAATACACTTGTTCAATCTATCTCAGCAGGCCCCATGTTGAATTTGAACCTTCATACTCCAGATATGGCAGTTTGGTTAGCAGCTAAATTAGGGCAATCATTTGTCTCAACCTTGTATTAGTACACTGATTTACAGCATGGAGAAGTTATGAGTTCTTGCAGTTTGGTATGGGTTAAATGCTTCCCTTCTAAAGTCCAATTTTTCGGTTGGCTTGCTTGGAAACATAAGGTTAAAACTTCTATTTTTCTGCACAGAATAGGTGTACTGAATGCTAGTTCTGGAACTATATGCTTTTTCTGCAAACAAGCCCAGGAAATAGTAGAACATCTACTTATCTTATGTCCTAAGGTATGGAGAGTTTGGGCAAGTCTGTTGCAATGGTGGGGAGCTCAGTGGGTGACACCTAGATCTGTTGAAGAACTTTTGCAGTGGTGGGTAGGAAACAACTTCACCAAAGCTGAGAGGAGAATCTGGAATGCAATCCCTTTGGTGGCTCTATGGTCAATCTGGAAGCAGAGGAATGAATGTCTTTTCCAAGATGCCCAACCTAACCTGGAAGAGCTGCATGAAACTATCACTGTTAGGACTGCAATTTGGCTGAAAGCTAATTCAAGGGATTTCCACTTTCCCATCACTGATTTTGTGTATAATTTTGGCCAAATTAGAGTGTGCCTGGGTGGGAGGCTGTAATGCATTTGAAATCATATGGTAATGGCAATATAGATTGTTATGCTTCAGGTCTACAAAGTGTGTAGGTGAACTGCTATGGTTTGGTACATTGGTTTTGGGTGTTTTGTCTGCTGGCTGTTCTGTTTTGGTTTGAATATTTGGTGTATTTGCATTGGTTTTTGTGGGGTATGCTTGGTGGAATGCAATTGCTGGGGTTTATGGTGGTTACTGATCTGGCTGGATTACATGAGTGCAACTGGTACATATACAGATGGTTATTTCTACCCCACTCTGGTGTATTGTTTTGATCAAGTAATGGGTGATTTATTGGGTATGACTTTCTTAATAAAGAAGTTGGCGAAATAGATATTGGCCCTATTGTTTGCTGATTGAGTTGGGCTGGTGTTTGCTGCAAACTAGTTTGGTCTGTTGTTTTCTGAAGTTGGTTATTTTCTGGGTGTTTTCTGTAGTTCTGTCTCTGCTCTTTGTGATCTGTTTGCTGCTGATATGTATGCTGCTAATCTGTTATTCTACTGGTCTGAGCTGCAGTGCCTAATTTCTCTGGTTTTCTAGTTTTTTGCTTTGTTTGTTTTGCTCGTTGGTTTCTCTCCAACTAGGAGGTTGAAGCTTGTTTTAGCTCCAAGCTCTTCTTTATTGATGTAATTTTTCTTATAATTCATCAATAAAGTCTTCTTTTTGCTGATCAAAAAAAAAATGTCAACTAAGTTGACACTAAATTGCACACTTTTTTATTTGCTAGTACTCCAAGTTAGTAAACAACCAACCAAAGAAACAAACAAAGGAAACACAGCAAAACACAGCATAGCTACACCCTAACAAACACAAGAAAAAAACCAACACAAACAAACAAGTGCACTTGTTATGCCAAAGCACTGAACACGAACTACTAGCCACCATTCCTGATGCAGTACTGCACTTGTTGCAGATTAGACATAATATCATTGACAGAGAACACCATGGACATTGGAGAGGTCTTGATCCACAATGCTACTCTTACCTCAACAAGATCACACAATTCTCCCAAGTTTGGTTCAATTCCATTGAACACAAACTTATTTCTATGCTTCCAAGTAGACGAGAGAATAACTAGAGGGAGAGCCAACTAAATTTTCTTTTCCAACTTTTCATTCTACAACCAAACCACCACTGCAGCAACTTATTTACAAAGCCAGGCAAAACCCATTGAAAACCCCACCATTTTATAATGTTTGACCAAAGCATCCATCCAAAAAGGCAAAAAAGAAAAGCACGGTCCACTGTTTCTACCTCATTTTGACACAAAAAAAAAAAAAACAAACACAAGCAAAATTAACATTCCCATCAAAGATACCAATTCTTTGAAGAAAACTAGAAGTTTTAACCTTATCATGAGGCCAACCACCTAAAAAATTACACTTTGGGTGGAGCACAATTGTTCCAAATTGTTCCAGCCATGTCCAAAGCAAGCCCAAGAAAATATTCACTCCAATTATAAGTCGAAGTGACACAAACAATCTTGATGGGTCTGCAACCCATATCAAATTATCTGGTTTAATGCTACAAGGTGAGGGTGCATTAATAAAAAGTCTGTTTACCTCCTTCTCCCAAGCCAGTAATACTCTTCTAAATCCCAGGTTTCATCCTTTAGTTTCTCCCTTTCTTTGAAAGAATACATTTATCACACCACGCTTGTCATTAGATAAGGACAAAATTTGTATTCGGGAATGGAAGGAGATCACATTTCTAGTTGGATAAGTGAGCTGGTAATGTATGTTTAAAGGAGGAATTTCCCAAGCTTTTGTCCTTATCTAATGACAAGCGTGGTGTGATAAATTGTATTCGGGAATGGAAGGAGATCACATTTCTAGTTGGATAAGTGAGCTGGTAATGTATGTATAAAGGAGGAATTTCCCAAGCTTTTGTCCTTATCTAATGACAAGCGTGGTGTGATAAATTGTATTCGGGAATGGAAGGAGATCACATTTCTAGTTGGATAAGTGAGCTGGTAATGTATGTTTAATGGAGGAATTTCCCAAGCTTTTGTCCTTATCTAATGACAAGCGTGGTGTGATAAATTGTATTCGGGAATGGAAGGAGATCACATTTCTAGTTGGATAAGTGAGCTGGTAATGTATGTTTAATGGAGGAATTTCCCAAGCTTTTGTCCTTATCTAATGACAAGCGTGGTGTGATAAATGTATTCTTTCAAAGAAAGGGAGAAACTAAAGGATGAAACCTGGGATTTAGAAGAGTATTACTGCCTTGAGAGAAGGAGGTAAACAGACTTTTTATTAATGCACCCTCACCTTGTAGCATTAAACCAGATAATTTGATATGGGTTGCAGACCCATCAAGATTGTTTGTGTCACTTCGACTTATAATTGGAGTGAATATTAGGAATTTAAATTGTGGTTGATGAGCATACAGGGCCGTAAATCAGACTATGCTTAGGTGCTAGGTTTGGTTGGTTGGTTGGGTGGCTGCTCTGTTGTTTCTTTGGTCTTTTCTTTTTTTGTTGGTCTCTCACCAACTGGGGGTGCTAGCAAATGATAGGATGAGGTTTGTGGTGCCAACCTAGTTGGGATCATTTAGCTCATTGTGATCCTTTTGCATTTCCCTTTTCTTTATTGATGTAATTGTCTTGTACCTTGTACTTGTTTATTCCATCAATATAATTTCTTTTTTGCCGATCAAAAAAAAAATATAAGACAAAGTTTAGAACTTCAAATATGTTCAGTATTAAGAAATGATCTCTCCTCTAACAAATCAAGAGCAGGTTAAAGGGACCAAACTCGTTGCCAAAAATTCTTTGTTCAAAAAAAAAAAAAAAAAACTCGTCTCCAATTATGTTTCTACATCATTTTTTTAAGGCCAAGGATAATAATTTGTAAAATGTAGGTGCATAAAAAAAATATGGGTATTGTGGTGAGTTATTGGTATGGGCACAATTCAATTCTTTGTTGAAAAATTTGAAAGACTGTACGGCCATGTAGGCATATTATTCTGTTATTTGATAGCTAGTTTTTGATTGAGCTTCATACATATAAAATTAGCATGAAAATCAAATTTCTTAGGCTACTTTGAGATTGATGCATCAAAACATTGAAAGAGAGAAACTATAGAAAGATCACAAGGAAAAGGGATGGCTAAGAATCGAACAAAGGCTATCACTTGTTGCTTTCTCATTACTATCATAATTTATCATATTTTAACTGGTAGTTTAATGTGATTTATCCATAACTCATTGTTTAATATTTGGATATAATGTGAGGATCATGGAAGCGCGTGTCGAAGTATTATAGTGATAGCGGTATTATAGTAATTGCACAATTGAAGTAAATGGTGTTAATTGATCAGTGACGGTGTGATTTCGGAAGAATAGAGGTGGTTTTAGTATAATTTATCCTCTTTTTTTTTTTAATAAAAACTAATTTGATAAATAGACATCAAAGAAATATTTTGAAAATTTTCACGAAATTAATTTATAATTTTTTAGAAAAAAATTAAAATAAGTTTTGAAAGCCAAAACTTAGGCAATATATTATTGCACTAAATTTTTTTCACATAATTAATTGCTTTTAATTTATGCAAAAGAATTAAAGGGCTTGTTTAGTTTAGTTTTCAAATTAATTTTTAAGAGCTCAAAATCTAAATGGGTGTAGTTTACAATTTTTTCAAAACTATTTTCGTTTCCTTTCTCTCACATCCTATATATCAATTAATTATTATTTTTTCTTTCTCCTCTCTTATTTTTTTCATATCTTACACATTAGTCAATTATTTTTTCCCTAACATCTATCAATTCAACTATAAAAAATTACAAATCATTCCAAATTACAAAATTCCAAACTACAAAATTATTTTAAAAATATATAATTAAATAAATTTTTAAATTTTGAAAACTATTTTCAAAAACTTATCTTGCAAAATTAATTTTAAAATCAAACTAAACATGCTCAAAAATTTTAATATTAAATTATCATTTTCCATGCTAGATAAATAATTGACAGGAGATGTATTTCTGTATGAAAATCACCATATAATTTGTTTTTTTGGAGGGAATTACAAATATATATATATATATATATATATATATATGAATAATTAAAATCATAAATTTTTTCAATAATTTATAATAATTTTTTAAATACTCCCTCAAACTGATAAATATATAAGTGTTTGACATACATTAAAAAAATATATTTTTTTATATACATATATTTATTTGTGTCACATCAATCAATATCTATCAAGATTTTTTCTTTATTTTTTATCTACTTTTTTTATTTTTCTTCATAATTTTTTTATAAAAATTTAAAAAATACAATTATTTAAAACATTTCCAACAACACTTCTATAAATATATATATAGAAAAATGTTTGAGAGTACTAAAAGGGAATCACTAAACGGAGCACTAATGATGTGACAGTGGGTCCTGTCCACATTCTATGCTTTGTTTTTATTTTTTTATTATTTTTTTTTTGTCATTTTTAATGTATTAATCCTATTAATAGTATATTTTTAATGGTTTAAATTATTGTTGATATATATATATATATATATATTGTAATCCAACTTCCCATGTGGGATGACGATGAAAAGTCATTTGTCCAATAATGTCATAAATATGATGTGATTGATTGTGTAGTTTTCCCGCGTGAACGTTGGTCTCGTTACGTCATTTTCTATTGTGCCAGGACCGTACACGTGTCCTCATGCTTTGGTGTATCGTACGTACCTCTCTAGTGATGAGATTTGATGCCGATGACAGCAAATTATTCGCCGCCAATGCCATGTTACGAGATAGGGGCCCACCCCCACCACTCCTTCAATTCCTCGCCGACCCAAACGCCGCTTCCACGTCATATATAATGTTGAAAATAAGGGTAAAGTACAGACACGTGGAGTTTATGTTTATTATAATTCTCTTTTATTTTTTAAAAATTACATCTCTTTGTGTGAGATTTAAAATTTTATTATAAATTCTCTTTAACAATTTAATTTTGTTAAATATCAATTTTTCTTTTACTGGATAAATTATATTGACACGCTTCATATTTTAGAAATTACAATTCCCTTCCCAATGTCTAAAGTAACATTATCAATTGCCCCCTCGGTTAGTATTAGTTAGAAAAAAAATTCATTAAAAAAAAATTAATTGGAAAAAAATTAATCGGGAAAAAAATTTGTTAGTAAAATTTTTAAATTTTTATTTAAAAACTAACGTAAACTCATTTTTTGAATTTACGTTTTTTTCTCAAATTTACAAATTGAGATAACCATTTATAAACCAAAAAAATTATCAAACAAATTTTTATGACAGTTTTTTAATTTTTTTGTAAATATAAATTGAAAATTAAAAACAAAATGGTTACCAAACAAAACTCAGATGGTAAAAATATCGTAAAATTAACAAATAATTAAATAAGTTACCAATGTAAGAAATGGCTTATCAAAAGATTCTTAGGCTATGTATGGCTTGATTTTTATATTTTTTTTTTAAATTAGAAATTAATTTGGTTAAGAAATAAAAAATAAAAAATAATTATCATTTTTATATAATTTTTATCTTTTGAGTGATTAGAAATAATTTTTTGCAAATTAAATTAAAACAGCCATACGTATGCTTTTATCTTTCAAGTGGTTAGAAATAATTTTTTAAAAATTAAATTGAAACAATCATACAGTGTATATAACCTGCCCAAAAGTTAAAATGATAATTTTTTTTTATTTTTTATTTCTTAACCAAATTAATTTTTAATTTTAAAAAAAAAATTCTCAAAATCAAATCATACGTAGTCTAAGAATCTTTTGATAAGTCATTTCTTACCTTGGTAACTTATATAATTATTTGTTAATTTTACGATATTTTTACCATTTGAGCCCTGTTTGATAACCATTTCGTTTTCAGTTTTCAATTTATATTTACAAAAATTTGAAAAATTGTCATAAAAACTTATTTGATAATTTTTTTAATTTATAAATTGTTGTCTCAGTTTGTAAATTTGAGAAAAAAATGTAAGTTCAAAAATGAGTTTACATTGGTTTTTAAACATAAATTTAAAAATTTTACTAATAAAATTTTTTTCAATTAATTTTTTTTTCAAATAAGTTTTTTTTCCAATTAATATTTCTTTTATAATTTTTTTTCCAATTAATACTAACCGAGGAGGCAATTGATAATGCTACTTTAAACCTTAAGGAGGGGATTGTAATTTTTAAAATGTGAGCGGTGTCAATGTAATTTACCCAGTGAGGACAAAAGTAGTATTTAAAAAAATGAAACTGCTGAGGGAGAATCTGTAATGAAACTTTAAACCCCATGGAGAGAGATGTAATTTCCAAAAGGCGAGAGGAAAATTGTAATAAATATAAACCTTAGGGGTTGTCAGTGTAATTTACGCTAAAAATAATGACATGGAATATTCAAATTGTTGAGTTTGAATTTTAAGACTTATTTTTTTTTAAATTGAAATTTTTATTTTTTAAATTTTTTTATTATTATTGAATTTTTTTTAATATTTTAGGACTTTTTTATTTTTATTTTTTTAGATACCTGTAGCATAAATATATTTAAAAAGTATAATATTTGTAAAAAAAATTAAAAAATTTATTAAATACCAAAATTACAACAACAACAACAAAATTGAGAATTCAATACATTTTTCTTATTTTTATGTATTTAATGATTTTTTAAAATATTTTTTTACAAATATTTTACTTTTTAGATATATTTAAATAAGGTGCATCTAAAAAAAATACAAAAAAAATTGAGATTTTTTTTTAAGGTCCCTGGTATTAAGATTTTATAGTATAAAGGACACTCAATATTTTCATAATGTCTAAGGTCCCTCAACATCGATTCAAAAAAAATTTGATCCAGAGAAAATTCGATCCAGAGAATTTCTCTAGACGCATCACAGAGAAAATCTCACCAAAGAATTTCTCTAGATTCATCCCAGAGAAATTTTCCTCTCTACCCTAGATATATTTACTCAACCCCAGAGAAAATCCCCTCCAACCAGAGAAATTCACTTGTAAACCCCTTGAAACAATGAAAACATACCTAGAAACATAATAAGTCATTTAATCATTTGAGCTTCAAGTCCAGATTTCAGCCTTTGTAACTTCCTGAATTTATTTCAAATTCTACACAAGAGTTTACTTCATTTTTGTTGTCTGCAGTTTGATGGGTTCAGTGACTTGGATACATATTCACAGAGAAAATCTCATCACCAGAGAATTTCTTTGGATTCAATCCAGAGAAATTCTTTAAAACCAGAGAAATTTCTGCATCACCTAAAAAAAAAAAAAAAAAAAAACAACAACAACAGCAATCACCTAAAACAATGGCTTGAATTATTGAATGTCTTTGCAACTCTCTGCATCATCCATTCATCAATCAATCCCAAAAATCCAACTCAATCAAATCTACAATTAACCAACTTTCTGCATATTTATCAAGTTCCTTTTTAATTCTGTTTTTGGTCTTTGAAATTTCTCTGGACACTTCAATCCAGAGAAATTCACTTAAACCCAAAGAAAATCCCTTTCCAACCAAGAGAAATTCACTCAAACCAGAGAAAATCCCCCTCTTTAACCTAGAGAAATTCCCCCTCACAATCTTTTCTGGTTGAAAATCATAAACCTCAGGCAAAATGTGTTTCATGGTTCACAAGAACAAAATAAATAAATAAATTGATCAGAACAAAATACTAACAAGTCAGAGAAAACTAATTCAATTGTTTACAAGAAAAATAAATAATAGAAATTACTTGCAAGAAATTTACTAGGTGTAGACACCCCATTTTTGACCGACCTTAAGACTTAGACGTCACCGATTGAGTGCTTGGTGATGTTGCATATCGTGCTCGTTCAGAGGTTTCAGAGTCTTGGCCGCGAGCCTTGCCTCCGGACTTCCGGACTCTTTCATGCTTTGCCTCGATTTGCAAACCAGGCTCTATTTTCTCTGTTTTCTTTTCCCGAAGGGAGGGAGAGGCCTCGTAGATCATCTCTCAGTGGCCGTAGGCTACGTTTCGTGGTCGTAGGCCATTTTGCCCATTTGGAGTCCGGTTTCCGGTTTTTCGGAGCCATTGGCCGTGTGCCTCGGTTCGGGACTGCTTAACCACCTCCGTTCGCTCCAGTTTTTGGTATACATCTTATTTGCTCCCTTTTGAGGGACACTGTGGTTCGAGAAACCGACTTCGTGGTCGGACACCACTCCCGGTGCCTAACAGTCAGTTTTCGGGGCCTCGGGCTGCGCGTTTCGGCCCTCGAACCTTCATTTTGCATCGGTTTGGGTTCATTTTTGGCAGGGACCTCTGTTTCATTGGTAAGAAGGTCGTAGAAGGGTGGGAGGCCAACAATTGTTCAGACAACCAGTTTTATTCCTCCATCGCCCTCCGTCGCCCGTTTTTCCTCACTCGAAAGCCAATGTTGACCACCCTTGGACCATTTTCTTACACCTTAAACCCCATATTTGTGATGTACACATTTGGGAGGCCACCAATATTTGGTGGCCAGCCAGTAATTGTTTTTGAACCTTTTGAACCCCTTTGAAAAGTGAGTTGTTCTCTCTCCTGGTTCACTATCTCCAGTTTTTGGCCACATAATTGTGTTGAGCACACATGGGAGACCACCAATATGTGGTGGCCAACCAGCAATTGTTCTTAGACCTTTTGACCCCTAGCCGACCGGCCATGGGAAGTAGCCGACCGACCACCTGCAACCTGGATAACCAGCCGGCCTTGCTCCTTGCTGTAGGTACATTTCAAATATGTATCTCTTTTCCCCCCAGATTTTGTATCCGGGAGGCCAACTTTTTGGGGAGAAACTTGAATTCATTTGGTGCTCAAGGACAACCGAGCTCCCATCCACGACGCAAGGGGCAAGTTCAAACCTAATTGGACTGGTCCTTACATCATCAAAGCTATCTGGTCAGGTGGAGTTGTGGTTCTGATGGATCTAGATGGCCTAGAGTTCTCCCAACCGATCAACATGGACAAGTTGAAGAAATATTACCCCTGAGAGGCTCGCTAGGCCGAAAACCCGAAAGGGCGACCTAGGCAAAAGTTAGAGCACAAAAAATTGGAAAATATAAAAACTGAGCTCGCAAGGTTGAAAACCCGCAAAGGGCGACCTTGGCAAAAGTTAGAGCGTAAAAGGAGAGTGAAAATACCCGAGTGAACCTTAGCCGGAACTACGTAAGGCTTGATTCCCATCTTTGGGATACGTAGGCAACTTCACCCTGAAATTCAGCCATAAAACTTTTCCCCGATCAACTTTGTCCATTTTGACCATCTCAGTCATCTTTATCCATCAGCATTTATCGTGATCTCCGGTACAGTGCTGTTCAGACTAGGGGCAACTTTCCGTTGCCATGCAGTGACGCGGTACTCTTCAAACTAGGGGCAACTTTCCAGTTGCAGGGATCTGGGGTTGTGCATCTCAGTGACAGATCTTAGGCGTGTCCAGTTCTGATCCATATCGGAAATGGTTTTGAAAAGTTTAATAAAAGTTGACTTTGTTCAAATTAATCTCTTTACAACTAAGACCATTTTTGGACCAAAGCAAAAAAATTTCAGTACCACAACCTTCAATTTCATTGATTTCAAAACAGAGTTCTCCTGCTCTTGCATACAATCGAAGTTGCTTTTTATTACATTCACATAGAAAACTTGAAAGTACTAATAAAGTAATAAATCCGGGGCATAGTCAAGTCAAGTATCCCTGCGCCCCCTCCCAGAGCTGGTCGAAGACTCTGACGCCAAGCTAGGCCCAACCTGTGCCTCCTCGTTGAGCCAATCCAAGCACTCGTCAGACAAAGTGCAACTGAAAGTGGGAGCAGGGGCCAGGAGCTCTCTAGTCTTCCATGCTGTGGCATATCGGGCAAGCTGTGCACCTCGGACCGGGAAAACAGCCGGGTACTCAATCCCCTCTGGCGGGCAAATCTGATCATGACCGAACTGGCGCAGGAACCGGAACGGAAAATAGAACACACAGTGGGTCAGACCAATCAACTGGATCCCGATCAGCCTGGACATGCTATAGCTCATTGCCGGGAGATTGAGCCAAGGACAACGCCAAGCAATGCGACCTGCAGACAAATTGCACATCCAGTCAAACCACCACCTTTCATCAGGGGCATCGACTAGGCGCTGTCGAAAGAAATAGCCTCGAGCTGAGTAGGCCGGGCAAGAGTCCACAACCTGCAATTTGTCCATCAACCATACCTGGGGGAGGGATGAAAAATGAGAGAATAAAGAATAGAGAGATGTACGGTGAGAGAAAAGTGAGAAAAGGGTTTTATGAGAAAAACCGAGCCTGAGGGCCGAGTGATATGAGCAAATACATATGTAAGATTGGGTAGGAAACATTACCTGCAGCAGCAGTGGACTCCCAGCAAATCTAATCATCTCCCGGCAATAGATAGAATCCAAGCCCATCAGTGTCTCGGCCAAGGTCATGGCAATGCAGCTCTTTCCTTCTTTCAAGCCTTGAGCAACTTCAATCAGACGAATGCTTCCGCCAAAGCCTGGAGAAAGCAGAAAGTGAGACAGCAAGCACAAGCAAAGGGCGTGTTGCCGGAAACCTTCCCAATAACGGTTGCTGCGATCACCAGCGCCAGAAAAATGATGAATCAAACCGAGGATATCCAGTTCCCCATTATAGATCAGAGACCGAGCGTCATGCACGGTGAGTCCACACATCCGCCCTAAAGCTTGGGCGTGGCCAAAGCGAAACTGAGGCAAGATCTCTTCACAACTTTCGGATTCCATCAAAACTTGAAAATCTTCAAAAGTTGGACATACCTCTTGCCCGCCGAAGCTAAAGACATGCGTCACCGGGTTCCAAAACCTCGCCGCGGCATGGAGGAAAGGGAGATGTAGCGGAGTACGGCTCAGCATGAATAGTGCATTCAAGCCGAAACCCCGGAAGTTTAACTTTTCCGAACCATCTAGAGAAGCGATCCAAGCTGTGAGATTTTCAACGAGAAACGCCTCCATTTTTGTGCAAAACTAAGATGAATTGAGTCAAAATACGGAGCTAAGGCTTTTAAAGAGGAAAAGAAACTATTCGGGGGACAAGTGTCAAAAATTGGGCGGTTGTTGAGCTGAGTGGTCGGCCGGCCACCTTTTCTGGCAGGCCGGCCATTTCTTTCTTTTCTTTTTTTTTCAAAAACTGGCCGGTGGCCTCCCCTCTGCAATAAATCTGGCCGGCCGGCCCTCAAAAGTAGCCGGCCATGCTCCAATGTGTGTCTTTGGCCCTGTTTTACCCTCCGAGAGAAAGTTTCAAGCATTTCCATGCGACGGGTGTGTCGAAGGCCTCTATTTCCCTCTGTTTCGGATGCGTCCCGTTGCCTAGATCGTCCGAAGTACACTTTGTTTTGTTAAGTTTTGTTTATCGAGTTGTCGTTTTGCTTATCGAGTTGTTTGTCGAGCTGTCGTGTTTCGTGTTTTTGAGTTGTTACTCTTTGTTTAAGCAATTTTTGTTTGAGTCTTGTTTATTGAGTTGTCAATGCTATTGTGTTTTGCTTATCGAGTTGTAAACTTGCTAAGGTTTTGTTATATCTTAGAAAGTTAAGTTGTTGCGTCGGTTCACTACCTGACTGGGCAAAATGCACAATGCACATTTCCATTAAATCTCATTATGGTGCAAAATGATGCGATATGATGCTAAGAGTTTAAAATACAACACTTTTTTTAAAAAAAGTTGTTTCATTCCATCATGCCTCGCTCGTTACAACATTTTACAAGCTAAGGCACGAGTCTTACAAAGAATAAAACTGCCCAATAATATACAATGTGCTATAACTACTAGCAAAAAGATAAATAAAACAGGAAACAGCCACATCTGTGCTCTCAAGAGCAGTAATAAGAGGCCCTCTTCGTCCTCTTCTGTGGGATAGACTCTCCGCCACCATCGCCATCACCATCATCTGAATCGAAGTCGTCATCCTCGGGATCCCCCTCAGCTTCGCCTCCACTCCTGGAACCAAGACCGGAGCCGTCCTCTCTGTCAGCAGATGTCTCCGACTGACAGTCTGCAGCCTCCTCCTCCTCCTCATCCTCACCAGGCTCCTCCTCTACAATGTGTGCTCTGCGTCTACGAGACGACCCCTCCCCTCGGAAAGGCCTGGATGGCCCAGCTCCTCGAAAAGGCCCAGATGGCCCACCTCCCTACGAAGGCCCAGGTGGCCCGCCCTGCGGCTGAGCATATACCGGGGGCATCTGAGAATAAAGAGTTCAATTTAAATACATCAGTCCAAATATGTACATCAGATGCAGATACAAGAAAAAATACATGAAGTGGGTACATGTAAACACAGTGTATAAGTGAGGTGTGTGTCAGATGTG
Source organism: Camellia sinensis (assembly GCF_055761805.1). Classification (NCBI taxonomy): domain Eukaryota; kingdom Viridiplantae; phylum Streptophyta; class Magnoliopsida; order Ericales; family Theaceae; genus Camellia; species Camellia sinensis. The sequence goes on from NC_138965.1 coordinate 198,958,390, forward strand.
CTCTACACAAGTAGCCTATCAATGCTGTAGAAATCAGCATATCATCAGAAGTATGATAAATGCCAGAAAACTAAAGGGTACCTGGAAGCCCATGATAGACAACTGTGCCTCCCTCCGCAGGACCATCCCCTCAAGTGAGGCTACCATCTCGAGCACCTGATCCATATACTCAACAGGGGGCTGCAGATGCAAAGGCAAGGGCATCAGTAAAGGAATGAAAGTCCAAGTATCTGAGTAATGAATCAAAGCCGTAAAACATACCGGTGGTGAGTCGAGGTCTCTGACATATCGATGACCGGGCATCGGAGGCTCTATCGGGATTAGAATCGGAGAGGTAGTCCCATACTGCCACCCCATCAGCTCGGTCGGCATATCCGGCCACCCAGGATGAGGATAAGTCGGAGGAATCGGGGGAACCGATCCACCCCCACCTCTAGATGTACCAGCCCTGCTGGTAGAAGGGGTGTCTGCAGCCTGAGCCCTGGCCTGGCTCGAAGATGGCATGCCAGCAGACCTCATCGTCGGAGTACGAACTCCCGTCAACGGAGGCATCAGGTATATGTGACGGTAAGTATCGTAATCCCCCTCTTCAAGATGTAGCAAAGCATCAGTACCCAGCATAGCACTGACAACATCCCGGGAATGGAGCCTATTAGCAGTCCGCATATCAACTGGGGGTGCTGAGGGAGGGTCCTGAGAAGTGTACCCCCAGACCTAACACAAGAAGCGGTTCCCCAAAAACCAGGCTCTACCAACTGGCCCTTCAAACAGGATCCTGTACCGGGAGGCACCCCACCCTCCAGCAAACTGGAATCGGAGACCTTCACCTAAGGACGCCCAGGGCTGCCATGTAATCTGCAGATAACAGGCGCATAAACCAAGCAGAAATCGAAGATGTACAGGACAAATCAAAGATGAAAACAAAAAGAACTGAGAGTTCTGAAGTACCTCCGATGAGCGCACCGTGTCGAATACTGTCGCAGGTAAAGGAGAGACTCCTGAGGTCTTGGCCGATGCTGGCCTTCAAATACAAGTGAGTACGGGGTCACGAGAGGTCCCGCTACCACCAACTCCGGGGCCAATGTCGGGAAATATACATAGACCCACAACTGTAGAAAACAAAGCAGAATACGAAGTGCTGAGGGCAAAATGCACGATACAGAGTATAAAGTGCGCCGTGTGTGCGATGTGCAGGTAATGAGGAGCAGAAATGTAAATCAAAAGGGCAGAAAGTACCTCCCAGGCTCTCCAATAGCCGCCAAGTAAGTCCCCCCTTCCGCGGGAGGTCGCGCTCATGTAGCAATAAAGGGTAGCCAAGCCAGCGCCACCCCAGTCATACCGTCTGACCTGTGATAGGTCCACCAAGGCACTCAACAAGAAAAGCCCAACAGTATTCCCCCTGTCGGCAAACAAAGTGGTCCCAAAGAGGAACATCAGAAAGCCGCGGGCATACTGTGCTGCCTTATCAGGAGTCCCGGGCTCTATCTCCACCCGCCGGAAATGGGAAGAGAACCAGGTGTATCGGACTCTTCCCGAAGCTCTATCAACAGGCGGGCGAGCCCCCAGCAAATATATCCAGGCGGCCTCCCACTGGCCCATGTCCTCGTCGTAAGGGATAGGCCAACCTCCCACGTTAAGGCCAGTTAGCACAGTAAAGTCAAACGGGGTCATAGTGTGTGCTGCGTGTTCACCATCAATTTGGGCTGTGTGTTCAGAAAATCAGTGTTTGGGCTACGTGTTCAACTCTCAATCAGTGTGTGCTGCGTATTCACCATCAATTTGGGCTGTGTGTTCAGAAAATCAGTGTTTGGGCTGCGTGTTCAAATCTCAATCAGTGTGTGCTGTGTATTCACCTTCAATTTGGTCTGTGCATTCAGAAAGTCAGTATGTTGGGCTGCATGTTCAACCCTCAACCGATGTGTGCTATGTGTTCACAATCAATTTATGGGCTGAGTGTTCAGGAATTCAAGTGATTGGACTGTGTGTTCAGAGCGCAAACAGAATGCAAGAAAAATTCGTAATACGTTACAGAAAAGGTAGGAATGAAGTAAATACCTCTCGTGCCTCATAGGAGAAATGATACTCTGGCTCCCGCAGAAGGAGATCCCCGGGTGCTCGCTCGTCAAATTGGTGAAATGATGGAAAATAGCCCGCGGGAGAATGTGTACTGGTGGGTCATACCTCTCGGGGATGAAGGGCGAACCCTCGGAGGCAAAGACATGATGTCAGGCTCGCCTCCGGCGCCTGGAGAACCTCCGCCGTGGGGAAATTGACCCACAATTTCAAGAAATCTGCAAAAAGGGCAAAAATGAGCAAAAATGAGCCAAAATTGGAAAAAGTCAACAAAAGTCAACTCTCGGGAAATGAAAAAGTCAACAAAAGTCAACTCCCAAGAAAATCTTCCAAATATTGAGACAAACTCACCTCAAGTGGCGAAAATGAGAAAACAAGCCCCAAAACCAAAATTTAATCGGTTCAAAGTGCTTAAAACTGAAAGATTTCGCGAAAATAACTTGCGTGGGACGTTGGAAAACGCGTATAGGGCACAGATCTGAGGGAGAAAATGGTTTGGGAAGCTAGAGAAGAGGATTTCGGAGCTACACTTGTGAGCCCGAAGTGTTTGGATGGATGTATTTAAAGAAAAGAGGCTGAAAAGACAAAACTGCCCCCAGATTTGGCAAAGTGGCCGGCCGGCCACTTTTTCTGGCAGGCCGGCCATTCATTTTTCAAAAACTGGCCGGTGGCCTCCCTCTCCCAATAAAGGTGGCCGGTGGTGTTCCTCACATGCCCCTCAAGGTCCTTGTAAATTTTGGGGAGGATTGGAGTCCCCGAGACCTGAAAAAGTACAAGAGAAGTGCACTTTCTGTCGCGAAATCACTCCGCCGGAACTTCAGCTTCAACTTTCGATGCATGTCCCATCGTTTACTCATCGAAAGTGAGGTATATCCTTTTGAACATGTTGTAACCTCTCCGGGAGGTGAACTGGAGACCGCGATCGAGTCGCCCTCGCCGAAACGCGCATTTCCTTGCTCATTGTTTTGTGACAAACATACATCCTGCTTCACGCTTGTTCTACATTCTCATGCACATGCTTGCATTGTCATGCACGTCTCTTTGATATCACCGAGCCTCCATGCTTAAACTCGCGTTGTCACGCGCATTTCTTCCCGCATTGCGATGCACTTTTCCATCGGCACCGCGATTGTCTGCATTCGATATCACATTGAACATATGTTGTTAGATGTGTTGTGCTCTTTGAGTTTCTTTATTTTGCAGGCACGATATTGTATGTACGGTTCATTTGAGGCTGGTGCGACCAGATGAATCGCGCAGGTATCGTATCTTCTCCGTGTGAGACGCGACAAGAATTGAATAAATTCTCTGCATTCCTAACTGCATGCAATGTAGTTGTTGCTTTGCATTCTTGCTTAAAACTGTTGCATCTATCTGCGAATATGTGCTTCATTACAGGTTACTGCATTTGCATGACCTTGAGTTGCCTTTGGCTTCTTGCATTATCAGTTGCATTTTGCCCCTGCCTGCGGGCATGCCTGCGGGCACATCTCTGTTTATCACGCCTGTTTGTCTAAGTCTTCGGCCTTGTCAAAAATGGGTCGTCTCTAGGCTTTGACATTCACTCCCGTCACTTATGACTTTCGAGTTCTGTCAAAGAGGGGCAACTGTAGACACCCCATTTTTGACTGACCTTAAGACTCAGACGTCACCGATTGAGGGCTTGGTGATGTTGCATATCGTGCTCGTTCAGAGGTTTCAGAGTCTTGGCCGCGAGCCTTGCCTCCGGACTTCCGGACTCTTTCATGCTTTGTCTCGGTTTGCGAACCAGACTCTGTTTTCTCTGTTTTCTTTTCCTGAAGGGAGGGAGAGGCCTCGTAGATCATCTCTCAGTGGCCGTAGGCTACGTTTCGTGGTCGTAGGCCATTTTGCCCGTTCGGAGTCCGGTTTTCGATTTTTCGGAGCCGTTGGCCGTGTGCCTCGGTTCGGGACCGCTTAACCAACTCCGTTCGCTCCGGTTTTTGGCATACATCTTATTTGCTCCCTTTTGAGGGACACTGTGGTCCGAGAAACCGACTTCGTGGTCGGACACCACTCCCGGTGCCTAACAGTCAGTTTTCGGGGTCTCGGGCTGCGCGTTTCGGCCCCCGAACCTTCATTTTGCATCGGTTTGGGTTCATTTTTGGCAGGGACCTCTGTTTCATTGGTAAGACGGTCATAGAAGGGTGGGAAGCCAACAATTGTTCAGACAACCAGTTTTATTCCTCCATCGCCCTCCGTCGCCCGTTTTTCCTCACTCGAAAGCCAATGTTGACCACCCTTGGGCCATTTTCTTGCACCTTAAACCCCATATTTGTCATGTACACATCTGGGAGGCCACCAATATTTGGTGGCCGGCTAGTAATTGCTTTTGAACCTTTTGAACCCCTTTGAAAAGTGGGTTGTTCTCTTTCCTGGTTTACTATCTCTAGTTTTTGGCCACATAATTGTGTTGAGCACACATGGGAGGCCACCAATATGTGGTGGCCGGCCAGCAATTGTTCTTGGACCTTTTGACCCCTAGCCGACCGGCCATGGGAAGTAGCCGACCGGCCACCTGCAACCTGGATAACCAGCCGGCCTTGCTCCTTGCTACAGGTACATTTCAAATATGCATCTCTTTTCCCCCCAGATTTTGTATCCGGCGGGCCAACTTTTTGGAGGGAAACTTGAATTCATTTCCCCCCCATTTTTCCCCCATTTTCTCCCCTTCTTTTGCCTATAAAACCAGCCTCCCAGCTTTGGTTTAGGGGTTAGAAAATTCACCTTTGAGCTCCCATATTGTATCTCTGTCCCTCTACACTTCCAAGCTTCAAACCTCTCAAGTCCTATACTCATTTCTACACCACCACCTAACACCGCACCACCACTTCATTCTAGCAGCTTGGAGGGCCTTCTCAGAGCTTTGGAGGCACCTTTTCTCAAGCCAAAAGGCTGCTAAAGTTTGGTCTTCAAGGGTGAGCAACATTTCCTCTCTTTTAAGCTTATTTTTGTATCTTTTCTAAGCCATACATGCTTGCATATTTGGGCTCCGACCCTAATTGGAAAATAGTCTTGTTTTGATGTATTTTTCATGTTTTGTTTAGGGTCCTTCCATGTTTAAGGTCCCTAGCTACAACTTGCTTCATTACCCCTCTTGTGTGCCTATTTCTTGTGTAGTATTTTTGACCTACGTGTAAACTGTTTTGAGCTCTGTCATAAACTGTAAAGTGGCTTATTTTGAGCCCTTCTTCAACATTGTTGAAGGGCTCATCACTTTTTGAGGCTTCCATTTCCCACTTGCCTTTATATCCCTCTTTTGGCCATATTTTTGCATGATTTGTTAGCCCCTTGTGTTTGCATTTTTGGACTCTGGTCCGTACTGTAAATGGCCTTATTTTGACCCCCTCTTCATGTTTCATTAAGGATATTTTACTGTTTGAGGCATCCTTTTTGTACTTTGTGTTATAGCTCTCTTTTTGGCCTTGTTTTGCATAGTATTTTGAGCATGCTTGCGCACTGTTTTGGGTTTGGTTATAAACTGTAAAAGGTCATATTCTGGGCCCCTCTTCAACATTGTTGAAGGACCCTCATCTGTTTAGATCCGGAAGCCATCACTTCCTTGTTTGTCTCTCTTTTGGCCTTTTTTTTGCATGCTAGCTTAGCCCCATTTGTGTTCGCTGTTTGGCCTTCCTTAAAACTGTAAAAATGCTTGTTTTGGGGCTGCCTTGAATCCTTATTCACATTTCATGTTCAAATAATGCATGTTTTGTATAGCTATAGGCCAATGCATATGCCTAGTTTCGTATTTCGGGTCCATTCCGTGCATCGGGTACCATATTGCCATGTTTCGGGGCTATTTTGCATCGTATTTTGGTACTGAAATTTGCATGCTTGTATGCCATATTCCATGCCTTGCCATGTCTTGTTAGAGTGGCATTTTGTGCCTTAGGATCGATCCTCGGTTTGCGTGCATGCGTGCGCGCATCTCGAGTTGTCTCATTTTCATCGTATGGCCTCTTATGTGAGTGCAGCTGAGGTCCACTCATGTTCGTGTAAGTCCATTATCGTATTGTGTATGCCATTTCATTCCATAGCGTTGTGTATGCTAGGTTGTATGTTAGCGCATTGTGTATGCCATGTCGTCTCGTGCATCGTGTATGCCATTTCATAGCATGTTGCATGTTAGGTTGTATCTTAGTTGCATTTCACGCATGTCATGCATATTGCATTGTGTTTGGGATAGGAGTTAGCCCGAGCACGGGAAACGAGGTACGTTTCGTACTCCGAGTGACGGAACGTGTCTCAATTCCCCAGTCACCGACACTCCGGATTATCTATGATGGAGTTAGGTTTTAGTTGAGTTTTCATGTGCATTCATTCTATATTGAGTAATGCAAATCGACTCCTCGGCCATCATGCATCGATATGCGTGATTGGTGGCACGAGGATCGAGGCATGCATACATCTGTGAAAATATATTGCTATGCCGCTCTCCTGCTCTCTGTTGCAGCAAATCAAGAATCAGCAGTCTTCCGGGGCTTGGCGCGTTTTCCAAGAACCATTGCAAAACAGAGGCTAATTGGGGCATCGCAGTGGATTTTCGTGCCAAGCAACCCGAGCATGCATCATTCATCATCCGGAGCGGAGTCGAGGCAGTCCCTAGCTTGCATGCTAGTTTACAGCTTTCTTAGTTAAATTTGTAAATTAATTAGGATTTTGTAATTATTTGGACTGTAATATTTATTTGGGACTGTATTATTTATTTGGACCCTCTGTGCGAGGGCAATGTTGTAATAAGTGTACGTGTGTGTGATGTATGTCTTCCAACCCCACGTCTTTCTCCCTTTTATTTACCAGCTTATAATGGTTAGATTAGGGCATGTTTCAATTAGCATACAGTATGACAGCATGCTTGCATCATTCATCTGTTTTGCATGCACCGGGCTCGGCGCATCATACTAACTGCATTTGTATTTCAATTTCAAAGTTGAATACTTGTTAGCTGTTGCATCTCATATGCCATGTTTAGAATAGCCGAGCCTGCTATAGTTGCATTTTGCATGTGTTGCATTAGGCATTTCTGTATAATTAGGATCATGCATGGATTTCTAATTAGCTTCTGTTTTAGCTTGGAATACTCAGTGAGTTTTATGCTTTACATCCTTGCATGCGTGTGAGTACTACCATGAATAGCATGCTTACCATGAGGCTATATGCTTATGTGATATAACTGCCTGAATGCCTGTGGGTAAAGGTTGGGTTATTTAAATTGGAACAATTCATCAAATGTGTGTTTTAAGCCCACTAGATAGTGGCAAAATCATGTTTTTATAAGCCCACCCGAGGGTGGCAAATCTACGTCTTAGCCTACTTACGGGTAGCACCATCAAACCATTTTCAAAATAAACAAACATGAAACGTTTTGTTCCAATTCAGACGATCCAGTCATACTTGTATGTTGTGCGCATCACATAGTAAATCTAGGCTAATAACCGGAATAAGAACACACAATGTTTTTCAAAACTAGATATCATGGTGAGTAGAGGCCGATCTTTGATCGGGCGAGCGGGGGTGCTCACGAAGTGACCTTCCCCAATCGTACCCAAGTTCCCGAGCCGAGGCAACTTTGGTAATGACGGACACGTGGCCTTAGGCAAACGAGTCAGGGTTTCCTAAATTTTCCAAAATAAAATATTTAGGTGGCGACTCTGTATCTGGCAAAGCAGTCCATGTTTGGCACTTCTTTCAAAATCTGTTTTCTCAAAACGATTTGCCGGATTTGGACTCTTTGGTTCAGATTAAGAACCGTGACAATTTTAGAGTCCTGAGCTGTAGTGACCCCAAACGAACAGAACGGGACTCACCCTCCCGGGGTGTTCGGGGGACGTCTACAGTTTCTAGCGACTCCGCTGGGGATTTAGAGAACTTGACTCGAACTCATGATTTCTTGTTTTGACTATACTTATGTGTTTCTTTGCATTGCATTTGCATTGGTGCGCCTAGGACACCGTGTTTGCCATCTGCTATTCCTGAACGGTTTGCCGGAGGCTTGTCTTGTCAAGACATGACCATAAGGCTGACCGGTTGTGGGCTCTGCCAGTATGGGAACACAAACCCTAGTTTTATCGGGGCACCCTTTTTGACCATTCGACCTAGTGCATATTCGAATCCATAGTGACCATTCCAAACTAGGACAGGTTGCTTACCCGATATAGGTTGTTTGAAACCGCTGCATGCGTAGTGAAACCCTAGCTCCTGACAAAATAGGACAGGGAAACCCTACCCCAATATAGGGGTGTTTTAGCTCTCACTTATCTGTTATGTGCTGTTAGAGTGTGTCTCTACAGGGGTTACATATATCAGTTTATGAGTTTGGGGCATCAGGCCTGCGGGCATTAGTCAGTAATTGAGAATCAGTTATCTGCGGGTATTAGAGATTCAGTTTTGGGGACAGTGATTCAGGGGTAATAATCAGTGTTGGAGGACAGTGTGTATTCAGCTTGTCGACTGTGTGTTGTTATGCCCGACTGTGTGTCATGCATTTACTTTAAGCTGTTATGCTGTCCGTTTATCTGTTTATTTCTTTCCTTATTGTTTTATTTATCTTTTTACTAGGGCAGTTCTAGCACAATTGCTTCCGACCCAGTAGATATTCCCCAAGCACTTTGGACAAGAGGTCGCCGGCTCAATCGATCCGAGGATCTGGTTGACGGACAGCCAGTGTTTCATTCTCTACCCCCAATTGTCAGAAGAAGGCCAAGAAAACGCAGTGTGTTTGAGCAGAGGTTACCAGAACAGTGGTCTACCCTAGCAGTGAACAGTCGGGCTGAGGTTTTAGTTTCTGCCATAGAAATACACATACCCGTCAGTCAGCAGGATCAACAGAGTGTAACCGGAATGGAGGAAATGATGCGCCAGCTCCAAGAGAGCATGAAACAAATGCAGGAGGACGCCGCCCGCCAAGCAGAGTTCTCTAGACAACAAGCCACAGTCATGGCTCAGCAGGCCCAGCTAATCACTAGACTGCAACAGCAAAATGCAGCATCGGCCTCACATCAAGTTCCTCCTCCACCAGGGGTCCCGTTACCCGAGCAAGCACCTACTGTCCAGAATGCTCTGCCAAACACCCAGAACACCTTACCCAATATCTAGAACATCCAAGAAGACACGAACCTTCCAACGGGGCCAGCTCCGCCCTCGCTTCTGCCTCAACTGTCCAAAACCCATACACCCAACCACCCGGACTCTCCTTTCGAGTTCGAAATAGACCATACAGCTCTGAAACTGAGCAAGCTCGAGAAGCTTTTCAAGAAATCACAAGGGGTAAAGGCTATTCCGGATATCGAGGACGGATATACCGATGTGGCCGTAACATTGCCAGATAGATTCAAGATGCCGCAGATTGATCGTTTCGACGGATCCGGAGATCCCATGGTCCATCTCCGGTTATTCTCAGATATACTGCGGCCAATGGGCCTAACCCGACCACAAAAGCTTTCGCTGTTCGGCCGGACCCTGTCGGGTGTGGCCGCTATCTGGTACGCGAAGTTAGAAGATGAGGTAAAGAGAAGTTGGGATGAAATGGCTGAGGCCTTTGTCGCACAGTACTCGTACAACACCCAGATCGAGATTACAACTCGCGATCTCGAAACGACAAGGTAGGAGCCCAAGGAAACTTTCTCAGATTTCGTAACTCGGTGAAGGGCAAAGGCATCGATGATGACTTTGAGGCCCACTGATAAGGACCAAATCAGGATGATTGTGCGCAATCTCCAACCAAAATTGATGCAGAAAATGATTGTACTCCCCTTCCCCACTTTTTCGGATCTACATGAGATGGGGGTACAAATCGAGGATGCGATGAAGCAAGGTCTGATTGACCAGGACAGGGAGCAACCCCGGAGAACATTTAACCGCAACAATAACGCAGGCCCGAGTGGCGCTGCAACCGCAAGAACTTCGGAGGTCAGCATGGTCGCCACCATTCCCCCTCCCCTTCCAAGGGCCATGGCAGCCACACCCTTCTCTGGTGCATCCGGAAGTAATACCTAGACCACTAAATACCAACCTAGAGGCCAAAGAACCTTCACCCCACTATACATGCCTTTGTCTAAGGGTCTGGGGGTCTTGATCAGAAAGGGGCATCTAAAACCCCTAGAGCCGAGGCCATTGCCGAATCCACTCCCTTCCTCTCACAACCCAGCCAAGTACTGTGCATATCACCAGCAGCACGGTCATGATACTGACCAATGTTTCAGGCTGCGTCACGAGATTCAAGACCTCGTTGACAAAAATGTGATTCTACCTCCAGAGAAACCCAACGTCACAACCAATCCTCTCCCACTACATAACCAAGCTCCACCTCCCAAAAGAGTCAATCTTATACAGATTGAGGTCGTGTCTTACGATCCTAGCATCTATATTACTCCTACCCATCTACCTAAACCGGAGGTGCTCCTTCCCGACTGCAGTGACTTCTTGTGCATGATGGACATCTCCACAACCCAACCCGAGCCAACGGTGGTGACCATCGAAGATGGGGCAGGGCAGACTTCAGGAAAGAGTGGGATTGTTGAGTCTGGGATTGAACAGAGTTTTGCTGGGGAAGTCTATGATCCAAGTGAGTACATCCTGTCAACAAGCCAAATTGGGCTGGGTATAGAATTTCCAGAGAAGGAAGAGCTGTGTGTGATCCAGGGGGATGGATTTGAGCATGGGACAAATGATCTGACAGCTGTGGAGGAGGACTTTGCCAACCTGCAATTTTTTGATGACCAAGAATCAGGGGGCGCGGCAGTCAACTGGTTTGATAATGAGGAATCGGCAAAGGCCACTGGATGGCTAGATGATCAACCAGATGTGGTGGAAGAATCCCAACCGGAATAGGGCCCGGTAGGGGCGAGAGTATCAGCTGTGGCCGGAAGGGCCGGAAGTCAGGTTACATTGCCGGAGAGCGCCGGTACAAAGAATTTCGCTCAGGACAGAAGCATTGTGAATGCAGGGAAAGTTGAACAACAAACTGCACTGACGCAGGTAGAACAACAGGGTTCTGAGAGAACCGAGAAAGCCAAAATCCACGAGGGGATCGAAAATACCGTGCGGACAAGAACAGAGGATACTGTGTGTAAAAAATGAAGTATTATTGATTGATGTATTGTTGTTGTATAATTGATATTACAAGGATTCCTATTATATAGAAGAGGATTTGGGTAGTAGGTGAGGAGTAGGTGAGGGTAAATTGGTGGTAGGTGTAGTAGGTGTGGTAGTAGGTGGTGGTAGGTGTAGGTAAATTTTAACAGCCCCCCGCAAACTCAAGGAGGATAGAAACTAACCAACTTGAGTTTGGAGAGAGGAACAAAACAAGAAAATACATAAAATTAAAAGAGGATAGGAGACACTGTATGGTCGTGTCAGACCATTGGTGAAGACACTGGATGGTGGTGTCATAACGTTGTAGAGGACACTGGATGGTGGTGTCATAACGTTGTAGAGGACACTGTATGGTGGTGTCATAACGTTGTAGAGGACACTGTATGAGGGTGTCATAACGTTGTAGAGGACACTGTATGGTGGTGCCATAACGGTGTAGAGGACACTGGATGGCGGTGTCAGACCGATGTAGAAGACAGTTTATGGGGTCATGTCGGACCGTTGTAAAAGACAGTTTACGGGGTCATGTCGGACCGTTGTAAATGACACTGTTGTGACAGTTGTTGTGACAGTTTACGGAGTCTTGCTGGACCCTTGTAGAAACTAACCGGAATCAATGTCGGGACAGTTTACAGAGTCTTGTCGGACCCATAAAAGAGCTAACCGGAATCAATATCGGGACAGTTTACAGAGTCTTGTCGGACCCATAAAGGAGCTAACCGGAATCAATGTCGGGACAGTTTACAGAGTCTTGTCGGACCCATGTAAAAGATGCACCCTCAAAAGGTGTGCCCAATTTTGTCAAAAGGCGTGCCATCAAAAGGCGTGCCCAATTCATCAAAAGACGAGCCATCAAAAGGCGCGCCAGACACGCGGTGATGCACGTGATCGACAGTGTGCGTGTCGGCCTCTTCGTCATGTTCTATATAAATCAATGCGGAGGCTGAGGCAGAAAACCTGCTAAAATCTTCTGAAAAACTCTTCCTTGCCTGAGAGAGAAACTCTGTAATACTCTGTAACCAACCCGTCTCTGAAATACTCAGCAACATGGCTTCTTCTTCCCGTCCAGCGACCCAAAACAGGGCCTCCTCTTCCCGTGGTCTGCTGACGCTCTTTCCAGAACTGAACGAGCCCACAAGAGAAATAACTGGTGATAAGTGTGCTAAAGGGGTCTCTTCTTCTTGCCTCCGTCCTGGGCGGCCCTTGACGGTGTTGCCTCCGTGTTTCCCGTTCCACTGGGCACGATCACTCCACCCTGCTCCTCCACTACAGCATATGGCGGCCCTCCAAATCGGAACATCACGGTGGCCTTCCGCTTCAACTCCCTGTTTTCCGCCTTTAGCACACTTAATATATGTATAAAAAGAAAAGAGAAAAAAGAAAAGAAATTGAATTCAATGTATATATATGTATATGTTTACATATTAAAATATAGATAGAATATATGATGATGAGATTTTGGGTGGAACAAATGATAAATTATTTTAAGAGATAGTGGGTGATAAGAAAAAGATGGAATGAATAGAAGGTGTTTTTTTTTTTTATTATTTATATATATATATATATATATATTTATTTATAAAAAAAAAAAAAAAAAAAAAAACACCTTCTATTCATTCCATCTTTTTCTTATCACCCACTATCTCTTAAAATAATTTATCATTTGTTCCACCCAAAATCTCATCATCATATATTATATCTATATTTTAATATGTAAACATATACATATATAATCTGATACCAGTGAAGGAGTCTCCGGGGCTCCGGATCTGAATTTGCCGGAAATGGAGTTCATCAAATGGAGGTCTGTGGGTAGTGGTTGTCGCCGGATTTGGAGAGCTTCCATCAACATGGAGAGAGAGAGAGGAATGCGTTGAGTGCAGTAGTGTTTTCCGAGAGGGAGAGAGAGCAGGTTGAGAGAGCTAAACCTCCCACCACAAATGATCAAGGTATGTGTTTGTGATATGTGTTGAAAAACTCCGGCGGGCAGCGAAGGCAAGGTTGCCGGCCGGCTGCCCGCCGGAAAGAAAGGAGGATAGGCCTAAATCTTATAGCTCTGATACCATGTAAAAAATGAAGTATTATTGATTGATGTATTGTTGTTGTATAATTGATATTACAAGGATTCCTATTATATAGAAGAGGATTTGGGTAGTAGGTGAGGAGTAGGTGAGGGTAAATTGGTGGTAGGTGTAGTAGGTGTGGTAGTAGGTGGTGGTAGGTGTAGGTAAATTTTAACACTGTGAGCATGCAGGCTGAAAGTGCTGTGAGTACAAACATGTCCGAGCCAGACAGGTGCCTTTTGAATGCCAACGGAATGTGGTGGGAAGACAATGACTTATGTCTTGCCCACACAGACGACGACTGGGGAAGCAATCAGCCAGATGACACCTGGTACCTCGATGAGGTTGATCACATGACAAGAAGCGGGCGGTACTTCAAGCCCCCGCACCTAGACCAACCCAAGGCATCTGGGAAGGACAAAGAAGCCGAAAAACAGAAAGAGAAGCAGATCGAAGAGGAAGCTGTACTGAAACAGCTAAAGAAGATACAAGCAGACATCTCCATCTGGGGACTGCTTATGGCGTCGCGAGTACATAGACAGGCTGTCTTATCTGCCATGGACAAGTCCAAACTCTCTATAGATACTACACCAGAACAGCTGGTTGGGCTGGTTTTTCCAGGATGAGGTTCCCCGGCGTTAACCTTTTCAGACAAAGAACTACCGTCTGAGGGCACAAATCACAACAAACCCCTCTACATTTCCGTGGAATGTAGAGATAAGTGGATACCGGTGGTACTTGTTGATACGGGGTCCGCCATTAATGTCTGCCCAGCCAGAACAGCGTATGCAATCGGGTTGAAGCTCGCGGACTTCGTGCCAACTAATCAGGTGATCAGAGCATATGATAATACTAGCAGGGAAGTGATGGGGACCGTCAAAGTTCAAACCTAGGTTGGTCCCGGACAACACAGCATTGAATTCCATGTCTTGGACGTTCCCGCAACCTTCAACCTACTTTTGGGGCGACCGTGGTTGCACCAGGTCAAGGCAGTCTCTTCCACTTTACATCGGATGTTGAAGTACCCTCACGGGAAGGGGGTGGCTATTGTCTTCGGGAATTCATCAATCCATCCGCCGCCGGAAGTGTCCACACTAGTCTTGGAAATCGAGCATGGCACTGAGGATGTGTTCTTATCGGGGTTCACTTTGGCTGAGGCTCGAGTGGTGCAGAATATTATGGCTGTGAATGAGGGGGTGTACGTCAGTGCTCAATTCGTCTACCTCATGAACAAGTTACAATACATCCCCGGGATGGGATTGGGAAGGAGCGGCCGGAAGGGCGTTGCAGCATTGGCCGAAGTGCCACACAACCCTCATACCTTTGGCCTGGGTTATCTGCCCACCAAAGAGGACTGGGTGAGGAAGGGTAAAGAGATGGCTGGGAGAGCCAGAGCAAAGAAGGCTGGGAAGCCTTTTGAGTTAATGCATCGGCCCATTCGGGGCACCCTAAACGGACGCTTCATCCGGGAGGGGAAAGACTTTCCGTTTTGCGGCTTCCCAGAGCCGTGGCTAAACGCGGAGAAGAAGCGCGTGCCAGGTTTCGAGATCTTCTTCGACCTGCAACTACTCGGGGATGACATTGTCGAAGAGCAGACAGACCCATCAACTGAGGTTGGGCAGTGTAAGGCAGTGGATTCCGAGAGCACCGAACTTGAGATGGGGGTAGCACTGGCATGTCTACTTTCAGATCCTTCGATAGACCAAAGGTGCTTGGGGGATAACTCCTCGGTTTCCATGATTGGGAATGGAACAGCTGCGGGCCTACCAGCAACTATTTTGGATGCATCTATCGCACCCTCTCTCACTTGGCAGTACGAGGAGGGATTTTTGTCCAGCAGCACCGGGTCAGGTAGTGAGTCAGAATCTGATTCCACCGAGTCTTGTGAGTCGGAATCAGGTTCCAGCTCGACTGAGTCTGAGTCTGGTAATCCTGGGGATGATAACCCGGATGCCGTAGTTATGTCCAGGTCGTCTTTTTCTTTCTCATTTGAGTCTGTTGTAACCGAGAATTCGGACGATTTGGATGTGCCTAATGAGAATCAAGTAGCTGTGGTTTCTGAGTACTTTTTTGTGCCCTTAATTTATTGCATAAACTCAGACTTTTAAAATTTTGATGAAAACGATGAGGAGGAAATTCCTCCGGTTTTGCAACGTTTAATTGAGCAAGAGCAGGAGAGATTTGTCAAACCCTTAACGGATGAAATCATTACCGTGAATATTGGTACTGAGGAGGACCTGCGGCTGGTCCAGATCGGGTCCACGTTGTCTTGGGAGGAACGCGAGCGCTTAGTCGCTTTATTAAAAGATTTCAAAGATGTTTTCGCGTGGTCCTACGAAGACATGCCTGGGATCGATCCTGAGATTGTATAGCACCAGATCCCCCTTGACCCCGAGGCCCGACCTGTCAAACAGAAACTCAGAAGGATCCGCCCAGACTGGGCTCTCAAGATTAAGGAAGAGGTCACCAAGCAAATAGATGCGGGCTTCCTGCTGGTATCCGAATACCCGACTTGGTTGGCCAACATCGTTCCAGTGCCGAAGAAGGATGGCAGGACCCGGGTGTGCGTGGATTTCGGGGATTTGAATAGAGCTAGTCCGAAGGACGACTTCCCCTTGCCGCATATTGATGAGTTGGTGGATTTCACAGCAGGGCATGCTTTGCTCTCATTCATGGATGGCTTCTCAGGGTACAATCAGATAGTAATGGCACCAGAAGAAAAAGAAAAGACTGCATTCACCACCCCATGGGGAACATATTGATACAGAGTAATGTCGTTTGGGTTGAAGAATACCGGAGCTACTTATCAACGGGCCGCGACCACAATATTGCACGACATGATCCACAAAGAGGTTGAGGTGTACGTGGACAACATGATTGTCAAGTCCAAAGAAAGAGAAGGCCACTACACCGCCTTGCAAAAGTTCTTTCAAAGGATCAGAGAATTTCGGTTGCGGCTAAATCCTCAGAAGTGTACGTTCAGTGTTACAGCGGGAAAAATGTTGGGATTTTTGATTCCACAAAGGGGCATCGAGGTCGACCCTTCAAAGATCAAGGCCATCTTAGAAATGCCACCACCAAGGACTGAAAAGGAGGTGCGAGGCTTTCTGGGTAAAGTGCAATTCATAAGACGATTTATCTCGAAATTAACCTTGACTTGTGAACCACTTTTCGGTCTCCTGAAGAAAGGCAAGAAATTTCAATGGGACGGCCGATGCCAAGCTGCTTTTGAATAGATCAAGAAATATTTACAGAACCCGCCCGTGCTGTCGCCGCCAGAGCTGGGGAAACCGTTGATATTGTACCTTTCAGTGACTGAGACTACAATGGGCTGCATGCTCGCACAAGAATCAGAGGATAAGGTGGAGAGGGCCATCTACTATCTGAGCAAGAAGATGTTGGATTATGAGACCCGCTACACTCCGTTGGAGAAGGCTTGCTTGGCTTTGGTATGGGCTACCAGGAAGCTGCGGCACTACTTGTTAGCTCACTCCGTAATGTTGGTTTCACGACTGGATCCCATCAAATACCTTTTCGAGAAACTGGCACTTACGGGTAGGCTAGCTCGTTGGCTGCTGTTGCTCTCCGAATTCGATCTAAAATACGTGACACGCAAGTCAGTCAAAGGAAGAGCAGTGGCAGAGTTCTTAGCCGATCATCCAGTCGAAGGAGGTGAAGCAGTTGAGTACTTATTCCCAGATGAAGCCATTTTGCACATCGACGACGAATATTGGACGATGTACTTTGACGGAGCATCAAATCAGTACGGGTATGGGATAGGAGTGTTGCTGATAGCACCCGACAATTCCCGTATCCCTCTAGCCTTCAAACTCCAGTTCAAAGTCTCGAACAACGAAGCAGAATATGAGGCATGCATTGCTGGTCTAGAAGCAGCCCTGGAACTAGGAGCAAGACGGTTGGACGTCATCGGTGACTCGAACCTTGTTGTGTCTCAAGCAAAAGGAGACTGGAAAGTCAAAGAAGAAAAGATGATGATGTACCACCAAACCCTGGACTTGTTAATTCCTCGGTTTGAAAAGCTAAACTTTGCTCATATTCCAAGAGAGAACAACAGGTTTGCAGATTCTTTAGCAACTTTATCTTCCATGATAGACATCCCGTTTGGAATCCGGATGCGTCCAGTTGTCATTGACCAGAAATTTGCGCCAGCCTACGAGTCAATTGCTGCTATAGATGAGGTTTAGGACGAAAACCCTTGGTATTACGACATTTGGAATTTCTTGGAAAAAGAAGCATACCCGCCAGGGGTAAATGCCAAGGATAAAAGGGCGATCAAAAGAATGGCCGTTCAGTTCATCATCTGCGGGGGTAAGCTGTATAAGAGAGGTCATCTGGGAATGCACAAGCTGTGTGTTGAAGCCGAGGAATCGAAGCGCCTGATGGAAGCCATCCATGGAGGAGAATGCGGTGCACATATGAACGGAGTAATGCTAGCACGGAAGATCCTCAGACAGGGTTACTACTGGTCCACCATGGAGGAGGATTGTATTAGTTTTGTTCGGCGATGCCACAAGTGTCAGATTCATGCAAACCACATGAACATCCCGCCGTCGAAGCTGTACAACATGACTTCGCCATGGCCATTTTCAGTTTGGGGAATCGATGTGATCGGGGCTGTCACTTCGAAGGGGTCGAATGGGCATGAGTTCATCCTAGTTGTGATAGATTATTTCACGAAGTGGGTCGAGGCCCAATCGTATGCGGTGTTGAAGGCGTCGCACGTTGCAAAGTTTATCAGAAACAACATCATTTTTCGCTATGGGGTCCCGAACGAGGTCGTTTCAGATAATGGTTCCCACTTTAAGAAGGAAGTGATTGACTTGTTGGAGAAATACAACGTGGCTTTCCATAAGTCATCTACATACTGGCCGCAAACCAACGGAGCGGTCGAGGCCGCCAACAAGAATATCAAACACATACTGCAGAAGATGGTGGAAACTTATCGGGATTGGCCAGATAAGCTGCCATTTGCTCTGTGGGGCTACAGGACTTCAATCAGAACTTCTACCGGGGCGACTCCGTATTCATTGGTTTATGGGATGGAGGCCGTTCTACCTATCGAGATTGAGGTTCCGTCATTACGAGTATTGGCTGAGTGTCAAATAGCCGAAGCAGATTGGCAGCAGAGCAGATTTGAGGAACTCATGCTTTTTGACGAGAGAAGACTGAAAGCACTGTACCATGTTCAAGGCTATCAGCGCAGAATTGCTCGGGCTTTCAACAAGAAAGTTAAGTCCAGGAATCTAAAGGAAGGAGATTTGGTGCTCAAGGACAACCGAGCTCCCATCCACGACGCAAGGGGCAAGTTCAAACCCAATTGGACTGGTCCCTACATCATCAAAGCTATTTGGTCAGGTAGAGCTGTGGTTCTGATGGATCTAGATGGCCTAGAGTTCTCCCAACCGATCAACATGGACAAGTTGAAGAAATATTACCCCTGAGAGGCTCGCTAGGCCGAAAACCCGAAAGGGCGACCTAGGCAAAAGTTAGAGCACAAAAATTAGAAAATATAAAAACTGAGCTCGCAAGGTTGAAAACCTGCAAAGGGCGACCTTGGCAAAAGTTAGAGCGTAAAAGAAGACTGAAAATACCCGAGTGAACCTTAGCCTGAACTACGTAAGGCTTGATTCCCATCTTTGGGATACGTAGGCAACTTCACCCTGAAGTTCAGCCATAAACTTTTCCCTGATCAACTTTGTCCATTTTGACCATCTCAGTTATCTTTATCCATCAGCATTTATCGTGATCTCCGGTACAGTGTTGTTCAGACTAGGGGCAACTTTCCGTTGCCATGCAGTGACGCGGTACTCTTCAAACTAGGGGCAACTTTCCAGTTGCAGGGATCTGGGGTTGTGCATCTCAGTGACAGATCTTAGGCGTGTCCAGTTCTGATCCATATCGAAAATGGTTTTGAAAAGTTTTAATAAAAGTTGACTTTGTTCAAATTAATCTCTTTACAACTGAGACCATTTTTGGACCAAAGCGAAAAATTTTCAGTACCACAACCTTCAATTTCATTGATTTCGAAACAGAGTTCTCCTGCTCTTGCATATAATCGAAGTTGCTTTTTATTACATTCACATAGAAAACTTGAAACTACTAATAAAGTAATAAATCCGGGGCATAGTCAAGTCAAGTATCCCTGCGCCCCCTCCCAGAGCTGATTGAAGCCTTTGACGCCAAGCTAGGCCCAACCTGTGCCTCCTCGTTGAGCCAATCCAAGCACTCGTCAGACAAAGTGCAACTGAAAGTGGGAGCAGGGGCCAGGAGCTCTCTAGTCCTCCATGCTGTGGCATATCGGGCAAGCTATGCACCTCGGACCGGGAAAGCAGCCGGGTACTCAATCCCCTCTGGCGGGCAAATCTGATCATGACCGAACTGGCGCAGGAATCGGAACGGAAAATAGAACACACAGTGGGTCAGACCAATCAACTGGATCCCGATCAGCCTGGACATGCTATAGCTCATTGCCGGGAGATTGAGCCAAGGACAACGCCAAGCAATGCGACCTGTAGACAAATTGCACATCCAGTCAAACCACCACCTTTCATCAAGGGCATCGACTAGGCGCTGTCGAAAGAAATAGCCTCGAGCTGAGTAGGCCGGGCAAGAGTCCACAACCTGCAATTTGTCCATCAACCATACCTGGGGGAGGGATAAAAAATGAGAGAATAAAGAATAGAGAGATGTACGGTGAGAGAAAAGTGAGAAAAGGGTTTTGTGAGAAAAACCGAGCCTGAGGGACGAGTGATGTGAGCAAATACATATGTAAGATTGGGTGGGAAACATTACCTGCAGCAGCAGTGGACTCCCAGCAAATCTAATCGTCTCCCGGCGATAGATAGAATCCAAGCCCATCAGTGTCTCGGCCAAGGTCATGGCAATGCAGCTCTTTCCTTCTTTCAAGCCTTGAGCAACTTCAATCAAACGAATGCTAAATCCTCCAAAGCCTGGAGAAAGCAGAAAGTGAGACAGCAAGCACAAGCAAAGGGTGTGTTACCGGAAACCTTGCCAATAACGGTTGCTGCGGTCACCAGCGCCAGAAAAACGATGAATCAAACCGAGGATATCCAGTTCCCCATTACAGATCAGAGACCGAGCGTCATGCATGGTGAGTCCACACATCCGCCCTAAAGCTTGGGCGTGGCCAAAGCGAAACTGAGGCAAGATCTCTTCACAACTTTCAGATTCCATCAAAACTTGAAAATCTTCAAAAGTTGGACATACCTCTTGCCCGCTGAAGCTAAAGACATGCGTCACCGGGTTCCAAAATCTCGCCGCGGCATGGAGGAAAGGGAGATGTAGCGGAGTACGGCTCATCGTGAATAGTGCATTCAAGCTGAAACCCCGGAAGTTCAACTTTTCCGAACCATCTAGAGAAGCGATCCAAGCTGTGAGATTTTCAACGAGAAACGCCTCCATTTTTGTGCAAAACTAAGATGAATTGAGTCAAAATACGGAGCTAAGGCTTTTAAAGAGGAAAAGACACTATTCGGGGGACAAGTGTCAAAAATTGGGCGGTTGCTGAGCTGAGTGGCCGGCCGGCCACCTTTTCTGGCAGGCCGGCCATTTCTTTTTTTTTTTTTTTTTTTTCAAAAACTGGCCGGTGGCCTCCCCTCTGCAATAAATCTGGCCGGCCGGCCCCCAAAAGTAGCCAGCCATGCTCCAATGTATGTCTTTGGCCCTGTTTTACCCTCCGAGAGAAAGTTTCAAGCATTTCCATGCGACGGGTGTGTCGAAGGCCTCTATTTCCCTCTGTTTTGGATGCGTCCCGTTGGCCAGATCGTCCGAAGTACACTTTGTTTTGTTAAGTTTTGTTTATCGAGTTGTTGTTTTGTTTATCGAGTTGTCGTTTTGCTTATCGAGTTGTTTGTCGAGCTGTCGTGTTTCATGTTTTCGAGTTGTTACTCTTTGTTTAAGCAATTTTTGTTTGAGTCTTGTTTATTGAGTTGTCAATGCTATTGTGTTTTGCTTATCGAGTTGTAAACTTGCTAAGGTTTTGTTATATCTTAGAAAATTAAGTTGTTGCGTCGGTTCACTACCTGACTGGGCAAAATGCACAATGCACATTTCCATTCAATCTCATTATGGTGCAAAATGATGCGATATGATGCTAAGAGTTTAAAATACAACACTTTTTAAAAAAAAAAAACTGTTTCATTCCATCATGCCTCGCTCGTTACAACATTTTACAAGCTAAGGCACGAGTCTTACAAAGAATAAAACTGCCCAATAATATACAATGTGCTACAACTACCAGCAAAAAGATAAATAAAACAGGAAACAGCCGCATCTGTGCTCTCAAGAGCAGTAATAAGAGGCCCTCTTCGTCCTCTTCTGCGGGATAGACTCTCCGCCACCATCGCCATCACCATCATCTGAATCGGAGTCGTCATCCTCGGGATCCCCCTCAGCCTCGCCTCCACTCCCGGAACCAAGACCGGAGCCGTCCTCTCTGTCAGCAGATGTCTCCGACTGACGGTCTGCAGCCTCCTCATCCTCCTCATCCTTACCAGGCTCCTCCTCTACAATGTGTGCTCTACGTCTACGAGACGACCCCTCTCCTCGAAAAGGCCTGGATGACCCAGCTCCTCAGAAAGGCCTGGATGGCCCAGCTCCTCGAAAAGGCCCAGATGGCCCAGCTCCCCAAGAAGGCCCAAGTGGCCCGCCCTGCGGCTGAGCATATACCGGGGGCATCTGAGAATAAAGAGTTCAATTTAAATACATCAGTCCAAATATGTACATCAGATACAGATACAAGAAAAACTACATGAAGTGGGTACATGTAAACACAGTGTATAAGTGAGCTGTGTGTCAGATGTGCTCTACACAATCAATGCAGTAGAAATCAGCATATCATCAGAAGTATGATAAATGCCAGAAAACTAAAGGGTACCTGGAAGCCCATGATAGACAACTGTGCCTCCCTCCACAGGACCATCCCCTCAAGTGAGGTTACCATCTCGAGCACCTGATCCATATACTCAACAGGGGGCTGCAGATGCAAAGGCAAGGGCATCAGTAAAGGAATGAAAGTCCAAGTATCTGAGTAATGAATCAAAGCCGTAAAACATACCGGTGGTGAGTCGGGGTCTCTGGCATATCGATGATCGGGCATCGGAGGCTCTATCGGGATCGGAATCGGAGAGGTAGTCCCATACTGCCACCCCATCAGCTCGGTCGGCATATCCGGCCACCCAGGATGTTGATAAGTCAGAGGAATCGGGGGAACCGATCCACCCCCACCTCTAGATGTACCAGCCCTGCTGGTAGAAGGGGCGTCTACAGCCCGAGCCCGGGCCTGGCTTGAAGATGGCATGCCAACAGACCTCATCGTCGGAGTACGAACTCCCGTCAACGGAGGCATCAGGTATATGTGACGGTAAGTATCGTAATACCCCTCCTCAAGATGTAGCAAAGCATCAGTACCCAGCATAGCACTGACAACATCCCAGGAAGGGAGCCTATCAGCAGTCCGCATATCAACTGGGGGTGCTGAGGGAGGGTCCTGAGAAGTGTACCCCCAGACCTGACACAAGAAACGATCTCCCAAAAACCAGGCTCTACCAACTGGCCCTTCAAACAGGATCCTGTACCGGGAGGCACCCCACCCTCCAGCAAACTGGAATCGGAGACCTTCACCTAAGGGCGCCCAGGGCTGCCATGTAATCTGCAGATAACAGACGCATAAACCAAGCAGAAATCGAAGATGTACAGGACAAATCAAAGATGAAAACAGAAAGAACTGAGAGTTCTGAAGTACCTCCGATGAGCGCACCGTGTCGAAATACTGTCACAGGTAAAGGAGAGACTCCCGAGGTCTTGGCCGGTGCTGGCCTTCAAATACAAGTGAGTACGGGGTCACGAGAGGTTCCGCTACCACCAACTCCGGGGCCAATGTCGGGAAATATACATAGACCCACAACTGTAGAAAACAAAGTAGAATACGAAGTGCTGAGGGCAAAATGCACGATACAGAGTATAAAGTGCGCCGTGTGTGCGATGTGCAGGTAATGAGGAGCAGAAATGTAAATCAAAAGGGCAGAAAGTACCTCTCAGGCTCTCCAATAGTCGCCAAGTAAGTCCTCCCGTCCGCGGGAGGTCGCGCTCATGTAGCAATAAAGGGTAGCCAAGCCAGCGCCACCCCAGTCATACCGTCTGACCTGTGACAGGTCCACCAAGGCACTCAACAAGAAAAGCCCAACAGTATTCCCCCTGTCGGCAAACAAAGTGGTCCCGAATAGGAACATCAGAAAGCCGCGGGCATACTGTGCTGCCTCATCAGGAGTCCCAGGCTCCATCTCCACCCGCCGAAAATAGGAAGAGAACCAGGTGTATCGGACTCTTCCCGAAGCTCTATCAACAGGCGGGCGAGCCCCCAGCAAATATATCCAGGCGGCCTCCCACTGGCCCATGTCCTCGTCGTAAGGGATAGGCCAACCTCCCACGTCAAGGCCAGTCAGCACAGCAAAGTCAAACGGGGTCATAGTCAAGCCCCCCGTGGCGGAGAAATGGAAGGAGTTGGTGGTGTCCCACCATCTCTCCACCAAGGCGGCCATCAGCGTTCTCCTGGCAGGACAACGAGATAGCCCAGTACAGAAGGGCCCAAACCCCGCTAAGTCAACCAAATCCCGAACAGCCTCCGGGAGCTCTGCGTACCAGTCTCTTGCCGCGGTAGAGCCATACCCCCGCACAGTGCGAGAAGTCACCTGCATTCAAGATGAATACACGTTTCAGCATAAAATAAATAAGCTGCGTGCAAATAAAATGAATAGGCTGCGTGAAAAGTAAAGTAAGTGGGCTGTGTGTTCGACTCTCAATCAGTGTGTGCTGCGTGTTCACCTTCAATTTGGGCTGTGTGTTCAGAGAATCAATGTTTTGGGCTGCGTGTTCAACTCTCAATCAGTGTGTGCTGTGTGTTCACCTTCAATTTGGGCTGTGTGTTCAGAAAATCAGTGTTTTGGGCTGTGTGTTCAGAAAATTAGTGTTTTGGGCTGTGTTCAACTCTCGATCAGTGTGTGCTGTGTGTTCATCTTCAATTTGGGCTGTGTGTTCAGAAAATCAGTGTTTTGGGCTGTGTGTTCAGAAAATTAGTGTTTTGGGCTGCGTGTTCAACTCTCAATCAGTGTGTGCTGCGTGTTCACCTTCCATTTGGGCTGTGTGCTCAGAAAATCAGTGTTTTGGGCTGCGTGTTCAACTCTCAATCAGTGTGTGCTGTGTGTTCACCTTCAATTTGGGCTGTGTGTTCAGAAAATCAGTGTTTTGGGCTGTGTGTTCAGAAAATTAGTGTTTTGGGCTGCGTGTTCAACTCTCAATCAGTGTGTGCTGCGTGTTCACCTTCAATTTGGGCTATGTGTTCAGAGAATCAGTATTTTGGGCTGCGTGTTCAACTCTCAATCCGTGTGTGCTGTGTGTTCACTTTCAATTTGGGCTGTGTGTTCAGAAAATCAATGTTTGGGCTGCGTGTTCAATTCTCAATCAGTGTGTACTGCGTGTTCACCATCAATTTGGGCTGTGTGTTCAGAAAATCAGTGTTTGGGCTGCGTGTTCAACTCTCAATCAGTGTGTGCTGCGTGTTCACCATCAATTTGGGCTGTGTGTTCAGAAAATCAGTGTTTGGACTGCGTGTTCAAATCTCAATCAGTGTGTACTGTGTGTTCACCTTCAATTTGGGTTGTGCGTTCAGAAAGTCAGTATGTTGGGCTGCGTGTTCAACCCTCAACCGATGTGTGCCGTGTATTCACAATCAATTTATGGGCTGAGTGTTCAGGAATTCAAGTGATTGGACCGTGTGTTCAGAGTGCAAACAGAATGCAAGAAAAATTCGTAATACGTTACAAAAAAGGTAGGAATGAAGTAAATACCTCTCGTGCCTCGTAGGAGAGATGATACTTTGGCTCCCGCAGAAGGAGATCCCCGGGTGCTCGCTCGTCAAAATCGGTGAAATGATGGAAAACAGACCGCGGGAGAATGTGTACTGGTGGGTCATACCTCTCGGGGATGAAGGGGCGAACCCTCGGAGGCAAAGACATGATGCCAGGCTCGCCTCCGGCGCCTGGAGAACCTCCGCCGTGGGGAAATTGACCCACAATTTCAAGAAATCTGCAAAAAGGGCAAAAATGAGCAAAAATGAGCCAAAATTGGAAAAAGTCAACAAACGTCAACTCTCGGGAAATGAAAAAGTCAACAAAAGTCAACTCCCAAGAAAATCTTCCAAATATTGAGACAAACTCACCTCAAGTGGCGAAAATGAGAAAAGAAGCCCCGAAACCAAAATTTAATCGATTCAAAGTGCTTAAAACTGAAAGATTTTGCGAAAACAACTTGCGTGGGACGTTGGAAAACGCGTATAGGGCACAGATCTGAGGGAGAAAATGGTTTGGGAAGCTAGAGAAGAGGATTTCGGAGCTGCACTTGTGAGCCCGAAGTGTTTGGATGGATGTATTTAAAGAAAAGAGGCCGAAAAGACAAAACTGCCCCTGGATTTGGCAAAGTGGCCGGCCGGCCACTTTTTCTGGCAGGCCGGCCATTCACTTTTCAAAAACTGGCCGGTGGCCTCCCTCTCCAAATAAAGGTGGCCGGTGGTGTTCCTCACATGCCCCTCAAGGTCCCTGTAAATTTTGGGGAGGATTGGAGTCCCCGAGACCTGAAAAAGTACAAGAGAAGTGCACTTTCTGTCGCGAAATCACTCCGCCGGAACTTCAGCTTTAACTTTCGATGCATGTCCCATCGTTTACTCATCGAAAGTGAGGTATATCCTTTTGAACATGTTGTAACCTCTCCGGGAGGTGAACCGGCGACTGCGATCGAGTCGCCCTCGCCGAAACGCGCATTTCCTTGCTCATTGTTTTGTGACAAACATACATCCTGGTTCACGCTTGTTTTACATTCTCATGCACATGCTTGCATTGTCATGCACGTCTCTTTGATATCACCGAGCCTCCATGCTTAAACTCGCGTTGTCACGCGCATTTCTTCCCGTATTGCGATGCACTTTTCCATCGGCACCGCGATTGTCTGCATTCGATATCACATTGAACATATGTTGTTAGATGTGTTGTGCTCTTTAAGTTTCTTTATTTTGCAGGCACGCTATTGTATGTACGGTTCATTTGAGGCTGGTGCGACCAGACGAATCGCGCAGGTATTGTATCTTCTCCGTGTGAGACGCGACAAGAATTGAATAAATTCTCTGCATTCCTAACTGCATGCAATGTAGTTGTTGCTTTTCATTCTTGCTTAAAACTGTTGCATCTATCTGCGAATATGTGCTTCATTACAGCTTGCTGCATTTGCATGACCTTGAGTTGCCTTTGGCTTCTTGCATTATCAGTTGCATTTTGCCCCTGCCTGCGGGTACATCTCTGTTTATCACGCCTGTTTGTCTAAGTCTTCGGCCTTATCAAAAATGGGTCGTCTCTAGGCTTTGACATTCACTCCCGTCACTTATGACTTTCGAGTTCTGTCAAAGAGGGACAACTGTAGACACCCCATTTTTGACCGACCTTAAGACTCAGACGTCACCGATTGAGCGCTTGGTGATGTTGCATATCGTGCTCGCTCAGAGGTTTCAGAGTCTTGGCCGCGAGCCTTGCCTCCGGACTTCCGGACTCTTTCATGCTTTGCCTCGGTTTGCGAACCAGGCTCTATTTTCTCTGTTTTCTTTTCCTGATGGAAGGGAGAGGCCTTGTAGATCATCTCTCAGTGCCCGTAGGCTACGTTTCGTGGTCGTAGACCATTTTGCCTGTTTGGAGTCCAGTTTCCGGTTTTTCGGAGCCGTTGGCCGTGTGCGTCGGTTCGGGACCGCTTAACCACCTCCGTTCACTCCAGTTTTTGGCATACATCTTATTTGCTCCCTTTTGAGGGACACTGTGGTCCGAGAAACCGACTTCGTGGTCGGACACCACTCCCGGTGCCTAACAGTCAGTTTTTGGGGCCTCGGGCTGCGCGTTTCGGCCCCCGAACCTTCATTTTGCATCGGTTTGGGTTCATTTTTGGCAGGGACCTCTGTTTCATTGGTAAGAAGGTCGTAGAAGGGTGGGAGGCCAACAATTGTTCAGACAACCAGTTTTATTCCTCCATCGCCCTCCGTCACCCGTTTTTCCTCAGTCGAAAGTCAATGTTGACCACCCTTGGGCCATTTTCTTGCACCTTAAATCCCATATTTGTGATGTACACATCTGGGAGGCCACCAATATTTGGTGGCCGGATAGTAATTGCTTTTGAACCTTTTGAACCCCTTTGAAAAGTGGGTTGTTCTCTCTCCTGGTTCACTATCTCCAGTTTTTGGCCACATAATTGTGTTGAGCACACATGGGAGGCCACCAATATATGGTGGCCGGCCAGCAATTGTTCTTAGACCTTTTGACCCCTAGCCGACCGGCCATGGGAAGTAGCCGACCGACCACCTGCAACCTGGATAACCAGCCGGCCTTGCTCCTTGCTGCAGGTACATTTCAAATATGCATCTCTTTTCCCCCCAGATTTTGTATCCGGGGGGCCAACTTTTTGGAGGGAAACTTGAATTCATTTCCCCCCAATTTTTCCCCCATTTTCTCCCCCTCTTTTGCCTATAAAACCAGCCTCCCAGCTCTGGTTTAGGGGTTAGAAAATTCACCTTTGAGCTCCCATATTGTATCTTTCTCCCTCTACACTTCCAAGCTTCAAACCTCTCAAGTTCTACACTCATTTCTACACCACCACCTAACACCACACCACCACTCCATTCCAGCAGCTTGGAGGGCCTTCTCAGAGCTTTGGAGGCACCTTTTCTCAAGCCAAAAGGCTGCTAAAATTTGGTCTTCAAGGGTGAGCAACATTTCCTCTCTTTTAAGCTTATTTTTGTATCCTTTCTAAGCCATACATGCTTGCATATTTGGGCTCCGACCCTAACTGGAAAATAGTCTTGTTTTGATGTATTTTTCATGTTTTTTTTAGGGTCCTTCCATGTTTAAGGTCCCTAGCTACCACTTGCTTCATTACCCCTCTTGTGTGCCTATTTCTTGTATAGTATTTTTGACCTATGTGTAAACTGTTTTGAGCTCTGTCATAAACTGTAAAGTGGTTTATTTTGAGCCCTTCTTCAACATTGTTGAAGGGCTCATCACTGTTTGAGGCTTCCATTTGCCACTTGCCTTTATATCCCTCTTTTGGCCATATTTTTGCATGATTTGTTAGCCCCTTGTGTTTGCATTTTTGGACTCTGGTCCAAACTGTAAATGGCCTTATTTTGACCCCCTCTTCATGTTTCATTAAGGGTATTTTACTGTTTGAGGCATCCTTTTTGTACTTTGTGTTATAGCTCTCTTTTTGGCCTTGTTTTGCATAGTATTTTGAGCATGCTTGCGCACTGTTTTGGGTTTGGTCATAAACTGTAAAAGGTCATATTTTGGGCCCCTCTTCAACATTGTTGAGGGGCCCTCATCTGTTTAGAGCCGGCAGCCATCACTTCCTTCTTTGTCTCCCATTTGGCCTTTTTTTTGCATGCTAGCTTAGCCCCATTTGTGTTCACTGTTTGGCCTTCCTTAAAACTGTAAAAATGCTTGTTTTGGGGCTTCCTTGAATCCTTCTTCACATTTCATGTTCAAATAATGCATGTTTTGTATAGCTATAGGCCGATGCATATGCCTAGTTTCGTATTTCGGGTTCATTCCGTGCATCGGGTGCCATATTGCCATGTTTCGGGGCTTTTTTGCATCGTATTTCGGTACTGAAATTTTCATGCTTGTATGCCATATTCCATGCCTTGCCATGTCTTGTTAGAGTGGCATTTTGTGCCTTAGGGTCGATCCTCGGTTTGCGTGCATGCGTGCGCGCATCTCGAGTTGTCTCATTTTCATCGTATGGCCTCTTATGTGAGTGCGGCTGAGGTCCACTCATGTTCGTGTAAGTCGATTATCGCATTGTGTATGCCATTTCATTCCATAGCGTTGTGTATGTTAGGTTGTATGTTAGCGCATTGTGTATGCCATGTCGTCTCGTGCATCGTGTATGCCATTTCATAGCATGTTGCACGTTAGGTTGTATCTTAGTTGCATTTCACGCATGTCATGCATATTGTATTGTGTTTGGGATAGGAGTTAGCCCGAGCACGGGAAACGAGGTACGTTTCGTACTCCGAGTGACGGAACGTGTCTCAATTCCCCAGTCACCGACACTCCGGATTATCCATGATGGAGTTAGGTTTTAGTTGAGTTTTTATGTGCATTCATTCTATATTGAGTAATGCAAATCGACTCCTCGGCCATCATGCATCGATATGCGTGATTGGTGGCACGAGGATCGAGGCATGCATACATCTGTGAAAATACATTGCTATGCCCCTCTCCTGCTCTCTGTTGCAGCAAATCAAGAATCAGCAGTCTTCCGGGGCTTGGCGCGCTTTCCAAGAACCATTGCAAAATAGAGGTTAATTGGGGCATCGCAGTGGATTTCCGTGCCAAGCAACCTGAGCATGCATCATTCATCATCCGGAGCGGAGTTGAGGCAGTCCCTAGATTGCATGCTAGTTTACAGCTTTCTTAGTTAAATTTGTAAATTAATTAGGATTTTGTAATTATTTGGACTGTAATATTTATTTGGGACTGTATTATTTATTTGGACCCTCTGTGCGAGGGCAATGTTGTAATAAGTGTGCGTGTGTGTGATGAATGTCTTCCAACCCCACGTCTTTCTCCCTTTTATTTACCAGCTTATAATGGTTAGATTAGGGCATGTTTCAATTAGCATACAGTATGACAGCATGTTTGCATCATTCATTTGTTTTGCATGCACCGTGCTCGGCGCATCATACTAACTACATTTGTATTTCAATTTCAAAGTTGAATACTTGTTAGCTGTTGCATCTCATATGCCATGTTTAGAATAGCCGAGCCTGCTATAGTTGCATTTTGCATGTGTTGCATTAGGCATTTCTGTATAATTAGGATCATGCATGGATTTCTAATTAGCTTCTGTTTTGGCTTGGAGTACTCGGTGAGTTTTATGCTTTAGCATCCTTGCATGCGTGTGAGTGCTGCCATGAATAGCATGCTTACCATGAGGCTATATGCTTATGTGATATAACTGCCTGAATGACTGTGGGTGAAGGTTGGGTTATTTAAATTAGAACAATTCATCAAATGTGTGTTTTAAGCCTACTAGATAGTGGCAAAATCATGTTTTTATAAGCCCACCCGAGGGTGGCAAATCCACGTATTAGCCTACTTGCGGGTAACACTATCAAACCATTTTCAAAATAAACAAACATGAAATGTTTTGTTCCAATTCAGACGATCCAGTCTATACTTGTATGCTGTGCGCATCACATAGTAAATCTAGGCTAATAACCGGAATAAGAACACACAATGTTTTTCAAAACTAGATATCATGGTTAGTAGAGGTCGATCTTTGATCGGGCGAGCGGGGGTGCTCACGAAGTGACCTTCCCCAATCGTACCCAAGTTCCCGAGCTAAGGCAACTTTGGTAATGACGGACACGTGGCCTTAGGCAAACGAGTCAGGGTTTCCAAAATTTCCCAAAATAAAATATTTAGGTGGCGACTCTGTATCTGGCAAAGCAGTCCATGTTTGGCACTTCTTTCAAAATCTGTTTTCTCAAAACGATTTTTCGGATTTGGACTCTTTGGTTCAGATTAAGAACCGTGACAATTTTAGAGTCCTGAGCTGTAGTGACCCCAAACGAACAGAACGAGACTCACCCTCCCGGGACGTTCGGGGGACGTCTACACTAGGCAAGCCAAGAGACAATAACAAAGCATCGTCCATGTGAAGGTCCTCAACCATTTCACAGTGTCATCTCCTTGTAAAGCAAGGAAGTGTTCATGTCGCTTAATGCTCTCTTTAAAAGGCTCCCCTTTCCATCTGCAGGCAGAGGTATCATGATTGTTTAGTCTTTTATTATCAACTCAAAATATATATAATATTTCACAGACATGAAACAAAAAAGTGATGAAGATGGAAAAGGAGCACTGTAAAGAGCAAAAATATTAATCTGGGCGCAAAATGGAACTACTCTCCCCAGCCATATTCGTAAAAGCTGGTAACAAGATCATAATATTTATTCACCTGAAAATTACATGGTGTGGCCGGAGAAGACGACGTGGGAATCCTTGGCCATGAAATCAGAGATAAGTTCTCCAGTGAAAAAGGCATGGTGATGGTGATCAGAAAGAGAGAGAAAGAGAGTCAAATTTCCCTGATATGATATATGAGTGTGGGTTCAGGGACCTTAAATATCAAAAAATAACATTGTGGATTTTTTCCATTACTAGGGGTTGTTTGGGATGTCCTAAATAAGTGCACTTTTTGTCCTTTTAGACTAAAAAGTTGAGGTTGAAAATAAGTATGTTTGGATTAACTTTTTGACTTTTTATGGAAAAATGTGTATTAAAAAATTGTATAAATTAATGTGTAGGGGAAAATTAGTATTGGGAGTTAATTGTTGATTTTTGGTGAATTGTGATAACTTTTTAACTTTTTGAGTAACTTTTTAACTTTTTAGTTTTTTTGAGACTTTCCAAATTTGGCCTAAAAATGGGAGAGAGACCTTAGACTAAATTTTTCAAAAAATTTTGCTTAAAATTTTAAAAATATTCACTGAAAACAAAAAAAAAATAATAAGAAAAATAAAAAACTCGATTTCTAAAAAATTGAACCTAAACATACTGATTGGCGTTTTTTGGAAAGTTGATTATATTAATTGGTTATGTGTTTTTTTTTTTAGTTATTTTAATCTAGTTAAAAAAGCTATATTTGGAAAGTTAATTGACTTTTTTTTTATAATTAATTTGATGATTGTGAAAAAAAAAAAGAAGATAAAATAATTATGATTTAGATGTGATATTTTGTTGTATTGGTTATTTTAGCTTATGGTTTGTTTTGGCAACTTGGCTAAAAGTTGTTTTTTGGCTTTTAAATTTTTTTGAGTTAAATTACTATTCTATTTTTTGCACGTGTTTTTAATAGAAGTCAAAAAATTAACTTTTAACATACTTCTCAAAACAAACTTATTTTATCTTTTAGTCGACTATTTTAGTACAACTTTTTTCCCAAACACCCCTATTATGGTATACACCCTTTATGCACATTATAGGTAAAGAAAAAAATGACATAATTTTATATTTTCTGAGTCATAGTTAAACAAAATTATTGTCATAACCAAACACAATATAAGACATAATTAAAAAACTCATAGGTCATAACTAAAATAACAACACTGCTACGGAGCCCGAAAAATTAATGGCTCGAATGGCTCAAAATCCTAAAACGACGTCGTTTTAAGACTTTTTTTTATTCTCTTACCGGTAAGATAATATTTTCCGTACTATTCGAGCCATTCGAGTCTCAGTTTTTCGGGCTACGGAGCATTTTTGCTAAAATAATATTATAATTAAAAAAACTCATGAGTCATAACTAAAAGAATAATACTATATGTACCAATTAGTATACTAACTAGTGTACTAATCGATGATGTGACATAATTTAAGAGGCTTTTAATATTTGTAATGTAATTAATGAGTGTGGTCAATAATAATATCATAACTAGTGTTGGTACACTAGTGAGTGCACCACTGTAACTAAAATAATATCATAATTAAAAAAAGATGGCATAATTAAGTGTGTATATGGTGCACTTCTTTCAAGGGTGCGTATGTTAGAATTTCCCATTTATGTAATATATTTTTTTTAATATAAGTAAATAGTGAAACTCAAAATTTAATATAACACATGAAATGGTAAATAGTATATGGGTAAATTATATTATTTTTTTGTTTTTTAAAAAGATACAGCAACTCTTATAATTTTTACATAATTATGTTGGATTATTTTAAAAATTTTATTCAGGTAACACTTAATTTCATTTACAATATTTAATTAGTTCTATGGATAAAAAAATGAGGTATTATATTTTTTACATATATATATATATATATATATATATACATGTGTAAGAATGCCAAGCTTGTGAGACTTAATGTTCCTCCAAATTTCTTTACTCTTAATTCATCGAGCTAAAAAAAATGGTAATTTACATCATCCACCCTTGAGGTTTGGCCATATTATAATCACTACTCTTGTTATATGAAAAATTACAATGACCACCCTCTATGGATATCTTGGTGGGGTTATGGTGTCTTGGTGGGCCTGAGGAATTACATTCATTCTGGGTTGGGTTTGTGACGATCGTAGTCAGTGATGGAGAAGGTTACACTAGTTAGATTGTAGTGGAGAATACACCCTTGAGAGATATAGACAAGAGTTGGTGGCAAAGTGGTGGTTAGGTAGTCAACGATGGTGGTTGTTTGCAGTAAGTAGTGGCAGCGGTTGTGATTTGCAATATGATTATCAATTTATCTTGCACATGGCCCATTTAGCTTTCTAAAGCCCATAAAAGGCCCATATCTTTGTTTAAAATACCCCAAAGTCCAAGACCTCTAGCCCAAGACGCCCTATGTCAACATTCAACATTCAAATCCTTCTCCCTCAAAATTGTTGGGCTCAATCTTTGAAATGAAGTCCATGACTAAATCTAGACTCTGAAGCTGGATCTTGAAGGGCCAATCCCAAAAGACACCACTTAAAATCCTCTAATTAATTAATGCAAATAAAGGGCAACTAAACAAACGACTCTCCTTCAAATAGAGCTTATTAAGGGTTTAAATCAGTATCTTTGGTGGTGGATGTAACCGTTTGTTTTTCTCAAAATTGTTTAGAATAAGTGTGAAAAATACAAGAAAATCATTTTTCTATATATTTATTTATTTATATAATTCATATCAACACCGTAACTTGACTTTCAATCTATATATATATATATATATCGTGCAAGTAGTCCATCATTATAACTTTCTCCCAAAATTTTCATATTAACCAAATGCATTCTAAAAACTAAAATTATCCTTTCAATTTTTTTTTTTTTTTCATTTCATGTTTCTGTCACTTGCACTTTCCATCATATTTTTCACTCTAATCAAACAAATCAAAGATTTGTGCATTACACAGGTAAAGGAAAGATTACAGAGGGGAGTCAAACAAACTTTACATGGGAAAATTGAAGGCTCTTATGTTTTACAAGAAAATTTCGTTCCCAGGCCACTTGCATTCTTGGCTCTCACCAAGGCGAAGCCATGTCTAAAATAAATTACTGTGAAACTGTAAAGATCATCTGAAGAGCCACTATCTAATGCTTTTCTTCATGACTCAACTTACTGGTTTCAGTGTTTGGGCCAAAGATCTCTTCAATCATGTTCCCAGTTGACACAAAATCAAAATCTTCAAATGGACTCATTGGGTACCTGGCTTCCCAGAGTTTAGCATCACATGGTTCCATCAAAAAACCAGGGTTCAACCTGTCACTCGACCCATCATCATCATTTTTGGGCAAACGCTCCTTATGATCACTCATAACTCTACCCTCACAATCGTCACTGTTGCATTTCTCACTGTATTCTTCATCTTCATCTTCATCTTCACCATCACCAAGAGACTCAATTGCAGAGTCTTGAACTACTAGTGGTCCGTGCCACTCATCATCATCACTGTCAATATCCAGGAATCTAGATCTGTTCTGAGCAGCACGTCTCCGAAGCATAAAGACATTGAAATAATAGCTAACGATTTCCTTTTTCCTTCGATTTAGGAACACCACAGAGAGATCCTCCCAGAAATTCTTACCATGCAACCCAGGGGTAGAGTAAACAACTTCATGAAAGATCTGTTCTTCTTCTTCAGTCCATTTCCGTGATACCTCCTCTCCCATGTCATAAAATCCTAACTTCACAAATTTCTCATGCCCAGTGGTTTCTCTTAATCTTTCCCGTGCTTCCTTTACATGTTGTCGCACACATCTGAAAGAACCCTGATCAGGGCACAGACAGTCTTGTCTACCTTCTCCAAACTTGACACTACTGTAAACAGACAATTCTGGATCAGGCATCGGAATGATACAATTCGCCATCAGTTTTGCCCCAAAAGAATCACCGATGTGATCAGAACCCAAAGAATATTTCTGCATCGCTTGCGGCTCCCATAACGGAAGCTCAGCTTGATGATTGGGTCCAACAGGAATTTGTTTTCGAGGAGAACCATTCAACAGTGATGAATACGTATCTTTAAACTGAAATTTTGATCTTATTGGAGAGTGAGATTCCAAATATTCCGGCAGCAGAGAGGAGCAAATTGCAGTGCCAGATTCAGCATATTCCCCACTGGTACTGCTGGTGACCCATGACAAGGGAGCACTGGTCTCCAACTCTTTGTCATCCAAATCTGAGACCACATTTCTGTTTTCATATTCAATTCCATCACCTGATTGAAATTTATAAACAATGCTCTCACCTTCACCTACTCTCATCAAAATAATACCATCAGCAAATAAAATAATCAGAAAATAAATACAGTTCAGTCAGGTACTTACCCAGAATATAAGCTTTTTGAGTGGGTTCATGACAGGGATATATTTCCATCAACGAGGTCAGCTTATTGCCACAGTCAACTTGTCTTGCGTGCTTAAGAGGAAACTCGTGAAATTCCTCCTCATCAAAAGGTCGTTTGAATCCCATTTTGACCTGCAGGATGAACAATTAGCGTGTCTGGTTTGATATGAACAAGCGTGTTAGACTGCAACTCAAAATCTAGACACAAGGCCACAGATTCTGATGCGTTTAAGGATGTACCTTATCAGAAATCATATCCATTTTTTAAGTGAGTTATCGTGTAGCAGATATTAGAAAACAATAATGGAAGCTATAAGTATTCAAAGATTTCTTAACAAAATTGCAAAGCAACTGAGCAAATGCTGCACCTTTTAGGAAAATAAAAATAACCTGTTTCATGAACATGGGAAAGAAATTCGAAAATGTGTCTACAGCAGTTTCATATGGCATATTTTCGATATGGAGAAGCATCCTAAATATCAAAAACTCCACCTAAAAGTATAGGTCTCATGGCAACAAATTGTTAAACCTCTCGACGAATAAAACGCAAATCTAACTAAAAGGAGAGGTCACATGGCTACAATATTTTTAATTTGGAAAATCAATTTCAAATCAGTTCCAGTTCAGTAAAACTAAAAAATATAGGCATTTTTCTAATTTTATCTCCAGTGTCCAAGTTCCAAGTGTGAGACAGCTTGATTAAGCCTGGTTAATACCATTTTCTAACAGATTAAGTTTTTGGGGCAATCAGTTACCAACCTAGCATTGGAGATTTGGTTTTTGGAGCCCCAATTCAAGTCTCTGTTTGCATTTGTCCCGCTTATCAATTAGTGTCATTTTGCTAGGACTCCCTTTATTTGTGTAACTACCTCTCCATATGTGAGATAGGGTCGCAAGCAACACGACAATTCAGTTTTTTTTTTTTGATAAATAAGCAACACGACAATCAGTTTTGGCAGTAAGCAACAGAGCTAAGTGAATTCAGCAATTAATGCTGAGTTTAGGACATACTTTTACAAATATAATGCGAGCTAAGGACAAACTTTTTTCTATGTTTGGTTGCTCACTGCAGTATCAGAGTTGCTTATTGAAGCAAGCAACCCACAACATGGGAATTATGACCAAACAACATGCTCCGTGATTCAATCCAATCTAATTTAAATATTGAACATTTACTCCCAATATATCATCCTTATCCCCACCAAAAAAATTTATAATCATATAGATATTAGTTGAATTAAAATTTAGATTGTTAATTCCAAATATTAGTTGACTTAAAATTTCCAGTGAATGCTAAAATTTTCTCTTTTAAATTAAAAAATAAATGAGAAATGCTATTCGCACTCTCATTTTTTTATAATGCACACCATATATTGTCTTCAGCATTAACAAATCAATACACACTTAATGACAAAAATTGGAGTATAATTTTAAAAGTGGGAGTGTGAATAGTAATCCCCCCAAAAAAATTAAATCATAAATTAAATATAAAATTAAAAATCAATAGAAAAATTAAGGCATATATATACATATTAAACAAACTAAAGATATAGTCGGGATGGATTATGAATTTCCCAAACAATTTAAGCAACCGATAAATTTTTCAAAACCCTAGCCCTAAATTCTTAAATATACAAAAAAACCCAACAAATTCACCATCAATACATACACTAAAGGATATCTAACCAACAAACTTACCAAAACCCTCAAGCAATTTGCAGATACAGCGGACCCTAAAAATATCGAACACCTCGAAACCCTAAAATAACAAAGGGGTCGCAATAATCTACAAAATCAGGATCGATAGATTGAGGGGAACGAAAAGAAATAAAAAATCCATAGCTCCGATGCAAAGGATTGAGAGATCGGAGGTCTAGATACGTAGATGGTGGAGACTGAACCCTAACCCTAGAATTATGTAGAACCAACAGATGATATAGAAATTGGGGTCAACCGATAGAGAATGGAGAGAATTGATCGAATTTGAGGATTGAAAAGATGAATCAGAAGAGAATTGAAGGTCGATCTGAGAGAGAGAGGGAGAGATTGGATGGTGAGGGACGACGAGGTTTGAAAGATACGGGTCGTGCTTTTGTACAAGACGTCACGAAACGGTCCGAAGAAGAACCCGCTTTGTCAATGAACCAAAAACTACGTCCAATTAAGAATAAAACCGGTCCGAGTTTACATTGTTTAAAATACAAATCAATGGATTTGGTTTCAATATTTTAATATTTTTTTTAATGAATATTTTCAAGATTTTAAGTAATTTTTTTTATATTTTTTTAATAATCAAAATATTTATAAAAAAATATTTAAAAAAATTAATAAATACAAAAGAATACAAAAAATGTACTAAATTCTCATATTTTTTATATTTTTGGTATTTAGTAAATTTTATAAATATTTTTTCACAAATATTATAATTTTTAAGTATATTTATGTTAAGTATATCTAAAAAATTAAAAAAATTACTTAGAATATTAAAAAAAATCAGTGAAAACAAAAAGATACGAAAAAATAAAAAAATTCAATTTTCTAAAAAGTGAATCCTGAAAATCCAAACCAAACAAACTGTTTCCCATAATTTTTGAAATTATAAATACATTATTTGTCATTTAATAGAATTGAGAGAAAAAAATAAAATTCTGAACTATCTTTCTATGTCTTCGTTTGGAGTGTGGGTTAACTTTTTAACTTATTTTAGCATGGGCTAAAAAGTCTCGTTTGCGATAGGTTTTTTGATTTTTTTGACTTTCGTGACAAAAAAATGAAATGATTATGATTTGGTTGTGACATTTTGAGGTAATTTTATCTCCACACACTAATTTTTCTTAGTACACACACTTAATGAATACTTTCTCAGTATACACATTATAAAAATGTTAATTCTCAGTACACATCTCTATATTCTAATATTACCCTCATTTTCAATTTTAAATGAGGGTAATATTAGAATATAAATTTTAGAGATGTGTACTGAGAATTAATATTGAAAAAAATAAATACCAAGAAAAATTGAATATAAACTCTAAGGAAATGAATATAAATGAGGGTAATATTAGAATATAAATTTTGAATCAATTTTTTGAAATTTTTATGAGAAAAATATAAATTAATTTGACAAAAATAAATACCAAAAAAATATTTTTTAATTTTTAAAATTTTTTTCCCCTAAAAAGATGAAACCATATTGAAATAAGAAGTTTTTTTTTATTTTTTTTTATTTTCGAAAATATAAGAAGTTGAACAAAGTGCAAGTCATCTCTTTTTTGAAATTTTTATGAGAAAAATATAAATTAATTTGACAAAAATAAATACCAAAAAAATATTTTTTAATTTTTAAAATTTTTTTCCCCTAAAAAGATGAAACCATATTGAAATAAGAAGTTTTTTTTTTATTCTTTTTATCTTGAAATCGCATGTTAAAAATGTAATTTAAAAAAATGAAGTCCATATCATCATAAATTGTAGTTTCAACATGCGATTTCAAGATGAAATAGCGTGTTAAAAATGCAATTTTAATTTAAAATTTCATTTTCAAAATGTGATTTTAAAAAACAGATGAATTTCTTAAATAGTTTGAAAAGTGGGTCAATTCTCTAAATTTTTTTTTTTTAGAATATTTTTTAAAAAAAAACTCCTAATCCTTCACCCCCTTTTTTTTCATCAAATTTAAATTAATTAAAAAATTATTAAAAAAATCATCTCTAATCTTTTCTATCAAATATTCATCAAATCAAGGAAAACTCATTTTTTTTCATCAAATTAAGAATTTATCAAATTTGAATTTAATGAAAATTTTAAAAGATGAAAAACTACAGATGATTTTTTTTTTTTTTCTATTAAATTTGATGGAAAGCAAAATTTGGGTTGAGAAGGTAATGTCTTAAAAATTTTTGATGAAAAACGATTGGAGTAGTTCATATCAAATCAAGTTTTTACTTAAATTTTCAATCAAATTAAGTAAAAAAAATTTTGATGAATGATTAAAAATGGTCTAAGAGCAGTGAAATGTATATAAAAGATAAACCTTAAGACACACGTCAAAACACAACCACAAATTAACATAATAAGACCAGTAAAATTTATGTAAAAGAATCCTAATTAACAACCTTGTTTTTTGTTGAACAACTTAAAAGTACTAATAAAAAAAAAAAAAATTAAAAACCCAAAAAAGAATACTAATAAAGACTTGCGAGCTAGTTATGTATATCTTTCTATGGCCTTCCATTCTTCATCTCGATTTCTTTTTCATCATCAACAAATTTTTTCCAATACCAGTGCCCTCTCCACACTTGTGACATTTCCTCAATAGGTATATTGTTGGTCTCCGGCACCAAAAAGATGACAAAGAGGCTCATGATTAGCACTAAACCCGCAAAGATGATGAATAGGCCGAACTTGACCATGCAAAGAGCAGCAAGGAAGACTTGGGCAACGAGGAAAGTGAATAACATATTCACGGCCACGACGATACTCTGCGCGGATGACCGAATCTCGAGAGGAAAGATTTCGCTAGGCACCAACCATCCCAAAGGACCCCATGAGAATGCGAAAGCTGAGACGAACATGCAGATGCAACCTACTAGGATGCTTGAATATAGCATTCCCAAATTGGTAGCATCTCCTGTTACTCCAAATTTAGCGCCAATAAGAACTGCTACTGCACTCTGCATATATAAATAACACATACACAATAAAATTGTATTAAGTAAAAAATTAACATGTAATGAAATAGTGCAAATACCATAAAAGTGTGTTTTACAAAAACTTGAAAAATTGGACACAAAATCAATAGATAAATAGAAAGACGATGGAGAAGAAGATTTGGTTACAAGGATTACCTGAAACACAAGCATGATGCCACCTCCCCATAGAAACAGGGGTTTCCTCCCCCACCTATCAGTCCCAAAAACAGAGATAAATGTGGCAAGAACATTCACACCACCGGTGATCATGGCCGATGCAAGCGAAGCGTTGCTCTGAAACCCAATGGTCTTGAACAGCACAGGAGCGTAGAACATAACCACATTGATCCCGGTGAGTTGCTGAAACATCGGAATCAAAATAGCCAAACAAAGCTGAGGCCTATACTTTCTCATCGAGAGCTTCCTCCATGGGTGTTCCACTTCCTTTGAGGCAGCACTCGCATCCACCAGATCGTTAAACTCGGCTTGGACGTCGGCGACTCCGCGGATGCGCTGGAGCTGCTTCTTGGCTTTGTCCAAGTGGCCTCTTTCAATGAGGGAGTTTGGGGTTTCGGAGACCCAGAGAGATGAGAAGATCATGAGGACGGCTGGAACAGCGGCGCCTCCCAAGCTGATGCGCCAGCCCAAGTCGCCCTTGATCATGTTGGTGAAGTAGTTGACCAGACCGGCAAGCAGAATACCGATTGTGATGAATAGTTGGAAGCAGACGTTGAGGGCTCCGCGGTATCTGTGTGGAGCCATCTCCGATACAAACAGTGGCACTGACTGAAATTAATTAATTAATTTAGAATTTAGTAAATTATTTAATACAAACAACAACATTATGTAGTAAATGTAATGTTCAAAGTTGTAATAATATTGGATTGGATTGGATTGGAGCAAAGAAAGAGAGAAAGAAAGGAAGAGCTTTCGTTTTTATGAATGAATTAGTTAATTACCTGAGTGGCGAAACCAACACCAACACCTAACAAAATTCGACCGATGATGAGCATAGCGAGGTGTACAGCGAAGGCGTTGAGAAGAGCACCGCAACAGAAGACGCAACCGCCCATAAGCATGGAAAACTTGCGGCCCAGTTTCTTGGTCATCGTCGAGGCAAAGAAGGATGCAATAAGAGCAGCCAAATACAGGGACGATGTAAACATGGTCAGCGTTTGGCTGTTGAACTTGCAGTACTGATTGGTTGAGTGATCGAGCTCTTCCTTCTGATACACCGACGGGAAAAACTTGTCAAGAAACGGAGCCATTGATGTCACCCCACCTAATCATTATAACTGTTGCGGATCGTGGGCACACCAGGGGACACTCACAAGCAAAAACACAAGAGTTTTAACGTGGTTCGGCAAACCGGCCTACGTCCACGGGAGCGATGTTGTTATATATCAACAAATGGAGGAGATTACACACTCTCAACTCACTGTCTCTCTATATAACACACTCACTCACACTCTCTGACAAACAGAAAATAGCTCTCACTAGCTCTCTCTGTTTTGTGCCTTCCTCTCAGCAATGTGTTTTGCCATTTGCCCTTGTCTACAACTCACCATCACCATTCCATTTTATACACCTTGGAGTAGGTGGGAGTGCCATTGGGTAGCCTCCATGCTTGACTTCGGCAGCCTCCTTCTTTGACATGGTTGGTAGCCTACTTCCTTGTTGACCAACCAAGGTGTGTTCACAAGACAATTTCCCCTTCACATGGGGTGAATTCAACAAATCACCCCCTCAACCCATGTGAGGTGATCCACTGCACACACTGCTGCTAATCTTGTCACGCCCAAATTCAACAAAGTCTGCATCTCTTCACTGAGATGCTTGCACCCCCTTGCCTGGAGTGCCCGGCACCCCCTCACTGGGGTGCCATGCAAAGCTTTACTTTGCAACTCTTTGAGATGGCATCTCTCCCTTCCATCCAGTCTTGGAGAGATCCCAATATGTCTCTAATTCAGGAGCAAAAGAAACTTTCTTTCCTGGGACATGCTTTGCTGTCTTGGTCTCTTTGCTCTGAGCTGTCTTTAGAATTGGCCGCAATGGCTCCGTCTTGTGCACCTCCGAACTGCCTCCATGCGTTCTTGTACACTTTGGTTGCCATGTCTGCTGGGCCCTATGTCTCTTCTGTGCATGTCTTGTACGTCTTGCCCGGTAAGTGACAGTAGCTCCGTCTGTCACAACCTTCTCCACAAGCCTGTACAGATTCCCCTCCAGTCGTCCATGTAGCATCACCGTATCTCCATGGATGACTTTGAGATTTCCTTTGCTAGATGTGAAGCTATAATCTTTCATGTCTAGCATACTTAAGGAAATTAGATTCTTCTTCAGTCTTGGCACGTGTCGGACTCCATCCAACGTGAAAATTTTTCCATCTTCCATTCTCAGCCGTACTGTTCCCATGCCAACAATCTTACTCACAGTGTTGTTAGCCACTCGAACAATACCTCCATCCTTGGCTTGGTAGGTAGAAAAAAGTTTCTTATCCATGCATATATGATATGTGCTTCCGGAATCTAAGATCCAGTCAGGTTTCGTCATACTCGACGAAACTGTAAATGCATACTCATCCTTAGCATTTACTGCAGCAGCGACATTTGATGAGCTCGCCTGTTCCTTTTGTGCTTTGTCCTCCTTGAGCTTTGCACAGTCTTTTATGAGGTGATCCTCCTGATCACAGTAATAACACTTTCTCCTGAAGCCTGACCTTGATTGCGAACGTCCTCTTGATTTGGATCTACCCCGTCTATCATTGGACCTACCTCTGCCTTGCTCATTTTCTGAGGCAACCATGGCATTTCCTTCTGGGTGTTTGCTACTGCTACCTTCCTGTTTCTTCATCGACTCATGAGAAATGAGCGTAGCAATCACCTCATCCAGTCCAAGAGCATCCTTGCCGTACAATAGAGTTGTCCTAAGATGCTCATATGATGCAGGTAGAGAGACCAGCAAGATCATAGCCCTATCTTCCTCCTGGGTCTTGTCTCCAATGGTGTCCAATTCCATTGTGATCCTATTGAACTCGTCCAGATGTTCTGTGAGGTTCGCACCTTCTGGCATTCTAAGTGTATATAGCTGCCTCTTTAGAGATAACCGGTTTGTCAAAGATTTTGACTTGTACCTCATCTCTAACTTTGCCCATAGCTCCGCCGGATCTACTTCACTGATGACTTCCCGGAGTGTGTTGTTCCCGAGATACAACTGAATTGTACTGTTTGCCAATTCCCTCAACTCCTCCCACTTGTCATCCTTTATGTCTTCCGGTTTGTTGGACTTTTTGAGAAGAGCTTTCACCAGACCTTCTCGTGTTAAAATGTTTTTCACCCTTTGCTGCCACAGGGTAAAGTCATTACTACCATTAAAAGGCTCAATCATGAAACTTGCGCCTTTTCCTGCCATTGTAAATTTCTTCCCTTTTTAAAGAAATTTCGATGTAAGAATCTGACCGTACGGATGGGTCCGGAATATTTCAAATAGTTGGAACGCACTATTGGGTCGCCAAAAAACGGACTCCGAATGGCCTAGATCTAGCCAAAAGAGTTTGAATGCCTCCGATTCAAAAACTAACCGTACGGATGTGTCCGGAATACTCCAAATAGTTGGGACTCACTATTGGATCGCCAAAAACGGACTCCGAATGGCCTAGATCTAGCCAAAACAGTTTCAACGGTTCAGATTTGCTGAATCTGGTGCGCCTGAGAAGCACCAGATAATTCCTCCGGATTGGCAGGTCAACGGCTCGGTCAACGGCGCAGGCGGCGCGGTCAACGGCGGCTTGACGGCTGGTCAACCCGGCTTGGTCAGCGGCTCAGGCTGACTGGGCTGACAGGTGTCTGACACGTGGCTGACACGTGGCTG
Source organism: Camellia sinensis (assembly GCF_055761805.1). Classification (NCBI taxonomy): domain Eukaryota; kingdom Viridiplantae; phylum Streptophyta; class Magnoliopsida; order Ericales; family Theaceae; genus Camellia; species Camellia sinensis. The sequence goes on from NC_138965.1 coordinate 199,002,652, forward strand.
ACGTGTCGGCTGACGTGGTACGCGCGTGTATTACACGCGCCTTCCCCCACTCGTCTTCTTCCTCCGTCAGCGCGTGTGGCGCGTGGATGAGAGTGGGACCACGCGCCGGGTGCCTTAACGGCGCGTGTGGGCGCGTGTCGAGACTGTGACTCACGCGCCAACTTCTAGGAGCGCGTGAGGGCGCGTGGAGAGGCTTCTGGGCTCTGTTTTTGCTGTTCTGGACTCCTCTCCTCCTGACCTTCCTCCTGGTATGCTCAAAAGTGGATTTCGACCACTTCGAAATCTGGACACTTTCGGAAAAAATTCGATTTTTCTCCACCCGGGCTCTGATACCAATTGTTGCGGATCGTGGGCACACCAGGGGACACTCACAAGCAAAAACACAAGAGTTTTAACGTGGTTCGGCAAACCGGCCTACGTCCACGGGAGCGATGTTGTTATATATCAACAAATGGAGGAGATTACACACTCTCAACTCACTGTCTCTCTATATAACACACTCACTCACACTCTCTGACAAACAGAAAATAGCTCTCACTAGCTCTCTCTGTTTTGTGCCTTCCTCTCAGCAATGTGTTTTGCCATTTGCCCTTGTCTACAACTCACCATCACCATTCCATTTTATACACCTTGGAGTAGGTGGGAGTGCCATTGGGTAGCCTCCATGCTTGACTTCGGCAGCCTCCTTCTTTGACATGGTTGGTAGCCTACTTCCTTGTTGACCAACCAAGGTGTGTTCACAAGACAATTTCCCCTTCACATGGGGTGAATTCAACAATAACATCACCATTATTAATCAATATCATATATTCATTCAAATTAATCAATCGCACAATCAGAAACATAGACAACATATATTTTCAAAACTAACAGAACTGCAAAGAATCGCAGATAATTAAGTATAAGAAGAAAGGCTTACCAGAGATACCAATGTCGTAGCCAAAAATCAGGCCACCCATGGCGGCGATGACGCAAGTTACCAAGACATACCAAGTAAGTTTTCCGGGATAATCTTTCGGGGAATCGTTACCAGCAGGAGTGATAAGAGCACCAGCCATTGCTTGATTGAAGAAGAAGAAGAAGAAGAAGAAGAAGAAGAAGAAGAAGAAGAAGAAGATCAAGAAGAAGGAGGCGTTGATATGTGACTATTATGCAGCAGTAACAGAGAAAAAGTAGACAGAAAAACAAGTGGATTTAGTATAGGGCTTTGTAGACAAGTGTTTATATAATAGTGAGTGATAGAAGTTTAATAGGTCTAGGAATTTGAAGTTGTAATGAATGGAACTCTCGCTGTTTCCTGATTCAGATAAGAATTGATTTCCTAATTGTTTCCTAATCCGGACAGGGTTTGATTTCTTCAACCAAATAGTCGTTGGTGCTTATTCTGTCCAGTGATAGTTTACCCAGTGCATCTTCTTCTGCAATTATTATTTCATGGGCTATTACAGTTGTTGCTTTTGGGTAATTCATTCATTTATATATTCATTCAACCCCAAGCTTGATTCCATTATCTCAACTTTCAGGTATTTATTTTTTGTGACAAACTGTCTCTTTAGTTTTTCTGTCTGTGGATTTGGTCTCTATATTTTGAATTATATCAATATTATTCTTTAATTTTTTATGTTTTATTATTTAGTTTTATTGATAATTTTTTATTTTTTATTTTTAAAATGAATGGAAATCAGGCAAGAAAATTCATCTTTCTGATGCCACCGCCTCCCTTCACCACTATTAATTTTGCCTTTACTTTTTGTCCAATTTCTTAACGGACATTAATTATTCAACTAAATCAACACATTATGAAAAATTAAAAAATAAAATAAAATTAATATAATTAAAATTGCAAAGTCTTAAGAAGATATAAATTTGCCTTATTTTTTGGGTCTATTTTATAGACATTGACAAAACTTATCACGTAAATCTCCTTCAATTCACTACGCCAAAACAAGGCATTAACGGCGGTTTTTGTTACTGTCGTTAAAGATACTATTAACGGCAGTAACGAAACCGCCGTTAATGTATCTTTAACGGCAGTTTCATTACCGCCGTTAAAAAAACTGCCACTAAAACTCTCTTTTAACGGCGGTAACGAAACCGCTACTAAAGCCCTGTCATTACTGCCGTTAATGATGGCGGTCTTTGCCAGCAGAGCTCCGGTGGAACTCCGGCGAGTGGTGACCACGCACGGTCAGAGGTTGAATATGACCATCTACAATAAAGCAAAAGTAATGTTTAAATATTTATTAGGAAATGTACTTCATATAGAGTGGCTGTGGTGGAGTGGTTGGCATGTGTGGATTAGAGGCCAAGGGTTTGAGACCTAGGGGGTGCAAGAAGAGAGAGTTACTTTTTTAAAAATTTGAACCTATTTACGGCGGTAAAGAACCGCTGTTTTTGGTCCTATATTACTGCCGTTTTTGGTCGACTTTTAACAACGGTAATTTACCATTTTACGACGATTGTACCTTTTCCGACACGAGTATAAACGGCGGTCCTAAATTACCGCCGTTAAAGGCTTTAACAGCGGTTTTACATCCTTTAACGGCGGTAAAAAACCGCCGCTAAAGCCCAATTTTGGCGTAGTGATTATAAAATTGTACATTTTGACTACATGTATCCCCTCTACATTTTGTTTGGTTCTTCTTTTGTAATTGAGGGGTCAAATTATGTAGTTGAGAGGATTAACTATAGAGAATGTCCCAATAATAAACCATTTTAAAAAAAAAAATAAAATTAACCATTGTTGTACCTTTTATTGTGTACCTGTAGACAAAAGTGTTTGTAGATATACTTGAATAAATCTTGGTCTATTTGATATCGTGGAGGATAAAAATTTAAGCCCAAGGCCCAAGCAAGTTAAGATGCGGCCCCAAGGCATTTTTACCCAACCAGGAAAAAGTTTAGGCCTAAGCCCTTAGAAGGTATAGTTGTAAAGCAAAGAAGGTCACGTGATAGGAGATTTAGACATAATCGTTTTCAGAAAAGAGATCCTTAAACAGGAAGGAAAACCCTTAGATGAGATAGAAATCAACGATAGAGATAAAAACTAACAAAAGAAAGGATACAAAATCGACCAACTCTGACAATCTGGGCATTCGATAAGATCAATCCAACGATCAGGAATGAGTGCGCAAAACCCGAACTGAATCTAGGCCATCTGTAACACCGGGCAGCCAACAAAGGCATATAAAAATCACTTGCCTACTTGCCCGACCAGTCTTTGCATACATAAAACACCATTGGATCGGTACCACAATCCAACGGTCACAATACCAAGTATCCACACTATAAAAGGATGAAGGAAAACCATTTAAAGGTAAGCAAAAAGAAAGAAATAGATACTTCTCTTCAGAAGAAAAACGACATGTTTAATCAAGGTTCTAATTTGATCATTGGAGGGTCCCCCCAACCAACCTTGGTCGAGGGAGATCATTGATGTTTCGGTAATTGTCTCTTTTGCAAAGTAAAAGAAGGAACAACTCATCTCGCTTTCCCTGTGGAGAAAATATTTTCCCCTTCCACAATTGGCACCGTCTGTAGGAAATTCGAGAAAAGATAAGTATCCATCCTACTCTGGATGAAATACCAACACACTCCTAAAATTTGCCGATCGAGAATATGGCTAGTGAAAATTTCGGCCACGATCCCAACACTACCCCCGCCAACTCCGAGCCACTAATTCTGCTAGGTCTCGAAAACTAACAAGGCCAACTTATTGAACAACTGATAGCGGAAGTTGAAGCACTCAAGGAAAAACTATGCGCAACCTGAAGAAAGCCTACCAAACAAGCTCGAACCGCCGATCGACAAAGGTGACCAAATCACCATCAAGTCGCAAGCCAGACCGCCAGTAGCAACCCCGACCGAACGTAGAAAAAACGTTAGGCCACCCGAAGGGATTTTTCGGATAACCCAGAGAATGACCTAAGGAGTTGGCTCGATAGTCGGACCAAAGGACATCTAAAACCCGTTAGACGAAAACTCTTCGCAGATGATTTAGAGTCTCCTTTCTATCAAACAATAGACAGCCCAGATCCACCAAAAAGGTTCACCCCGCCAAAATTCAACTTGTATGATGGCAATGGGGATCCGACTAGCCACATCCAACATTATACGCAGGCCATGACGTTATGGAGCAACAATGGCCCGATCATGTGTTGGATGTTTTCCTCAAGTTTAGGTGAAATGGCATTGTGATGGTACTACAAATTGGAAGCTCGATCTATTAGCGATTGGGCACAACTGCAGTAAGCGTTCGTCTTACGTTTTATTACCAATAGTCGGCCACCGAAAGAAGTGGATGTGCTTCTCACAATGAAGAAGGAAGATACGGAAAGGGTACGGGAGTATTCCAGTAGGTATTGGGCAGCTTATAATGAAATCGATAACTGCAATGAGCAACTGGCAGTAGCCTCATTCAAGTTAGGGTTGCTACCCGATAGTAAACTTCTGTAATCACTAACAAAAAAGCCCTCGACCGATTTGGGAAGTTTGATGAGATGAGTTGAACAATATTGTAAGATTGAAGATGACATAAGAGGCGCTGAAGAACCAAAGCGTGACAACCACCACCTTAATTAAGTAAATTAATTATATATTGATTACGTGCTTAATTTTAATTATGTTATTATGTATTGTTAAGTGTTATTGATTGTTATGTGATTTATTGAATTGTGTTATTAAGACCAGATAGGTTAAAATGGGAAATAAACCAGTCTGATTCGTAAATTTTAACATGCTAAAATTAAATTATTAGATAGGCAATTAGAGCCTAATTCACACTTATATAATTAAATTTAGTGTAATTGAGATCATAATTTGATGAGTAATTTAATTTGAGTGAATATCATTTAATTTAACTTAAAGAAAAATTAAGAATTAATTAAAGCCTTGGACAAATTAATTAGCGAATAAAATAAAATAAAAGTAAAAGTATCCTATTTGACATTTAATGATGTTAAGTGTAGGAGATTATGTTCTGGTGGGTGTGCTGAGAATCTGGGTGTGTGCAGAAAAATCTGTGTGGGTGTGTGTGTTGAGCAATCTGGTGGGTGTACTGAGTAACCAGATTTGTATGTATAATTTAGTGTAGTGAGAGAAAGAGAGGGAGAGAGGGAGAGAGAGAGAAGCTTGGGTGGAAAAGGAAGAGAGCTATGGAGATTCATCTCCTAATCCAAAATTAAACTCTTGGTATGTATTTTTCTTTGCATTTTGTATCATCTAATCCATGGAATTAAAGGGATTTTGGGAGTAATTGCATGAACTAACTTGAAGATGATGAATATGGAAGTTTTGTATATATATATATGGATATATGTATATATATGTGTGTGTTGAATCACCATTTGTGAGCATGAATATGTAATCTATGTTGATTTTCAAAGTTTACTCTTACATGTATCCTTGATTTAAAGAGTTTTGAAGTCTAATCTCATGTTCTGAAAGCCATTGTTGTGAGTTTGAAACTAATCTTTGCATGCATGAACATTTGAAACCCATTTATGAAAGAATCATGAGATTTGTGCAAGAGCCTTGAGAACAATTATGTATTTGAATTTCCTTAAGTGTTTACAAATTTATGGAAGTGTTTTCATGGATTAATGCAAGGCAAACTCAATTTTTGAAGCTTGAACCTAGTTTTGGAAAAACCTAGAAATTAGGAAGGAATGAAGTAATTTGAAATGGATTGTTGTAAATTGAGGGCCATAAAGGCGATAGAAGCCGAAATTAATTACTTTATTGTGATTAGTGTAATATTTAGAGTCTATTGTAAAATTTAAATAAAAAAATTAATTCAGATCAAATTAAATAGATTAAATTCAATTAACTGAAGTTATAATTATTTAACTTAAGCTTTGATTAATTAAATAAATTGATTGAGCCTATATATATAATAGCCCATATTCTTGAGCTCAAAATATGAGAGAATTAATAGGCTTTGTAGAGAGAGAGCGAGATACAACTTATAGCGATCCCGGGTTTACCCTTGTTGTACAGTGATTCGGACATGTGTCCGTGGATGTTGGTAGTTGTTTATTATCTTGTTTGCATCCTCTTTACTTTGTATATTGAGTTATAGGATGTGTTGGGCAGGTTTGTTACAGGTTGGTTGTGTTTGAGAGCCTAGTGCTGCTGTCCAGATTTTTGGACCTTCGCTCGAGCGAGGAGTTGGTCGCTCGAGCGAGAGTTGAGTTCGTGTCTAGTGGATCGAGCCAGAGTGGCTTCGCTCGAGCGAGCGATTGCGTCTGGTTCTGGACCTGAGAGTTGCATTTCTTGGCTCGAGCGAGTTTTCTTCGCTCGAGCGGTCTGGTTGTTCTTCGCTCGAGCGAGAAGTCTGTCGCTCGAGCGTGCTTCTGGTTGCAGACCTGAGGGTTTGAGTTGTTAGCTCGAGCGAGCATTCTTTCGCTCGAGCGCACTTCTGAGTTTTTGGCTCAAACGAGAACTTCTTGGCTCGAGCGAGAGTTTTCTGTGTCTGGTCGCTCGAGCGACAAAGGCTTCGCTCGAGCGAGCGTGTTTTATATCAGCGGACAGTAGCGTTTTTGAACATCAGTTTTTCACTTTCTTTTTCTTTCAAACCCTAGATCCGAGACTCTCTCTCTCTCTCTAAACTTACACTCTCTCTAAGATTTGATCTCCCTAGAGTGTGAATCTAGCCTAGGGCCTTTGTTAAAAAGATAGAGGGCGTTGAGAGCTTTGACTTAATCTGAAAAAGTTTGGATTTGGAGCACGTTGATATTCGAGTCTTCATCTCCTTTTTGGCTAAAACTTCGAGGTAGGGATATCCTACTCCTCTCTATGGATTTTGTCTTTAAATTTTAGTATTTTGAGATGTTGGGGTTGGTTTGGTAATTTGGTGAAAGTTTGGGGCTTTTGTGTTATTTTACAAAAGTTGGGGTTTTATTCATAATAAACCTAGAAGCATGTTTGTCATAGAGAAATGGAATAAATGTTGAATCATTGATGAAAATGGGACCTAAGGGTTGAAATGTTAATTATAGATAATGACCTAATTACATTGTTTGATTAATTGGGATAATTAATTGTGAGAAATGAGGAAATGAAATGTTGATTGAATATCCATTGTGCATTTATTTTCTGTTTAGAAATAACTGCTTTGGGCTATCGGTGGAGGATAGTCGTGATTGTTGTAGACAATGCATGATGATTAGGCAAACGGAAACTAATCAATGGGATGTGTCATGGAATTTGACGGTTGATAGAATACATTAACTGTATGTATTGAGTGATTGTATATAGAACCAATGTGTTTGTATACGTTATGTGTAGAGGAGGAGACGGGGGATGTACTCCGCGGTTTAGGGGAAGATGGGGGATGTACCTCTAAACCGGATAGTGTTGGGAGAAGATAGGGGATGAACTCCGTAGATACAGCTCATATGCTTGTCTAGAGAAGTGAAGATATAGCTTATATGCTTATCTGTGAATGTGGATATTGTTGTTATACATATCTGTTGAAAATGTGGATATAGCTTATATGCTTATCTGTGAATGTGGGATATAGTTTTTATACATATCTGTTGAGAATGTGGATAGAGCTTATATGCCTATCTGTTGAAAAAGGGAAAATGAAAAGTAACTTGGACTCATAAGTCGTATGACATAAATATGTGATTTATGTGAATGTATCAGTGTTGGCCATCTATCAATTGCTAATCTTTTAGTCATTGTTCATGGTTGGTTTAGTGTATTTCTACTGGGCTGTGGCTCACCCTTTATGGGAATATCATTTTCAGGTACAGGTAGCATGCCACCTCCAAGGACATAGCTTGGGAGGCTAGAGGCGGACATACTTTTGTCATTTTACTTTTTGATGTATTACATGTAAACTCAAGCCAAGGGCTTAATGTGTAAATGAGTTAGTACTCTTTTGTTGTAACCAAGTGTTAACTTTGAAAGCTGTAAGCCCATAGGGCATTTGCTTTTGTTGTTAACATGTACTACTTTTGTTATAAAACTCTGATAAATGGAAGAATGTGGAACTTTTACATATCAATGCATATCTTTATTGACGGGTTTAATGTTGTTATTTTGAGGGCGTTACACAACTTGAGGAAGAGAGGTTTTTTTTTTTAGAGAGCTTAAGGGAGACATTGAAGAATAAGCTTAAAGCTTCATAATTCAACAAGTTAAGGTAGGAATTTCTTAAATTCTTGAATTTAAGACATCTACATTCATATCTTCTTGAAAGTAAGCTTAATTGAGAAAGAATCATGAAAGATTAAGAATGTTTTATGATGTAAATTGAAGTAGGACACCTACATGAGTTTGTATGGTTGGATTTGAATAAAGTGGTTCATAAACATGACATGCATAGTATAAATTTATAGCAAATCATGTTTAATTGAGAGTTTCTGGATGTAAATTAATGTTAAGAATTCATATGAGCATAAAATTGAAGAATTGAAATAATTGAGTTCGCATTTTGCACATTGTCCGCTCGAGCGGCCAAGCCTTTTCAGTATATTTTGACATGTTGTTCTATGTTTACATCTTTGCTTCTGTCTTCTTCTGAGTGTTTCTAAGCATGAGTTATGACTCATTAAGGTACTGATATGTAAGGAAACAACATGTATAATTGAATTAGAATTAGAATGAGAAGATAAAGTATGTGATTAGAACAATGTGTTCCAATGTGTTTGGTATATGCGATATGTAGGTTTAAATGTTGTGTAAGGACACCAACCTACTCGAGGTGAGTAATCTCTTTGTAACGGTATTTTTGTATGAATTACTTTGAAATTAGTTTTGCTAGATAAAGAATTATGAAATGGGATGAAGTTTATAAATAAGTCCTTTAAGACTAAAAGTTATGCTTTGACATACCGAATTGTGTACAATGTAAATTGTGACAACCCTGACCTATGTTTAGCATTAATTCATGATTAAGCATGCTAAGTAAATGATTAAGATGAAATCTCAAACTGTTTATGTGAGTGCGTTGTTTTAATTGCATTTCTATCTGTTTGATATGGAACGATCTGTTCATGTTTTGATTTCGATTTGCGAATTGAAAGCCTTATCAGCGACCGATTCAGAAATTGACCTGATTTATATGCTAATTAGGATTTATGGAATTTTATGGTAAGTCTAATTGAAATTTGATTTAGAACAACTAGATTAGAATAAATCATGTTAAATTACTTTAGCTTCAGTTATTTACACATTTGCCATTGGTGGACCTTTACAAGGCCATTTGTTTGATTTCATATATCTTGACACACCATTCATGCTCCATCTTCTTGCACAAAACGTGAGAGAGAAAGAGAGTTGGAAGGAAAGTGAATTCAACAAGAGTCTTGCTTGAAATTTAGAGGAATTGAAGAGGACTTGCAAAATTGAGCTACCACACTTGGAAATTCAAGACTTATGGTGGGAATTCACCCTTTTAATTATGAATTTAAGTTGTTTCATGCATAGTTCATGGGAAAAAAATTGGAGACTAAACTCAAGAAATAGCCTAAATAGTAGAATTGATAATCAATTCATGCATGCATGTCCATATCATGGAGTTTTGGAGTTGTTTTCATGAAATTCACACATGTATGTTCATATTTTAGTTGTGATCCAAGAATTCACCATGTTTTTGAGTCATATTGCACCTGATCATATTTTGGGAAGCTCAAGATAAAAATACTTCATGCATGTTATGTTCTTGCATTGTTCATAAAGTTTACATTGGAATTTGGTACAATTGGCACACTTTTGGGCTATGATCTTATGAAACGATCTTCAAAACATGTTGCGTTATGAGTTTCTAAGTATTTTCCAGAGAATTGGCCCAAAAGGATGAGTTTTGGCATATTAAATCCATGGTTTGAGCTTTGGGAGCAAATCTGGAAAATCCAGAATTTGGCTTCCTCGCTTGAGCGAGGGATTCCACGCTCGAGTGACCACCTTTGTTTTCAGTCTTTCGCTCGAGCGATAGAATGCTGGCTTGAGCGTAAATTGCAAGCTCTCAGGTTTTTGCGTGTGCAGAAGCATGCTCGAGTGACAAGACTTACGCTCGAGCGAAGAACTGTGTCTCACGCTCGAGTAGGCATCGAGTGGAGATTTTCAGTAACCAATACTTTTCACATTTTTGCAGATCGCTCGAGCGAAGGAGTCTACGCTCGAGTGACCAGGCACATTCTGCATGTCCACTCGAGCGAAGGAATCCATGCTCGAGCGAGACCCCTATTTTCAGCGAGTTTTGAAAAATGTTTTTAAGTACATTTTTGCATCCTCTTTTCATCCTAGGCATTCCTAGGCCATGTTTAAGACATCTTATTGAGGATATTGATATAGAACCACACCAAAGCAAATAAGGGGCTAAGTTATTAATTCCGAGTGTGTAATTTAGTGTGCGTTCATTCTGTAACTATGTAGGCTTGGCACCCAAGGACGCTGATTAGCCTGCCTATAGCCCAGTAATTTGTGAGTAACAATGTTGCAAAGATATGTTCAATCGTATTTATTTTCAGATTGATAAATCATATTGCTTTACGAAATGATATTTCTTACCGATTGAATGATGATCCTATTTTGAATTGTATTCGTGGCATCCATAGCGTATTGTGATTGTTATTGATTATTGATATCATTATTCTTACAGAAATCTCTGTCAGTTCCAAATCTTGGAACTATTGTTATTGTGCGATGGCCATCAATTGATTGTTCGGTCTTTTACGACCTAGTGTATTGTTGATATTGGATGTACCACGTATGACCTAAGTGAACATGATAGATCGCATTGATTGAATTGAATATTGATTGACAAATGGTATTGACTGAAAACATTCCAATGCTAATTGACTGTTTTCAAAATTAAAGGACATCATTCTCAACCTCTTTACACATTTGTTATTCACTGGGCTTTAGCTCACAACTTATATATATATATATGTAGGTGGCCAGGCACCGGACCAAAGCTAGATGCGCCGACTTAAGCTCCTGTTTTGTTGAGCCAGCCATTGTGCCTCACTTCGAGGTTCAGCACTTGCACGAGTCAAGGCTTTTGGGTGTTTCTATCCACCCCTTTTGTTAAGTGTAATGAATGTTTAAGACTTTTGATGTACAGTTATGTTTAAAAGGGTTATGTCCCTAACTCGTATGCTACAATGTACATGTATTTTTGGTATATGTCTATAGCTATGTGCATGGAAGTTTTTTTTTCCATTCAGGTTTTCACAGCTCATTGGACATCTTTTTATTATTGATTGGCTTCTGCCAGCCCCGTTATACTGTATTATCGTCATTACTGTTAAGCAGACCTTTGGTAATCACGAATTACTGGTCGGTTACGATGCTAAACCCTTAGGGGCGGGTTTGGGTCGTGACAGAAATCCAATGCAATCACCGACTAGCCAAAAATACGAAATGAAGCCTTCCAAGCGATTATCACCACCTTTAATGAGCCAATATATCGCTTGATGTCAAAAATCCAAAACGAACCCTACTTCTCTTGGCCGCCTCGGATGCTCGGTGATCCGTCACTTCGCAATTGTAGACTGTGTTGTTCTTACCATAAGGACCATGGACATCTCACAGAGGATTGCAAAGCGCTAAAGCAATTCGTGGAGGAATTGGTGCAGAGCGAACACCTACGATCTTATGTTGACTCATCCATAGATCGAAAGGATAATATTAGGGACAAAACTGGAGAAACACAACCCACGGTAACTATTAATATGATTTATTCGGTTCCAACGAAAAGGCGCATAGGTCGGGAAGCAGCACCGACATTCCGAAGAGAAATTATGTCCCTCTCAGAGGTGGCTGCAAAAAGGATTTGCTCATCAGCAAAGATTTCCTTCTCTGATGAGGATCTGACATGGATCCATCATCCTTATAATGACGTATTTGTAGTAACATTATAAATTGGGGAATTCGTTGTCAAAAGGATGTTGATCGATCAAGGTAGTTCGGCTGAAATCATGTACTATGGACTTTTCAAAAAATTAGGATTGTCTCATGAAGCCCTACTCAGTGTGGAACCCCCACTCTATGGCTTCAACTCAAGCCCGGTGTTTGCTTTGGGATAAATCTTCCTACCAGTCAAGACTGGAGAAACAGTTCATCAAGTCGAATTTCAGGTGGTGAACGTACCCTCTCTTTATAATGCTATAATGGGTAGGACTTGGCTCCACCAAATGGAAGCGGTTCCATCTACCTTCCACTAGGTTTTGTGCTTCTTAGAGGCTAACATTTTCAGGACCATTCGGGGGGACCAAACGATGGCAAAACAATGTATGGCTGTCTCTTCAACTCAAGCACCGAAAGTACAGATGAATGATTTAGGGATAGGAGAGGAAGCCGAAACAGAGATTGGAGCTAAGAGTGCCAAAGAACTTGATAAAATACCAATCGATCCCGAAGATGAAGACAGGTTCTTCCTCATAGGTAAAAATCTCGCCCTCCAAGAAAAAAGATATCTAGTGGATTTCTTACTTCAATATAGGGACATATTGGCCTGGACACCTTATGAAATAGAGGGCATCGACCCAAGGGTGACAAGCCACAAGTTACTTGTGAGTTCGGACTCACGACCGGTAATAAAGAAGAATAGAGGGTCCATGCCTCAGTACATCGACGTCATCAAGGAGGAGATAGCTAAGTCACTTGAGGCCAATGCTATTCGGGAAGTTCAATATCTGGATTGGTTGTCCAACACTATGGTCGTCAAGAAAAAAAAAGGGCAAATGGAGGGTATGTGTAGATTTCACCGACCTAAACAAAGCATGCCCCAAGGATAGCTTTCCTCTACCAAAAAATGACCAACTTGTGGATGCAACCTCTGGACACGAAAGAATGAGTTTTCTAGATGCGTATCGGGGATATCATCAGATTGCGATGCATCCGGATGATTAGGAGAAAACCTCTTTTATCACACTAATCAGGTTGTTCTGTTACAAAGTAATGTCCTTCAGTCTTAAAAATGCTGGAGCAACGTATCAACGGCTGGTTACGAAAATGTTCCGTAGTCAAATCCGACAAAACCTTGAGGTATACGTCAATGACATGGTGATCAAGTCAAAGGAGGCTAAGAATCATCCCAATGACCTTCGAGAAACCTTCGAGGTACTCCGTAGGTACAAGATGAAACTCAATGCGGCAAAGTGTGCGTTCGGGGTTAGATCAACAAAGTTCCTAGGATATATAGTCACTAATCGAGGAATAGAAGCCAACCCCGATCAGATCTAGGCATTGAACAACCTAACCCCGCCCTCAACTGTTAAAGGAATCCAAATACTCACTGGGATGGCAGCAACACTCAATAGGTTCATCAGTCGATCCTCCGATCGATGCCGATTGTTCTTCCAACTAACCAAGAAAAGAAACCGATTCGAATGGACCCCAGAATGCGACCATGCTCTGCAATAGGGGTGGGCAGCGGATATACTGATCCGCCAAAACCGACCGAACCGAACCAATCCGCCGCATTTTGGACGGATGCGTGATGACGAGCGGACGGTTACGGATTGATTTTCTCCAATCCGCCAATTTGGCGGACGGATGGCGGATTTGAGGTTCCTTGGCCGCAACCGAACCGCCAAACCGCGAGTACCCTTATTAATTTATAAGATTTTGTGTTTTCAATTCGTTTAAATATTTTGTTTGTGTTTTCAATTGAAAAAGAGTTCAAATATTCTGTTGAAAAAAAGTTTTCAACTTGAATATATTTTTTGAATTGAAAAAAATAAACGTATTATTTATCTATATTTTTTGGTTTTTAAATCTAACTCTAAAAGTAATAAATAGAAAATATGAAATATGCTGCTTGGTTTTAGTTTTCAAAACATATATAAATGTAACAATACAGAGACATACAATCTCAACTACTGCTCTGTTCATGGTTTTTGTTGTTTGAATTGTTTTTATATTTGAAGAACCACAGATTATAATACTTTATGTGGATGAGGCATGATGTGATTGTAATATGTGGATGAGGCATGTAGTGATTGTAATATTCTAAAGTTTCAAACTTTCTTTCTTTGGATGAGACATGCAGTAATTGTAATACTTTTTTAAGTCATTGACTGTAATACTTTTTTTTTTTTTTTTGAGGAAGTGCACAAGTTGAACTATGTTGAAAATTTATAAAATTTCAAACCGCTAAACCGATTCGCATCCATCCGCCAAACCGCCAATCCGCTCAATCCGCATCCGCCGGATTGGCGGACGGATGCGGATTGATTTTCTCCAATCCGCCAATCTGGCGGACGGATGGCGGATTGGAGGTTTCGTGGCCGCAACCAACCCGCGCCCACCCCTACTCTGCAAGAACTAAAAGGTTATCTCAACAAACCACCTCTATTCACCAGCCCTGACAATGTGAAAAGGTTGTACTTGTACTTAGCAGTTTCGGATCATGTCGTGAGTTCGACACTCGTAAAAGAGAGTTCAGATGGGCAAATACCAATCTTCTACGTGAGCAAAATGCTACTCGACGCAGAAACTAGGTATTTGCCCCTAGAAAAGTTACTCTTGGCATTGGTCGTCTTCTCCCGCAAATTACACCATTACTTCTTAGCTCATCCTATTATCATTTACTCAGATTTTCCACTTAAACGGGCCTTGCACCAATCTGACTCCTCAGGACATATTTCCAAGTGGGTTATCCAACTCAGACAGTACGATATTCAGTTCTGACCAATGACTTCAATCAAAGCACAAGTTTTGGCCAATTTCTTAGCCGAATTTTCACCAAAAACAAGCATCGTAGAGAGCGAAACAGGAGTCACATCTTCCATCAACAGCATGTGGGTGTTACGTTGTGATAGGGCTAGTAACGCTAAGGGTTTAGGGATTGGATTCGTACTAATCACGCCTCACCAGGAGACAATTGAAATATCCACTCGCCTGGGCTTTTCAGCTACTACCAATGAATAAGAATATGAAGCTCTCATCAATGGCCTCACAACTACAAAGATGTTAGGCACTAAATCAATAAGGGTTCAGTTCGATTCACAACTGGTCATCAAATAGATAAATGACGAATACATAGCTAGGGATAAGCAAATGATAAAATATCTGGGAGTAGCCAAGGCCAAGGCCGAGCAATTTTATTCCTTCGAGATTCACCAGATCAGGCGAGATCAGAATAGCCATGTCGATGCACTGGCCACCTTGGCCACAACAATTGCACAAACAGAACAGCGTACGATCAAAATAAGGGTCATTTCCGCCTTTAGCATCAATAGAGAAGTTGCGTTCCCCATCCATTCAAATGAAAATTGGATGACCCCTCTCATTCGATATTCGTTTGATGGTACCATGCCCACTCATAGCAAGGAGGCCCATTGGATCAAACTGTGAGCTACACAGTTTTGGCTAAACGACTCAAAGCAGCTGTTTAGAAAATCCTATTTGGGACCCTATCTCAAGTGCCTACATCCCAATGAGGTCACGAGTGTGTTTGTCACGACTCGAACCCGCTCCTATAGGTTAAGGCCATAATCGGCCAATAATCACGAGATTACCTGCGGCCTCAAACCAAATAAGACAAAACTCATCAGAGTAAAGGGGCCAAACAGAACCAAATTTAAAATTTTGTCCATAGAGCCGTGCTTATATGCACATCATAACATTTCACATTAACATATGTTAATAACTCACAACATAAAGTATAGTAGCATAAGGTTCTGTACAGACAGGATCATTCAAATCTAAGTCAGCCAAACAAAACTATACACAGCCGTATACCGAAGTCCTTGCCAACATGACAAAATACACAGAAAGGAAAAAGGGCGAAGACGTGTCTCGTGCGTGAGACGCAAGGGCTGACTCTTCAAAACTTTGGTTGTTCCATACAGACTTCACTGAGGCTAGGTTTGGACTTCTCTTGACTCACCTACAAACACATGAATGAGCATGAGCGAAAGCCCAGTGAATAATATCAAATAAAGAACATACATTGGAACAATATACATCAAACGACCTTGGGCCCAATTTATATTTCTAACTAATACATACATACATAGACATATGTAAGTTAAGTAACTGCGGTTCCAAACACATCATATGGCCTCGAGCCCAATTCATTAGTATCATTCAGGTCAAACTGGCCTTTGGCTCATTCATACTTTCATGGCAAACTGTTATTCGTGTCAAACTGTTATTCGTGTCAAACTGTTATTCGTGTCAAACTGGCCTTTGGCCTATTCATTTATTCATGTCAAAACGGCCTCCGGCCCATTCATTTATGTCCAAACGGCCTCTGGACCATCCATTCATTCTTGTCAAAACGGCCTCTGGCCCATTCATTTATTCATGTCGAAACGGCCTCTGGCCCATTCATTCATGTCAAAACGGCCTCTGGCCCATCCATTCATTCTTGTCAAAACGGCCTCTGGCCCATCCATTCATTCTTGTCAAAACGGCCTCTGGCCCATCCATTCTTGTTAAAACGGCCTCTGGCCCATTCATTTATTCATGTCGAAACGGCCTTTGAACCATTCGTTCATGTCAAAACGGCCTCTGGCCCATCCATTCATTCTTGTCAAAACGACCTCTGGCCCATTCATTTATTCATATCGAAACGGCCTTTGGCCCATTCATTCATGTCAAAACAGCCTCTGGCCTATCCATTCATTCTTGTCAAAACGGCCTGTGGCCCATCCATTTGGTATAGCAAACATTGTCCACCAATCGAATCAATGAATCTTATAAAACTTACATGGACGTAAGCATATAAAACTTACATGGACGTAAGCAATTGGACAATAACATATTTTAGATTTCTTTGTTAAGATATTACTCACAGTGATCGACTGGTTGATTTAGCCTGGAGCTTGACCCTACACATCACATAACACATATGGGTCACAACCGATTTAATCTGTTCTTTAATTCACATATTCCTCTCTAGGCTTTATTCTTATTCTTCTAACTCAATTACAATGCTCAATGCATGCCTAAGAGTACTTAGAAGTGAAAGAGAACGGAAAATGAAACTCAGAATGTCTTTTCAAAATTTCAAGAAACAGGGTCCCCGCTCGAGCGGACCCTTGAGGCCTGCAAAAGTACTGGTTATGTCGAATTTACGCTCGATTGTGGACTCTGGCGCTCGAGCGGAAGGCCCCTCTACATGGCTACCCGCTCGAGCGTGAACCTCCTCGCTCAAGCGGACACCATGTCTGCAGAAAATACTGGGAACACGAATTTCACGCTCGAGCGGTGATTTCCCCGCTCAAGCGGACATCAAAATTCTGGAAAATCCAGAACATGTTCTTGAGCTTCAATTTGATGTCCAAAGGTTCCAAATGCATGATTTTGGCCCAAACATCACATATACATGTACTAACATGGTATAAACACCAAATCACAACACAATGAAGCTTAATTTCACAATTTAATCACATCCATGTCTCAAATTAACTCAAACTCATCACCAACACACTAGATTCAAACATGTAAGACTCAAACTCCCATGATTTGCACTTGCATGTAAAATATACACAATATCCTCAACTTAATTGGTAAAAAGATGATCAAATACGTGGTCATTAATCAAAACTCAACATGGATTACATACTTTATGCTCAAACATGGAAATTTATGGCAATTTCCTTCATGCATGTGTTCTAAGACTTCAAATTCAACAAAACCAACTCAATTTCATCATAATCAATCTAACTCATGTTCTTGACCATTAATCAAACTTGAATTCACAATTTACAACATTAAACTCATGAATTCCCTTACCTAGGGGCTCAATCTTCCAAACTATAGCAAATTCTTGAGTTTGATCTTCAAATTCCCCAACCTTGAACCAAGACTACACAATTCTCTCCCTCTCTCTCTATAGCCGGCCCTCTCTCTAAAGAAGTTCAAAATCAGGCAAAATCAGGCTAAAGAGGGAATTGAGGGTGCAGTGCCTTATTACAATAAATCCCACTAAGTCCAATTTAATAATAATAAAGTAAATGGGCACTAATTCATCAATTAAATCAATTAATTCTGATCTGAATCAATTTTTAATTAAATTTCACCGTAGGCTCTAAAAATTATGCCTATCACAATGGCGTAATAAATTTTGGTTTTAGTGGCCGATAGGGCCTTCAATTTAATCCCCAAAGCAGATAATCAAACAGATATTCCTACGGTGAACAGATAGAAGTTCAAAACCACATATATTCATATACACTTAATATCATATCAAACACATAATCATATGCATAAGGAAGATCAATTAGCATAATACGGAACAGGGGTATCACAGTGTTAGATGAGCTGCACACCGAATCATGAGAGGCACACACAGGGGGCAAATCGTTGGCTCATCGGGCACTCACACATGGGTATTGGTGGCCCCGAATGCAACGCAACGAACAACAGCTCGTCCAAAAATTTTCGACATGCCAAAAGTTTTCACCAATCATCCGACAACCCTCTGAAGAGCTCAATCCCGTCTCAAGTCCTTGGCCATTTGCACAATAGGGGTTAGATCTCATTGGACCATTGCCATACGCTCCAGGAAATCTGAAGTGGTTGATCGTAGTAACAGATTATTTTACAAAATGGATTGAGGCCGAACCATTGGCCACTATCCGTGATGTTGATATGTAACGATTTTTATGGCGAAACCTCATCACTAGGTTTGGGGTACCAAGAGCACTTATATCCGATAATGGCACACAGTTTGATTGCCGAATGTACAAAGAACTATGCGCCCGATACGGAATTAAAAGCTACTATTCCACCCCAGCCTATTCCCAGAGTAATGGGCAAGCCGAAGTTTCAAACAAAACCATTCTTAGTGGTATCAAAAAACGATTGCAGGCGGCCAGAGGGAGATGGGCCGAAGAGCTCCCAATCGTACTCTGGTCATATTGAACTATGCCCCGACGTGCCACTGGAGAAACACATTTTTCACTAGCCTTCGAAGTGGAAGCCGTCATCTCACTAGAAATCGATTTCCTAACGGGAAAGTCTTATTTAGTGGAAAGTGGCACGAATGATGAACTACTCCGAAGTGAACTCGATTTCACCAAAGAAAGACATGATAGGGCAATGTTGTGGTTGATAGCATACCAGCAAGGCATAGCTTAGGCTTACAATAAGGGAGTAAAGCATCGGCGGTACGTAATCGATGAATTAGTGCTAAAAAAAGTCCTCCCGAATGAGCAAAAATCTGCTGATGGCAAACTTGGGCCAAATTAGAAAAGACCATACCAGATCACTGATTTGGTTAAAGAAGGGGCATACAAAGTTGCTGATCAACGAGGAAATGTTCTCCCGAGGCCTTGGAATGCAATGCAACGAGGAAATGTTCTCCCGAGGCCTTGGAATGCA